>NC_089516.1:92412664-93040017 GCF_036850995.1 Saccopteryx leptura | reverse complement strand
TCTCATCTGCGACTTTTAAGAGTATAGTGTCCCTGAGACACCCGAGAGTCCGCCCCTGCGCAGGTTAAAAGCTTGGCCAATAAATTTTCCATCTAAATTCCTGAAAGTCTCCGACATCTGTTTTGTACCCCGGTGGATGCTACAGTTTTCTAAGTCTTTTTGCTAACTTGAAACCTTAATATTATGAGTTAAATGATAGACATTCATTGAATATCTAAATTATTTCCAAATAAGATAAAATATGAAGATATTAATAACAGAACATAGGTTTATCTACTTTTGGCTAATTTTTGCCGAAGATCTGAAGATTTTGGAGTTTCATAGAATGCTAGTGTAACAGAAAGTCCACTATTGCTTACTTCTTAGTTTTCACTAGGAATTATGGATTCTAAGGGTTAAGTATTCTTTTGGTCAAATAAGTTTGTAAATATGATGTATTTGTTTGCTCACTTGTGGTTTGCATTGGAGTCTGGGCAACACCAGATATAGTGATCTGTGAGGTTGCAGGTTGCCTTCCTGATTGGGAGGATTCATTGTCTTGCTAATGTTTACTGGGAGGGAAATTCTGCCCCACCACTGGGAGATGCAGGTGAGGGAGGATGTCTTTTTTCTCCTCTCCCTGATCCTTTGCCTTCCATGAGAAAAGCGGGTTTTCTGCTTTTCCCTTGGCTTCTCTTGTGGCTTACCTGTCTTGGTGAGACACCACTAAACAGAATGGCCCACCATCCTCCGACTCCGCTGTTTCTTTACTGTCTGCCCGAATTTAATGAGAACGTGCATGTGAATGGTTTTAAGGGCGGTGGCAGCCCCTGGCCTTAAATATTCTAATCAACATACATAATTTAAACTTCTTAGAAATAATAAAGTTGAAACAACTGTGTATGAAAAGTAGGCAAAAAAAATAGTAGAATGACACTGTTGTCTAGAATGAGAAAGAAAAACAGGGCAAAACCATTATGGACATAAAAAAAAATTGTAGAAGGTCTGTGGAAAAGGAATCTTGGAAAATAAATTTTATGTGTGGTCAAATTTAATGTTTTAAGTAATATGAAAAGTTATCTGTTGCAAAATCAGAATTTTTTTCTATTGAAAAGACAAAGTTTCTTGGCGCTGTTTGGTCTGCTCTTGATGTGAAATTGTGAAAGTTTTTTATTTTTAATAATTTTGGCCATCTACATAGAAAGCAAAGATTTTGTGTCTTATGGAAATAATCACTATGCTTCATGTTATCTTTATCAAATATTTGATTATTTCAGAAAACTAAGTCTTCTCAATATAAAAAAAAAAAGCTAGTTTTGTTCACAGCTATGTGACTTCTGTATCTGCCTTTGAAGTCTTTGTCACTTTGGTTAAGTGGATAACTATCATTTCATAATTATCTGTGATCCTAATTAATCAAATAATCAAAGCTTCTGACATTTTCTCCAAATTGAATTCTAAATGGAGTTGCTGTTTTGTTTTGTTTTTACAGAGACAGAGAGAGTCAGAGAGAGGCATAGATAGGGATAGACAGACAGGAACGGAGAGAGATGAGAAGCATCAATCATCAGTTTTTCGTTGTGACACCTTAGTTGTTCATTGATTGCTTTCTCATATGTGCCTTGACCGTGGGGCTACAGCAGACCAAGTAACCTCTTGCTCATGCCAGTGACCTTGGGTCCAAGTTGGTGAGCTTTGCTTAAACCAGATGAGCCCACACACAAGCTGGCTACTTCGGGGTCTCGAACCTGGGTCCTCAGCATCCCAGTCTGACACTTTATCCACTGCACCACTGCCTGGTCAGGCTAAATGGAGTATTTTTACCTCAAACTAACCTTATAATTTTTTAGACTCTCAAAGAATTTGTTTTTAACCTGGTAAGATGTTAAACTAATTAGGTTTATTTTATAATGTTAAATTAAATGGTAAGTATTATCAAATAAATATAAATTTTAAATCTTCTTAGGTTATATTTGTATGGATGCATTTTAGTAATATAAGTGTTTCAGAAATGTTATGATATTCCTATAAATCTAATATGGTATTGAAGGAAAGCAAATTTTTGTCACCCCAAAATGTGCCTTTGGGTATATTGATTGTAAGCTGGATGTTAAGAGGCAATAGTCTCAGAAAGAACTTTTGACACTATCCCTTTCTTGCCTAAGGAAATTCAAATAAAATGCCTGCCTCAAGAAGGAAATTATAGTATGTTCTCTTTCGGATTTTTGCCTCAATTTAATTTGAATTAATCATGGTAGACAGGAAGGACACCTGTAAAAACCTGTTCTGCTGGATTCTTCCTCTGCCCCATTGTTTCTGGGTTACCTAGCAGAAATTTGTTTGCTATGCGTTCTGCTTTTTCTTGGTTACCTGTGAATTGCTTATTTCTTCTTTAAAACCTCGGACTCTTGCCCCCTCCTATTCTTTTATCCATAATGGTACATAAACCTCAACTGGTCAATGCCTTTTTGGGTCTCATTATGATACCCTTGAATGTATTCCATATAATAAACTTTAGATATTTTCTCTTGTTAATTTGTCTTAGTTAATTTGATTATTAGCTCAGCTAGAAGAACTTAGAAGGTGGCAGGAAAGATACTGTTTTATACCCCCACAGTACAATATTATCAATTATTTATAATTCTAGTTATTTTAAATGTTGTATGTCACAAAAACACATTTCTTTGTCAATTCTATTATAACGAACCCTAATTAGACCTTTATCCATGAGCATTATGTATTTTATTATTTATGGAGAGTTAATGTTTAATTCTGAAGCTTTTCAAAAATAAGACTCATGGAAAAGGCCTTACAAAGGACCCATGACTGCTGATACTGCCCCAGATTACAAGATGTTGAAACTTGGGTGCATATTTTCCAACTGAAGAGGCTCTACCTGGCATCTAGTCATGTGCAAATGTTAGGTACCTCAAAATCAAATTGAGTTGAAAGAGGAGCTGACATAAAGGTGTACTGCTTCCTTGCAAGATGCTATTTTCCCCTCCCTTTTTCACTATCGTTTTTCTAATTCTTATGCCACAAAGCTCTTTATCACTTTGTCCACTTTTTCTCTTGTTTTGGCCTAGAAAGATCATGTTATTGTTCATATCTCTGAGGGCATTGTTAGAAGGAGGTAATCTAACTTCTAAATGACTATTGGTTAGCCCTGACCATTTGGCTCAGTGGTAGGCATCCACTGGCATGTGGATATCCTGGGTTCGATTCCTAGTCAAGGCACATAAGAGAAGTGATCATCTGCTTCTACACCGTTCCCACTTCCCACATCTGCAGTCATGGCTCGATGGTTTGCTCAAGTTGCCCACTTCCCCACCCCCCAGGCACTGAGGATGGCTTCATGGCCTCTACCTCAGGTGTTAAAAATAGCTCTGTTGTTGAGTAACTGCCCATATGGTCAGAGCACTTCCCCTTAGGGCAGTGTTCGGCAAACTCATTAGTCAACAGAGCCAAATATCAACAGTACAATGATTGAAATTTCTTTTGAGAGCCAACTTTTTTAAACTTAAACTATATAAGTAGGTACATTCCTTATCAAGGTAACGCCCGCATGTGGTATTTTGTGGAAGAGCCAATTCAAGGGGCCAAAAAGCCACATGTGGATCACGAGCCACAGTTTGCCGACCAGGGCTTTAGGGGGTTTGCCAGGTGGATCCCATTTGGGTTGGGGCACATGCGGGAGTCTATCTCTCTGCCTCCCCTCCTGTCACTTAATAAAAAATAAATAAATATAAAAATAAATAAATAGCTGTTGGATCTGCCACAAGGTTGGTATTCCTGTAGTTTTGCTTTTCACAAACTTCTACCTGATTTCCAATGTCTTAGTTTCTCTGAGACAAACCATGCATCTTCCCTATTGTGTCAGTATCTTGAACCCTGGAGAACCCTTTCCGTATCTTTGATTAACAACTCTAAACATATGGAGCCTTGTATCTACGCTCTGTACAATGACACAAGGCAAGGATGACCAGAATAAAACTGTCTGTGTGGTGTACAAGCCATTATATTTTACTGGCTTTCATGGCTGTCACTGTTTTTCCTGAGCCACAGACTCAAAATGGACTTCCAAGGAGGCAATCATCATTCAAATTTTCTTTCGTTGACAGATCCCTACTTCCTCGGCTTTGAATAAGTGAAAATGAGTCTGTGATCAGGAACAGGTCCATAACTCTTTATGATAGTGCAGAATTTGCTGCTAAACCAATAGCTGTAGAGGTGGATTTAATGGTGGGCACACCTAATATGCATCCTGGGCCTCAATTTCTGCAGGGCCCCAGAGAACCTCAACTTTACACTTTTTTCTATTACAAGGGGCCCAATATTTTCTTCTGTACCCAAGGTCTCAACTGACCTTAATCTGCCTCTCAGTAGCTGCCCATCAAAACTTCCTAAGTTCTCTGTCCACTTATTATGGATGTTATGTTAGCATAGCCTTTGATTATCTTTCTAGCAGAACAAGGAGTTGTTTGTGCTATAGCCAATGCTATATTTTATATTTAGATTAGACTCTTCTGAGTAATTTTAAACATAGAGGTATAATGTCACTTAACAAGCCACTTGTTTTGAGGAAGTCACTCCTTCAGTGGGGTCTTTCTTTGATTTATTTGATTTCAAGCCATTTGGATCTTGAAGACCATGGGGATGAATTTGCATGTAATAATCATAGTGTCCCTAGTGTGCTCTATTCTTTTAAATCTTTAAATGCATATTCACAGCTGCTAAAAACTAAGCAAATAATCTTTCTTACAATAAAACATCAAAAAAGAAACACAGATAACGACCAGATTAAAGAATGTAAACCTAACATTGTGACCTGGAATATCACATAGAGATTCAGCAAAAATTGTAAGAATGCCAGAGTATCAGCAGGGAGGAACACTAATGTCTTAATTTATTTTATCTTATTTTTTAGTAGGCTGGGAATTTGATCAAAAGAAAGAATTTATTAAAAATAAGAAAACAGAATCAAAATGGATTCACTAGACTGGAGCCTAAATTACCAAACCAAGTCTTAATAACAGTCCCAACTCTCTCAAAAATGAAATCTTCAACCAGTTAATCAGGAAACACCTGATCAAGACTAGTTAGGTAACAAGTACATGGTGAAAAGCTGTGGCAAAGATAGCATTCACATCTGAGTGTGGCTTCACCAATGAGCTGTTTCCTTGTGCTAGGGCTAACAGGCTCCAGGCAGTTATTCCTGTGTCTTTGGAAAGCCTCAGGGCACAGTATCCAGGGTGCATGCATATTATTTGAGCCATCATGTCCATCCATACCAAGTTACAGAACAAAGAGCATGTTACTGCAGCCCTAGCAGAGCCAAGTTCAAATACCCTGTCTGCTGGAACATGAACATTTCCAAGAAGTAGGTGGGGCTTTATTCAATTTGAATACATGGTGCTTGAAAGCAGCTCACCCCAGAAGGCTGTAGCATTATATACATCCCTAATCATGGGCCTCTGAATAAATGGTGGACCCTGAATTCATGAGAGTATTGGTGCTGCCCCTCCTTACACCCTCCAATAAGTCTTACTTTATGCTCTCCCCTCAAAAATCAGACTAGTCAGGTAATCTGCCTGATAGACTTCTGCCATAACCTAAAGGAAGTGACCTTGCTATAACCAATCTGCTTTGCTTCATAGTGTAACTCCCTTGTTCTGCTCCCTTCTGCCTCTAAATGTTTCATTTTGTACTACTCCTCAGAGATCTTTCTGTCTGCTAGATTGAATGCTGACAGTTCATTAATCATTGAATGAAGATAGATCATTAAAATTTACTCAGTTGAATTGTTTTTTAACAATACAGTGGTACCTTGAGATATGAACAGACCAACATACAAATTTTTTTTAAGATACAAACTGCAACTCGGTCCATATTTTTGTTCGAGATCTGAGTGAAATTCTGAGATACGAGTCGTGATTCAGGAAGCTGCTGCTAGTTGGCATGTTGGCGCATGGGTCCAGTATTGGCAATTTGATATATGAGTTGACTGACTTACGAGTTTGGTTACAGAACGAGTTAAATTCGTATCTCAAGGTACTACGGTATATATATGTTTTTTTAAAAACTAACATAGTCCATTTCCTGAATTTATATTATCTGTGTACAAACCCAGAAATATCACTTTTTTGAAATATGTTTTAAAAATCTAGCATAAACTTTGCTAGCATTAACTGAGCAGTTAATAAATTCCAAGCTTTCATGTAATCAGCTTACCTGCATTATTTTTTTAAACATCTACAGCAAACATTGGCGGTAAGCAAATAATTATTTTCCATTTAAAAATGCAGAATCTGAGATACAGAGAATTCAAGTAATTTTTCTGAATTCATATTGACTAGCAAGTTGTAGAATTGCAGTTTGAATACAATCAGTTTGGTTCAAAAGACTCAACTTCAAGTTGATAAGCCCAGTATAACCTACATCTTTCTCTGAAAAATATACCATGGATATATTTTAATATGTTTTAATATCCACTTACAACAATTCTTTCTGATCATATAATATCCATTCTGTTTGTGCAAGATATATTTTTAGCACCTTATTACTATAGTCAACATTTTAAGACAGATTCCAAATTTTAATGTTATAATGTAATGAAGTCAATTTTGTCATTACTCTTGCTTGTACATCACTGATTGTTACTTCAAAAAATTCTTAAAATTTTAAATGGTGCCACAAAAGAAATAGTATTATTAAAGATTTTGATATAGTATGTAAAATTGCTCTCCACAAATATTGAAAGAGCATACACATATAATAAAGAATAACTTATTTTATTAACTTTCTCCAAAATGAATTGTTGTTTTTATTAGAAATACATTATTATTTACATTTAAATTTTTTTTTAATTTTTTTTTTCTTTGAAGCTGGAAACGGGGAGAGACAGTCAGACAGACTCCCACATGCGTCCGACCAGGATCCACCCGGCACGCCCACCAGGGGCAACGCTCTGCCCACCAGGGGGCGATGCTCTGCCCCTCCAGGGCATCGCTCTGCCGAGACCAGAGCCACTCTAGCGCCTGGGGCAGAGGCCAAGGAGCCATCCCCAGTGCCCGGGCCATCTTTGCTCCAATGGAGCCTCGGCTGCGGGAGGGGAAGAGAGAGACAGAGAGGAAGGGGGGTGGGGGTGGAGAAGCAAATGGGTGCTTTCCCTATGTGCCCTGGCCGGGAATTGAACCCAGGTCCCCCGCACGCCAGGCCGACGCTACACCGCTGAGCCAACCGGCCAGGGCCTACATTTAAATTTTAATGGCAGTAAACAGCCCTTAAAATTTACTAACCATTTGCATTTCTTACTTTATAAAATGATCCTTTTATATTATTTTTCTTATAATAAAATGGATATTCATGCATTCTTTAAAAAACAAGGCATATGACTGAGCAAAGCTCACCTGCTTGGACCCAAGGTCACTGGCTTGAGCAAGAGGTTACTGGGTCTGCTGTAGCCCCCATTCAAGGCACATATGGGAAAGCAATCAATGAACAACTAAGGTGTTCCAATGAAAAACTGATGATTGATGCTTCTCATCTCTCTCCCTTCCTGTCTGTCTGTCCCTATCTATCCCTCTTTCTGACTCTCTCTCCGTCTCTGTAAAAACAAACAAACAAAAAACCACCCCCCCAAAAAAAAACCCCACAAGATATATGACATTTAACTCTGGTAATATTAGCAAACCATTTTGTGTATGTTGCAAATATTTTATTGAAGCATGTTCTTTGCCTTTCAATTTTCTTTGAAATAAGTAAGAAGACTTCTTCTTGGTGAGGGTAAGTTTTTAAATATTTTTTGTGTGATTTCTTACTTTCCTTGAAAACATCCTGTCCTTGAGATAAGACATAAATGTTCCAGTACAGGTAGTCCCTGGGTTATAAATGAGATAGGTTCTATATATTTGTTCTTAGGTTGAATTTATATGTAAATTAGAATGGGTTCATTTGCTTATTAAATGCAACTTAGTCAGATATTTGTCTTAACATAATATTTATTTTTACCTTTCTGTGTATAGAAACACAAATATTTTCAAACCTATGGATCCTATCTTGTTCTTAATCAGGGACATGCTTGTATTTCAGTTTGATTCTCCTCTAACGCTTCTAAAACCTGATGTACAACAAAGCCTTATCTTAGTTATTTCTGTGTTTGTTTTTTATAAATAGTTATTACAACATCATATTTGAATAAACCATAATTTTCTCAAAGATTGGAATTCTACTTGTAAAGCCAGGAGCCACGGCTGCCACTATCAAAGCAGCCTGGCCCATGCAGGTTCGCATTGGATTCAGACAGTCGGTAAAGAAACAATGAAGCCAAGAACTGGTGGGCCATTATTTTTAATTCTAGTTTGCACCCGGTGGGCAAGTAAAAAATACACACTGGGCTCCAAAACCCACTCACATTCAGTGCTCACAAAGCTATTGACTTATCCAAGTTTCCTAGAATCAAAGGTTTCTAGCTCACCAGACTTATTCACCTCTGTTCCCCATCTCCTTCCTTCTCCCTGCATAAACTGCACAAACTGGCCTTTCACTCAACACTCGCCATCTTGGCTGCTTCTCCTGGCCTCCTCCACGTGGCCTCCTTCTGTTGCTCTCTGCTCTGCTCCCTCTGCTCTCTCATGCTAATCATCCCAGGAACCAAGAGAGCAAGCTCCTATTCTGCCCCTATTTTATAGTGTAGCTTCACAACCTTTAATCCAACATACAAAATAGGGAAGTCTCTAATACAAAGTCACTGCTCTGAGTCATGATGGGATTGTACCACCACACATCAAAAAGGGTGGGAAAGGCTTAATCCCAAAACCAAGCCCCAGGCTACAAAGATCCTGTCTGCCCACAGAGACACACATTAATTTCACCTGGGCAACGCCATCTTTAACAAAATGAGCATAATATATTTTATCTGCCCAACACTACCTTACCAATCTTTGTGTGCAGCTATATTTCTAACCATGACATATGACTATAACCAATAGTGGTAAGGGGCTCCTAATTACAATTTTTGCTTCTGTACTTCCCACTTACAAAACTATAAAAACTAAGTAGAACAAAGGGCCGGTGCACTCTCCTTCAGATTTCTGTCGGAGTTGCTGCCGCTTGGCCAAGCTAGACAATAAAGCTTTGGTGTATAATCCACAGACTTTGTTCATATCTTCAATGTTTCCGGTCCCTCCGGATTAGGTTTAACACTCCACAGAGGACAAAGTTTTCCTCCTGTTAGGCGATTGAGCTGTAAAATTTGTATTTTCTGTTTTTTTCTCATTCTTATTGTTAGGATGGCCGCTACCCACGTGGGGTGGCTGATTACCTTCTTGCTTGGGTAGGGACTTGGTTATGGTAATGTGTGCTGGAGGAGAGGCTTTTGTACCAAAAGGTTTTAAGGTGGAGCTAGGAGGCCATGTGGAGGGGAAGAGGCAGCCAAAATGGCAGAATGGGGAAGGAGAAGCCAGTTTGTGGAGGAGAAGGTGAATAAGACTGGTGAGATGGAAGACTTTGATTCCAGGAAAACTCGGATGAGTCAGTAGCTTTGTGAGTGCTGAATGAGTGGGTTTTGGGGTCCTGTATGTTTGTTTTTACTTGCTTGCCGAGTGCGAGTCTAAAATAAAGAAAAATGGACCACCAATTTTTGGCTCAATTGTTTCTCTATGATCTGCCTGAGTTAAATGTGAACTGACACTGGGCAAGCAGCTTTGATGGTGGCCACGGCTACTGGCTATACACCTCTACCACTGTTCTAAAGACAATGCCACACTCTTCTAATTGTTATTTTTCTATTGTACAGTTTATTTAATATCCATTTTGCCAAATTAACATATGCATGCAATTACAGAATGATATTAAAAAGAGCATATGGTTAAAGCAACTCTGCCCTCCAGTACTGTATTTAGATTTTCTTCAGTAAGAATTAAAAATGGTTATGAGGTTGGGAAATATCATTTATGTTGTTTAAGGATACAAACCTGAAACTATGGTAGGTTGTTAGACAGCCATAAGCGGAGCAGGGACAATAGCCAGCAATAGGTCACCAGGGTAGAAACCCCTGGTGTCTAGCAATGGGAAAAACTGGGAAAACAAGGATCTTACCCCTAAGGTAACCCTTTTCTCCCCAGCATATTGCTGGTCATGTGGTTGAGACCCCTGACCTCCATACACCAACATGACGTTCTTTCCACTGAGCCATATGGCCAAGGCCCAATTAATTTTTTAAACAGTTGGCAGAAGAGTGAACATAAACAGAAATGTTGTTACTAAAACTTTAAGATTTTAATATTCATTTTTATTAATGTCCTGACTGTACAAATAAGTTTTTAGATCACAGACATATTTCTTATTGTACTCACAGTAAGATCAATAGTCAAAGTGACATTGCAGCATTAGAACCAACTGTGCAGCATCTTAGCAGAGAGGGCATAGAAAGAACCAGATGGAAAACTCTCCTTATCAATGGTGAGTTAACTCGGTAGATGAAGACACAGGAAAAAGATGAATTTTCTGTGGTTTTTAAAGAGCAAAGGGACTATTTTTTCTCTCCCTCTGACAGTGTGTCTTTGGAGTTATAACAGGAAATAGCTTTCCTTTAGTCCTTTGGTATGTAAATAAATGTCTTCAAAGACCAGATAAATCCATTGTCTCCAGTTTTTAAAAACCCAGAGATGTTTCTAAAGTACTGGCTCAATCCACACCTTGAAATGTAAATTCAGACATCAGGAGTCAGGTCTACCTTTCTGGAGTTCTCACTAGTTATATAGTTTAAACTCTCTTTCAGGGCATGCTGTTAGCCCAGGAATTGGATTATATTAAAATTTGTTAAGAAATCTCTGTGTAAAATTACAAAAATGCTTTCTGTATAGCCCCACTATCTCTAAATATACTGCTCAGAAAAATTAGGGGATATTTCAAAATGAATATTAGGTGATAAAAAAAGAAACATTTGATTTTTTATCAAAGAAAAACATCAGAAAAGCAAACTACAAGTCAAAGAAAGTTGCTTGATTATGCAATTGAGATGCAAAATCAACTTTTATTCATTGTTGAAAATGCACTATACAAAAGGCGGAAAGTATTTGCATGGTCACTGATACCCTAATTTGTGTGAGCAGTGTAATATGGTTATATTTCTATTTAAAATAGAAATTGTAGATATCATTTTGTTGGCCAAATATGTTTGTAAAATTTGTGCTATTTGAGTTTGATCACTTTTATTGTTAAAAATGGTGCTAGGCAACCACCTGTGTGCTTGCTGTCAGAGCAGGGCAGTTGATTGAGGATTGCGGTCCTGCTTGGGAAGGGCCATTGTTATGTTAATGTGTGCTGGAAGAGGGGTCTTTGTGTGCCCAGGTAGCTTTTTAGAAGGAGGAAGAAGGAGAAGAAGAAGAAGCCAAGAGGAAAAGGAAGGAGAGAGAAGCCAGTTTTGCAGAATAAGAAGCCATGTTGGCGGATGGTGAACCAGAGGTGACTGAGACTGGTGGGGGCCTTTGATTCTAGGAAAAACTGAATGAGTCAGTGACTTTGGGAGCCCTGAATGGAAAGGGAAGTGTTCTCCTGCTGTGTGTTTACTTGCTGGTTGGTTGCAAGGCTAGAATAAAGGAATGGCCCACCATTCTCTGGCTCCACCATTTCTTTACCCACTGCCCAAATGTAATGAGAACCTGCATGTGTCTGGCTGTGTTGGCCATGACTACTGGCCATATACATTTATTGGTGTGGCCATGACTACTGGCTATATACATTTATTGGTGTTTAAATAATATAGACCATGAGTAATAACAATAAATACACAATCTCTATTTTCTTCTCTTGTTATCTCAATATAATTGCATCATTATTTTTTCTTCCACTACATTTTTCCCCCTATAAATACAGGCAGTGTCTCTTCATTTTCAATGTTATAAATTGAGAGTATTAGTGATGCTACGCTTCTCTCCAATCCTTCTCTATTCACTTCAACTTCCCAAACTGTACCTATTCTTATGAATTTTTAATGTTGAGAGTATTTCTTTCTCAACCTATTTTTGTTTCTGTGTTTTCTTGACTGATTGAAATGAAAAGTTAATGACCAAGAAAATAGTATTTTTCAATGTTTGTGTAAATATTCTTTACTTAGAATTGAGTAATATACAAGAATTATGTCTTTGCTGAATGTCATTTCATGAAAAGCACCCTAAAGTAGTGGATAAGAGCAGAATTGTATGGTCTTTCTATCTAGGGCAGCTTCCACCTCTTATCCCTTTTTTGGTCAGTAAGTATGGTAGTTATACCAGTTTCTCTCTAGTTGCTGCTAGAAGTAAAGGGGGATAGATTTTATAATGTGAATGAATCCATGTTTGTGTCAGCCATCTTTGTAGAAATAAATGGGAAAATTCTGCAGATTTATTGGCTAAGCTTTGGTCATAGTTAATGGCACGTGTCAGAACAATCCAAAATTAATGGGACAAACATGGAAATGAGAGAAGCATAGAAGGCTGAGGTGAGCTATACATACATCATTAGCTATATGGAAAAATATGTGCATGAGTGAAGGAAATAGAGAGAACCAAAGAAATATTAAAAGTCCTGAGAAGATTACTGGTTTCAGCCAGGAGGAAATACCCAGAACCTCTTCTCAAAACAAGTAATTCTGGATGTAACAACAAACAAGGATAAGAAGATTCTTAAAGGTAAAAAGAAAGCAGATGATCTGGGGCCTTAAAAACTTGAGGTACTTATTTCTTGTTTTTATTTATTTTATTTTTATTGCAACCCATATGCAGGGACAGGAGGTTGTAGAAAACTTTATCTGGACATTACCAATAGACAAAGACAATAAAATTACAGTAAAAAGCATAGTTCCATAATCAAAAGACTAGGAAAATGGTGGCTTAACAACAGAAAAACTTTCTTAGCAAATCCAACCAAACACAGATTGAATACGGCTTTACCCTATAGTTTCAGCAGGGCTGAGCAAAAAGGTGATCTACTAGTTCACTTCATTTCTCCAAAAAAAAAGCAGTCCAGAGCACTCCAATGCCCTAGCACAGTGGTCTAGGTAGGTCTGGTTTGGAAACTATCACCAATTTCCTATCTAATAGAAATAGAAAACATCTTGAATTATCCTGGCAGGTGGTATGGGTAGCCAAGGTGGAGGGGGGGTTGTCCTTCTATTCTTCACATAGTGGAGGCAGGCAATGCTTTTATTCCACTTCCTGGATAGTGTGAGCAGCATCTATTGGCAGGCTGAGCCCAATGGGAGAACACGGTAGCAGAAATAAAGACGGTGAAAAGCAGAAAAATAAAGAATCTCTGCAAAAAGAAATAGCAAGCCTTGGGTAATGATTAAATGTGAGAAGAAGGTGGAGTGAGGAGTTTCAGACAACTCACAGTTAGTTGTCTTGAGTAGGTAACTGGACAGTGTGATAATGAAAGATAAAAAATATATACAGGAAACTGCAAAGATTGTGGTTGGGACTCGAGTGAAGAGGATAAGAATGTACAATAATTTTGGACATTTAAAATATTTGTAGGGCTATTGGATGGAGATAGCCAGACGCTATATATGGCTAGTATACGGCTCTTTGAATACATTTACATGGATTATCTTCATTATCAGGGATGAAAAGAAGGATTTGGCCATTCAAAGCAAGATGTTTCCTCCTGCACTATTTCTTGCACATCAATTGGTAAAAGTGGAGAAGAAGCTCCTGAGCCTTGCTCAGAGTAAGATTATCCATCTGTCAATTTCCATGCATTCATTAGCAGAAATAAACAATGAGTCTTTCATGGTTTAAATGAGACCACTACTTCTGTTGCCCTCCATTGGTGGAAGTCTAGAGCTCTGAGTATGTCTAACCCTATGATGTTTTCATGTTCTCATTGGCTGGACATGTTCTCATGCCTCTTATTTTTTCCCTTTGGCTGGTATCAATGAAATCATCTTTTATTAGTGTTCTACTGCCCCTCCAATACCTACAGTCAATTTGGAGCCTCAAAAATCAAAGTGCTCGTGGATAAACCATACCCTCTCATTCTCTACAGCAGTGATTTTCAACCTTTTTTGAGCCATGGCACATTTTTTACATTTACAAAATCCTGGGGCACACCACCTATGAAAATGACACAAAATGACACTCTAACACAGTACATATTATACATATAGTTAATAATATAGTTTCTAAATGTATTTATACTCACTTAGTGTGAAACCTGGGCCTGTTGTCGATGAACAGAAAAGGGATATTCTTGCAGGAATGGTAGAAAGACACACACGAAGCTCTTCCTCAACAGTTCTTAGTCTCTCTCTGTTTTTAGTTCTTATCGCAGTCAAGCTTGAGAAGCTCAGCTCACATAGATATGTGGTTGAAAATGGGAGAAATGTCAAAATAGCTTTGTTGGCCAAAATGGGGAACTCCTTGGCAACAGATAACCAAAAACTGTCCAAAGGAAGATCAGCAAACTTTAGCTTTAAACCACGATCTTGTTTCAGTTCAATGAGTTCCTCTTGCTCCTTTAAAGTCATGTCCTTTCCAGCAACGGATACTGAGCTGTATGGGTCCCTAACCCAGTCAAGGCACTCCGTGAAGGCTGAAGAGAAATAAAATGACAACGTCTTCTCAAGAGTTTTCAAATGTCTGCCAATCACCTCGCACATTGCAGCAGTGTTGCCACCATGCTGTTTCTCAGTGAGCGGGAACATCTCAAGGTTGCCATGCTGCACATGTTGCCAGAGCTGCACCTTTAAACGGAATCCGTTCATTTTATCAGTGCTTGTAAGCAGGTTTTCATTTCGGCCTAGCATCTGTGTGTTCAGTTCAGATAATGAAATATATCAGCCAAGTATGCCAGCTTTGCACACTACTCATCACTTGCAAGCAGCTTTGAGTAATCGGACCTCTTGTTTGTCAGAAATACTTTAAGTTCCTCTCGCAAGTCATATACACGGGCCAGCACTTTGCCGCGCGACAGCCACCAGAACTCCGTGTGGAGCAATAAGATTTTATGTTCCGCTCCCATTTTTTTACACAAAGATGCAAATAAGTGACATCTCATAGGTACGTCTTCACAAAGTTCACTATGCTCACAACATCATCCAACACAGGAGCTAGATCTGCTGGTAAGGTCTTTGCAACGAGAGCCTCACGGTGCAAAAAAACAGTGCATAACAATAACATCTGGGTTTCTTTCTTTGACCCTACTTACAAAGCCTTTGATACGCCCGACCATGGCTGCGGCTCCATCAGGGCAGATACCTGTGCAGTTTTCCCATGTAAGCCTGCTTTTATCAAGATATTCCGACATTACCTGAAATATTTCCTCTCCTGTTGATTTTTCTGGCAGTGCCTTGCAAAATAGGAAGTCTTCTCTAATGGCTTCTCCATCCACAAAACGCACGTTGGCCAAGAGCTGACAATGTACACAAATACCCATTGACTCATCAAGTTGCAAGGCAAATTTCTTACTGATGCACACCTTTTCCAAAACAACAGTTTCAATGTCTGCAGACATGCCATCAGTACGTCTGGCAATTGTGTTATCTGAGAGAGGTACTTTAGCTATCTCTTTGGCCGCGGTAGGGCCAAGCATCTCATTTACAATGGCTTCACAAGCTGGCAGTATTAATGTTTCTGCCACAGTGTGAGACTTTTTTGATTTAGCTACGAGTTCAGCAACAAGGTACTTAGCTTTGAGGGCTCTCTCATTTACCTTTGTGGTTTTTCTCAAAAAAGTTGCCCGTTTCTTATTGTTTGTACGTAAGTGGGCCATAGTTTGGGGACCCATGTTTAATTTCCCCACGGCACACCTGACCATGTCTCGCGGCACACTGGTTGAAAAACACTGCTCTACAGCACCAAAGCATCACCATCAATTGGGGGCATTAGCATTGATTTTATAATGCTCTATATCCCCAATAATGTTGATATCTGCAATATATTCATTCACAGCTCCCAGGTCAAATCATATGTCCTTGACTCTAATTGCAATGTAGTCATAGATATTCATCTTCTGACTCTATTTCTTACTCTTCTTCAAATTATGAAATCATGACATTGGGTTTTCTAAAATAGATAATCATCTGTAAACATCCTATAAATTTAACATCTTCTGTGAATGACTTCTTCTCTTTCTTGCTCTACCTGAAACCCAACTCTTTTCCCCAAGGACATTTCTTCTTTCACAGCCTGTTCAGGTCGTAATTTTATTTATTTTTTCTTCTACACACCTGGATGAGTATGACTAGGCCTAGAATTTGTAACAACTCTTCTAACTGTTGCTATGTACTTTGGTTCACACAATCTATTTTATATTATCTAAGTTTTTTATAATAGCTTCCTAGCTTTTCTCCAGATTCTAAACTAGCTTCCCTTAAATCTATTCTTAATCCAACAACCAAAATTTTTGTGCTGAAACAAATGTCAGTTTATATCATCTGTTACTCAAATCATTTGATTGGCAAGAGTGTAAGGCAAAGTTCTCAGCAAGGTCAATGAAGCCCTACACATTTGTGACCTCTTTTAACTTTCTGATCTCATCTTTTCCTATTACATCTATGACTTACTCTGACTTTACTACTCTCCTTATTGTGCCTAAAATCACCAGCCTCAGGCCTCTACAAAGATTTGCGTTTGCTAGTCTCTTTCTTCTTCCAGTCTCTTTCTTTCTTCTTCTCTGTAAGTCTCTACTCAAATTCCAGTCTCAAGAACAACTTGACTGGTTCTTTGATTAAAGCTCACACCATCCTTTCTTGCCATTTCGTATCCTTTTTCCCTACTTTAATTTTTCCACAGCACTTATACATCTAATATATTGTATATATTTTTTACATTTGTTCATGGTTAAAACAGTGTCCTAAAGAGTGTCTGGTAAGTGGTAAGTAGTGCATTTTTGAATTAGTGAATTCATATCTTATCTCATTTAATTCTCAAAAGAATTCTTTAAACCAGATATTATTATTTCCACAGTAGAGATGAGGAAACTGAGATACAGAAGTTATTTGTTTAAGATCTCACAGTAAAAGTACTGAAGTCTGGCCTGACTTGTGGTGGCACAGTGGATAATGTGTCAACTGGAATTCTGAGGTCACTGATTCAAAACCTTAGGCTTGCCTGGTCAAGGCACATATGGGAGTTGATGCTTCCTGCTCCTCCCCCTTTTCTCTTTCTGTATCTCTCTCTCTTCTCTCTCCAAAAATAAATTAATAAAATTTAATAATAATAATAATAATAATAATAATAAAGTAAAGAAGTCATAAATAAAACCAAAGCAGTCTAATTTCTGAGGTAACACACTTAACCAAAATATTTTAATAAATATCAAACTTTTATGGATGTTTTCACACTCAAATTTTGGTTGGTAGAGTATTTCACATAATATTAACTAGTACTTGAAAGCAGGAAATGACTTCTAATTTAATTCAATTCCATAATTCTGTAGACAAAGTTATTCAAGATGCACACTTCAGAAGTCAAATAACTGGTTGTTCTAGCCCGGTGTTTCCCAACGTGGGGCTCACGCCCCACAGGGGGGCAATTCGATAGTTAAGGGGGGCAATTTGAAAATGGACTCGACACAACTTTAGCTCTTTTGCCCCGGGCCATTTAAATGCAATGCTAGATATCGGTGCCAAATTTAACAAAAAATGCAATTCTTAAATAATTGCGGTAAATAAATATTAAGTATAATTTCATTTGATGAGACCAAAATATCAACTGGGTGATTGGCGTCGTCAAGTAAACTTCGTCCTGGGTTCACCGCGGAGCGTGCCGTCTGCCGCGGGGAACCCCGGACGTTTTAAAAACTCGCTAAACAACGCAGTTATTCTCACCTAATTGGCCCATCGCAACTTCTGTAGTGTTTCACATCATTCAGTTGGTGTTAATTTGAAATAAGTGTCAGTCAAAACTGTTGTAAAAGCTCGTTGATTTAATAAATATACATATATATATATATATTGTATAGATATAATTGGTAAGTATTTGATTTTATTTTTATCAATATTAAACTCTTTATTAAGTACTTCTTGCATCAGGGCTAGAAAGCACTAATATTTTATAAATATTATTGGGGCTATAATAGTGCATGCATGACAATTTTAATTTTAGAAGCATAACTTTCCAGAAAATTTTGTCAAGTGGAAAAAATATAGATACTTTTTGATTTGCAGTGGTAGTGTAGTAAATGTGTTATATGCATTTAAATAAATATGAATTTTTAGTATACGTTTACTCTGTCACATTGAATCTATTTTAACACATATTTTAATATTAGTTTTTAATTGATCTTATTTTTATTTCTTATAGCCCATAGTAAAATGAGTGGTGCAAGCAAGAAAAAAACTCACCAATATTCGGAGGAATATTTAAAATTTGGGTTCATACCCGCTGTTCATGATGAGCAGATTCCTTTTTGTCTTTTATGCCAGCAATGCTTGACCAACGAATCAATGAAACGAGGTGTTCTTGAGGCGCATTTGAAGGCGAAACATAGTGCTCATATTAATTCAGATTTGAGTTACTTTAAAACTTTAAAGAAAAATTTTGAAAAAAGAACAACATTAAAGTCTCTATTTACTGCTCATACTTCAACTAATAATCGTGTTCTTGAGGCTAGTTATCAAATTTCTTTATTCATCGCTAAAACTAGAGAAAATCACACTATAGGAGAGAATTTAATAAAATCATCAATATCAGCATTTCTTAAAACGGTTCTTGAAAAAGATGACAAAGATGTAAAAGCTATGCCACTCAGTGACAATACTGTTAGCAGAAGAATAGACGAAATGAGTGAGGAAATTGAAAAACAACTTATTGAAAAGCTGAAAACAAGAAAATTCTCCTTGCAAATGGATGAATCAACTTTGAGAGACAGTGAGGCATTATTGATGATAACTTACATAAGATGTATTGATAAAGGACATTTTACTGAAGAAATGTTGTTCTGTAAAAGATTAGAAAGCACCACTACCTCCAAAGATATATATATATAAAATAAGCCAAAAAACTACTTAGATGTCAATGATATACCAATGAAAAATATAACATCTTGTGCTGCAGATGGTGCTCCCGATATGATGGGCAAGAAAAATGGCTGCTTAAAATTGATGAAAGATGCGAATCCAGAAATGATTCTTGTGCATTGTGTTATTCATAGGGAAAACTTGGTAGCTAAAAACATCTCGCCTGTTCTGAATGAAGTATTACATACAGTAATAAAGTGTGTTAATGCTATTAAAGCTAGTGCCAAATGGGAGCGTCTTTTCAAGCTATTTTCTGAAGAACAAAATGAAGACCATGTGAGACTTTTACTTCATACTGAAGTAAGATGGCTATCTAAAGGAAACTGTTTGAAAAGATTTATGGAACTGTTTGATACTCTTAGTGATTTTTTAAGTGACAAACCTAAAATGAAGTATCTGTTAACAATAGATGGTAAAGCATTTGTGAGTTATTTAGCCGATATCTTTGAAAAACTAAATATATTAAATAAGCAACTTCAAGGAACAAATAAAACTCTTGTCGATGCAAAAGCAAAGATATTTGGTTTCATTACCAATATTGAGTTATGTCAGAAACATATTAACAACAAAAACTTTAAACAGTTTCATTGGCTCCAAAAATGTGAAGTAACTGATACCACTTTACTTGTTATTGTCAATCATTTGAATATTCTATCGGCTGATTTAAAGGAAAGATTTTCTGATTTAAAACAAATTGATTTCCCAACACGGATGATGCAGCCAATGTTAGTGGATTTTGTCTGATATATCAAATATGCAGTATCAAGAAGAACTCGCAGAATTGCAAAATGATGAGTCAGTTAAAGCTTTATTTAATATCAAAGGAGCGATGGCATGGCTTTGTGAGGAAACAGAAATCAAATACCCAAATTCAACCAAATGTGCAAGAAAACTTGCTACCATTTCCATCTTCATTTTTAGCTGAATGTGGATTTAGTGCTGTAAATGATTTACTGGTAAAAAAAAGAAATCGGCTGGATATAACACAACATGGAGACTTGAGACTAAAGCTAACCAAATTGGAACCTAATATAAAATCTCTGTGCAGCAAGCATCAAGCGCAAGCATCACACTAAATTAAAATAATAAATTAAAATAGAAAAATCTGTACTAAAATTATTTGGAATTTAAATTTCTGTTTTTCATTATATGTTTTGAAATTTTACTTACTGTGTTTTGTTAACAATTTCATAGTGATTTCTTCCTAGAACCTATCATTTATGTTTATCAAGTGAACAAATCAATTTTTTAATGTTAAAAATTATGTATGTTACATAGGGGGGGACATAAAAATTTTAGAAAGGTTAAGGTGGGGCATGGCACAAAAAAGGTTGGGAAACACTGTTCTAGCCGTTCTGGCCAAATATATTTGAGCTACTTAGACAAGCTAAAATTTTTATTTTTTTCAAGTATATATATTTAAAATAAATGTTCAATGTATTTAGAGAAAAAGGGTAACAAATGCATTAAGGAAGAGACCCGAAAGTAAACCTTGACAGGGCATGCTGTGTTTCCACAACCGATTCAGGTCTGGCATTAGCTGTGTTTGTTCCACTTAGCAAATAAAGTATTTATTGTTAACCAGCACTAATTTTACTTTAGCAGCAAACTAGCATCCATTACTTAAGTATTCTATATGTATATTTATTCACCTTATTCCATCCACTTGGCTATATTTTAAATATTATTTTAGGTGAGTGCACTTTGAGTAGCTGTCCAGCTAACAGTTCTTTACATTGACTTTGAGTGACAAGCAAAATTGACATATCATCTAAATTTTATGTCAGTGCTCTTTCTTAAAATGGAGAATATCTCAACTAGCTAAAAGTAACCAGAATTTGCTTGTCACCAATATCTGTGGCAACAAAATAAAATAAAGATGAATAATCTCAGATATAATAAATTCTGAATATAAACCACATTGTAGCTGAGTGACAGAATTTGGTATCCTTAAGCATTTCTGAAATTAATATGATATCACAGCTATTATTGATAATACATTGATAGAAGCAAAGGGATTAATTGTAAAAAAGCAACACATTAGATAAAAATTAGTGTTAATAGACAATTATATTTCAAGTGTATTTTCCTTCCTAAAATGTAATAGTAACTTTAAAGTCAGGTATTTTAAAGTATGCAAAATATTTTCCATACTCACTATGGAAAGATATACAATAATATATTACTACGAAGTTCAGTTACAAAACTGAAAAATGAAAATGGCCAGTATATACAATAGATCTTTAAAGAGAGTTGATATACATTGTCTGAAATAAAACTCATGCTATTGCACAATATTTAGGGTATTGGATAAAATAAAATTAACACTAATTTATGACAGTTGTATTAGTACTTCCAACAAGTGTCATAAATTATGCATGTAAAGCAGAGCAATACTACTGAAAACAGGGTTTCATTCACAAATGATTACTACAAATTCCGCAGTCACTATGATACGGTTAAGTTAATTTACTGCTAGTTAAACATATCATTTATTAGATTTGAGCCATTTATTTTGACTTATCAGAGTAACATTGTGATTCATTTTATGTAATCTTTTGAGCATAAAGTCCTTTTGAGTAAAAGTTTTGTTTATATTCCTGTGTGTGTAAGGGTATAATATTACAAATAGATTTGTGTATGGATTAAATTTCCTTAGATTTTCTTCTCCATATCAAGTTAATAAGCATCATCTCTCAGTAATAGCAAAGGATATCTTGCATTACTTTATTTTATAGTAGAGATAACTCTTTTAGATTTTTTCCATCAGAACTTAAAATCTAATTAATGCTAGCCATTCTCAGGCTTGCCTTGGGGTTGAAAGAGATATTAGGGGAAGTGAATATATTATAATCAATAATGAGCATAGATTCAGTGGCTTTCTATTTTGCTGTGCTATTCCTACTACTGAGAAATCAGGTCAGTTCATGAACCAAGATAAACAGTTGGATTTATAACTGACCTTGAGAAATTTTAAAAGTGTATTTGTTTGAGTGGCTTTGTTCATCTCAAAACCATCTTGAATTTGTTGAAATCAATTCTCACTCCCCTGAGCCATTTAGCCTAAAGATAAATATATCTACCCATTCTCACATTAAGCAGTTTTGGGTCTGTTTCAGACTCCATCACTATGATAGAAGAAAGGAGCAGAGTTTCATTCCAAACAGCTCTTGAAGATGTTGTGATACTCTATAGCAATTAAGGGCAATTCTTCATGGCCTGGAAAGTGTCTGTTTGTGGACCATCAAGATCCCTGGGGATTAATTAGACCAACTACATTGTCAATGTGAGAATTGTCCAAATCTATAGAGATTTTTTTATAAGAGTTTATTTGAGCTGAATTCACAACCTATGCTGAAAAGCCAGATCTCAAATGCTCTAAAGAAAAACAGTTTTGCCGTTTATTTTATGTATTTTGAATTATGGAACAATTTAAGGAAGATTACATGGAAGTGAGAGAAAAATGTGAGGATTGGATTACAGAATAGTTAACCAGATTATTTGCTCTCTTGAGGGTGGTTATATCTTAGAAGGAGGGATATGAAAAGATGGTTTTTGCCTTAGAAGGAGTCTGAAAAGAGAAATTTCAAAGTTGTGTTAACCTAGATGCACAGAAATAATGGACAGGGCTTGCTTAAGGCAAAGATAAATCTTTTACTAAAAAAGTTACATGCCTGGGCATGTCTCCCTGCCATGACCTGCTCAGTCAGGAATTTGTAATCAGATCTCTCTGTGAGGTTACTTTCCATTGAAGTACCCCCTCTTTTTGTCCACAAAATGTTTGTTTATATATGTAAAGAAGTGTTCTTTTTTGTGTCTCAATTCTATATTAAATAAATATAGCAGAAAATATAATTTGAAACTGATAATTACAAGTAATACACTAAGAAATTCAAATTTACAGTTTCTTTAAGTACAACTAATATTAATTATGCCATTGTCTAAGGTAGACAAAAACTATGGGTGTTTATACAGATTTAATTTTTTGTGTATATTATAATTTTTTTCCTTCTGAATAAATAAAACAAAAAGTAACTTTCTGGCTCAGGAGAGACTGCTTCTTTCTGGGCTAGACAATTCTTAGAGAGAGCAATAGATCTTAGTCAGAAGGATGTCTGGTATGCAGAGTCACCAATCCAGGATTGTCCTTTATCAGGCTCATCTATCCCAGAGCACAACATTCCTCTGCCTCAATTATCTGATAACCAGGAACCTTGGGGCCACCCATATAAGCCAGAATCCATTCCAGTTGTTCAAATTAGCCAGTCCTAGAATGCTCACACTGCCTTGCCTTGCGTTTCCCTAGAAAACTTCTATAAAAGTGTATCCTAACCTTTCTCTTCCTCCTGTCTTCTGCCTTCTGACCACCAAAATGTCTTCACAATGTGGCCCTTCATGCCTTGCCTTACTCTTTGTATCTCTGGGACCTGTGAAATTAACAAACTTCCCCCCCCCTAAGCCTCTTTTCTGTCTTCTTCTGTGGTCACACCTGACTGATCAACTCAGAAAAGAATACAAAACAGTTTTATTATAATGCATACTTTCTGAAAATGGCATTACTTACTTTTTTCTTCTTTTCCAAGTGAAAAGAGAGGAGATAGACAGAATCCAGCATGAGCCTCAACCAGGATCCACCAGCAACAGCCATCTGGGGCTAATGCTCTGCCCTTCTGAGGACATGCTCACAGTCAAATTCCTGAGGCAGAAGCTCCATGGAGCCATCCTCAGCACCTAGGGCCAGTGTGATCAAACTGATGAAGCCGTAACTGCAGTAGATGGAGAAAGAAAGACAGAGAGAGAAAAGAGATGGGAGGAGTGGAGAAACAGATGGTTGCTTCTGTGTGCCCTGATAGGGAATCAAACCCGGGATATCCACGTGAGAAGTCGATGCTCTGGCACTAAGCAAACTAGCCAGGCCTGGGGATAGCACTACTTGATCAGTTTTGTTATATGTATTGTAAAAAGATATCTAGTTTTGCGTCGGCCTAGCATGCGGAGGACCCGGGTTCGATTCCCGGCCAGGGCACACAGGAGAAGCGCCCATTTGCTTTTCCACCCCTCCGCCACGCTTTCCTCTCTGTCTCTCTCTTCCCCTCCCGCAGCCAAGGCTCCATTGGAGCAAAGATGGCCCGGGCGCTGGGGATGGCTCTGTGGCCTCTGCCTCAGGCGCTACAGTGGCTCTGGTCGAAACATGGCGACGCCCAGGATGGGCAGAGCATCGCCCCCTGGTGGGCAGAGCGTCGCCCCTGGTGGGCGTGCCGGGTGGATCCCGGTCGGGCGCATGCGGGAGTCTGTCTGACTGTCTCTCCCTGTTTCCAGCTTCAGAAAAATGAAAAAAAAAAAAAAAAAAAGATATCTAGTTTTTTGTACTCATATCTATTAAATAAGGAAATCTTTCAATTCAGGGAAAGCTTTATAATTCCTTGCAATGTTTTACTCTGTCTAATTAAAATGATGGAACGGACTGTGACTCAACCTGACTATTACTATAAATGTTTACACTTCCCATATTTTTTAAATGAGACCATTTAAAGAGTTGCCCAACCAGAATTAGGTAAAGAAGTGTTTTCCTATTAAAAGTAACTTTCAAATACAACTTTATCAACATTGCTAAGACTTGAATATACATGACTAATGTATATCATATCTATCTAATTGGCAGGTTTATTTCTTTATTGAATACAGGAGTTACAACAGTCTTGAAATATGATGTCTCAAGTTTATGGATGTTCACTCCCATATAAACCTAAAAAAGTTAAAACATGAGTGTTTTGGTTTATACCAGAGTGTCACACTTATGAACTACATGGGCGAACTAGTTTGGTTGTGCACAGCAGAAGAATATGCAGTAAAGTGTGCAGTACAGTTTATTTATGGCCTTTTTCTTTTTCTGGGCTTAGTTGTGTTTTTATGTTCTAGATTATGATTTTATAACTGTGTTAGAATAAGTAAGTGACTTAGCTGAGTGTGTGTTTCGACTTACACCAAAATTCGTGTTAAACCACTGTCATAGAGGAACTGCATCGTAACTTGAGGGCCCCCTGTATTTACTGTATACTAGAATGGCTCCTGCAAAAATTGTCCATGCTATTGAAATAAATTAGGTCAGATACATAATATAAGTAATGATATTTTATCCTGGACTGAAATCTGAAGCTTGTTACTGACCTGTTGACATAATAAAATATAAGAAGTTGATTTGCTGGCATGTGTAAGTTTGAATTATTATTTAATGTATTATTTCATCAATAGAATAATAATACTAAATTTATAAACAAATTGTAATGGAGACCGTAAATATATGATAAAGTTAAAATATATAATAAAGTTTTCCACTGAATATGTAATGGAAAAAGCATATGAATTACATATTTCTTACATAATTGATTTAGAACCAAATATGAAGTTAATTAAAAGAATTTAATTTACAAAACTTTCCATTTTGTGCACCTTTTATTATTCCAAATTTAAATAATGTCAATACTGTCCATGTCTGGTTGGCTCAGTAGTAGAGCATCTGTCCAGCATGTGTATGTCTTGGGTTCTATTCCCAGTCAGGGCACACAGGAGAAGTGCCCATCTATTTCTTCACCCTGCCTCCTCTCACTTCTAGCTCTCTCTCTTTCTCTCTCTCTTCTCTTCCCCTCTTGCAGCCATGACTCTATTGGAGCAAGTTCGCCTTGGGTGCTGAGGATAGCTCCATGGCTTCTGCCTCAGGCACTAAAAAATAGCTCCAGATGCAACAGAACAGCAGCCACAGATGGACAGAGCAGCGCCCTCCAGCTGGCTTAACCCAGTGGATCTTGGTCAGAGTGCATGCAGGTGTCTGTCTCTGCCTCCCCTTCTCTCAGTATAAAATAATAAAATAAAATAAAATAAAATAGTCAATATCAATGCCTTTGGGTATGTAAAATGCAATAAAAATTACAATTGTCCAAATAGTATTAGCCCCTGAAAAGCATTTCTTCATCAATCATAGCACCTTTTCTGAGACTGTAAAGTTATGCTTTACTACACTTATGAAGAAACTATTTACAGCTTTGCCAGGGCCAATGAGGACTGAGAATTCAGAATCAGTTCTTAGCAAACAACCATTAAAAGTGTCATATATTGGCCCTGGCCGGTTGGCTCAGCGGTAGAGCGTCGGCCTGGCGTGCGGGGGACCCGGGTTCGATTCCTGGCCAGGGCACATAGAAGAAGCGCCCATTTGCTTCTCCACCCCCCCCTTCCTCTCTGTCTCTCTCTTCCCCTCCCGCAGCCAAGGCTCCATTGGAGCAGGGATGGCCCGGGCGCTGAGGATGGCTCCTTGGCCTCTGCCCCAGGCGCTAGAGTGGCTCTGGTCTCAGCAGAGTGACGCCCCAGAGGGGCAGAGCATCACCCCCTGGTGGGCAGAGCGTCGCCCCTGGTGGGCATGCCGGGTGGATCCCGGTCGGGCTCATGCGGGAGTCTGTCTGACTGTCTCTCCCCGTTTCCAGCTTCAGAAAAATACAAAATAAATAAATAAATAAATAAATAAATAAATAAATAAATATGTCATATACCTTAATCATATGTATATATATGTGGCTGTCTCCCTGGATAGGAAGGTTGAAGCTGAGTTTTGCATTTGTTTGATACTCAATAAGTGTTTTTTTATTTGTTTGTTTTTATTTTTTTGCTGAACCAGAACAGTCACAAAAACAGAGAAAAGGTCTTAAATTATAGTTGAGTGTGTATTGGGTCCGTAAAATATTGTGTCATTGAAGCTGTCTGTTAGAGTAAAAAAAAACAAAAAAAAAACTACTCTTTCTAAATCCATGACTCTGAAACCAAATTATCAATTAACCTTGATAAAAAATGTCACCTAACTGTTCAGTTCTCACAGAGTCTAGTCCAATATCACATTTTGATGTAGACACTAGAGGAAAAGAATACAATAGTGGATAAGAATCTGTAAAATTTTAAGGTAGATGTTTTTAAACTTGAATTCTGGCTCTGCCATTTATTAGTTTGTGACTAGAACTAAACTCATAAACACCAGCTTCTTATCTTAAAAAACAAGTTTTGACTACTCTGTAGTGAAAACATGGGTTGTGACTGCTCTGTGGCTGGATTTGAAATACAAATCATGACAATGCTTGATTTGATGCCCTTGTTAATTCTGCTTTCTAATACTGGGAATTTGCACGGCCTTTCTCCCTAAAACTACACCATCTAATTCTCTATAATACCCTGCTTCACATCCATTTATTATAAATATTTTCTTAAGTCTCTACAGATACAAAAAATTAGAATATCTGTGCTCACATTTTAAAATTTCATTTGTATAACTGACATACAACATAGTTTTCTGTTTAAGAATGATATGCAATTATATAAATATATAAATGTGATCGTATAGTATATATCCTTTGAGAATGACTTTATTTCAGCTTAATAATTTTGACATTAATCAAGATTTAGTGTGTATCAATAGTCTATCCTTATTTACTGCCAAGGAGTATTCTATTGGATTAATATACCACAGTGTCTATCCTTGCATGCAATAAAGGGCATTTGGGTTGCTTCTATTTGAGGGAGAATAATGAATATAGTTGCTATAAAGATTTGTGAACATAAACTGTCATTTCTTGAAGAAAATGGAATTACTGGGTCATGTGGTAGTGTGTATGTGTTTAATTTTGTAAAACAACAACAACAACAAAAAAAAAAACTGAGCCTGACCTGCAGTGGTACAGTGGCTAAAAGCATTGGCCTAGAATGCTGAGGTCACTGGTTCGAAATCCTAGACTTGCCTGGTCAAGGCACATATGAGATGCAACTACTACAAATTGATGCTTCCTGCTCTCCCCCTACCTTCCCCCTTTCTATCTGTCTCCCTCAAATTAATAAAAATAAAACTTAAAAAAAAACCTGCAACATGTTTTTCTGAGTGGCTGGCCATGTTGCATTCGTACAAGTAATGTGTGAGATTCCAACTTGCTCACAATCCTCATAAGCACTTGGTATGGTCAGTAGTTTTTTTTTTTTTTTACCATTTCTACAAGGGGTATCTCATGCTGGCTTTAATTTGCATTTCCAAAATGGCTAATGACTTTGAACATGTTTTATGTGCTTATTTATCATCTTCTTTAGTGAAGTGCAAAATCTTTTGCCTACTTTTTTTTTTAAATCTTATTTGCTTATTTTTATCCCATATTACCTGAGTTTAAGCACTTTTTTGCTCTTTGTATTTCTTTGTATTTTCCCCCAGCCTTAGATCCTGCATGTGCATATCTGTGTCTCACCTGCAGCACATTCTGGGAGTCCCTCTGTATCAGATGGTCACGGACATCCTTTTTTTTTTTTTTTTGTATTTTTTCCGAAGCTGGAAACGGGGAGAGACAGTCAGACAGACTCCCGCATGCGCCCGACCGGGATCCACCTGGCACGCCCACCAGGGGGTGACGCTCTGCCCACCAGGGGGCGATGCTCTGCCCCTCGGGGCGTCGCTCTGTTGCAACCAGAGCCACTCTAGCACCTGGGGCAGAGGCCAAGGAGCCACCCCCAGCGCCGGGGCCATCTTTGCTCCAATGGAGCCTCGCTGCGGGAGGGGAAGAGAGAGACAGAGAGGAAGGAGAGGGGGAGGGGTGGAGAAGCAGATGGGTGCTTCTCCTGTGTGCCCTGGCCGGGAATCGAACCTGGGACCCCTTGCACGCCAGGCCAACGCTCTACCACTGAGCCAACCGGCCAGGGCCTTTTTGCCTACTTTTTAATTGAATAGTTTTTTTTCTTACTGTTGAGTTTTGAGAATTCATTACATTTTCCAGATACAAACCCTTTATTTTATATGCGATTTAAAAATATTTTCTGAGCTTGTAGGTTACCTTTTTTTTTTTCTGTTCAATACTATTGGAGAGAAAATTATATTAATTTTGAGGGTTTTTTTCTATTTTATTCCTTTTACGGACCATGGTTTTGGTGCAATTACTAAGAACACTTCACTACACACCATATAGTCCCCTTTCTCTTCTCATTTTATGTTATAATTGTCTTGAGTATTTTATCTACAGAAATTGATAATCTCATCAAAAAGTTATAATTTGTGTTTACAACCATCAAGTATCTTATAAAAGACTCAATGAAAGAACAGTATTTTATATTTATCCAGATGTTATAGTATACATTGCAGTTTCTTTATTCCTCATGGTCCAAATTTTATTCTATTATGACTTCTTTGCTGTATAGAGGGTTTCCTTTAGTCATACTTTTACAGCAGACAACAAATTTTCTTATTCACAATAAATTCTCTTAGGTTTTCTTCATCAGAGAATATCTTTTTTTTTTTTTTTTTTTTTTTTTTTGTATTTTTCTGAAGCTGGAAACGGGGAGAGACAGACAGACTCCCGCATGCGCCCGACCGGGATCCACCCGGCACGCCCACCAGGGGGCGATGCTCTGCCCCTCCGGGGCATTGCTCTGCCGCGACCAGAGCCACTCTAGTGCCTGGGGCAGAGGCCAAGGAGCCATCCCCAGCGCCCGGGCCATCTTTGCTCCAATGGAGCCTTGGCTGCGGGAGGGGAAGAGAGAGACAGAGAGGAAGGAGGGGGGGTGGAGAAGCAAATGGGCGCTTCTCCTATGTGCCCTGGCCTGGAATCGAACCGGGGTCCCCCGCACGCCAGGCCGACGCTCTACCGCTGAGCCAACCGGCCAGGGCCATCAGAGAATATCTTTATTTCACCTTTACTTATTTGACTATAATGCATCTGGGAGTAGATCTCTATGGCTTTGTTCAGTTTGGAGATTGGTAAGGTTTTTAAATCATGTCAAGGTTCTCTATTTTGTCAAATTTAAAAGTTCTCAGGATGTTTCTCCAAATATTATTTCTAAACTAACCTAACCTTTCTCTCTCTCTCTCTCTCTCTCTCACTCTCTCACTCTCTCTCTCTCTCTCTCTCTCTGTTTCTCTCTCTCTCTCTCTCTCTCTCTCTCTCCCTCTGTCTCTGTCTTCTTTTCCAAGTGAGAGGTGGGGAGATAGAGAGATAGACTCCCTCATGCGCTCTTACTGGCATCCACCTAGCAACCCCCAACTTGGGCCAATGCTCTGCCTATCTGGAGCCATTCTTTTAACTGAGCTATTTTTAGTGCCTGAGGTGGAGGCTCCACAGAGCAATCCTCAGCGCCTGGGCTAATGAGCATGAATCAATCAAACTATGACTGTGGGAAGGGAATATATAGAGAAAAAGGGGAGGAAGAGGGGTACAGAAGTAGATGTTCACTTTTGTGTTTTCTGACTAGGAATCGAACCTAGGATATCCACACACTAGGCCAATGCTCTACCACTGAGCCAACAGGCCAGGACCTTCTCTCTTTCTTTAACTGTAATAATCTGAGTGTGAGACATTTTGCTGTTTTTCTACAGCTCCCTGGTAGCATGTTCACATAAAGAAAAACATTTCTCTTTATTTTTCAGACTGGATTATTTCCAATTACCATTCTTTAAGCTCACTAAGTATTTCCCCTGCCATCTCTGCTCTGATCTTGAGCCTATCTCTTTGGTTACTGTATTTTTAATTTTAAGATTACCTTTTCTTTCTTTACTTGCTAATCTTTTTACTTGCTAATTGTGTGCCCTAACTGGAAATCAAACCTGAACCACTGTTGTTTTGGCACTCTTAACCGACTAAGCTAACCAGCCAGAGCCAACTATTTTTAAAATAGATGTTTTCTAGTCTTTGAAAGATAATTCCAACATCTGTATCTTCTTGGTGCTGGCTAGCTTGTGTTTGTTGTTTTTCTTCGTGTGAATTAAAAATTTTCTGTTTATTCATAAGCTAGGTAATTTTTAATGACATCCTAGATATTTTCAATATTTTGTTAGACTCTAGGTCTTGAAAATCATATGGTGAATGTTGTTTTGGTTTTAGTAAGCGTTCCATCCTCAAATTCTGACAAGGCTTCTATGAGTTACTGTTTTGAGTTCAGTTCCCTTTAAAATGATGTTGAAATGCTATTTGTATGGGTACCTAACTCATATTTCACTTTCCAAATCTATGTATGGAAATATAGTCACGCACAGCTTAGAGATGTATCCAGGATTTTACAAATTTTAAGAGGTCAATGTTTTGAGCTTTTCTGTCTTTTCAGTCTGATACCTTATAGTTACCTCAGATTATCCTTCCCAGAAACTCAAACCAAAAATTTCTGTTTTCTCCCAACTCTGTCATTCACATTCTGCAACTGCACATCTTGGTATCAAGTGGTAGGAAAACAGGGAGAGAAAAAAGGCAATGATGGTTCACCCCATACCCTTGAGATCACATCTTTTCTGATTGGTTAGGAATGTTTTCTTTCTGAAACTTTGCAGCCTGAAGGTTCCCTATTGCTACCACTGCTGCCTCCAACACAAGATTGGCTTGAAAACAGAGTTATGAGGAAATGGAGGAAAAATAAAGATATATATATATATATATATATATATATATATATATATATATACACACACACACACACACACACACACACACACATACACACACACACACCATATTCCCCCATGTATAAGATGCACCCTTTTCCAAAAAATTTAAGGTCTAAAACCTAGGTGTGTTTTATACAGTGGTTGTAGATTTTTTTATTTTACTTGCATTTCTCACTTTTTTTGAGCTTGTTTTTGTGCTCATTGTTAAAGAGTGATTTTTCATCAGACACAGATGAAGACAGCTAATGGATGGGAGTTTTGACAGTGATGAGGAGTTGTATGAATTTTATGATGAATAAAACTTGAATTCAATAACTTTTATATAATACATTATTTTTCAAATTTCAGGCTCCAAAATTAAGGTGTGTCTTATACATGGGAGCATCTTCAACATGGGGAAATAGGGTACCTTCTTTGATCATTAGGGGACATCTTTCTTTTTGAAGCCTAAATTAGAGGGATTATTTTAGAGTTATGTCTACATTGTTGCCCACTTTTAGATTTTGTGTTATGTGTTCATTCCAGCGTATACAAGATAAAACAAAACAAACAAACAAAAAAACAACAGGTAAAATCTCCATGGCATCAGTGGCACTCTAAATTCTGATAATCCTTGAAAATTTAACTGCTACTATTTACTTTTCAGAATCTTCAAATACTTGTTTCATTTTTTATGTCCAGGTTTTATAGCTGTGTTCATGGGAGAGACAGGATGAAGAGTTCTTATTTCACGTTTCCCAAACTGGAAACTAGAGCTTAAATTTAAATATATATAATCACTGAATAAATATAAATAAAATCTAATTTTTAAATAAAAAAAACTCACGGAAATCTCAGATGTTCTTAATAGAAAATATATCATACAGTTTATAGGCTTGGCTGTATAAGTGGATCAATTTTATGATATAGTTTGCTGACTTATAATTCATTGATTTTATTAAAAAAGAGCAAGAGTGACTGCAAATTTTTATGCATATACATCCATAATACTATGTTTTAGATGCATATTGACTTTTCCTTTATGTAAAGACAAGTAATTATAGGAAAACCAAATAGTTTTCCTGTTTTCAAAGTCAAATAGATGTGCATTAGACCACTTAATCTTGTGTCAGATATATACTCTTAAACTTATCAAAAAGACATTTTCTTTTATATCTGGTTTCTAACAATGAAGATTCCATTAAATTTACAGCGATTAAAATAATATGGCAATTAAGAGCACCAACATTAAAGTTATAAATGTGGATTCAAACATTGGTTCAGTTACTCTTACTACGTATATGACCTTGGACTAGTTATGTAACATAGTATTCATTCTCACTTCCATTTAGTGTAATGATAGTAATAACATATACAAAAGAGTTTCTGTAAAATTTCTTGGTGTAGTGTTGGACTACCTTGGTGCTAATTAATGCTAACTTTTCATCATCATTAGCAATTAGAGTGAAAGTAAGATAACAATTATATAAATCAGATTTTTTTTCTTTACACGTCATGTTAAAACCTAATATACAGTAAGTTTAGCAAACAAATTTTCCTACTCTTTAAATATTTACTCTGCCATAATAACCTACACTAAAAACCTGTTAAGCCAGTCAGAGAAAAACAAGTACCACATGATTTCACTCATATGTGGAATCAAATGAACAAAATGAACTAACAAGCAAAATAGAGACAACCTCATATATAGAGAGCAGACTGACAGCTGTTGGGGGGAGCCAGGTGAAGGAGGCAGAGAGACAGAGCAGAAAATAACATTGAGAAAAGAAAAAAACCCTCATGGACATGGACAACAGTGTAGTGATTGTCAGGCAGGTGGAGGTTGGGAGGGTATAGGGGGAGAAATGGTGATGGACAAAGACTCGACTTGCGGGAGGGGGTAAACACACAATATGGTATAAAGAGATGTGTTGTGGAGTTGAGCACATGAAACTTGTATAATTTTGTTAACCAGTGTCACCCCAATACAGTCTATAAAAAATAAAATGCATGCTGCCAGTTTTATAAAAAGAGACAACATGCAAATAATATCCCCCAATAAACTCCTTTTCCTACAATAAATAAATAAATAAAATGCAAATTTTAAATGCAATATAAAAGGTCTCAAATATTAAGTAGTAAATGCAATTTTTGCCCAGCAGTTTTTTTACCTTATCCTTAACAAACATCACATACTACCTTTAGGACATGAAAGATAAGTTGCCAAAACAGCCACATGAAATGACACATTTGAAATAATTTTTAATAAAAACTTTTATGAAAAAGATAACGTCCCTCAAGAAATTTTATAAATTACATAATTACCTAAACATTTCAAGTATCAGAATAATATAATTACTAGAACCCTTTTGGTATATTCACTAGAAGACTGAGGCCCGCATACCATGGTTACCTCTTTCGTGTTTTATAACTGCATATACTGTATTATTATTCTTGGGAAGAGAGATTCAGAGTTTGGATAATATAAACTCATTGGACAATTACTGAATTAAGTTCTTATGGTGTGCTTTATTAGGTGCAATTGTAGAAATTAGAGTAATATAAAATTGTGTTTGAAGAAAGGTAAGCAAAAACATAGTTTCATATAATTAAATTTATTTCTTGGTGATCTCTCTCCAATTAATAAATAGACAATATTGAAGAAATAGGAGGATTTCTTTGTTCTTGTGGTCTCACAGCATCTTCAGGCACTATTGGGATTGATGCTCTGTTTATTTCCTCCTTATATTGCATTCAATATGTTGAATTCTTCCCAAAGGCCGTTGCTTTGAAGACACTATATCTAGAGATTTATCCCTAGGGCAAAAGTTCCCTTGACTGAAACATTCTAATGCATATCTTAAGACAAAACAACAACAACAAAAACAAGAAAATTTAAAAATACTGATTTTATAGAAATAGTACGAGATTAGTTGACCTTATCTACAGACCAATGTTAATAATCATTAAATCCTATGAAAAGTGCCTATATTATTTATATAGGTTCCATAAAGAAGCATCTACCTTTCTGTAAGAAAATAATTTTATAAATTAAATTTGTTACCATGCCCTTGGTATGGTAAAATTATAAATATATTTAATCTCAGTTAATTAGGTTGTATAAACCCACTATTAAAGAACAGAGACTATACTTCTCATGTGGCAATTTATGTCACATATTGGCTACAAGATTTTCCCAGAAAATGGGCATGTGGATATGGTTAAGAAATCGCAGTTTTATAAATTGAAAAGTTTGTAGCATTCTAATAGACCAGGAGAACTGATAAATGTAGGGATTTCAGATAAATGTATTATCTTTTTCAGTTATAGGTATTATAAGGGAAATCTGGTGGAGGTGAGTTTGATGTTTTTCAGAAGATGTGAAAAGAGCAATAAATATTCAGGCACATAAAAATTAATGATAACTGTAGAGATATTGAAAACTCTCAAGACAGAAGTAAAATTTTAAGCCATAATTGAAAGTGGTTGCCAGAACAATAAAGAAGTCATTTTATAAATCAATACTTCTTGTTACAAAATATAAATAAAATGGTCATATAAAACAAGACATTCAATTTTTCATACTAAATCAGAAAATTATTAGGCAACTTTTGAAGTCAAATCTCTACCTGAGGAGTTGAAATGGACCACAAGAGAGATGAGATAGAACTACTGTTTCTACTATGACTAATCTCTTTGTATTTTACAGACACACTACACACACGCACACACACATACACACACACACACACACAGACTTTGCATACTGAAAGGAACCAAAATTAAAAATTAATACAGTTAATAATCTAGTTTTGGTGCTCAAAATAAACAAACCCTTATATGATATATTATTGCAAGACTAGATTTCATAGTACAATGAGTAAAAAAGATGGGCTATTCCTTTTTTTTTTCCACGATGAATACATTATTGGAAACGTAGGAGATTGGCAATCACATCTGTTTTCTTTTGCATGTAAATAGAGGTTGTATTTTGATTTGCTGACTAAGTCTCTCTTACATCTGATTTACTTCATCTTTTTGTAAGTAAACATAATTTCTTCACTAAAACTTATTTAAATCTGTTGATAATTTGTTTTGTGTCTGAAGATATATAGGTGGTTACTTTCATTTATTTCAATTTATATAAGTGAACCATAACTTACTAATCAAAAATTACATGCTCTCACAATTTTCTCCATATATTTACATATATATATATATAAACATATATGTGTTATATATTCAGTTAGTCATGCCAGAAACCTAAGAGAAATCATTTATTTTCTTCTTTTCCAAGTGAGAGGAGGAGAGATAAATAGACAGACTCTCACATGTGCCACAGGCAGGATCAATCCAGCAACCCTGGCTGGGGCCAATGCTCTGCCCATCTGGGGCCATGTTTGCAAGCAAGCTATTTTTAACACCTGAGGGAGAGGCTCCATGGAGTCATCCTCAGTTTCCAGGGAAAATGCACTTGAATCAGTTGAGCCGTAGCTGCAGGAGGGGAAGAGAGAAAAAGAGAGAAGGAAAAGGGGTACAGAAACAGATGGTCGCTTCTCCTGCGTGCCCTGACTGGGAATAAAACTCAGGACATCCACATGCCAAGCTGATGTTCTACCACTGAGCCAACTGTCCAGGGATGAGCAAAATTCTTGGCACCTTCTTTTCTTCTTTCACCTCTATAATCCATCAGAAAATTGTGTTTTATGTTCAAAATATATTGAAGGCCTTGCTTTTCTCAGCATCATGTTTTCAAACTTAAACGAATTATTTTTTAATTTATTGATTTCAGAGAGAGAGGAACAAAATTAAAGAGAGAGACAGAGAGAGAGAGAGAGAAAGAAAAACAGCAATTTGTTTCACTTATCTATGCATTCATTGGTTCATTCTTCTATGTGCCCTGACCTGGGATCAAACCTGCAATTTTGGTGCATCAAGATGATGTTTCAACCAACTGAACTACCTGGTCAAGGCCTCAACCAAGTTTTTTTTTTTATCAGTCTCCTGGGATACTATGACACTTTTCTAAGTGGTCCCCCTATAGCCACTCTTGTTCTCTAATTCTTTCTCAGAACATCTATCAAAGTGATTGTATTAAAATTACATGTTTGATTAGGTATATACCTTATTATTCAATGCCTTATGATTTCTATTAGGGTAAAGATTAAACTTCTAAAATGACCTATAAAGCACTTCATCATCTTTCATATGTTTAATTTTCCAGCCATATCCTTGTCCACTGCCAACCTCTAATCCTTTATTCTGCCAAATAAAATTATTTTAGTTCTTATAATGCACCAAGTTCTTTCTTACCTCTGTCTTTGAATGTTTGATTTATTCTGCTTGGAACTCTACTTTCTCCTTTTGCTTGTCTGACTCCTATTATTCTATTATTTCCAACTATAGACATTGTTACTAGAAGAAACTTTCTATGACCTCTCAAAATGGGTTAGGCACAGGTAGTGTGTATTTTAGCACTATCTTATACTGTCCCTGTTAGTATTTTTATAAAGTAGGTATTTTGGTTGGCTCTCCAATTATATTTTACAATTTATGAGAGCATTCCTTGTTCACTTGACATGCACTCAGTGTCTCCCTTAGTGTCCAATATATAGAAAGTCTTGAGAAATATTAGTTTAATTAAATTTGGTTGAATGCAGGAGACAACAGGGAAATGAAGCTGGCCCTGAAAGAAATAGTTTGAGTACAACCTAGAGTAGTGAGAGGCTGCATGTTTTATGGTAGAATTTCAACAGATGAAGAAAACTGAGGAAGAAACTAATGTGAAAAACAAGAGTAAAGACAACAGAGAGACAATGAACATACACCAATCTTCCCGAGCAGTAACTATGCCACCATAGGCAAATTACTTATTTATTTTTTTGCATTTAATTTTTGTCAAGCAGGGCACTGTCCACCAGTTATCAATCCTAGGGGGAATACTTTAAATACTTCTGTCTGTTGCATCTTGTTTTGGAACTGCCAAAGGAAAGAAAATGCTGTATAGCACTAAATGTAACAACACGACTTAAATAGAGACAAAGATGCCCTGGTCAGATAGCTCACCGGATGGAGCATTGTTCCATAGTGCAGAGGTTGATGGTTCTATCTCAGGTCAGGGCACATACAGGGACAGATTGATGTTCCTATCTCTCTCTTTCTCTCTCTCTCTCTCTCACGCACGCACGCACGCATGCACACACACACACTCTCTCTCTCTCTCTCTCTCTCTCTCTCTCTCCCTTCCTCTCTTTAAAATCTATAAAATAAAAATTCAAAAGAGACAGAGAGAGATCAGTTTCAGCTGTGGACATTGGTTCCCCCATGTCCAGTGGCTCTCTCCCAGCAGCTAATGGAGGACTATTTATTTATATGCACCTGTCTTCTGCTGCAGTGGAAGGGACGAGTTCACTCTTTCCCAAGGACTGATAAAGCAGTGGAGTTGGCTAGGTGTCATATGACACACTTGCCCAAGAAAGAGCAAAACAGCAAACATGTGGCTTGCAACAAGGAATGATATTCCCACATAAAGTGATAAGCCCAGCATTAATGGCGTTGCTCCTTATCTCTAGGTAAGGAGGCATTCCAGGCTCTAGGTTTATTTTTATGAGGCTAGGTTGAGGTCAAAAGACTGCATGCAAGAAACTGCATTCACCAACACATTTCCTCTCTGAAAAATCAGGAAAATAATAGTACATATTATTATCATTATTCATAATATATTTTTTATATATAAATCAATAGCATATTTAAATTGTTCATAATTGTCAACAATAATTAATTTGAATAGTTTGTTATTATCAGTTAGTGGTACTTTATCAGAGAAAAATGTATTAATTAACTATTGTTAGATAGCAAATTACCCTCAAAATTTAGTGGCATTGGACAGCAATATTTTTTTTATTTTACAGTTCTTGGAGGTCATGCATTCATGTGCAGTGAACTAAGTCAGGATCCCTCACAAAACTGCAATAAAGTCTTCAGCCCGAGCTGTAGTGCCTTCTGAAAGCTCTACTTGGAAGGAGCCCATGGCCGAGTTTGCTCACTTCGTGGTTGGCAGGATTCAGTTCCTTCAAGATTATTATACTAAGAAACTCACTTCTTTGCCAGGTGGCCATTCATTAGGCCATGCATGTGAGAAGAGCCAGAGAACAAAAAAGATACCAGCAAGAGAGTAATTATAGTCATTTATAACCTAATCTTGGAATTGACATCTCATTACTTTCACCCATTCTATTCCTAAAATGTAAATCAGTTAAGTGTAGCTGGAAGGCAAAGGGAGAGGACTACACAAGGGTGTAACAGAAGGTAAGGATCATTGGGAGCCAATTTAGAGGGGTGCTTAGTACAGCACTATTTTTTAAATAAAATAATTGTATGGCAGTCATGCTGCTAATGTGTGGAAGAATCACCATGTAAATGTATGTTATCAAACTCCTAACTGTCACCCAAATATATGTAAGAAAAAACGTCAGGTAAGTAGGCGAAATTACAAGGAACTCCACTTTCAATTATATAATGGAAATACTAGATTAAACAAAATTAAATATTTCATTTGCAGGATTTCTCAATTTTTTTTAATTTAACATACTCTAATTACTTTGAAGCTCCATTATTTGGTTTATACTATTCAGTTTCTCCCAGATACCTTTGATCAAATGACTGTTACATGGAAATCACATTGGGGAAAATTCTCTATACTATGTTGCCTACTGTGGTGAGGTTAAAGCATGGATTGAAGTGGGAAAGTAGTAGTCAGGTTATGATTTCAAGGATTATTTCAGTAATTTGGACATAGAGTGCTGAGTATTTATAGTCTTTGAGGTAGTAAAAGTAGAGATGGAGATACTCTAAGAAATAGCTTTCTGACCCTTCTGGTTTTGGTTTCTTACCTTTTCCACAAGATACATGAATCTCATGAATCCAAATGCAGGATTTGTTTCAAATACTACATTTAAACAATACTTGCACTATTTCATTTTGTTCTAACAGCAATGGTGTCTAGACATCACTTGAACAATTAAAGCAAAATTTTCTCTGCAGTTATCAGAATCAGGGCAATATTACAATTACATCTAGACTATTTCTACTCACATAAAACTCCAGAACTTTTGGCCCTGGCCAGTGGCTCAGTAGACAAAATGTCAGCCCAGCATATGGACGTCTCAGGTTCGATTCCCAGGCAGGGCACACAGAAGAAGTGACCATCTCCTTCTCTTCCCTTCCACTCCTGCTTCTCTCCCTCTTCTCCTCCTGAAGCCAGTGGCTTCATTGGTTTGAACATGGCCCCAAGTGCTGAGGATAAATCTGTTGGAGAGTATCAGCCTCATGCACTAAAAATAGCTTGGTACTTGAGCAATGGCCCTTGGTGCTGCCAGGTGGATCCCAGTCAGGGTGCATGTAAAAGTCTGCCTTACTATTTCCCCTTCTATCACCTAAAATAAATAGATAGATAGATAGATAGATAAACAAACTCCAGAACTTTTAAAGTGAACACACAAACAAAAAGCAAAACTATGTCAAACTCCTCTGTCTGTAATGAAGAACATGTCTGCCCATATTAGTTATCTTACTATTCACAGTCAAACTACAGCTAGTGCTCAACTTACGACCACGATTGGTTCTGACAGACCGGTTGTAAGTTGAGTAGGCTATATGTACAGTACTGTTGATTGCATGGGTGCAGAACTTTTCACAGCTTCACGAATTGTTTCTTTATCTTTCAAAATCGTTGACACAGTCGAGTGTGATAACTTTGTATCACGTGCGATCACATTCACTTTCTTTCCTCCTTCGTACTGCTTAATTACCTTCATTTTCATGTCGAGATTGATGGCCTTTCTTTCCTTCTTGGCAGGCTGAGGCGTAGACAAAGACAATTTCCTCTTGGTAGACATCTTGGGAGGGGTTTGATGAAAAATATCCAAGACACAAAACACAAATTGCTGTACTGAGTCTGGGTTAACAGTTGAAATGGTGCACGCAGAGATGGTAGTGCTGCCGGAAGCTGGTCCACACTGTCGTACGCCCAGCTGGGCAACACTTGCGCTGCCAGACGCAGAGCAGTCGTGGCTAGTGATTGTGGTCATAAAGTCAAATGGTCGTAAGTTGCATAGGTCATAAGTCGATCAATACCTGTATAGCAAATGTAGAACAAAACAAAACAACAATTTAAAGACAAGTCTGTCATGGGAGGGAGGGAGGGAGGGAGAGAGTTAGGGGGAGGGGGAGGGGCACAGAGAACTAGATAGAGGGAGGCGGAGGACAATCTGACTTTGGGCGAGGGGTATGCAACATAATTTAATGACAAAATAACCTAGACATGTTTTCTTTGAATATATGTACCCTGATTTATTAATGTCATCCCATTATCATTAATAAAAATTTATTAAAAAAAATAAATAAATAAAGACAAGTCTGAACTGAAAAGAAAAACAAAATAGACTTAATTTTTCAAGGATTTTCTGGATTCTGTTGTTGTGGTTGTCCTCTCCATTAATGCTTTTACTCATCAGGCATGAGGGCTGCAGAAATTGCTTCCATGATATCAGTCACAGCTATTCCTTCTCAGCTGATGTTGGGGATATGGTGAGGACCAGTTTGAGTTCTTTGGCAATCAGTACAGGTATTCTTAACAAATAAAACCTGAAACTAAAACTGCTATTGTGCTTTCTTTTTTTCTAATTGTAGTAAGAACATTTCACATGAGATTCTCCCTCTTTACTTTTTAAATGTGCAATACATTATTGTTAACTATAGGCAGAAAGCTATGCAATAGAAATCCAGAACTCAGTCATTTGCACAACTGAAACTTTATACCTGTTGAACAGCAAGTCTTAATTTCCCTTTCCTCACAGTCTGTGAAAATCACCATTTTACTTTCTGTTTCTATAAGTTTGATTATTTTAGATATCTAAATAGAATCATGTAGTATTTGTTTATTTCAATTAGCATAGTGTCCTCAGAGTTGATCCATGTTGTCTTATATTGCAGGATTTTCTTTAAATTTTATGACTGAATAATATTCCATTGTATATATAATACATTTTCTTTATTGATTCAGCCATCAATGGACATCAGATTTTTTTATACATCTTGGCTATTGTGAACAATACTGCAATGAACATCACATGGTATTTCTATTTTTAAAGTTTTGAGTAATCTCCGTACTGTTTTCCATAGTAATTGTACCAATATGTATTCCCCATAATAATATCCAAGGATTCCCTTTCTTCATATCCTCAGGAAAACACATATTTTCTATTTTTAAAATAATAACCAATTTAACAGATGTGAGGTTAAACTGTAAATTTGACTTCTATTTCCCTGATGATTAGTATTTTGAATTTTTATATATACTATATTTATATATAATCTGTTAGCCATTTGTACATCTTCTTCGGTGAAATGTTTACTCAGGTTCTTTGCCATATTTATTAGTTTATTCTCTATTTTTAGGTTTTTTTTTTCTTTTTGCTCTTGAGTGATAGGAGACATATATCAGATATTCACACTTACCAGATATATGGTTTGCAAATATTTTCTCCCATTTTGTAAGTTGATTTTTCTCTATGTTAATCATATCCTTTGCTGTGCAGATCATTTTTTCTTTGATGCAGTCCCACTTGCTTTTAATTCTTCCTTATGTTTTTGGTGCCATATCCAAGAAATCACTGCCAAGGCAAATGTCATAAAGATTTTTCCTTATATTTTCTTCTAGGACTTTTATAATTTCAGGTCATACATTTAAGATTTTTGTTTAATTTTAGTTCCTTTATGATCATGGTGCAAAAAACAGGTACAAATTTATTCTTTTACATGTGGATATTCAGTTTTTCCAACATTATTGTTGAAGAGAATGTCCATTTCCCATTATGTATTCTTGGCACCTTTATGTGCTTAGGTTTATTTCCAGGCTATCTAGTCTGTCCTATACATCAATATGCCCTTCTTTATGCAATTATCTTAATAATTACTGTAGTGTGCAATATATTTTGGAAACAGGAAGTGTGATCCCTCTAGCTTTTCTTTTCTTTGGATTATTCTTTGTGATTTCAAATTAATTTTAAAATTAAAAAAAAAATCAGCTCTGTCCGGATATCCTGAGTTTGATTCCCAGTCAGTGCACACAGAAGCAACCATCTGCTTCTCCACCCCTCTGAGCTACTTTTAGTGCCTGAGGCTGAACATGCTCAGGCTAACTGAACATTGGCTGCAAGGGGAAGGAGGGAGAGAAGGGGGAAAGTAAGGGAGAGAGAAGCAGATGGTAGCTTCTCCTGTGCGCTTTGCCTGGGAATCAAACCTGGGATATCCATATACCAGGCCGATGCTCTATCTACTGAGCAAACGGGCCAGGACCTGTTTTAGATATTTTCTAATTTTCATATTCAGTTTTTCTTTGACCCATTGGTTAATTAGAAGTGTGATGTTTAATTTCTATATACATTTTTAATGTTTTCAGTTTTCCTTCTGTTATTAATTTTTAGTTTCATTTTTATTGTGGCCTAAAAGAAAATGGTAAGTTTTAAATCTCTTATGTATGTTAAGATTTGTTTTGTAACCTAACATAAATTCTATCCCAGAAGAGGTTCCATTTGTTTCTGAGAACCACATATTCTGCTGCTGTTATGTAGAATGTTCCATATATTTCTGTTAGGCTCATTATCTATAGTATTGTTCAAGTCTACTCTTTCTATTTTTTAAAATTTATTGGATGTACATAGATTCTAGTGTCCCCCTCGAATACCTCCCCCCCATGTTCCCCACCACATCCCCCTTGCCCTCCTCACCCCAACGCCCTCCCCCTGGTTTTGTTTTTCTGCTCTCATCCCATCCTATTATCCCCTTTCCCTCTGTCTACTTTCCTTCTGGACCCTTTGATCTCACCTCTGTCTCTATTCTGTTCCTCAGTTCATATTGTTCATTGGATTCCTCAGATGAGTGCAGTCATACAGTATTTTTCTTTCTCTGCCTGACTTATTGCACTTAGCATAACAGTTTGTTTTCTGTCTGGATGTTCCGTTCAATATTGAATTTTCGGTATTAATGTCTTTTACTATTATTATATTGCTATTTTCCCTTCAGTTCTATGCTTTCTTTATATATATATTTAGGTGCTGAGACATTGGGTGCATATTATTTTATAATCGTGTTACCTTGCTGTAAATCAACCCATTTATCTTTATATAATATTCTTTTTTGCCTGTTGTCAGAGTATTTGACTTAAAATCTATATTGCTTTGTATAAATATAGTCACCTATGTTCTTTTTATTTACCCTTTATACCATATTTCCCGTTATAAGACACTCCCATGTATAAGACGCACCTTAATTTTGGGGCCCGAAATAAAAAAAAAAGTAATACATAAAGTTATTGAACTCAAGTTTTATTCATCATAAAATTCATACAACTCCTCATCACTGTCAAAATTCCCATTCATTAGCTCATCTGTATCTGATGACGAATCACTGTCATTAACAATGAGTGCAAAAACAAGCACAGAAAAGCAATGCAAATAAAGAAAATCTACAACCACTGTATAAGATGTACCTAGTTTTTAGACCCCAAATTTTTCAAATAAAGTGCGTCTTATACATGGGGAAATACGCTAATATATTTTTCCATCCTTTCACTTTTATCTTATGTATGTACTTAAAGGATTTATTTTGTAGACAGTATATAGTTAGACCTTTGTTTTTATCCAGTCACTCTGAATCTTTTGATTGACGAATTTAATCCATTTACATGTAAAATAATTATTGATAATAAACATACCATTTTTTGCCTTTGGTCTTTCTTGTAGATCTTTTGTCCCTCTTTCCCTCTTTACTGTTTTTCTTTGTGCTTCTTTGATTAATTGCATTAAAATTTTAAATTATTTTTCTTTCTCTTTTGTGTTTCTTCTGGGAGCAATTTCTTCGTGGTTATCATAAAGCTTACATAGATATAACATTCTACTTTTAAGCTGATAACAACCTAACTTTTATTGCATAAAAAACTCTGTATTTACATCCCCCACACACTTTATATAATTGATGTCATAATTTACATCTTTTTATATTATGTAACCATTAACATATACATATTTTGTATCTATAGTTATTTGTAATACATTCACTTTTTTAACATTTGTACTACAAATAAAAGTGATTGAACATACACTATTACAGTATAACAGTATTTGTATTTTCTTTACATTCATCTTTACCCTTGTTTCATTCTTTCATATGCATTTATATTGCTATTTAGAATTGTTTCATTTCAACTTGGAGAACTCCCTTTAGCATTCCTTGTAATGAAGGGCTAATGGTGATCAACTCACTTAGTTTTTTTCTGTCTGGGAAAATCTTTATCTTGCTTTTAATTTTCTAAATGCATTTTTTTCAGGTATGATATTCATGGTCGGCAGTCTTTTTCTTTCAACATATTTAATATACCATCTTACTTTCTTTTGTCCTACAAAGTTTCTGCTGAAAAATTTTCTGATAGTTGTAGGAAGATACCATTGTATGTAACAAGCCATATTTTTCTTCTTGCTCTCAAAATTCTCTCTTTGACTAGACTTTGACAGTTTGATTTTAACGTGTCTTGGTGTTGATATTTTTTGGGGGGTCATTATTTTTGTGTGTGTTCATCTTAGTTGGGGACAGTGGGCCACCTGGCTCTGTATGTACACATTTGTCCCAAGATTTGGGAATTTTTCTGTCATTTTTTTCTTTGAATAAGACTTTTCTTTCTTTCTCTCTTTCTTTCTCTCCCTCTCTCTCCCCTCTTTCCTTCTTTCCTTCCTTCCTTCCTTCCTTCCTTCCTTCCTTTCTTTCTTTCTTTCTTTCTTTCTTTCTTTCTTTCTTTCTTTCTTTCTTTCTTTCTTTCTTTCTTTTCTTTCTTTCATCTCCCTCTGCGTTTTGGGACTGCCAATATATGTTTATTGGTCCACTTGATGGTGTCCCATGAATCTTTTAAGTTTTCTTCACTCTTATCTTTTTTTCTTTTTTTTTTTTTTTGGTTGTTGTTTTTTTTCTTTGTATGGATAATTTCTAATGACTTGTCTTTTAATTTATGCATCCCTGAATTCATATTCTTGATCTAATTTTCTGTGATACCTCACTAGTAATTTTTTAGTCAGTTATGTACTCTTTAGTTCCATCATTTCTGATTATTTCTTTTTTATATTTTAAAAACTTTTATGTATTGTTTTTTGGACTTTGTTGATCATATTTCTGATAACTATTTTAAATTCTTTGTAGGTAAATTATATATTTCTGATTCACTAGGGATGTTTTCTGGAGATTTATTTTGTTACCTTGGGACATTTTACCTGGTATTTTAATTATTTATTTGTTTGTTTGTTATTTCTTTTATTGTTTATGTTATTATCTGCACATTGGAAAAATTAGCTGGCTCTCCCAACCTTCAGCATATGGCCTCATAAGGAAAACCTTCACCAATCATCCTATTAGGAAATTTGGAAGGCTTTTCTAACATTTTTCTTCTGGTACACCCACTTTCTTTGCTCTTGACAGCTCCCAGAAATCTAAAGTATGCCAGGTTCCTTCAGTCCTCTGAGACAAGCAACATGGAAGCCAATTTTTAGGCAGTCAATAGAAATGATTGTTTATTAGATGTTCTGTCCAAGTCTTTCCCTCTTTAAGCAGAAATTAGTATCTGGGGTCTTTCATCTGCTCACTCTGTAATAAGTTAGAGGGAAGTGTTAATGTAACTGTTAGTTCAAACTGCTATCTTTGTTTTTCCTGGCCCCAAGGTGGTTAACATGTGTTGGCTCTCATTAGTGCTATGAGACAGGCAAGAAAAGACCCAGTCTTTTGGGCAGCACCTTGAAATGTTGGGCTTTATGTGTAGTCCAGCTCTTTCTCTCTACAGGGAGAAGCTGAGAGCTGTTTTTGGCTTTGTTTTCTTTGGTCCACTTGCTTTAAAGTGATCAGAGAGGTAATGGCTATACTGATTACAAGCCCAAAGTGCCATCTTTGTTCTCACTGGCCCTTAAGTACCTAGAGTTTGCCAGGTCTTGAGTCAGCATTCTAAAACAAGACCGACAGAAGCAAATCCTGTGCGTGGTTCCCAGAAAAGTTGGGGTTGTAAATGTGGTCTGCCTCTTTCCCTCCTAAGAAAGAAGATGAGTTTTTCATTCAATTACTTTGGGTTAATCCAGAAGTAGAGGCTAAAGCAACTACCAGTCCAAACTACTCAATGTTTCCTTCTGTCTTCCATCCAATCAGAAGATATTGAGAGATCTTTATGTAGTCATTTACTTGTTTCAATGATAAAAATAAAACTTCTTCTAGTTTTGCATTTGCATTTTTTCTCTGTCATTTTAAGCATAGGACATAAGATGCCCTTTTCTCTGTACTTTTCTCACCATTTGAAAACATTCTGTTGTTTTGCTTCTGTGTTGGCTAACTCTAAGTAAAATGATACCAATGCCATCTAAACTTGTCTTATTGTATCTGCTAAAAATAAGTTAGGTAAAAATATAAAGTTCACCAATAAAACTTCAAGTACACTTAAAAATTATCTAATACCCTTCTACAAGTCCATTTATGACTTTCTCTTGTCACTTTACTTGTGTGTGATTTTCTTGAGTGTTAGTCCATTAGCAAGTTCTGCCAAAGGTATTCTTGAATAAAGACAGTTAGTGAGTTGTCAAGTAGGTATATATGATTTTTGACAAGCAAATACATATGGTCCCTGTTTTTGCTAGGTACCACAGCATTATATAGAAGATATACTTTTACAGAAAAAAACCCCACCCAACAAACATTTTACTTTTCAGAATGTGTCAAACAGGTAAATCCAAAGAATATAAACTTATGTTCAACATGCATATATATTATAATATTACAAATGATCTTTCTAATGGATTAAGATAAGCACATTATTACATATTTCATAATTACTAGATTTTTTGTTATGCATAATAAAAACTAAATTTAAATGTCAATTTTGAAAAATATAATCTGAGTCTTATACATTTTTATTTTGAATTTTTAATCAGATTGCACTTAATACACTGGAGGAATACTAGAACTCTGAAGCATTCTTTGTCAATGGCAAGTGCAATGAACATTCCAGAGTATTTGTGTCTGAGTAAATAATTTTTTTTTATTTATTCATTTTTAGAGAGGAGAGAGAGACAGAGAGAGAGAAGGGGGGAGGAGCTGGAAGCATCAACTCCCATATGTGCCTTGACCAGGCAAGACCAGGGTTTCGAACTGGCGACCTCAGCATTCCCAGGTCAACGCTTTATCCACTGTGCCACCACAGGTCAGGCTGAGTAAATAATTATTAAAAAAAACAATTATTTCAGTATTTTGGTGGATATAATACCCAATATTGTGAATTTAAGTATAAGATCTCAAGTCAATCAAACCTGATATCTCCAAGTGAGATTCAACAAAATCTCTAGGAAACAACAAATCTAGACCAATAGTAAGGTCTTTGTCAAGAAGCAGTTTCAGCACAAGCTAGATGGTTATTTCTGAGATATTTTGTCACTTCCTGTATTGACAGTGAACTAGGGTTATAACTTAAATTTCTATAGGTCACAGAAAGAATGACCTTGGAAATCAATCATCACTAGATTCCCTGTGAGACATGTTGAAGTTCAGCTTTAAATCTAGTAAACTTCTTTGGGTAAAGGTTTAGGAGAAAATAATTAATTAGCTTGCATTGTTAAAAGTAACATTGTTATCCAGCAACGATTAGAAATAAGTAAATATTAAGGGTACTTTCATCAAATGGAAAGAATAACACTTGGCATCAACAGTGTAATTAGACCAGAAGAAACCTGTTTCCTTTAACATTTTTACAGAAATATTACTTTTTGTATGTGCATGAAGCCTTTAATTAATGGAAATCATTAAATTAAAATCTTTCAACAGCAAGTACCTTTGTTTGCCTTCTATTGCCTTCAGCTGCTTTACAATATGTAAACTATAGAAAATTGATATTAATGCAAATGAGAATTATCCATATAATTCATATTAGTTATGTTCAGTGGAACATTTGATTATTGACCCATTTTGCATTTATTTGTAAATTCATTTGCACATTCTTTGTCTCTTTATTTGTGTGTTATACTCTTTATTCTTCTTTCATAGTTGTAATATTTTATTGGTTCCTTCATTGTTAGTAAGGCAAATGCATTTTTCTCCCATATTCATTTAATGGCAGTCACAATTTTGTCTTTCTTAAACATTTGTTTTAATACTTTTGGAGATTAACCATTGTGATATCCAATGGTTTCACCTTATAAAGCCAGGTAAATTGTGTTGCCAAGGAAATGCATCTCACCAATGTCTAAACACAAGCATATCTTTTCCAGGCAGTTTGAAGTGTATCCCAAATGTCAATAGAATTAGAAATTTACTGATTTTCTGTTGTTCTAATTATCCTTTTCTCTCTACTAATATTTTTGTTTATTTAGTTTATAAGTTATTCTTCAATGGTGGCCAACAATGACTATGAATTTTGTTTTATGCTATGAATATCTGGTGATCTCTGTGTATTAATAATTATAAAGAGCCTGACCAGGCAGTGGCACAATGGATAGAGTGTCAGACTGGGATGTGGAGGACCCAGGTTCTAAACCCCGAGGTCGCCAGCTTGAGCGTGGGCTCATCTGGTTTGAGCAAGGCTCACCAGTTTGATCCCAAGGTTGCTGGCTTGAGCAAGGGGTCACTCAGTCTGCTGTAGCCCCCAGTTCAAGGCACATATGAGAAAGCAATCAACGAACAACTAAGGTGCAGCAACAGAGAATTGATGCTTCTCATCTCTCTCCCTTCCTGTCTGTCTGTCCCTATCTGTCCCTGTCTCTGTCTCTCTTTAGCCCTGTCACACACAAAAATAATAATAATTATAGAGAATTTTACTCTTTGAGGTAGAGGGTTGCATATAATGTTTTGTTAGTTTCTATTTGTATATTTTTAGTTGAAATCACTTAACAATTGTGCTCTCACTAGGTAGAAAAATAACTCTTTCATATCTGAACCAACAAACTTCTTCATTTGTTTTATTTTATTTCTCTTGACCTAAATTTAAAATTGTAAAAATGGTGTTAGAAAATATCTAGGAATTTGTATGTTTATGAGTTTATAACTCAGAAAGACGTTTACTTGAAATAGTGTGATTATACAATTTTTCTAACCTTCAGATTCTACGAAAAAATTGATTATACAGTTTCTGTTTTATAAATAAGTAAATATTTATGAATTAATTTTTGGCTAATAACTATATTATTATTATTGTTTTACTTTTTTATTGAATTTATCAGGGTGACATTGGTTAATAAAATTATGTAGTTTTCAGGTGTACAACTCTATAACACATCATCTGTATATTGTATTGTGTGTTCACCACTTCAGGTCAAGTCTCCTTCCATCACCATTTATCCCCCTCTACCCTCTTCTACTTCCCCTCACACCCTTTTCCTCTGGTAATCACCATATTATTGTCTGTGTTTATGAGGATTATTTCCCTTCATCTTTTGATCTTTATCACTTAGCCCTGACTCTCCTCTCCTCTGACAACTATCAGTCTGTTCTCTGTACTTATGAGTCTGTTTCTGTTTGTTTGTTAGTTTATTTTGTTCCTTATGTTTTACATATGAATGGAATCATATGGTACTTTTCTTTCTCTGACTGGCTTATTTCACTTGGCATAATGCTCTGGAGGTCCAGACAAGTTGTCAAAAAAACTAAAATTTCATTCATTTTTACAGGTGAGTAATATTCCCTTGTGTAAATATACCACCATTATTTATTTATTTATTTATTTATTTATTTATTTTTATTTTATTTCTTTTTTTACCACCATTTTTATTATCCTCCAATCTACTTGTGAATAATTGGGCTGCTGAATTTACTACAAAATAAGTTTTTAAGATAATAGATATGTAAAACATTTCTGGGTAAACTTCTATGAGAACTAATAAGTGAGTTAAGAAATGTCGTGTAATACAATATTTACATGCAAGAATCAATCTAATTTTTATACATGGAGTTCAAACAATTAATAATTAAAAATTTTAAATAAATACATTTTGTTAACAATTGCTCCCCCAAATAAAATATGTAAGTGTAAGTCTGGAAAAAAATATGTATAGAATCCATACATGTAATGTATGAAACTTTGATAAAAAGACAGACAATGTCCATGATTAAAATATTCAACATTGTAAAGATGTCAATTATCTTCTTATCCCCAAGTAGTCTATAGATATAATATATATCTTATCGGGATAATAGCTCAGTATTTTGTTGTAGATATAAAGTTGATTCTAAAATTTATAAAAACTTTGAAATAGCCTAAACAATCTTTAAAAAGAAAAACTATTTCTAATTTTAAGACACACTATGTAATCAAGACAATATGCTACTAATGAAGGGATAATCATATAAATTATCAAAAAGAACAGAGAACCCAGAAATAGACTCAGATAAGTATGTTTTACTATATTTTTTACAAAGGTGGAGTAACAAGTTAATGAAAGATAAAAGAGTCTTTTCAACAAATATCACTTGATCAACTTGGATAGTCACGGGTCAAAAAACAAAACAAAAACAAAGACAAAAAAAAATAACATTGGTGCTCCAGAGCTATACAGATTTCTTAAACTTAAACCGAAAAACATCATAATTAAAGATAAAATTGATAAATGGAACCTCATAAAAATAAACATTTAGAATGCATAAAAAACTGAAAATTCAACACTAGACTTTCACTTCTAGAATGGTGTCATCTGAAGCTCAGTAGGCACATTTCCAAATAAAACAACTATGGCTTATTAAAATTATACAAAGAAAGATTTACAATATCTGAAAATTTTACAAAAAGAATACAGCAAATAAAGAAGAACATACAAGAAAATTTACTAAATTATAGCAACAAAAGTAAAAGTATATGGCACTTCAGCCACAAGAACCTCCCTCTACTGCCCTCAATGCAAGCCCCACATGATATATGCTCTGCTCCCTGTGACAGTAACCAAAACCACATGGCTCTCTCTCCCCTCATCTCCCAGTCAAGAAATACAATCACTCACATGGAGAGACAATCCACCAATATTTCATATCTCCTCCCCTTCATCTGTGAACTTCAGAGACTAAATTTCTTGCAAATATGGTTGAGAGGTTAGAGGCTCACTTCCTTCATTTATGTCTTACCCATAAGGTAAAGGCCATATACTTTAACATGGACAGGCCAAAAGTAATAAGATTCCTCACTGATCTTATTTAAGTGTCATATAAATTAGGAGATCCATGCTATAAAAAGTACAATGAGAAGACTAGAGGTTACCACCTTCTCCTTCTGCTCAGCACATAAAGATTGGGTGTCAAGCCCAGTCTACATTCTGGATAAAAAGCAGACATTCTATGGTTTATGAATGTTACCCAGAAGGAAAGAAAGGTTTTTCATAAGAACACAGAACTCCAAAACACTCCCTAAATAAAAAAATTTTTCAAAGAATGTGAGAAAGATCTAGACTTAAGGATACCCTTGAAAACAATAATTGTTTTGGTGGTAAACAGCTACAGGGAGACTGGTAGCTCAATAGAATCAAGAGGAAAAATCATAGGTCAGATAGTTTGTCAGAAAGAACCAGGAAAAAGTTGAGTCTAGAACTCCTGGGATCAGAATAAACCTTAAAGACTGGCCTCACAAAGTATTTATGCAAGGTTCCTGGAGGTAATTGGATAATACTGCTAAGCAATTTATGACCCAGGGCATGCTTGAAAGCAATAAAGAAATAAACTCATTTTAAATGGAGCCTTATAGCTGAGAATAATACCAAAGGGAGACAAATTATTAGAGAGATCAGAGAAAGAGACAATAAAACAGAATACTGCTAAAACCACTATGATTAAAGAAGCTGCACCCTCTGAACAGGGGCATCAGAATATTGACACTGTGAGGGGGATATACTTCACTAAAATAGTGTAGACAAGTCACTTAAAAATAAATAAGCAAACAACAAGCAAAACAAGTCACAGTGGGGAAGAAGAATTAGTGTATAGAGTTACTTTACTATATTACCTGAAATATCCAGTTTTCAATCAAACTTAAGTACATGTAAAGAAGCAGACAAGTACTTCAAAGCAGCCATTATAAATCCAGACAAAGAACTAAACAAAACCACACTTAAATAAAGAGAAAAGATTCTGTCAATTTCTCATCAAATACAAAATATCAATAAAAGATGAAAGTTATAAAATATAAAGCCAATGGAAACTCTAGGGTTTCAAAATACAATAACAAACAAAAATTCACAAAAGTGGCTCAAGGATAGATGTGAACCATCAAAAAGAATAAGTAAACTTTAATATAGATCGATAAAAATTATCCAGTTGAAAGAACAGAGAAAAAAGAAAATATGGAACAATGAAACCTCACAGAAACATAGATCATCATTAATTATAACAATATATGCATAAAAGAATAGTAAAAGGAAAGGAGAAAAAGAAATGATCAAGAAACAAATTAAAGAGCTAGTGGCTGAAAACTTCCTATATTTGATGAAAACTATTAATTAATATATTCAATATGTTGAAATAAATCCAACTAAGACACACTTACGAATGATCTGCATCAAGATATATCATAGTAAAAAGTATGAATAAAAAAGACCAATTTGAAAAATGCAAAAGAAAACTGAGTCTTTATTTGCAAGGGTGTCTTAATAAGATTAACATCTGAGCCCTCTTCAGAAACAACGGAGGCCAGAAGGCAGTGGGATGATATGTCAAAGGGATAAAAGAAAAATACTATATACCAAAAATATTATACTGAAGTTAGAATAAAAATATAACCAGATAAACAAAAACTGAAAGAATGTTTAGTTGGTAGACTCATATTAAAATGAATAAAGTGTCTTCAGGCTAAAAACAAGTGATTCCGGAAAGTAACTTGAATCTACAAAAATAAATAAAACAAAGCATAAACACAGATCAATAGTAAAGTTATATAATTATTAAAGCGAGTATAAATGCATTTCTTCTCTTAGCTGATTTAGCAAGCAATTGTATAAAACAATAACATATACAGTTATATTGTTGGCCTACAACATACAGAAATGTAATACATTTGCTGACCAAGCGGTGGCTCAGTGTATAGAGCGTTGGACTGGGATGCAGAGGACCCAGGTTCAAGACCCCGAGGTCGCCAGCTTGAGCGCGGGCTCATCTGGTTTGAGCAAAAGCTCACCAGCTTGAACCCAAGGTCGCTGGCTCCAGCAAGGGGTTACTTGGTCTGCTGAAGGCCCGCGGTCAAGGCACGTATGAGAAAGCAATCAATGAACAACTAAGGTGTTGCAACACGCAATGAAAAACTAATGATTGATGCTTCTCATCTCTCTCCGTTCCTGTCTGTCTGTCCCTGTCTATCCCTCTCTCTGACTCACTCTCTGTCTCTGTAAAAAGAAGAAATATAATACATTTGAAAATAGTAGCAGAAAGAAAGCAGGTGAGAACAGAGCTATATTGGAGTAAAAATTTATATCAGATGACAACTGAAATCAACAGGAAGAAATTAAGACACTCACAGATAATAACTGGAAAGTTAACATTTAAAAACCTATAAATATACATTTGCCCCTTTCTTCTGATAGCTTTATTAAAAGACATGATATCATGTATAGTAATAAAAAGTCATATTTATAACAATAAATTACTGGGGATTATCATGTATAGATTTGCTATGTGAGGAGTCTGGTTGCTAGCTAATAAGCTTTGTGATATTTTTTAGGCCCAACGAAAGACAATTACAAAGGCTTTACCTGACAGTCTTTATTGGGAAAATCTGTCCTCCCCACAGCAGACTTGGTGCACATTCAGAACCTTACAGTCTCTAAAGGAAGATGCCATCTAAGACTTGGGCTCTTCTGGCCAGTGGTTCTCTTTTGCTGCACGTTTGCATTCCTAGTGCAGGCACCTTTATTCTTGGGTTTCTTTACTTGAGGCCTTCAGCCAAATTCTTCTTCAGATGTCTCTGCCAAGGCCTCATTATGGGTTCAGAAGAGGAAAGATTTTAGGATACTTTTCCACTCTTAGTATTCAGAACATTTTTTAAGCCACAGAGAGAAAGAGATGGGAAGCTTCAACTCATAGTTGTGCCACATTTAATTGTTCACTGATTGCTTCTCCTATGTGCCCTGATGGGAGGTGGGATGCTCAAGGTGAGCCAATGACCCCTTGCTTAAGCCAGTGACTTTGGGCTCAAGCCAGAAAGCATAGGATCATTTCAATAACCCCACACTGAAGCTGGTGACCCTGCACTCAACCCTGATGAGCCTATGCTCAAACCGTTGACCTCCGGTTTTGAACCTGGGTCCTCAGCATCCCTGGTCAAGGCTCTGTCCACTGTGCCACCACGTGGTCAGGAAGTACTCAGTACTTTTCTACTCCTCAGCCTTACCCTTCACCCTACCCCAAACTGAAGAGTCCATAATACTTCCATTCTTCTGGTCTTCTGTCCAGATTCCCTCAAAAGTGAGATAATCTCACTTCTGGCCTTGAATGGGTACAGTGCTCCATGGGGAAAACAGAACAGAGGGGAGTTAGTGCTTTCTCCTGCTTTGATTCTTGCTTAGACCATTACAATAACTGATTAAAGGTTTCACCGTTACATTAGTTTTGGCTTGTTACTTTAACTGGCTACTCCAATACTCTATGGTCTAGTGCTCTTTCCCTGCTTAGTTGAGCATTTAACAAACTGGTACAGTGAGCTAGGTAGTCAATTAAGCACAATGCCATTCTGAGAGAGGAAAAATTTAAAGATCCTGCTGCATACTTTCAGGAGATGCTAGTGGAATACTGCAGAACTTTTTATTTGGGTACTAGATTGTTTGAGAGAGTCTGAGGGTTCTGCAGGGTATATCATCACTAAGTCTGGGGATTTGCTAAGAGAAGCTGAATATCACTCTGGGAGGATGCTAGTGGTTTGTTTATATACTCTTTCACTTCCAAGGGTGAACATTGATCTTTTCTTTTAGCCCTCAACTCCTCAGCTGAGCTCACTTGGTGGGTCAGATTAGAAGTCCAGCTGAGAGGTTCAAAAAGAACTAAAGAAACAGTTTCCCAAGTACTGTTTGTGGCCTACAGACAATGACACTGGAGAGAGTCAGGGTGCTCCTGTAGACTGTGTATGTCTAAGCAGGTCTCTGGCAAAGATAAACATCCTGTAGTGCAGCAAATCACTAAAACATCAAAAAAAAGTACGGAGTTTTTTGAGCTCATATTGCTATGTGGCCCTGAAAAGACCTTAGAGAATTATTTAAATCTCCTCTGAAGGTAATCTTGTTAAAATTAGTGTGGAAAACTGGTGCAGTGTGGGCAGTGGTGAGATTCAAAATTTAAGAGCCGGTTCTCTGCCCTAATGACCTTTTTAAGTATTAAAAAATATATATATACTGAAAGGTAGTTTATTATTTCATTACTTTAATAATTAAATATGTATTGTTCAATAAAAGAGGTACACAAAACTAGATTATGTTATAAGAATGAGTTTTAAAATATGAGTGAAAAAATATAAAATAATACCTCACCAAAAACAATAAAACTATTATTTAAGATATTTTCATATTGCTTCTTTTTTAAATTTTATTTTTCTGAAGTTAGAAGCGGGGAGGCAGAGAGACAGACTCCCACATGTACCTGACCGGGATCCACCGGGCATGCCCACTAAGGGGTGATGCTCTGCCCATCTGGGGCATTGCTCCATTGCAACTGGAGCCATTCTAGTGCCTGAAGTGGAGGCCATGGAGCCATCGTCAGTGCCCAGGCCAACTTTGCTGTAATGGAGCCTTGGCTGTGGGAAGGGAAGAGAGAGACAGAAAGGAAGGAGAGGTGGAAGGGTGGAGAAGCAGATAGGTGCTTCTCCTGTGTTCCCTGCCTGGGAATTGAACTCGGAATTTCCACACTCTGGGCTGACGCTCTACTGCTGAGCCAATTAGCCAGGGCTCCATATTACTTCTTGATTGGCATCCTCACTTGTAATTTTTTTCACCTATAGACAGAATGAACATTACTATGGGCACTTAGAATATTCTGCTGAGCAGATGGATGTTCAAAGAGTAAGGAATGTCATATTGTGATATTCACATTGGGAAGCTGCCCCGGCGTCCTCCTTAAAGAGAACCCTGATTACAAGTGCCATCTTAACAACTGGTTTGTAGAACTTAACAAAAAATTTAGGTATTGGTTCTGACAAACTGGTGTGAACCAGCTGAATTCCACCACTTGGCATGGGGTATATTACTAAAACCGCCCCCCTTCAGAGTGCCCTGACACTATTCACTACCAGAACAACAAATTTAAGCAGCAACAGCAACAACAGCAGCCACAGCCTTTCAGAAAAATATATGGGACCATGTGCTTCCTGTACAACTTACAGGAGGCCATGTTTTTGCAGGAAAGCCTGACCTCTACTTCAGGGAAGGTTGGGCTTTACATTAACTGGCGTGGCCTGCCCTGCTCAGTTCCTGGAAACCTCACTCAGGAAAGAAATGTTTTCCCTGGTCAGCTGCTCCATCTTTACCTCCACTGCCTCCTCTCACCCCAGGAAACATGACCAAATCCTGTCAGACAGCCACTGTGACTGACAAAGCTTCTGCTTTCTTCATTTCTCTCTTATGGGCATGCTGTTGAGAAGGGGTCTTCTGGGTTTTCTGCCCAGACCACTTAGCTTTCAGAAATAGACAAGATTAGATGTTAGGCCAATGTCCCTTTGTCTCAAGGAAGGATCAGAAGCCATATGCTAAGGTTAGAGTTCAATAGGGAGAAAAAAAGAGAATTTCATTTCTGGAACTGTTGTAGGTGCCAGTGTACAGGTGACTGTGATCCCCACAATCACTGACATTAAGGTGAGGAAAAAAAGAAATAAATTTCTCTGGTCTAGGGTCTGAAACCACCATGATACATTCCTTTATTTGAGCTCAAGTATGGGTGGGTCTCTTTGGTTCCCTATAAACTTTCATTGTGATATTCTTTGCTATGAAATGCATTACTAGTGTTAATATGGCCCATGTACACCAACCTCAGTAAACTGCATAGCTTATGTCCTACGATCTCAGGCTCTGTGCTACTAAACAGGACTTAATGGAATTCTCCACTAGTGTGACCTTATACCCTGTATCCACTTCCCCCTGGCTACCTCTTCCCCAGTCATTGCTGAGAAGGCTTACCATTAGCAGTTCTCCAGGACCAAAATCACCAATGTCTTCTTTGAGCTAACCAAGCAGATAGTTAAGTGTGGTCCTTAAAATGGCAAGTATATAGTCTTCTGTATGTTGTTCAGAGATGACATAGTCCCAGAAGATATCAACATTGCCATCAACATCAAGACACAGCACACCATTTAATTTGTGGATTGGTGCCCAACTAGATTTAAGGTGGGCATCAATCAACAACCAGCCCCCACCATCATTTCCAGGGGTAGACCTGGCCAAAGTGCAGAGACCTTAGTCCATATTGGTCCTCTAGTTCCATCCAGAGTGTCTCATTGGATTCTGTCTCTTGTTCACACCTGTTCCACATCTAGAAAAGTGTGCTACTGACTCAGGACACAAAATTCAGGCCCTAAAAGACCAAATTTGTTTTCTCTTCAGGTTTCCTAAGTACATTACATTTAGTAATAGTCTTTACTTTGCAACCCAGGCTGCACATAATTGAACCCAATCATGAGACATGTGATGGAGTCTCCATTTTCCATATTACCCTCAAAACCACAATGGTGATTGAGAATGTTAATGGATAATTAAAGGATAGGTTAAGTGGCTGATATGAGGATTAAGATAACCCCAGTCTAGACTATTAATTTTAGGAAAGCAATCTGATGTCTCAACACAATAATTCCTCAAAAAAGCACTTCTCAACTGTGCAATGTGTGTGATCACACGCACTTTCCTCTTACTACAATTGAATATCCTTCTTTTTTTTAATAAATAAATTTTTATTAATTTTAATGGGGTGACATCAATAAATCAGGGTACATATATTCAAAGAAAACATGTCCAGGTTATCTTGTCATTCAATTATGTTGCATACCCATCACCCAAAGTCAGATTGTCCTCTGTCACCTTCTATTTAGTTTTCTTTGTGCCCCTCCCCATCCCCCTCTTCCTCCTTCCTTCCCCCCGCCCCCCCCATAACCACCACACTCTTGTCCATGTCTCTTAGTCTCGTTTTTATGTCCCACCAATGTGTGGAATCCTGCAGTTCTTGTTTTTCTCTGATTTACTTATTTCACTCCGTATAATGTTATCAAGATCCCACCATTTTGTTGTAAGTGATCTGATGTCATCATTTCTTATGGCTGAATAGTACACCATGATGTATATGTGCCACATCTTCTTTATCCAGTCTTCTGTGGATTTAATCACTGTGGACAGTGATTAAAGCCTTTAAGCAAACTCTTGGCCAATACAGCAAGAATCCATAAAAGAGTAGTGTCCTTAACAAGTTCACCAAGACCAAGTTGGCCCCAACACCATGCCAAATCCCTGATAAATGCAACCCAACCCCAGTTCAGTCTGTTAGGAGCTTTCCCAAGGAGCAGGAGTCCAGTATATCCTTCTTTTACAGTTTTTGACACCTAAACCCTTGTGTGGATCCTGCAAAGGCCTCCTTTGTCTTTGACTTTTTTTAAGAGGTTCAAATAGATGGAAAATTAAGGTGGCTATTAAACAGCAAAGGAAAAGAGATTATGTAAATTTTATTTAAAATATTTTTAAAATTAAGATTTATATTATTTTAATTTTTAAATAAGATGTATTGTTATAAAAATTTCTGGCTTGACCTGTGGTGGTGCTGTGGATGAAGCATTGACTTGGAACACTGAGGTTGCCAGTTCAATACCTTGGGCTTGCCCAGTCAAGGCACATATGGGAGTTAATGCTTCCTCCTCCTACCCCCCTTCTCTCTCTCTCTCTCTCTCTCTCTTTTCTCTAAAATGAATAAATAAATCAAAATAATTTTTAAAAAAGTAAAAAGAAAACAAAAAAATTCTGGCCCTGGCCAGTTGGCTATGTGGTAAAGCACTGACCCTGTATGTGGATGTCCCAGGTTCGATTCCCAGTAATGGCACACAGGAGAAGTGTCCATCTGCTTCTCCACCCTTGCCCTTCTTGCCTCTCTTTCAATCTCTATCTCTACCTCTATCTCTATCTCTCTCTTCCCCTCCTGCAGTCATGGCTCGATTGGAGTGAGTTGACTCTGGGACTGAGAATGGCTCCATGGCCTTCACCTCAAGTCCTAGGAAGATATTTGTTGTTGAGCAATTGAGCAATGCCCCAGATGGTCAGAGTATAGCCCCCTAGAGGGTCTGCTAGGTGGATTCCATTTGGGGTACATGTGGAAGTCTGTCTCTCTGCCTGCACTCCTCTCACTGAATAAAAAAAATAAAAAGTTTCTTCTTGTAAAAATGCTTTTATTCCTGTTGCATACAACCATATCAGTAAAAGAGGCTAGATAAAAATAGGCGATGCCTTTAAAAATGTAGCTTTAACTATAGAATGGAATACATTGATAACAACAGCAATAACAAAAACCTAAGGCATGGCACCTAAGGAGGTATTGGAAAGGAGAGAGGACATAAATGATCTTTCTTTTTCAAGAATGCTTTTAGAAGGTTTCCCTTCCTTTTGAAGACAAACATCAGTGCCATTTTTCCAGATGCTGTGAGTGCCTTGGTTTCTGACTGCTGAGCCAACAATCACATCTCTTTCATTATGCCTCATGGTCCTAACCACGAGCCAGCGGAGGATGGTCTCAGCCCTTGCACATTCCACTGCAAACCTCTCCATATGCTCTCCACAGTTGTAAGACCAATGAACTGCTATCAAAGACGAAGAAAACTTCTGTGAGCTGACAACTTTAATCACTTCATCTAAAGCTAAGGACTAAGCTGAATTATTTAGAGTAGACTGGAAATCCCAGAGCACAAGGTTTGAATGGGAGGCCACATGGGAAATTCTGTTAACCTAACTTCCTGAATAATGGGTGCACTTTGGAGAGTGCCTGAACATCACAAAGTTTTTGTTTCCAAGTGCGAAGACCACAGGTGCCTGTGGAATTGTACTTCTTATATGTGAACCTTATCATGTCACTGCCTCATATCGGGAAGGCATTGAGGTCAGCTTAAATTTACTGGCCAGAGTTGTACTGTGCTTAAATTGATGCCTCAGGTTAGGTAAAACACAAAAACAAAACACCTCATACAAAAACTTAAAGAGGAATCCTCCTGGCTTTCTAAAATGTGCTATGGAACATCTTTTCCCGGCTTGGTAGCCATTGGGACTCATGGTTACATTCAGTCCTCCAGGTGGGCCTGCTCATCAGATTTGCAGTGATCTTGATTATGGCCCTGATCTACTGTAGCTTCAGACTCATTACCTGTTTTTTGTCACAGCCCCTCAAAACCCAACTTATTTGGGTCCATGGTAAGATAGTATGTTTCTTACTCAGGTCATGAAAACTGAAGGGAGTAGAGTTGCAAAGTCTGCATCCTAGACTAAATAAATAAATAAATAATAATAAAAATTCTGATGTTTCAGATCCAACCACAGGCAATAGTGAAGGTTTTACTAATAATAGCCCTCACCAGGGAGAGCTGCTTTCTCCACATTAGACTCGGTGCACAACCAGTATGTTACAGTCTTTAAAGGAAGTTACAGGAAAAAACTCAGACCCTTCTGTCTACTTATTCTCTTACTTCTGGCTACATTCTTAATCCAAGTTCCTTCATTCCTAAGTGTCTTTATCTAAGATCTTTGGCCAAAGTCTTGTCAGGTACCTCTGCAGTAACTTCCTTATCCTTATGAAGGAAGGAAGGGGAAACCTTGAAGACATTTTTTCCCCGTTCTGACTCAGTACTCAGTACTTTTTCATACTAGCTCTTCTCTTTAACTGTCCCTCAGCCCCAAAGTTCAGAAAACTGGCGGAGTCTTGTTTGCAGCCTTCAATAGTGAATTGGTCTCCATGTTTGTGCTGATCCACCTGACGCTCAGGTAGGATGCTGTTATATGAGGAAAAGGGAAATGGGGTGTTTGGTGCTTTCTTCAGTTTGAGACTTTTGCTGATACCATTGTGATGAGTGACGAAAGACTTCACTGTTGCTTTCATTTTGGCTCAGTGCTGCTTTAATTGGCTGCTTTGACACCTGGGAACTCAGCTCTTTCTCCCAGCTCTACTGAGCTCCTGACACTATGTGTAGTGATCATAACACAAAAAGGGAAAAGGCAATAAAGTTATCCTGGAGTAGTCTGAATTAAATTAGTCTAACTCCAAAGTAGATGCTGAAAAGGTAAGGTGAATATGTTCAGCCTAGTGCCACTAAGAAATTATGTATAAAAATATAATAAAAAATTATGAAAAGAAAATGGGAAAATAAAGGAGACATAAAAATAAAAAAGCAATATAGCAGACATATTTCAAAATATATCAATATTAATATTAAATGTGAATAATTAAGCAATGCAATTAATAGGAAAATATAGGCACAAACATAAAACAAGTTGCAACTATATGCTTTATAAAGAAGATACAATTTACATGCAGTTATAAAGATAGACTGAAATTAAAGGAAGCAAAAATGACATATTAGACACACAAAATTAAAAAGCTAGAGTGGCAATCTTATCAGATAATAAGTTTTAATAAATATTTTAAGAGATTAAGATGGATATTTTATAATAAGTGTTAATTCATCAGAATAACAACTATAACATATATGTATATAATACATATAAATATACCTAATGCCTTTTATCAAATAATAATTATTTTTACAGTGTTGCTTTAGTGTTATGCTTTTAATTATAGCATGGATACATCTATACAAGCTAAACTGATTTGCAATAGTGTAACTTACCTGTACTCTGGACATAGTTCAGGATTGGTTGATTATAAAATGTCAAAAACATATCACAATTTCAAGTTTTCAGAAAAGTTCTATACAAGCAATGTTTGTGATAATATGCTCCACTGCTTCCCATTATGAGAAACATGAGGCCCTGGCTAGTTAACTCAGTGGTAGAACATTGGCCCAGTGTGATGTCCCAAAGCACACAGGAGAAGTGACCATCTGCTTCTCCAACCCTCTCTCTGCCTTCTCTCTCTGTTTTCCCCTCCCACAGCCATCGCTGGATTGGTTCAAGTACATTGGCCCCGGGGTGCTGAGGATGGTTCCCTGGAGTCTCTGCTTCAGGAGCCAAAAATAGCTCAGTTACTCAAAATAGCTCAGTTATTGGTTGTGAGCATGGCCCCAGATGGGCAGAGCTTTGGCCCGAGGTGAAGGTTACCAAGTGAATCCTGGTCAAGGCACATGTGGGAGTTAGTCTCTGTCTCCCCTCCTCTCACTTGGAAAAGAAGATGAAAAAAAAAGAGAAACATCAGACTTGTGCAAGTTCTATAATGTCTCTGAGCCTTAGTTTTCTATCTGTAGATTTTTTTTTTTAAAAATGTATGTTTACATCATAGTGTTGTTATAGTTTTAAGGATATCTACCCTGCTCACAAAAATTAGGGGATATTTCAATGCTTCATATTCATTTTGAAATATCCCCTATTTTTGTGAGCAGGGTATTATATCTATCATCTATCTATCTAACCATCTATTATCTATATTTATCTACCTGGAGAAAGACAGAAAGAGATAAGGAGGGAGGGTATGGAAACAGTAAGCATTAACTATTAGTACAAAGAAGTAATTAATAACAAATGTAATCATGGCTAGTACTTATGATAAACACTGAAAATGGCCACAGAGAAGTTAAATAGCTTGCCCAGGGTCTCAGACTTAGTAAGTGATGGAGTCAGGATTTGAACCTAGTCAAACTGACCATGGAATTTGTACCCTAAATCATAAACAACACTGCCACCAAGAGTATATAATGTCTTCATTGTGTTTCATAAAGAACAGCTTTTTCTTGTTTGTCAATTTTTAAAGGAGAAAACTTAAAAACATGAACATTAGTTATAACATTTAAGTTTAAGTTATGGATATACCTTTTATTCACAATATGTATTTAAAAATAATTACTTAACCAGTCAGTCATTTATTCACTTAGTCACTGTGTCAGTAACCAGCACACAGGATGATGCACTGCTCAGATCTCCAAGCAAGAAAAGTTCTTGCTGCCCAGCTATGAGGAGTGTGGTTAGCCAACCTTCCTCCCCCTTAACTCCTACAGCCTCTACCTCAGCTCTGAGGCTGAAATGCCCTTCTTGGAATGGTGCTTGCTAATGACATAGCAAGATGATGGTATAAGGACCTCACCATTTCTATTCAACATGGTACTCCTCTAATGAGTAATCTTTTCTCTGGAGCAACACACATTGGCCTGGCTGAGACATCTGTCAGCTTTTCATTATTATTTTATAATTTTCCCTACCCAGTCTTACTCCCTCTACCTTTTCTGCCACATGCATTACTCCCCAGTAATGCTTTTGTCTTATCCACTTCATCTCATCTATTTTCTAAAGAAATAAACCTTCAAGAGGTAGTGTACAAGGTAATGTGGATTTACAATGTGTTTCTTTTTTTTATGTGAGAGGAGAGGAGTTAGTGAGGCAGATTCTTTCATGTATCCTGACCAGGATCCACCCAACAACCCCTGTCTGGGGATGATGTTTGAGTACCAAGCTATTTTTAGCACCTGAGGCTGATATGCTCAGACCAATCAAGCTATTCTCAGTGGCCGGGGATACACTCAAACCAATTGAGCCACTGGCTGCAGGAGGAAAAGAGGGCAATAAGAGAGATAAGGAGGGATAGAGAAGCAGATGTTCACTTCTCCTGTGTGCCCAGACTGAGAATTGAACCTGGGATATCCAGTGTGTATTTTTTTTTAATGAGATGGTTATTGGCCTCAAAAACATCACATGTGGTGGAAGGGCAGAAAAAAGTAACAAAAATTAAGAGAGCAAATAAATAATTAAATATTTTTGTTGGCTCCTTACATCATTGTTTTTCTAAATCAATAAAGTCAATTGATAAATTTGTATTTTTTAAACTAACATTTATCAATTATTTACTATGTGTTAAATATTGTTTTACACATATTCCATATATCAACTCATTTAACCCTTCTAGTATACTTGTGTGGAAGAGATCATTATTATTCCCATTTAATGAGTAAGCAAAATGATGCATACAATGCATAAATTTACCAGTGATATCTTCTGTCAAAGTAAGGGAACAGGGTTTCAGATAGGTAGTGTGACTACAAGCCTCATGCTTTTAAACTTATGGACCACTACCCCTTTACAAAAAATCCATTAAAAAGAAACAAGAAAAAAGACTATTAAATGTTGTCTTCTGCTTCACTTCATGTGTAATGAACAAATAATTTGTTGTTAAATTACCATTGCAATCATTATTGTTATTTTTATAACATTTGATTTCTGTTCTGCCTTGAATCCAATTTGATGCATGTTCCTAAAAATAACCTTTTGTCTGATGTATTTAACTTGTGTGACTCATTTCTAAGTTTTGATTCCTTGATGAAATTTTTAATTCTATTTTATAAAATATCACTTTTGTTGAATTTTTTTGGGCTATAATACAAGTCACATAGTATTTTCCAAAATGTGCTCACAGACGTTCTCTTTTTCTTATTTTCTTAGACTATAGAAAGCAATCCCTAATCAAAAGGAGAAGGATTCTCCACAGAATCAGGTCACAATACATTTTTTTTGTATAGTTTCTCAGTCCCTTAATTAGGATATTTCCATTTGTGAGAATGTCTCATAACAGAATCTGTTTTTTGTTAATCTTTTTTTTTATTATCTTAGTGGAAGAATTTAACTGTGACCTTACTTAACATAGGGAAGCAACACAAGTTGGTGTCCTTCTTCCCTCTGAGGTGGTCAGGGGAATCTGGCTGTGGAATCTCTGTTACTTTGCCTAATGAGGCAGTGAGAGAATGCATAGTTGTAGGGAGTCTGTTATTTCATTGTCTCTACCCCAAGGGTTAACATCGTATAACACTCTATCTTCATACATCACTATAAGAAATGTCCATGTATTCTGTTTGGGTGGACGTTCATGGCAAAATTAGATGTATTTTTTTCTCCTTTGACTCTGTTGTCTTGAAGACTTTTTTAAAACCTATTTTAAAAATCACTGTATTATATGAGATTTTAGTAAGTTTTATTGCCATTAAACATTTTAATACCAAAGAATTTTTGAATATGGGTTCTATAATAATGGAATTAAAGAATCCTTGCTTCCATTGAGGGAAATTCTTCTAGATAGGTGAAGTAGGCTACCACTTATATGGTTTAACTGGAAGAACATCACAAGTTTCAAAATAGCTCATCAGTCTAGTGCAATGACTAAAACAATATAATAATAATGTAAGCTTTATAAAGGTCTTAAGGATGTTTCAAGGTTTTATTATTTGACAGAACTCAATGGCTTAAGTAAATTTGTTAAAAAGGAAAAACGACAATAATAACAATAACAACACTTTTTAGTTTTCATTTCATACCAAAACAAGAACTCCAGGGATCATTCTAAGGTGTGAAAGTGCAGGGAGTTATAGAACAGCTCCTAGGAAGTATAAGGTCAGGATGACATTCTTGCAGTAGAGGATGAGATGACCTGATTAGCAACAGTTTATCTCATTAGTTCAGCCTGGTCTCAGTTCTCTCTTTGGGATTGATTGAGTTGTAGCTTATGTGTATTCTCCTGTGAGCTTCCCTGTGTCCCCTAGGTCTACAGTGGCTGGTGGTCTGGGCCCCTGTGTTATTAAGCTTTCATTTGTCCTGATGTTTGGCCTAAAATTTAGTAGACAAGTTTCATGGATTGGGAAGACATAAAAGTTTGATTTAGCCTAGAGAATCTTGCTGCATGCTTCAACCCAGCCTTACCAATCCATCAGACATTTTGATCTCTAATTTTTATGTTTATATATTTCTTGGTTTAAAGAGTAATATGATTATTTAGATATTCCACACTTCAATACTTGGGTGCTACAAATCCATATGCTAATTACACTTTTTTGTATCTTATGGGGGGTAGACATCAAACTTTATTCAGATACAATTCATGCCTATATGTGAATCAAAATGCATTCAAGAATTTTTCAGAGAGAAAGATCATTAAATAGACAATTTCTTTTCTTCCTTGTAAAACTGTCAATTCAAGCAAAATCTTTTATTGAAAACCTATATAACACACCCTGCTTCTGTTAGGCAGAAACAAAACTAAACTTGGCATAGTCTTATAAATAAAAAAAAATTAAACAATTAATAGTAAGGAGTAAATACAAATCAAAACAAAGTGTGTTAGAATAGGCATTTAAAAGGGAAATGTGAAATAAATTTGGATCAAAAGGGATTTGGTTAGTTTCTAAATAAGATGTAGTTTTTGAGTTGCTTTTGAATGTTTTTGAAGAACAAGTATAATTTAAGATATAGTAAAGCACAGATTTGACATTTTAGCTGAGAGAGAAATACAGTATATATGCAAATGATAATTAATATCAGAATAGGCCCATAGCTAACCTTATGTTCAGGGTTAGATGAAACATAAAACACACAGAGGGATGAACAGGTGGTGGGATTCAGCCAGTTCACACACGTTCAACAGAACCGATACCTAATTTTTGCTGAGTTCGGCGAACTTGTTGTTAAAATGGCACTTGTCATCAGGGTTCTCTCTAAGGTGGCCGTCTGGGAAACCATCCAATGTGGAAATCACACATTGACATTCCTTACTCTTTTTTAACATTCATCTATCTGCACAACAGCGTATTCTAAGTGCTGTAGTAATGTCCATTCCATCCATAGGTGAAAAAAATTGCAAGTGAGAATGCCAAACAAGTAATATGGAAATATCCTAAATAACAGTTTTATTGGTTTTGGTCAGGTATTATTTAATGTTTTTTCATTAATGTTTTAAAACTATTTCTTATAACATAATCTAGTTTTGTGCACCTCTTTTATTGTTCTTATTTAAATATTAAATGCATGAAATAATAAACTACCTTTTGGTATACCATTTTTTTTCATCTTTATAATGGTCATTAGGGTAGAGAACCAGTTGTTAAATTATTTGAATCCCGTCACTGGATGAACAGGCAATAGAGTTGAAACAAGATTTTTCTGAAATGTATTCTGTCACAGTCTTCATTGAAAAGGTATAAACAACTGCTGCCTTGAACCCCCACAGCCTCCCGAAAACAGAATGCATACATGAACATAGAATCTTGAACATAGTGACTGTACTCATCTAAACAATGTGTTCCAGAAGTTTGCTTGTAAAAGTAAAGGTACGTATTGTGTAAAAGAAAGTCATTTGTTTCCTTTTTGTTTGTGTGGCTTTACTGCTGTTTGTTTAGAACAACTTGAGCAGGTATAGAAGCTGATGAGAAGAATCTGAGTGAAGGGAAGAGGTTAAAAGGACAGATGATACAATAGTTGGTATAAGGTGCTAAGAAGGCAAATGGAGATAGGGAACAAAATCAAAATTGATAGGGTTCGAAGAAAGTCTGTTCTATTTTAACAGCGCTGAAGGATAAGATGGATACAAGTGTAAGTAGGTGAGCTGGTTTGGTAGAAGTTGAAGATGTTACATTCTGTTTGTATCTTTTTCTTTAAAAAAAGATTGAGGTCATATGCTGAAAATGATGCGACTGGGAAACTTGAGAACTACTTCATCGGCAACCCAGAAAAATAAGGTTATGGTAAAAAATTGTACTTTGTTTGGGAGGAATATCTGTTTGAAATAGACATAGAAAAACAGATAATCTTTTTCTGTGGGCTTCGCAATTTAGTTTCAGTAAATTTATTGCATTAAACTACAGAGAAAAAAAATCAAGAAGTACTAATAACAAAATATAACTCTCTAATTTAATATAATACAGTGTAATTTATTTATCAACTTATATAAAACCCTAGAAACTATTTAAACATATTAACATTAAAAGTACCTCTGACATATTAACATATACATTTATTTTGTAGGAAATGTAAATAATATTTTTACTTTAATGTAAAGAAGATTTAGAGTTGTACTTTTACAGATTGCCAAAATTCATTAACCTTTTATCTATTTAGTGTATGAGAGTATACCTTTGAGGACAAGAAGAAAAGAAAAGTTAAAGCATTTAACCAAAATACCAGAATATGTGCTTAATATGTATAAACTGAGCTCTAATACATTTTGTATTACTGGGCCTATTCAGAAAAGTTATTCATTTGTATTTTGTTAAAATTAACAGGATAAATCACTTGAATTATTACAGCTAGTACATTAAATAAGTCATTGTTTAATGTTCTTACGTTTATTGTTAAAGTGGCAGCAGCATGCATCTTTTCCCCACTTATAGAAAAACATACCAAAGACAATATTGACAACTAAAACACTGTATTTATGAGTGATGTAAGTAATATAGTGGAATAAGATACCCCTCCTCTTTATTCTCATTTTAAATTAACAAATTAGACATCCATACAAGAACAAAAGTGCCTTTATGGGGATTTCTACACCTTGCATTTTGCACTAATGGACCGAAGAGGAATCTTACCCACCAGTTCTTCTTTTTTCTTCTTTTCCAAGTTATAGAAGGGGAGATAGAGGAACAGATTCCCACATGCACCCCAATCAGGATCCACTCAGCAAACCCTGTCTGGGGCCAATGCTCTGCCTGTCTGGGGCCAGGCTTGCAACCCAGCTATTTTTAGCACCTGAGGCAGAGGCTCCATGGAGCCATTCTCAGCACCTGGAGCAGATGCACTAGAACCAATTGAGCTATGGCTGTGGGAGAAGAAGAGAATGATAAAGAGGGAGAAGTAGGAGTGGGAGGGGAAGATAATCAGATGTTTGCTTCTCCTGTGTGCCCTGACTGAGAATCAAACCTGGGACATCCACATTCTGGGCTGACGCTCTACCACTGAGCCAACCCAAGGGTCCCACCAGTTTAGTTGGCAGAATATAGGCAAAACTCCATATAAGCTTTGGAACCAGAGGAGTTAGTGAGATTATCTGAACCCCTCTTGCTACTGTTGGGCAAAAATTTGGTGAGTGCTAACTTGGACAGGCACTCACCCATGAGTGAGAACTTGTAGAATTGCATACATGCAGACTTTCCTTAAAAACCTCTTAATTGTGATCTATATCATACTAAGATAGTGGTTCTCAAGCTTTTTGAAGTTGGGGCACATTTAAAATCCTACAAATAATTGTAGGTGCACTATATACAAATTTCTGAGAAATATGTTATAATAATTAACTCAAATATTAAAGAAAAAAATAAAGTCCAAGCATGCTTTTATTATAATTAAACAAAATAAATATGACAAAATTAAACTTATTCTGACATTAAAAACATGTTTATATTATATTTTTTGAGTTATGCTTTTTTGAATTTGTAAAAAAGAGGGGTTAAAAATAAAAAATGACAAAAAATTATCTTTTTATATATATGATACATTCTTAGTATGATTTAGTAAATTCAGCAGGTACCGCCGTGAATGTGTTAAGTTTTTTCATTATTAAATTTATGAGAAACATGAGCCTGATGTGTCCTAGTGATTTCTTCAATGTTTGAGCATATATTTGAAAGAAAAACTCTCACTTCCTCATCAATACATTGAAGAATTCCTCTCTTTTTACTCTTAATTGTGTTGAGTGCAGAAAACCCCCACCATGCATATCATCTTAACTTTATACCAAACAAAGGATAGAAGAAACTTGCCTCCAGTCTTTCCAGGGAACATGGGGGGTAGTGTAAACAATCCAGCACCACAGCTTAACAGCCTTTTGCAATCTAATCAGGCAAGTGAGGTGGAGGGGGGTTGGTCAGACTGTCAGCTTATAGCCAATTCCCCACACCACTATCCCCCAAAAATCTAAACTCCAAAAACACTGTTGGTTTTTTGGTCCCCAAAGGCACATATTTCTCTGGAATACCATAGGGTGCACCTGGAAATCTAGGACACACCAGTGCGCCATGGTGCATACTTTGAGAATCACTGTACTAAGACTACAATCTCTCAGTATCACAATGGTACCTAAATATGTTTGCTGTATCATTCAAATTTTTATTTCTCAATCCATTCTCACCATCCCATCTGCTACAATTGACACTTTTTTTCTTGCCCTCTTTTTTCTGAAGACAGCTGAAAAATGCATATACCAGTTTCTTGAAAAATTGTACACATTTTCATTATAAAAACTTATTAACATGGCTAACAAAATAAATCCCTAAGGCACTCTCTTCAAGTTTGTTTATGTAACAATATATTTAACAACTCTTTTTTGATGTCTTATAGACATCTCAAATATAACATGTTCAAACTGTGTTATGAATCTTTCAACTTAAGTCTGTGTTTCCTGTCATCTCCTCATTTTAATTAATGCAAACATCATCCTTCCCACTAATTAGGCTAACTTTTGGGCCATCACTGATGTCTGTTTTCTCTTCCATTGCATGTGATTTACTAGAAAATTCTGTTGATTATTTCACAAAACGATATACAGAATTTGACCATCTTCTCATCACCTTACATTGTTACCACTCCACCATCAACTTCATTTCATCTGGATTTTATCATCATCATCATCATCATCATCATTATTATTATTATTATTATTATTATTTTTAGAAAGAGAGAATGAGGAGAGAGATGAGAAGCATCAACTGATAGATGCTTCACTTTAGTTGTTTATTGATTGCTTTTCCTACATGCTTTGACTGGGGGACTCAAGTCAAGTCAGTGACCCCTTGCTCCAGCCAGTGACCTTGGAGTCATGTCAATCATCCCATGGTCAAGCCTACGAGCCAGTGCTCAAGTTTGGGTTTCAAACTGGGGACCTGAGTATTTTGGGTCACCACTCTCTCCACTGCGCCCCCACTGGTCAGGCATATGAGTTATTTTAATATGTATAATTGGTCTTCTTTCTTCAGTCCTTCCTTCAATTATTTATCTATACTGCAGCCATACTGATCTTTTAAAATATGTTAGACCGTATCACTCTTCTACTTAAAACTTGTTAGTAGTTTTCTATCTCATTTGGTAAAAAATCCAAACACAATATTCTATGCTATGTAACATAAATAATATGGACCTCGTTTTCCTCTCTGATCTCATTCCTTACTCCCCTACAGATGACAGTCAGCTCCTGTAAGCCTCACTGGCATTTTTTCTGTGTTTCCTTGAACAGACCCAACAAGCTCCTGCTTCAAATCATTTTCACTTGCTGCTCACCCTACCTGTAATGTTCTCACCCCAAATAGTCGCATGATTTTCTTCTTTTCCTCTTTCAGAAAATGTACTCAAACATTAACTACTAAATTATGCCTTGCATGTTCACTGTTTAAAATCTAATCCCCCAATACTATCTATCCTCTTTTTTATTTTCTTTCATAGTATTTTTCAACATTTAATATATTATTTGTTACACTTATTTTGTTTGATGTCCATATATCCTAGTCAAAAAGTAGTTTTTCTACCCCTTTAATGTATCCTTAGGTCCCAGAAAAATGTGTTATGTGGTAAACAATCAGTAAGTGTTTCTTGAATGAACATAAAACATTGAGTAGATGTTTTACTAAATCTTTATGTCCAAATCCAGTGTATTCTCCCTTTTCTGAAAAATCATTGCTCTGCATTATCCAAATTTACATGTTAATATAAAGATCGGCTTGACCATGTGGTGGTACAGTGAATAGAGCATTAGACTGGGATGTGGAGGACCCAAGTTCAAAACCCCAAGGTCGCCGGCTTGAGCACAGGGGTGCTGCCTTTAGTGTGGGATCATAGACATGACCTCATGGTCTCTTACTTGAAGCCCAAGGTTGCTGGCTTAAGCCCAACACTGCTGGCTCGAGCAAGGGGTCACTCACTCTGTTGTAGCTCCTCAGTCAAGGCATATATGAGAAAGCAATCAGCGTACAACTAAGATACCTCAACAAAAAATTGATGCTTCTCATCTCTCTCCCTTCCTGTCTGTCCCTCTCTCTGACTCTCCCTCTGTCTCTGTAAAAAAAAAAAGAAATATATATGGATCTAACATAGAATCATGATTAAAAAAATGTAAGGCAGGCAGTCATCACAACCTTGGTTACTAGATTTTTTATTTATTTATTTATTTATTTTTCATTTTTCTGAAGCTGGAAACAGGGAGAGACAGTCAGACAGACTCCCGCATGCACCCGACCGGGATCCACCCGGCACGCCCACCAGGGGGCGACGCTCTGCCCACCAGGGGTCGATGCTCTGCCCATCCTGGGCGTCGCCATATTGCGACCAGAGCCACTCTAGCGCCTGGGGCAGAGGCCACAGAGCCATCCCCAGCGCCCGGGCCATCTTTGCTCCAATGGAGCCTCGGCTGCAGGAGGGGAAGAGAGAGACAGAGAGGAAAGCGCGGCAGAGGGGTGGAGAAGCAAATGGGCGCTTCTCCTGTGTGCCCTGGCCGGGAATCGAACCCGGGTCCTCCGCACGCTAGGCCGACGCTCTACTGCTGAGCCAACCGGCCAGGGCCGGTTACTAGATTTTTAAATTATTATTATTTAATTGAATTTATTGGGGTGACACTGGTTAACATAATTTTATAGGTTTCAGGAGTGAAATTTTGCAACATATCTCTGTACACTATATTGTGTGGTTACTAGAATTTTTAATGAACAAACTCATAAAAGAAAATTTATTTTTTAACTTTATTGTTTATTTAAAATCCATTCACAGATGTCATATTTCCCCAAGTTGGATGCCAACTTGGTAGTTGCCGTGATTTTTCTTTTTTTTTTCTTTTTTTTAAAATTATTTTTATTTATTCATTTTTTAGAGAAGAGAGAGAGAGAGAGAAGTGGGGGAGGAGCAGGAAGCATCAACTCCCATATGTGCCTTGACCGGGCAAGCCCAGGGTTTTGAACCAGCGACCTCAGCATTCCAGGTCGATGCTTTATCCACTGCGCCACCACAGGTCAGGCTACCATAATTTTTCTATTCATTACTAGGTAATTAAAAAAAATCTGTCAGTTGATTTAAGCCATAAGCACAGTCTTAGTTAAATAATTAGTAGATCCAGTGTGAGAGGTTAATCAAAATTCTGAATTTCACTTTAAATCTTCTTCCTTTAGAATAGATATATACCTCCTAGTGTTGGAGTGCTGAATGATTAAGGGAAAGGAGGAATTAAGAGAAATCATTTTATTTCAACTGGCATCAGTGAAATCTGGCTTTATGCTCTCTGGACTGGAGAAGAAAAACCGCCTCTTTTGCTTGGGGGCTATTCTGTGAGATTTTGAGAGATTTTCTTATGTGGTCCTCTCTTGCAAAATCCCTTTCCTTGGATGGATGCCTTTCTTTGCTGAGTGGTGATTTATAATGCCATTTCAGCCCATAGGCATTTACCTCCAGGTCTTATTGCTGAGTTCTGCTCTTCTCCACCAGATGACTGTGTCACTCACGATCCTGGCAGGAAACAAATAGCTCACTCAAATTGAGTAATTGTAAGAGCATTTTAAAATGGACAATTTACAATTTTGTTGAGGGTATTTGATAAAGCAATAATGTTAGGTACAACAATCTAGAGCGATAAATGCAAAGATTCTAGGCTTAAAAGCAGTGGTGGGATTCAAACAATTTAGCAACAGGTTTTCTACCCTAAGGACCATTTTAAGTATAAAAAGTCCATATACCAAAAGGTAATTTATTATTTCATGCATTTAGTACTGAAATAATAAAGAGTTACACAAAACTAGATGATGTTATAAGTAAGAGTTTTTAAATGTTAATGAAAAAACAATAAATAAAATCTGACCAAAAAGAATAAAACTGTTATTTAAGATATCTCTATGCTGCTTCTTGATTGACATCCTCACTGGCAATTTTTTTCACCTGTGGATGGAATGAACATTACTGCAGGCACTTAGAATACACTGTTGCACAGATAAACGTTAAAAATGAGTAAGAAATGTAAATTTGCGATTTCCACATCGGGCGGCGGCCCAGGCATCCACCTTAGAGAGAACCCTGATGACAAGTGCTATTTTAACAACCGGTTCGCTAAACTCAAAGAAGTAGTTTATTAGATACCGGTTCTGTTGAAACAGTGTGAACCTTCTGAATCTCACCACTGCTTAAAGGGAAATAGAGTTTCCAAAAGCCAGAGAACGAGAGCGCGCGCGCGCGTGTGTGTAAAAGAGAAAACTGTAAAAGAAATTGGAAAATGTTTCTGAAAGAGGAACCTGATCGAATCAGGCAACAGGGCAAGGGGGAAAGCCGAGAAGTAAATATTATTGTTTGATTTTTGTAGGTAACTGCAAGTAGAGCATTTTGAAACTTTGACTATGAATAACCTCCATCAAATTCTATAAAACATCTTAGTTATACTTTTATTTCTAATATAAAGATGAGTTGTGTAACTAGAACAGAACACATGATTGTGTTTTGCAGCTCTTTTTGTACAGAAACCAATTTCGAAGCATTTTTTAACCTAATAAATCATGGTAATCCCAGGACAATACAACTCAAATAGAAAGAAGATTAAGTCAGGAATAGAAGTTGCAACTATAATCTAAAGTACACTTTATTCTTGGCAGAACAAAAAAATATTTTGAAGAGATTCACTCATGATCCAAATGTCTGTCAGCAAAGGAAAATTAGTTCTCTGCAATAATACATATAGCAAATTGAGATTACCTTTTAAACAACACTAAGAAGTTCATGCTGTATTTGCAGTTTTTATCTGGATAATAAAGAATACGGCAAATAAAACATTAAATATATACTATTTGTTTTGTATTGAGAAAGTAAGCCGAAAAAATCCTACTGCCTATAAGTGAGAAGTTGATAACAATTTTCTCAACCACATTAAACACATTCTTTACTGACTTTACAATGTAAAAACTATAATTAAATTCCATTTTTTTTAGTAAAAAAAAGCTAACTGTTACTACAAAAGTCCCAATAAAATGCAAATTACTACAAAAGTATTATAAAATTGTATGCTTTTCAAAATCATATTTATTATTGAGTATGATGGTGCAAAAATAAAAATAAGCTAATATTATCAGGTTTTATTTTTATTGAGATGTAATCTAAAAAAAGTTACCTAACAAAATTCTAATTTTACAGTATATAACTCAGTGGGTTTTAGTATATTCACAAGGTTATGCAACTACATCACAATCTAATTTTAAAATATTTTTATTACTCAAAAAAAACAAGCAAATAAATAAACAAAAGAATGACTTTAACCTTTATCAGTCACTTTCAATTATTCCTGTTTGTTATTTGTAATATAAGCCTGGCAACCACTAATCTACTTTCTGTGTATAGATTTGCTTATTATGGACAATTCATATAAATGGAATTACACAGTTTAAATAAACCTTTCAATGTTCATTCATGTTATAACATGTACCTGTATGTCATTTCTTCACAGCTGAGAAATATCTCAGTATAACATGTGATGTTTATCCATTAATCATTTTATTAACAATTGGCTTGTTTATATTATTTGGCTATGGTGACTAATGCTACTACAAACATTTTCATACACATTTTGTGTGAAAAAAAAAATTTTTTTTAAATTCTCTTGGGTACATACTTAAGAGTAGACTTGATGGATCATATGAAAACTTGATGTTGAACTGTTTGAGAAATTGCCAGACTTGTTTTGCCCAAGTGGTTCTACTTATAATATGACCAATAATGTATGGGGGGTTCAGTTTCTCCACATTCTCACCAACAGTTATTATTGGCATTTTATTATTGCTGTTATTTTGTGGAGAATTATTTTGTCTCTAATCTACTTATTTGTAAATTCTCCAAATTTCCTTCTGTTAGTAATATCTACTTTCATTCCACTGTGGTGAGAGAATGTGTGCTTTGATTTATGATTTGTGGCCTACATGTGATCTATCCTGGAGAATGTTTTGTATTAACTAAAAAAGTATGTACATTCTGCTATTGTTGGATGCAGTGTTTTATGGATATTTTAGGTCTAACTGATTTATTGAGTTGTTTAAGTATTCCATTCCTTGTGGTTTTTCCATGTAGTTGATTGGCCCCTTATTCAAAGTGAGGAATACAAGTCTTCAAATATTGTTTAATTTTCCATTTCTTCAATTATTTCAGTTATTGTTTTATGTATTTCAAATCTGTTATTGTTTACAATAAGTTTATCTTTTTGAGAATTTGACCCTTTTACTATTAGAATGAGTTATTTTCTCATAAAAATTGTGTCATAAAGTCTATTTTGTCTTAGTTCAGCTGCTCCCAATTTTTGTTTTTCTTTTTGGTTATGTTTTGCATGAAATATATTATTCAATTTTGTTCTTTCAACCTATTTTTATATTTGAATCTGTAAAAATATATTAGACTTTTCTTTCTTAATGTCTGTTCTGGGGTTATCCATTTTAATTTACAACAATCTAGCCTGACCAGGGTGTGGTGGAGTGGATAGAGTGTTGACCTGAGTTGCTGAGATCACAGGTTCAAAACCATGAGGTCACCAGCTTAAGCACGGGCTGATCCGGCTTGAGTGCAGGGTCGCTGACTTGAGCATGGAATCATAGACATAACCCCATGGTCTCTGGCTTAAGCCCATAGGTTGATTGTTCAAAGCCCAAAGTTTCTTGCTTCAGCAAGGGGTCACTGGTTTGGCTGAAGACCCCTCCATCCCATAGGGGCACATATGGGAAATGAATCAACAACTAAGGTGTTGTAACTATGAGTAGGTGCTTCTCAGATCTCTCCCTTCTTGTGTGTTTATCCTTGTCTGTACTTCCCTTTCTCACTAAAAATTAATAAAATAAAAAAATTAAAAGTCATTTACAACAATCCACTTTGGATTAAAACCAACTTGATTTTAATAGTTGAATATTTTGAATCTATGTAACTCTCCCCATTGATTTGAACTTTCTCTAATTCCATTTTTTACATCATGTGCTCATAAATATAGATATATGAATATTGTTTTATGTAATTGTCTTTTAAATCAGATATTAAAAAAGTGAAGTCATAAACAACAAATACAGAATATTTTTATATTAATTTATGTGTTTACCTCTTTCCAGTATGTTTTTATCTTTGTGTATTTTGAAGTTGACAAACCAATGTTCTTTTATTGAGCCACAAAGACACTATTTATTATTTCTTATAAACCATGTATTGTAATTAAGACTTCTTTCATTTTTCCTTCTGTGAGAAGCCTTAGCTTCTTCTTTGTTTTTGTAGGATAGTTCTCCTGACAGGATTCTTGATTGCCATTCTTCTTAGCAATTTAAATGTTATCCTACTGTATTTTGGATTAAAGAAGTTCTGATGAGAAACCAGTTATTTTTGAGGATCCCTTGTATAAGATCAGTTGCTTCCTTCTTCCTGTTCAGGATTATCTTATTTTCTTTGGATTTTGACAGTTTGACTGTGATATATCTAATTATAAAACTTTTTACATTGATCTTATATGAAGTGTGTTGCATTGGATGTGTATATTATCTCTTTTATCATATTTGGGAGTTTTTGATCATTATTTCTTAGATATTCTTCTGTCTCTCTAATTCACTTCTCTCTTTATGGGGTTATCATCATATATATGTTGATATGATTAATAATTTTACACAAGTCTCTAAGGATCTGTTCATTTGTCTTCATTCATTCTTTTTCATTATTTTACTCAAACGTGGTAATTTTAATAGACTTTTTTTTCTTTTTCTTTTTTTTAGAAAGAGAGAGACAGAGAAACAGAGAGAGGGACAGACAGTGATAGATAGGAAGAGAAAGAAATGAGAAGCATCAATTATTCGTTGTGGCACTTTAGTTGTTCATTGATTGCTTTTTCATATGTGCCTTGACTAGGGGACTCCAGCTGGGCCAGTAACCCCTTGCTCAAGCCAGTGACCTTGGGCTCAAACCTGCAATCATAGAGTCATGTCTATGATCCCTTGCTCAAGCCTGATGAGCCCGCACTCAAGCCAGTGAACTTGGGTTTCAAACCTGGGTCTTCCGTGTCCCAGGCTAACACACTATCTGCTGCACCAGTTCCTGGTCAGGCTCAATTATTTTCAATTTTGTTGATTTTTTTTTCTGTCTGTTCAAATCTGCTCTAGAATTTTTTTTTAATTTTCATTATTATACTTTTTAAATCTGGAATTTCTATTTGGTTACATTTTATAATTTATACTTTTATTAATATTTTTGAGACACTGTGATTATCCATGATTTATCCTTTGAACATGGTTTTCTTTAGGTCTTTGAAAGCATTTAAAATAGCTGATTTAAAGTCTTTATATATTAAGTCAAATGTCAAAGTGCTCTATTGATTGTTTTATTCTCTGTGCATTAGATTGGTCATACTTTTTTGTTTCTTTGGACGTCTTGTAACAATCTGCTGAAACTGTACATTTTAAATATTATGATTTTGCTGCTCAAGATACTATTAGCTACTCTAAGTTTATTGTTATTGATTACTATTATTGTGTTTAGTAATTTTTCAAAATGAATCCTGTAAAGTTCTTTTTATTTGATACATGTAGCCATAAAAATCTCTGTTTCACTAACTTAGTTGTAAGCAAAACACTGGGCATTTACTTCCTTAAATGACTGAAAGAATACACACACACACACACACACACATATCTTAGTCTTTAAAAAAGAAAAAAAAAACTAAAAGCCTTCAACCTGCCCTCAGGAAGCTTACAAATATGTCTTTTCATTCACTTTGTGCTTGTGCAGAGCCTCAAAATCATACAGGGATGAGCAATGACCATCATGGATCTTTTCATGAGCATGCATATGGACTTCTAGTTTTCCAGTATACTTTGGAGCTTAACAAAGCCTGTTCTTTGCTGAAGTGTGTAGGTGGGGCCATACCTTCATCACTAAGACAGACACTTTACAACTATCTACTAACTTTTATTCCTTGCTGTATAGAACCTCAAGGTCACACAAATATTATGGTATATGACCCTTTCAGGTTTTACCTGAGCATACAACAACCCTACACATACAAGTGACCTTGTAGATAGTTAGAAATTATGTTGGAACATTACAAGGACCTTATGGACATTTTATTCATTAGCTTTTGCTTAAAAGTATGGTCATTATCTTATTATATGCCTCAATTATTATCTAATGTCAAAAGTATCAGTGATATTACATTTTTTGCAATTTCATTACAATTTCTTTTCTTCCCAAGAAAAGTTTATAGCACTATTTGATTTCCCAATCAGGTGAAATAGAAACAAGCAAACCTTTTGAGTCGGATCATTCAGGAAATCAGCAGACAGGACAAACAATGACCGTTTCTTGGGAATTAAAATTTGAAAAAAACTTCAGCCATATTCTGCTCATTCCATTATCAAAAATACATTACCAGTTCTTGTGTGGGTTTTTTTTTTGTTTTTGTTTTTTCTAAAAGAGACAGAGACAGAAGGACAGATAGGGACAGACAGGAAGGGAGAGATGAGAAGCATCAATTCTTTGCTGTGGCTCTTTGTTGTAGCTCCTTAGTTATTCATTGATTGCTTTCTCATATGTGCCTTGACCAGGGTCTATAGCAGAGTGAGTGAGTGACCCCTTGCTCAAGCCAGTGACCTTGGGCTCATGTCAGTGACCTTAGGCTTCAAGCCAGCAATGTTTGGGCTCAAGCCAGCGACCATGGAGTCATGTCTATGATCCCATGCTCAAGCCGGCAACTTTGGGGTTTCGAACCTGGTTCCTCTGCATCCCAGTCCAATGCTCTATCCACTGTGCTACCGCCTGGTCAGGCTGTTCATTTGTTTTTTAATTTTATTTTAAGACATGTTAAATCATGGAAAGTCTTATTTCAGCATTTTATTAACATCGCTGTGATTGTTAAGTTTATGTCTCAATTGGGTTAAACTTAAAGATGTCTAAATAGCTGGCAAAACATGATTTCTGGGTGTGTTTTTGAAAGTGTATTCTGGAAGAGATTAGTATTTGAATCAGTAGACTGAGTAAAGAAGATTGCCCTCATCAATGTGGGTGGGCAATATGCAATCTTTCAGGGCTGGAGTTAAACAAAAAAATAGATTAAAGGTAAATTCTCTCTCTGCTTGATCTGGGACATATTTTTCTTACTGCCTTCAGAAAACATCAGTCTTAGTTTTTGAGTCTTCAGAATTAGAGAAGAATTTATATCCTTGACCTCCTGGTTTTTGGTCATTCAGACTCAGACTGGAATATCTACTCTTGTCTCTCCTAGTTCTCAGGTTTTCAGTCTAGAACTAGAACTACACTACCAGCATGTCTGAGAGTCCAGCTCAGCTTGCTGATGGCACATTGTGGAACTTCTCAGCCTTCTATCATTGTGCAAGTCAATTGTGTGCATATATATCCCTCATTGTATATATACATAATACAATTTCTCACAAGGACCCTGAGTAATACAGCTTTTGGCATCAAAGGAAATTATAGAAGAATAGAATTTTAAGAATACTTTTTCTGAATTGAGTATGGGGTTCCTGGAGTTGCTTCTCTAACTTTATTTTATTTAAAGACATGAATGACTCTATTTCTAGAAGTAATGAGACAACTAATAGCCCATGCTTAAAACTCTTTATACAGATATTAAAATATTTGTATTGAATACTCTTAATCAACTGCTTGTAAGAAGCAAGAAGTTAGGTTACTTTATATATATAAACTTTCAAAAAATTTGAAAATTAAAGAATAAAATGATATTGATTGTTTGCTCCCAATATTATTGTACTGTACTAAGTGATGAAATAAAAGAATAATCTCAGGTATTTGAATTCACACCTCATGTATCAAATAAATAACCTAAGATCTTCTGTGTATGCCTTGAAGGATACTCTTATAATTTTTAGCTGAAATTAAATATAGAACTTTATCCTGGGACTTGATGAAGTACAACACAAGCTGAACTCACAACCTTGCATGATGGCTACTGTTACAGTGAAGGTATTGATTTGGAAGGGAAAGAATGAGATCTTTTAAGTTGAATTGAAGACATATAGAAAGACCTTGATGAACTCAGGACATTCAGCTTCAAATTCTGATGTTTTCTTTGCCAGTAGTAAAGATCTCCTGAACCTCAGCAAAAGTGGCTTCTCCACTCCCAGTGACAGTGACATCCCCTGTGGTAGTATCCTCCTCATCCACAGTGGTAGTGACTTTCCTATCTCCATCTGAAGGGATTAACATTGCATTGGCTAAGAAAACTATAATGGCCTGACCAAGCAGACTGTTGAACTGGAATGCGGAGAATCTTGGTTCAAAACCCTGAGGTCCCCAGCTTGAGCATGGGTTCACAGACATGACCCCAAGGTCCTTGGCTTGAGCCCAAGGTCACAGGTTTGAGCAAGGGGTCAAGCCTGGTGGTGCTCTGCTGTAGCCCACCAGTCAAGGCACATATGAGAAAGCAATCCATGAACAACTAAGGTGCTGCAATGAAGAATTGATGTTTCTCATCTCTTTACATTCTTGTCTGTCTGTCCATATCTGTCCCTCTCTCTGACTCTATCTCTGTATCTGTCAAAAAAGAAAAAAAGAAAGAAAATTGTAATGACATCACTTGAGACAGATATCATGTAAGACAATGCCGATTTTCCCTAGGATGCACACATATCACCTTTCTTTTCTTTTGGAATTTCAACTAGAAACAAGTTTCAGGATGTTTCCAAAGCTGAGGTACAGTGTGACTCATGAGGAGGTGTGCTAAATTCTAAAAAACAAAAACAAAACAAAACATTTCTTGAGTGTAGTAATTTACATAAGCAAAAATTGAGAAACATGTGTGAAATGGGTGATAAAGGTGTAGAATAATGGTGGAAGAAACATAAAGTTGGATCAGGCTAAATGTATTGATATATCTCATGAGGCAGAGATGCTGAACTTAACGTTACAGGTCAGGTGAATAGAAAAGGGTTTAATAATTTGTTTGGTTGATCCTCTGAAAAACAGATAAAGGATGACCCATCATGAGGAAATCAGAAATGCCCAACCTCCTTTGGTTTAATGTAGGGAAAGGTATTCAAAGACTTAAGGACATTGGAATGTTTAAAGTGAATTTATCATTTAAGATCTAATAACCCACATTTGGAGGGGTCCAGAAGACATATCTTTTACCAATACTTTGAAAGATAAATTTGTGAGAGGAGCTGCCACATTCTTGAAGATGCCTCCTGTATTGCTCTTCTCTGTAGGTCAGATTTTTCAGTCAAAACCATAATTACTCAGTTGGAAAATATAATACAATAAGAATAATTGGATCCCAGAGTACTAAAGGCCAGTGAGAGCACCCAACAGATGAAAGCAAGTTGGGCATAGTTACCACAATGAACTGCAAAGTCAAAGCATTAATAGAGTAGCCAGACTTGTACAGATCTGTGGCTTTGGATGATCATGTTGTTTTTAGAAATGAAATAGATAAGAAGTCTACTAAATCCTCACTTTAACCATATAAGCAGAAAAGTGAACAAAGTCTAATTCAAATTTTAAAAAATAGAGTCATAGTACTTCAATCAATTCCCACACTTGAACTAGTTGATAGACCCAGAACTCCTTAAACAAAGGGGAAGCCAGGTGTCTTTGAGAAAGGACTCTGGCCCACTACCAGAAATTTGTATTGTTAATCTTTCTTCCAGTCTTCCCCAGATCATCATACAGTCTTTTACCAGGGTAACTGTATATTGGAGAAAAACAAATATTCAGATCTTTTGAGAAAAACTAGACACTGGTTCAGTACTGACATCGATTCAAAGAGACTTAAAACATTCTTATTGTCCTTTGGTCAGAAAGGGGACTTATGAATATCATATGATTAAGGAAATTTTAGCTCAGGTTGATCTCACAGTAGATACAAAAATTCTTTAATCCATCTTGTGGTTATTTCCCCAGTTTTAGAATGCATAATTTGAGCAGACATACTTAGCAGCTGGCAGAATCTCCACATTGGTTTCCTGACTAATGGAATGATGGACATTATGGTAGAGAAAACCAAATGGAATACATTAAAACTGCCTCTACCTAGCAAAATAGTAAATCAAAAGCAATACCAGATTCCTGAAGGAATTGCAAAGATTAATGTTATAGTCGTGGAAAAAAGAACGCAGAGGTAGTAATTTTCACCACAGCCCCACTCAACTCTCCTGTTTGGCCCGTGCAGAAGAAAGATAAATGTCAGAGAATGACAATGGATTATCCCCAGCTTGACCAAGTGGTAACTCTAATTGCAGTTTCTGTATCAAATGTTGTTCATTGCTTGAGAAAATTAACACATTCTCTGGTAAATGATATATAGCTATTGATCTAACAAATGTCTTTTTTTTCTATACCTGTCTATAAGGCACACACTAAGCAGTTTGCTTTTAGCTAACCAGTACAGCAATACACCTTTAGTGTCCTATTTCAAGAGTGTATCAATTATTCAGCCCTATGTCACAATTTAGTTTATAGGAATCTGTATCAGCCTTTCCTTCCACATTTCACACTGGTCCATTATATTTAAGACATTATGATGATTAGACCTAGTAAGTAAGAAGTAGCAATTACTCTAGACTTATTGATAAGACATTTGCATATCAGAGAGTGAAAAAAAATGCCTAAAATTCATGGCCCTCTACTTTGGAATAAAATCTAGAGTTCACTGGTATGGAGCATGCCTAGATATTTCTTCTAAGGTAAAGAGGAAATTGTTGCATCGACCCCTGCTATAATAATGAAAAAGGCAGAACACCTAGTGAGTTCCTTTGGATTTTGGAGGCATCATGTTTCTCATTTGGGTATGTTATTTCATCCTATTTGTAGAGTAACCCAAAAGGATGTTGCTTTTGAATAAGGTGCAGAACAGAAGAAGGTCCAGACTGCAGTGTAAACTCCTCTGCCATTTGGGTCATATGGTCCAGCAGATCCAATGTTTCTTGAAATATTAATGGCAGATGAGGATGCTGCTTATAGTCCTGAGTGGGGCCCTATAGGGGAATTAGAGAACAGGCCTTTAGAATTTTGGAGGAAGGCCTTCTTACCATCTGTAAATAACTATTCTCCTTTAAAGAAACTGATTTGGGTCTGCTGCTGGGGGCCTTCCTAGAGATTGAACACGTAACCATATACACCAACTTACTATTCTACTGCTGTTCTTCATGAATTGCATGTTAACTGATCCAATAAGCCATAATTTTAAGTTTCCATTACACACTCCATCATCAAATAGAAGTGGTATATATGTGACTGGGCCTGGGAAGGCCCTGAAGGCACAAGTAAGTTACATGAAAAAGTGGCCCAAATTTCCAGGATCAAAACTCCGACTACTCTGCCTCCTTTCTCCCAGAATGCACCTATGGCCTCAGTGGGAATACCCTATAGTCAGCTGACAGAATAAGAAAAGAATTAGGTATCTTTTTTACAGATGGTTTGTATTACATGCAAGCACCATCTGAAAGTGTATAGCTGTATCGCTATGGCTCCTGGAATATCCATGAAGGACTATGGTTAAGTAAAATCCTCTCAGTGGACAGAACTGTGGGCAGTACACCTGTTTGTCCAATTTTTTAGAAGGTGTAATGACCAGGCATTAGATAATATACTAATGTATGGCCTATGGCAATTGGTTTTGACTTAATGACCAAAGGGATAGAATAAACATGGTTGGAAAATAGGTGCTAAAGAAATTTAGAGAACAAGTACATGGATTGACCTATGAGAATGGGTAAAAAATACTGAAGATATTTTTGTCCCATATGAATGCTCACCAAAGGGTGACATCAGCAAAGGAGAATTTTGGTATTTAAGTGGAAAAGATGACCTATTCTGTAGAAACCAGTCAACCTCTTTCTCCACCTACATCTGTCATCCCCCAATGGGGTGAACAAAGTAGACATAATAGCAGGAATGAAAGGTTATTCATAGGCTCAATAACACACACTCTCACTCATCATGTGTTTCAAAGCTACTGCCATTGTTGGGTGCCCAATCTGCCAGCAGCAGTGACTAACACTCAGCCCCAGGTATTTCCTGGGGTGATCAGCCAACTACCTTATGGCAGGGTGATTACATTGGACTGCTTCCATCATGCGAACAAGCAGGCTTTTGTCCTTACTGAAATAGATACTTTCACTGGTTACATATTTGGCTTCCCTGCACACAAAGTACTATCATAACTGGACTTACACCCACCATCATGGTATTTTACACTATTGTTTTGAATCAAGAAACTTACTTTTCTTTTTTTTTTTTTTAATTATAATTTTATTTTTTTAATGGGGCGACATCAATAAATCAGGTTACATATATTCAAAGATCAACAAGTCCAGGTTATCTTGTCTTTCAATTATGTTGCATACCCATCACCCAAAGTCAGATTGTCCTCTGTCACCTTCTATCTAGTTTTCTTTGTGCCCCTCCCCCTCCCCCTTTCCCTCTCCCTTTCCCCCCTCCCCCCGTAACCACCACACTCTTATCAATGTCTCTTAGTTTCACTTTTATGTCCCACCTACGTATGGAATAATGCAGTTCCTGGTTTTTTCTGATTTACTTATTTCACTTCGTATCATGTTATCAAGATCCCACCATTTTGCTGTAAATGATCCGATGTCATCATTTCTTATGGCTGAGTAGTATTCCATAGTGTATATGTGCCACATCTTCTTTATCCAGTTGTCTATTGATGGCTTTTTGGTTGTTTCCATGTCCTGGCCACTGTGAACAATGCTGCAATGAACATGGGGCTGCATGTGTCTTTACGTATCAATGTTTCTGAGTTTTTGGGGTATATACCCAGTAGAGGGATTGCTGGGTCATAAGGTAGTTCTATTTTCAGTTTTTTGAGGAACCACCATACTAAGAAACTTACTTTTCAACAAAAGAAGTGCAGCTAGGAATCCATGCTCATAAAATTCAGTAGTCTATGTCCCCCAACATTCTGAAGCAGCTTGCTTGACAATTTGAGAGCATGACCTTCTGTATACTAGTTACAGCACAAGATAGGTAGCAAGACTTTACATGGCTAAAGCAAGGTTCTCCAGAAGGCTCTATATGCTCTGCATCAGCATTAAATATATGGTGCTCTTCTCTGACAGTCAGAAGACACATGTCTAGGAATCAAGGGGTAGAAATGGATGTGACAGTACTCACTATTATTCCTAGTAACCCACTAGCAAATTTGTCACTTCCCCTTCTCACATCTTCATGCTTCACTGGCCTGTAGATCTTAGCTGCAGAGGGGAGAATGTTTCTGCCAGGAATCACAACAGGTACTTCACTGAACCAAAAGTTAAGACTGTCACTTGGACACTTTGAGATCTTTACACTTTTAATTCAACAGGCAAAAAAGAGAGCTATTGTACTGGCTGGGATGATTTACTCTGATTTTCAAGAAAAAAAATGTGACTACTACTGCACAACGTATGTAAGGAAGAGTATGTCTGAAATAGAAATGATCTCTTAACGTGTTTCTTACTATTACCATACCCTCTGATTAAAGTCAATAGAGAACTCTGACAACCCAATCTAAATAAGATTAACAATGGCTCAGATTCTTCAGAAATAAAGGTTTGGGTCACACAGCCAAATGAAGAACTTCGGCCAGCTGAGGTGCCTGCTGGGCAGAAGAGATACAGAGTGGGTATTAGAATAAGGGAGTTATAATTATCAGCTATGTCCACAAGACCAGTTACTGACACAATAACTGTAATTGTCAGAGAGAATTTAAATAGTGATTCACTATATAAGATGCCACTTGCCTTGGTGAAAATCAAAAGAAGATAAAATAAGACTCTTGATTCAAGATGGCTGTGGAGTAGGTAGATGTTGCACTCACCTCCTCTCAGGATCAAACTAGAATTATAACTAAAATATAGAGCAATCAACCTGAGTAAATAACCAAAGACTAGCTGAAGTCTTATAACCAAGGTTAACAGAAGAAACCACATCAAGAATGGTAGGAAGGGTGGAGACATGAAAGAGACTGACCCTGTTCCCACAGGCTGCAGTTGTAATCTGGAAAGATATTTCAAGGCAAAGGTTCTCCCTGAGAAGCATGTGGTTGCTTTTTTATTTTTTATTTTATTTTTTATATAGACAGAGAGAGTCAGAGAGAGGAACAGATAGGGACAGACAGACAGGAAGGGAGAGAATGAGAAGCATCATTTTTGTGTTGTGGCATCTTAGTTGTTTGTTGATTGCTTGTTCATTGATTTATTTCTCATATGTGCATTGACTGGGGAGCCTGCAGCAGAGCCAGTGACCCCTTGCTCAAGGTAGTGACCTTTGGTTCAAGCCAGTGACCTTGGGCTTCAAACCAGTGACATTTGGGCTCAAGCCAACAACCTTTGGGCTCAAGCCAGCAACGAAAGGGTCATAGCTATAATCCCAAATTCATTCCAGCAACCCCAAACTGGATGAGCCCGCACTCAAGCTGGTGACCTTTGGGTTTCAAACCTGGCTCCTCCACATCCCAATCCAATGCTCTATTCACTATACCACTGTCTGGTCAGGCGAGAAGGATATGGTTGCAACCCAACACCAGGCTTCCCAGCCCACATAACATCTGGCTGTGAAAATCAGTGAGGATTCTGTTTTCCAAGGAGAGATGAGAGTCTGCTAGAAACACAGATACCCTCCTAAAGAAACAACACACAAAATCTCATTCATAGCTATTCACTCTGGCCTCTGGCAGAAGGAGAGCAGAGAAGACTAAAGTTGTGCAAGGAAGAGACTAAAGTTTGTGGCTCTATGGAGTGTACTGTGGGGTCAGCTGCTGGGAACTTTAGTGCTGAGTGCCTCTCCTACACCACAGATGCCATCTTTCTTGGCTAGAGCATGCTCCTCCTTATGGTATCAGCCTGGGGTAATGCAATAATGCCACCCCCTGGTCTTCTTATCAACCTACCCTGATGAACTTATGCCCTGCTCAGGAGTCAGATTCCTGGGACAGGTGTAGAGATCTGGGAAGACTCAGGGTGTGTCAGTGACTGGGTTTTATGGCTTTGAGTTGGAGGCCACCCTTTTCTTTTGTAATGAACCTGACTGGAACCTTCCCTAATGAGAGATCCACTAATCATGCTTTCCTGGCTTCCAGAGGCACCGCAATCCAAACATCTGGTGATTGTACACTGTTAAGGTTGGGGCAGAATCAGAATCTGAAACAGACTGAGTCATGTGGCACTAGAACCGGAGAAAGCTTTCCTTCTCATGCCCGACCAGTGCAGAGTCCTGCCTTCACATGGAAAAATCTTGATCTGTTTGGGTCTGAAAAATCTTCTGGCCTCACTCTGATTACTCGCTGAGATGCCACCCCACCACAAACGTGTGTGACCACTCAGTGTTTAGCATTTAGACTCAGTTTAGCAGTATACCTTAGGATATTTGATGAGTGGCCTCAAACTTAGTACTAGCACCAAGTTTGAACCTGTATAGAATTTATAAGCACCACTCGCCCCTAACTGGTGACTCTTTGAGAACATACTTCATGCAACTTGAATACTGCCATAAATTCTTTCAGTGACTGAGCCTAAAATACAAAGGCAGGTAAAGGTGGATCTTGGGGTTCCTTGGGTCTATTGCTGATTTGCCCCTTGACTGGTATTTTTAAAGGCCAGTCTTGGTGTGCAGCTTGGTCCTTCCCACACAGTCCCAGGCCAGCAGAGGCAGCCATAAAATGTAGATCACTGGGTAGCTTGAAACAGGTTTCTCAGGGCCAGTCACAGGCAATATCTGAAGCTGGCCTGCATCAAAATCCCCCCAAGAAGCCCCAGAACCAATATACCCAGTGGCTAGCTTTAGACAACATCAGAGCAGAATTCTACTAGATTCACAAACAGAATATCCAGAGGAGGATCTTGACAGGTGTCAGATCCCCCTGAGGCAAATTTTAATCTTTGTAGCTAGCACCTGCATAGCAGCTTTGTACATTGTGATCAGGGGTGGTTTTCACAATCAACAAGTCTGACAGTCAATTGCCATACAACTGGTCAAAAGCAATCAAGACTCAATTACAACAGAAGGGCCCACATAACCCACCTAAGGGACATTCCTGGAGCGCCCAGCTCAGATAATCAAGGAAATTGTGCCACAGGATCCCACAGGATACTTACTACATAACACCACTCTACCAAGACTGGAAGTCACAGCAGATCTACCTAATGCATAGAAACAAACACAAAGAGGCAGCCACTTGAGAAAGAATGTCACTATACTGACAAAAACATTTTTTTCACAGTACTGTTAATCCTTCCAGTCTTCCCCCAAAGGGAACTAAGACATTTTACCAGGTTGACTGTGCACTGGAGAAAAAGACATTATCCTATATTTCAGGAAATACTGTCTCTGAAATGGCACTATTTGAAGGAGACCTAAATCCTCACAGTGACCCACCAGCCAGAATAACAGTTTTGGAATCAGGTGGTCAATGAAATTTTATTTTAAGTCATTTTCACATTGGGTTCAATGATTCCCCCTACTCATCCTGGAACTATTTCTCCAGTTCTAGAGTGAATTTAGAAGAGGCAAACTCAATACAGAACATCCTTGGGCTATGAACGAGATAAGTTTTGTAGGTTTGTTCTGATGTTGAATTTGTATGTAAGTGGAATAGGTATCTTCACTTATTAAATGCAACTTAAACAAATATTTGTCTTAACATGGTGTTTATTTTTACCTTTTGGTGCACATAAACATTTAAACATTTTCAAACCTACAGAACCTATCTTATTCATAACCTGTGGACTGTCTGTAACTTGGAAAATTCTCACATTGGTTTCCTGACCTGTGGAGTGAAAGCTGTTACAGTAGGAACAGCCAAATGAAAACAAATAAAAGTGCTATTACTGAGTAAACTGAAATCAATGTTACACTGCTTGATGAATCACTGAGATTAGTGCCACCATCAAGGACTTGAAAGATTTAGAGGTGATGATTCCCATCACTTCCTATTGAACTTACCTATTTGGCTTGTGCAGAAAATAGATGGACCTAGAGAATGGCAGTAAGTTATTATAAGCTTAACCAAAAGGCAATTCTTATTGCAACTGTTGTACCAGATGTGGTTTTATTGCCTGAGTAAATTCATACATCTCCTGGTACTTGATATAGAACTATTGACCTGGAAAATGTTTTCTGGGTTTTTTTTCCATACCTGTTTGTGAAGACCACCAAAGTAATGTACTTTCAGTTAGCAGGCCAGCAATATACCTTCACTATTCCACCACTGGGGTGTGTCAATTCCCCGGGACCAATCCACAATTTAGCTTGCAGGGAACTTGATCACATTTTCCTTCCACTAAAGATTACAATGGTCCATTAACTTGATATTATTATTCTGATTGAGCCTAGTAAACAATAAATAGAATGTAGTCGACATTTATTAGTAAAACGTTTCTATGTCAGGAGATAGAAAATTGATCAAGCATAAATCCAGGGGCCTTCTACCTCAGTGAAATTTCTAAGAGGCCAGTGGTGTGAAATATGTCTAGGTATACTGTCCAAGGTAAAGAATCAATTGCTGCAACTGGTCCTTCACACACTCAACACACACACACACACACACACACACACACACACACACACACACACACACACAAAAGCCATAATCCTTAGGAGACTTTTCTGGAATTTGAGAGCAACATATTTCTCATTTGGGCATGAAAATCTACCCATTTATTCAGTGATTTAAAAAGCTGCTAACTTTGAGTGGGTCTAAGAACAAGAGAGGCTCTGCTTCAGATCTGGGCTGCCATGCAAGCTGCTCTGTCATGTGAGACACGATGCAGCAGATCCAACAGTTTGTCAGTGTCAGTTTTCTCATCCATAACACAGATATCTATTTACTTACAATTTTCAGTTTTATGGAGGTATAACTGACAATACTACTGTAAGGCACTTAAAGTGTATATTGTAAAGTGTACACTATTATAATTTGCTACACAAACAGATTGTAAAAATATTTATTTGATCTGGTTAATTAACACATCATATAAATATAGATGAAATATTTGAATAGGTAGTGTATGTTAAGAAGGACGAAACAAATGGTTCTATAATAATAAAAACTTAAATAACCTACTTTTAATAATGGATAAGACAAGTAAATATAAGACCAACAAGAAAATAAGGGACTTGAACACCACTAAAAAGTAATTGTGTAACAGACATATACGATTTTTTCCACATAACAGAATAAAACACATTTTTCTTAAGTGAACATGGAATATTTTCTAGGAGAAGCCATATTTTAGCCCATAAATAAGTTTTAGTAAAATAAGAAAATTATATAAAATATCTTTTCTAATTCCAATGGAATAAACTAGAAATCAAGATCAGAATTAGAACTGGAAAGTTCACAAATACTGTGTGTGGAAATTGAATAACACACTTTAAACAACCAATTGATCAAAAAATAATTATAAGAAAAATTTAAAAATACCATGAGACAGCCTAACCAGCGGTCCTGCAGTGGATACAGCATCGACTTGGGACGCTGAGGTCCAAGTTTGAAACCCTCAAGATCACCAGGTTCACTGGTTTGAGCACGAGATCATCGGCATTATCCCAAGGTCATTGACCTGAGCCCAAAAGTCTCTGATTTGAAGTCCACAGTCACTGTCTTGAGCCCAAACTTTCCTGGCTTTGCTTGATACCCCTGGTCAAGACACATATGAGAAGCAATCAATGAACAACTAAAGTGAAGCAACTATCAGTTGATACTTCTCTTCCCTCTCTGACTCTCTCTCCTGCTCTGTCTCCCTCTCTCTAAAAAAAAAATACCACGAGGCAAATAAATACAAAGATAACATACCAAATCTTATTTGATATATTAAAAGCAGTACTAGGAAGAAAATTTATGTAGAAGTATGTAATAATATTTTTTATAATATAAGTTGACATTAATAAAAAGAAATGTCTTGAATCAATAATATAACTTTACACCTGTAGAAGGAAAACAACAAACAAACTAGACTCAGTCATCACTGATGTAATATTATCCTATACATATAGAGTTTGAAGGCACTAAAAATACAATTTCACTTTTTATTTTATTTCAGTGATTAGAGAAAAACTTACTTTAAACAGATGAGTTTCAGGAAGAACAGGTGAGTGTCATGCAATAAACTGTAAAAATAGTCACATGTTTGGTCTTAAACAGTGACACAGTTCTGTGGTTTGGAACCCATTTAAGAGTATGATGAAATCTATTTAGACCTTCCCATTTGTGAATACGTGGAAGGGCTGGGAGAGAGGAATGCCTGAAGATGAGGAAGCTCAGTGTCCCTCCACCTCTACTACCCTGTCCTGTGCATCTCTTCCATTTGGCGGTTCCTGAGCTACAAAATCAATATGCTAAGTTCAAGAAAACCATCTTTGGAGAATGATGTCATCAAGAAATAGGCTAACCTAAGTCTCTATTCCAAGAAGTCTAAGTAGCTACTATCCATAAACCAGATATCATTCTGCAAATCTCAGAATCTGAAAGTTAGGCTGAGTCATTTATCTGGAAAACAAGAGTGAGAACTGCATTAGAAGCATAAGAAGAGTGACTATACTTTGACCACATCAGCCTTTCCCCAAGTCAGCACAAAGCTGCATGAACAGGGCCACCCTGGGCCTGCAGTTTCTCCAGTGGGAAAAAGAGAGCTCAAGGGAGAAGTCCAGCTCCTCCAGCACTGCAAACGCTGCTCAGGAAGCCCAGTCAGGTGTCAGGTCATGGAGATCACTGCGAGAATCTGTGGAGTTTGTTCCTCCAAGGATCAGGTAAAAACAGACAAGGGGGTTTAAACCAATAAATAAATGGTTAATGAATACTGGGGTCTTAAGTGATAAGATAAAATCTATAAAATACAAAATCAGTAATCCTTTATAGCATTAGAATTAATAGTGTTTGAACCTGGACAGCCAATTTTATTTAATTAACAAGGTATATCTGCATAAAAAAGGATACAGTAGACAGAAATTCTGATATACTCAGGATGATAATGGATAACTTTTGAGAAAGAGCAAGTATAATATTGAATAAAATGAATCCTAGAGATTATATTTGATTTCTGGAATAATCTGCACATGCTGGTATAAACCACATGGATAATTGTGTTGTTTACATGATTAAACTTGCTTTGTTGTCTGGTCTTGGTTGGATTTATTGCCCCTTTACATATATATGATCTTCCCAATTAATATATAGTTTCTTTGGTAACCTACTTAAAACTTTAAACTTATTTACAGCTTTTTTTGTGTGAGTACATGATATTGTTGTCTAAATAGTATTCAAAAGCATCCATTAAGAACACAAATTTGAGTTCTTCATATATCTAGAAAGTTTTAATACAAAGAAAACACTTTATGAATAAAATATTTAAATAAATCTTGTAAGGTCGGTGGGCAATGGAGGAAGGTCACGTGGGTTCCCTAGCCGGGAACTTTGGCTAGGACCGGCCACAGCCAAACACACCAAAAGAAACTTCCCAGGAGTCCTTTGGAAAAAAGCAACCAACTGCCAGCTAGTGAGATTTCATCACGTCATATTAGCTCAACTACTGTAGGGACCCTTTAAATATCTCTCATGTGGGTCACACCTTGAGACTCCCCTAGCCTCTGTCCCCAGGGCTAGGGAACCTTGTCAGGCAGGAAGCACTCTGTACTCAATAAAGCCTTTTATTATTCCACACTTTGTGGCTCTGGCCCCTTTCTTCCTTCTTGGTGGGAAAAAATACCTTACATTTTGGTGCTGAAAACCCGGGAGGAGTTGAAGTCCGCAAGGACAGCTCCTCTTCTCTTCCCCTCCGAGAAAGAACCAGGATCTCTGATCTTCCATCCACTTTGGTGCATGGTGAGGTAAGTCACCTGCCTGCCGGCACCCTTGAGTTCTTTCCACTAAGACTCCCTGTCCAAGAGCTACATCAGGGACCTCTTTCCGTCCAAGTACATGTGTGCCCGTGGAGACATCCCGAGCACATCCACTTTACCTTATCTTTCTGTGGCCAGAGCTTGAGTTTTGGGACACCAATACTCAATTCTGACCACTCCGAGGACTGAGGGCAGCTGTTGGGGCATAGGAATCTCCCTCCCTAAAGAAAAAGAAATTGTTCTTCTCCACTGTGGCCAGGTCACAGAACCCACTGGATTAGCCTCCTGAAGAGACTTTTGGTTTTAACACCCTCACCAATTTAACTATTGCCAAAAAAGCTGGGACTGGTTGGAGATCATTTACATACACGGCTTCTAGTTATTTGCGTGCCTGTCCTTAATCTCTGTGCCACCTCTTCCACCACACAGGCCCTTTTTATGGCCAGAGAAACCTCACCTAAAACCTCCACTCCTGATCTTTCCTTCTCCACAGACTCCCAACTCTCTCTCTTTCCTGCCTGACCCTCGAGGATGCCCCTCTCTCGAGACTTCCCTCTGGTCCCTCTGCAGACCTCTTTCATTTGGGTGTCTTCCTTCTGAGAGCCCCCTCCCCTCCCTTTACAAAATCCTGTTTCTTATTCACCAATACCAGTCTCTCTTTCTCCTTCCCTGCTGGCCAGAGACCCCTCCCTTCTCCACTGTGTTCTTAAGCCCTTCCTCCAACAGGCCATTCTCCACCCCTACTATTGGCTCTTACACTGGTTTGCAGGATCCCAAGTCCCAACCCCAATTTTCTTACAGGAAGTTCTGGCCCTGTCCTGCCTTTGGCTCCAGTGTTTCCTGCCGGATCTGGGTGCCGGGCTCCCCATGAGCCCCCCTCCTCTTATTCTCAACCCCCAAACCCCAATCCAGGACCTGTGAACATGGCATTTAAGTTTTTAATGGTCCCAACTAGTAGAAACAGGCCAAGGCTGTTTTCCAGGCCCATATGCAACAGAAGGTAACACTCCAAACACTCAGGCTCTTGTAGCAGCACTGAGGCTGGCAGAGCAACAGAGGCAAGGTACAAGAAGTGCCCAACCCAAGTCTGAACCTCAAAGAGAAACCCCACCAGCAGCTTGCTTTAAGTGTGGCAAGCAGGATCACTGGTCCCGGCAGGGCCGCTGCCTGCAGCTACCCACTGAGCCCTGCCCTGACTGCAAGCAGCCCAGTCACTGGCGGAGCAATTTACCCTTAGGGCAACAGTCTTTTCCTTAGTGCCTCTATGTGGAAGAAAAGCCGCCCGAATGGGGAGACGAACCAGCCAGGTGGGCACATTGCTCAAACTCCTAGGACACAGCCTGGACTCAGAGAACCCAGGGTATGCTGCAACTAGTGGGTAAGTCCATCTCATTTCTTGTGGACACAGGGACTACCTTCTCTGTTTTGCCATTACACTCTGAGCCTCTAATTCCTTCACAGGTCTCGGTTATGGGAATAGATGGGACTCCTTCCTTCTCCCTTTTTACACCACTCCTGACAAGAAGTTTTGCCTCAAGCTTGCCTCCTTACAGGACCACTGGCAGTCGGAACCACTGGACTCCACCCATTTCCAGCTCAACAAAAGGCTGGACCCTGCAAATCTCCCTATTACTCCTCTTTTTTTTTTTTAATCCTTACAGGACCGCATCCCTGAATTGTCTCCAGTCATGGCCAAATAGATGTTCCTCCTGACATCCCTCAAAACCACCACCAGCCAATCTCTCCTCCCCATGACACCCTTAATCAGCAGAAAGTAGCCAGAAGAATAAAAGGCGCCCCTATTCTATTTAACACAAAGGGTCAGAATGTAAGGTCGGTGGGCAATGGAGGAAGGTCACATTGGTTCCCTAGCCGGGAAATTTGCCTAGGACTGTCCACAGCCAAACATGCCAAAAGAAACTTCCCAGGAGTCCTTTGGAAAAAAGCGACCTTCTGCCAGCCAGTGAGATTTCACCATGTCATATTAGCTCGACCACCCTAGGGACCCTTTAAATATCTCTCATGCGGGTCACACCTTGCAACTCCCCTAGCCTCTGTCCCCGGGGCTAGGGAACCTCGTAGGGCAAGAAGTGCTCTCTACTCAATAAAGCCTTTTATTATTCCACACTTCATGGCTCTAGCCCCTTCCTTCCTTCTCAGTGGGGAAAAATACCTGACAAATCTAATATGAAATTTATAAAACCCCTCATGGACACAGACAAAAGTTTGGAGATTGTAGGGGTGGGGAGAGGGTATAAAGGAGGAATATATGGTGATGGACTAAGACTTGATTTGGAAAGGTAAGCATACAATATGGTACACAGAGATGTGCTGTAGCATTGGGCATATAAAACTCATGTAATTATGTTAACCAGTGTCACCCCAATAAATTCCTTAAAAAAATTTAGAGAAAAATGTAGACAAGGATGAGCTACATGCCCCAAAGAAAGATGCTAGTCTAAATTTAACTGATATACTTTAAGTTAAAAAACTTTGTCACAATCACTTCCAAGCAAAGTGAACTAGTAAAATTGATTCACTACTATATTGTACCTCTAAATCCAATACACTTTTGACCAAATAGCCAGAAAGACCTGTTGACCTATATATCTTTAGCCGAAGAAATAGCTTTTAAATTATCTGAAGACTACAGAATCAATGGAATTTATGACCTGAAAGATTTTAGCTACTAAACAACTTTTGATCTATTTTTCAAAGGAAAAATTAAAACTTCATTTCTACAATTTGGAAACTTTGATTATAGTCAAGATACCCATGCTAACACGCTACCAGCTAATTACATGATGCCTCTTCTTTCTCCTTGTATATCACACTGGTGATTTTCAGTAAAAGAAAACAAATTTTTGAATTTCAAAGTCATACAAACTGATGTAGTCAGAAGAGAAGAGTAAGAATATGCTATTAAAACAAATTAAAGGCTTTGTGTTGATGTGTTTGGCACAGGTAGTAAATTGAGGTCTAGCCAGCTGAGTGTGAAGCACAGATTGCACTCTTTCTGGATAGCACGGTGTTTAAAATATTTGAATTTCAATGGCTTAAAGTACCCTGCAATCTCTAGTTCAGCACAATAGCAGGATTTCTTGCTGCCTCATAATAGGTGTACTTTGCAGATTTACTGCAACTGCTGGCACTTACCGGACACATCTGAGTCTGTGGTCTGTGTTGTATGACCACCAGGTAAATTCCATGCTAACAAAGCAAAGCCATGTTTTTAAAATACTGCTAGTACTTATTTTATACAATATATAATTTCATTACTCAGATTGTATGGCATGCTAATTTTAAATGAACATTTAGCTTATCTTTTATTTTTTTCCTTATGTTATCCTCCTTTCAACTTAAGGTTTAGAAAAACTGTTGATAGATTTCCATTTTGAAATGTGTTTGTAATATATTCTCTTCTTGTAGTTGCCAATTTTTAGAAGTGATTTTGGAATAGTTTATATAGGATGTTTAACTAAACTGTGTTCACTGAAAGGAAACATAGAAGTGAATACACACTACTCTCCAGTTCTCATCTTTCAGGATTTTTACTACATTATTCATATTGTACTGAATTATCTTATCTTATTTGATAGGAATTTTTTATTTTATGTACTAAGTTGATACTTGTTTCCTGTGCCTTAAATATCCCTTACCTTCTTGTACCGTTGCTCATATAACACGCACTAAGCATTTACATGTTAGCTTAAAAAACACTCTTTTTGGAATACCAGAATTTTGACACTAGAAATAAATGTATGATAATGTAGTGAGTGCTAATGTTAGAAAGATAGTTAAATTTTGTACTTGCCAGATAGCTTGGTTGGTTAGAGTATCATCCAGAAGTGCAGAGATTGCCGGTTCAATCCCCTCCTATCAGAGCACATACAGTAATGGATCGATGTTCTGTCTCTCTCTCTCTCCATTCCTCTTCCTCTAAAATCAACAAAATAAACATTTTAAAAAATGAGTTAAATTGTATCTCTGTTGGGCAAATGAGTTTTTAAAATCTGTGTTTTCCAAGTTTGCTCACTTTTATTGTTAAAAATGGCCGCTGCCCAGGTGAATGGCGCTGCCAGTGAAACTGCTAATTACCTTCTTGTTTGGGAAGGGGCACTGTTATGCTAATGTTGCTGGAGGAGGGGTATTAGCACCAAGAAAAGTTTGTGAAGCAGAAGAAGAAAGAGGAAAGAAAGAAGGGTGCTGAAAGAGAAGCCAGTTTGTGAAGAGATGAGAAGGGAAAAGGGATGCAGATGGGGAACCAGAGGTGAATGAGCTGGTTGGGGGGCCTTTGATTCTAGGAAAACCCTGATTCTAGCTTTGTGAGTGCTGTATGAGTGGCTTTTGGAGCCTTATGTGTTTTTACTCACCTACCAGGTACGGGGATAGAAAAAAGGAATGGCCCACCAGTTTTTGGCTCTGCAGTTCCTTTACTGTTTGCCTAAATCTAATGGGAACCTGCACATGCCTGGTTACAATGGCTGCAACTACTGACCTTACAATCTCAAACACTATATAGTTTTATTTATTTATTTATTTATTTATTTATTTATTTATTTATGATATAATTGATATATGACATTATTTAAGTTTTAGGTGAACAAAAACAGGAGTCTTATATTTATGTGTAGCAAAGTGATTGCCACCTGTATGGCCAGTGGTTGCAGCCATCCTGGCCATTCACATGCAGAGTTCTTTTTAAATTCAAACAGACAGTAAAAAAACAGTGGAACCAAAAATGGTGGTCCATTTCTTTATTAAAGTTTCACACCAACCGACAAGCAAACACACAGGGCTCCAAAAGCCACTGACACATTCTCTGGTTCCACAACCGGGAGAATCTTCTCCAGTTTCTCCTAGAATCAAAGGCCCCACCAGTCTTAGTGGAGCTTGCAAAGCCTATCACCTCTGATTCCCCATCTGCACGCCTTCTCCTCTCTGCACAAACTGGCTTCTTCTTCAGCACTCTGCATTCTCTCTGCTCTCTCTGTAATACATGGCTTCTTTTTCTTTTAGAAAATTTCTGGAGCAAAAACCTCTCCTCCAGTAAACATTAACAAAACAGTGGCTCTTCATAAAGAAGGTAATTTGCAATTTCACAGACAACATATACCTGGCACTGCCCAGCCCTCAATGCAAACTCTAAGAGAACAAACATAAAAATCATAGTTTACAAACTTATTTGACCAACACCACCATATTGTTAGCTAACACGTCTATTATGTCACAATAATTGTCCTTTTTTTGCTAAAAATTAAGATTTAGTCTCTTAAGAACTTTGAAGTTTATAACACAGTATTATTGACTATGATCATGACATTATACATGAGATCTTCATACCTTACTTATCTACTAGTTGCAAGCTTATACCCTTAAATAATATCTCTTCCATTGCTCCAAATTTTTACTCTCAGATTTTCTGTGTTCAACCAATATGTTAATTTTGTGGACTAGAGCTATAATTATTCTAAATTCTTTATATGTAAAATAAGGATGAGTACATGTAACAGTCATTAGATTGTTATTAGGATTAAATGAAACAAAGCATGAAAAGTGTTTGTCCAAGACAAACTATAGAAGACCAAACATATAAACAGACAATTGCCAGGGCATATATGACAACAAAACTCTGACCCATAAAATCTAAGCAAACTCTGGAAACTAAACTGCACTGTAAACATTGGTCTAGTAGTCAGAATTTCATCAATGATTACTAGCTTCCCTCATTTTCTATACTATCTTTACTTTTTTTTCCCTTCTTTTCCAAGTGAGAGAAGTGGAGATAGAGAGATAAATTCCCACATGTACTCTGACCAGGATCCACTTGCTAACCCCTGTCTGGGGCTGTGCTCGCAACCCAGCTATTTTTAGCACCTAAGAGGGAGGATCCATGAAGCCATCTTCAGCACCAAAGGCCTGATGTACTCAAACCAATCAAGCCATGGCTGCAAGACAGGAAGAGAGAGAGAGAGAGAGAGAGAGAGAGAGAGAGAGAGAGAGAAGAGGGAGAGGAAGTGGAGGAGAAGCAGATAGTCACTTTTCCTGTGTGTGCTTACCAGAAATCAAACTCAGGATATCTACACCCTGATGGATGCTCTATCACTGAAAAAAATGTTCAGGATCCTATATCATTTTTTATTGAGATATAATTTATACACCATAAAATTCACCAATTTAAAATATACTGTTCAAGGTGTCTTAATATTTTTACAGGTTTTTTTCAGTATCACTACATGCATAAAAAGAAAATTTTATGATACCAAAAAAAAACCTCATACCATTTGCAGTCATTCCCCACTTCCCCCAACTACTCCAACCTTAGCTAAACACTAGTCTATTTTCTGTCTTTATAAAACTGCACATTATGAATACTTTATGCAAATAGAATAATATAATATGTTGTTTTCTGTGACTGATATTATCCTTAGCAAGTTTGTAAGGTTTATCTATGCTGTAGTATGTAACAATACATAATTTCTTTGTATTGTCAATTAATATTCCACTATATGGATATGCCATATTTTGTTCATCCATTCATTAATTGATGAATATTTGGGTAACTTTCAATTTTTGGCTATTATGAATAATGCTGCTATGAACATTTATTTAAATAAAAGTATACTAAATATCGCTAATTGTTAAGGAAATACAAATAAAAACCACGATGAGATATGTCACACATGTTTAAATGGTTATCACCAAAAAGACAGAGATACACACTGTCAGAGATGTGAAGGAAAGGGAATCCTTCTGCACTATTGATGGGAATGTTTCTCAAAAATCAAATAGCATTACCATATGATCCAACAATTTTACTGCTAGGTATACTTCTGACAGAAATAAAATCACTATCCCAAAAGGATATCTGTACTTCCATGTTCACTGCCTCATTGTTTAAAATAGTTAAGACATAGAAACAGACTATATGGAAACCATTCAATGTTTCCATCTCTCCCTCTCCTTTCCTTTCTCTCTGAAATCAAACAATAATATATATATTTATGACAGACACAGAGAGAGACAGAGAGAGGGACAGATAGGGACAGACAGGAAGGGAGAGAGATGAGAAGCATTAATTCTTCATTGAAACACTTTAGTTGTTCATAATAAAAAATATTTTCAAAACTAAATGTCTCTTAAAAACGAACATATAAAAATAATCTGATATATATTTTAATACAGAAGTAGGCAAAGTAAATTTACAGCTGTGAGTATATGAAACATAATTTATTATTGTATTATTATGTATTAATTATTATACTATTTATTCATATTACAGACAAAAACCTACTTTTTCCCTCCCCTGTATATGATATAATAGGTGATGTATATAACATATACAATAATAGAGTATTACATGGAAATTCAGCCATTTTCAACAACATGGATAAACCTTGAGGCTACTAGCCTAAATGAATTAAGCCACGCAGAGGAAGACAAATACTGTATGATCTCACTTATATGTGAGCTCTTAAAAAGCACAGAGAAGAGATTGTTGGTTGCCAGAGGTGGGGCAGGGGATGGGAGAATGGATAAATGTAGTGAAAAGGTACAGACTTCCAGTTATATGAAAAATAATTTCTGGAGACATAATATATAACATGATGACTGTAGCTGGCAGTACTGTTTTGTATTATTTCAAAGCTGATAAGAAAATAGATCTTAAAAGTTATCATAAGGTAAAAAATGAGATAATAAATTTTAACTAAACTTATTGTGGTAGTCATTTTGCAATATATACATATATTACTAACTCATAATGTTGCATACCTAAAAATGATACAATGTTAATTATATCTCATTACAATTGGTAATAAAAATGTTACAGGCAGAATTTAAGGAAGAAATCATAAAGATGAGAGCAGGAATGAATAAAATAAAACAATGCATAATAATACAAAGTTCTGTTTGGACATATGCTTTTAATTCTCTGCTATATACTTAGACATGGAATTGCTGGGTCAGTTGGTCATTCTCCACTTACAATTTGAGGAGCAGCCAGACTATTTTACAAAGAGGCTGCACCAGTTTACATTTCCACCAACAGTATATGAGGATTCTAAGTTCTTCACATCCTTGCCAACACTCATTATCTGGCTTTTTAATTCTAGAAGTCCTATTATAGGGGGTCTTTGGGTTACAACAGTCTTGACATATGATGTTTTAAGTTTATGATGCTCACTCCCATAAAAACTTAAAAAAATTGAGAAGTGAGTGTTTTGGCTTATGCCGTTAGCATCATATTTAAGGACTACGTCGTACTTACAGACTCGCCTGGAACAATTCTTTAAGAAGGTAGAGAGGCCTGCAGCAGATCCTGTCCTCTCTACATCAGCTGCTTCTCAAGATGAAACACCTGTAGTACAGGTAGAACCATCTCCAGTGTCTCCTGCATGTTCCTTAGGCAATCCTGACTCGCCTGACCCAGTATCTCCAGCACCTTCTGCAGGTTCTCCTGCCTTTCCAGCTTCCTCCTTCCAGTAGGTCACTCTCTCCCACCTTGCAATGCCCCTTCCTGTATGCAAGTCAACCACAGGAACAAAGGTAAGAAATTTTTTATACTTATTTTTTCTGTTACAACAGTAGAGTGTACAGCAGGGGTCCCCAAACTACAGCCCACGGGCTGCATGTGGCCCCCTGAGGCCATTTATCCGGCCCCCGCCGCACTTCCAGAAGAGGCACCACTTTCATTGGTGGTCAGTGAGAGGAGCATAGTTCCCATTGAAATACTGGTCAGATTGTTGATTTAAATTTACTTATTCTTTATTTTCAATATTGTATTTGTTCCCATTTTGTTTTTTTTACTCTAAAATAAGATATGTGCAGTGTGCATAGGGATTTGTTCATAGTTTTTTTTATAGTCCGGCCCTCCAATGGTCTGAGGGACAGTGAACTGGCCCCCTGTGTAAAAAGTTTGGGGACCCCTGATGTACAGTATAGTATATTTATGTTCTTTTCCTTTTTCTGTGACATAGTTGTATTTTTATGTTCTAGATTATGATTTTACAACTGTGTTACGATAGGTAAGTGACTTAAGCTAGGGTGTGTTTTGACTTATACCAAAATTCGGGTTATGTCACTGTCATAGGAATGGGACTGTGTCATCACTCAAGGGTCCCCTGTATATGGAAAGTGGTATCTCACGGCTATAGACTGAATGTTTGTGTCTTCCCAAAATTTATATGTTGGAATCTAATCTCCAATGTGATGATATTAGAACATGAGGTTTTTGGAGGTGGTTAGGTAATGAGGGCTTTGCCTTCATGGGAGTAGTGCCCTTTATAAAAGAGTAGCTCCAGATAATCCCCTTGGTCTTTATGCCATGTGAGGAAACTGCAAAGGGATTGCCATTTATAAATCAGAAAATGGGTCCTATTCAGAAACTGACCTTTGCAGCCCCTTAAGCTTGGTCTTCTCAGCTTCTAAAACTGGGTAAAATAAATTTATAGTGTTTATAAAACTCCCAGTCTATGGTATCTTTGTTATAGTGGCCTGAATGAGCTAAGACACTCATAATGGGTTTTTTTCCTTTCTTTTTTTTTTTTTTTTTTTTTTGTATTTTTCTGAAGCTAGAAAAGGGAGAGACAGTCAGACAGACTCCCGCATGCGCCCGGCCGGGATCCACCCAGCACGCCCACCAGGGGCGATGCTCTGCCCCTCCGGGGCGTCGCTCTGCCGGCGACCAGAGCCACTCTAGCGCCTGGGGCAGAGGCCAAGGAGCCATCCCCAGCATCCGGGCCATCTTTGCTCCAATGGAGCCTTGGCTGCGGGAGGGGAAGAGAGAGACAGAGAGGAAGGAGGGGGGGTTGGAGAAGCAAATGGGCGCTTCTCCTGTGTGCCCTGGCCGGGAATCGAACCCGGGACTCCTGCACGCCAGGCCGATGCTCTACCACTGAGACAACTGGCCAGGGCATAATGGTTTTGATTTGCATTTCTCTGGTAGCTATTGACCTTGAACATCTTTACTTATATTTATTGGCCATTTATTTATCTTCTTGAGAGAAAAGTTGAGTAAGATACTATGCTAATAAGAACAGTGTTTTAAAAATTGACATTATATAAATAGTAAGAGCCATAAGAAACTTAACCACTACCTCTGATGGAAGTTTTTAATGACATTGCCTCTTTTCCAGATAAAATGAAGATCAATCTCAATTCATTGACATGAGTAGTTATAGGGAATCACATTGCTCTAGATTTCTTTTCTTTACTTTTTAGCACTTTTTTATTTTTATGTATTTATTTTAGCAAAATAATAAGAGAGAGAGAGAGAGAGAGAGAGAGAGAGAGAGAGAGAGAGAGAGAGAAACAAGAACATAGATCTGTTCCTGTATGTCTCCTGACCAGGGATTGAACCAGCAACCTCTATACTTTGGGAGGATGTTCTAACCAACTGAGCTATAAGGCCAGGTTGATCCTCATGACATGTAGGAATTGTTCTCTTATTATAAGTTGGGCAATCATGGTTCCTGGTTCTAAAACATCTTACAAAGTCTACACATGGTCTTGTTTTTGTTTGTTTGTTTCACTTTGTTTTGATAGTGATCATCATGTTGGTTTATTGCATTCTATCCAGACTCCTAAATTGTCTCTACAGCTGCTTTTTTAAATCACATAATTTTCATGATATTCAAATAAAAATATCAAAAAAACCTTGCTCTATGCTTTACTATGGCAACAACTGAATAATTCTGTGCGGTAAAGATTTTGATCTGTAGCATTCCCTGAGTTGGTCAACACTTTCAATAAAGAGAATAATCAAAAGAGTCAGAATATATAAGAAACAATGGCTGGATCATATATCACAGTAGATTTTGACTTGATTTTGACTTACAATCTCTGCAGCAAACAGTTTGGTAAAACACACTACAACCTTTGTAGCAATCAACTCAAAAGAGTCAGAACTCGATTTCTAGTTTCTCTATTGTTTACTCCCTTTAGCCAACTCAGAATCAACCAGAAAAAGCAACCAATCACAAAAGATATTTCATTTCTAAGTTATCATGCCTTCAGACACCCCATGCCAACAACATCCAATCAGCACACGTAAAATCTTCAATTATGTTTTTCACTATAAAGCATAAACATCATAACCAATTCCTTCATACTGTACATCTTTGCACACCTCTGATAACACAAATATTCTAAGCACCCCACATCACCTGTTGTTATATTAAATATGTTCGAGTACAATTTTGTACATTTAGCAATAGTATTCAAATGTCATTCCTTGGAACCTTGAATTTTTTATATACATTTTCTTCTCTCTTCAAACCTTCCATGTTTATTATTTTCTCATTAATTTCAACTATTGTCCTCACTTATTTTTTTTTTTTTACTTTGTGAGTTGAAACACTCAGAAAAGAGTGACTTTTCTTCCCACTATGGACAAGCTACACCAATATGTGCTCAAATGCTCTAACCGCCACCCCTCTATTTTTATTTACACTCGATGATACATATTTCTTCCTTTCTAAGGGCAATCTTTCCTCTTGTGTACTTGACCCCAACAATTTTTACATATTTAAGTACTTTGCTTCCTTAAAGACTTCTTTTTTTTTTTTTTTTTTTTTTTTTTTGCATTTTTCCGAAGCTGGAAACGGGGAGGCATTCAGACAGACTCCTGCATGTGCCTGACCGGGATCCACCCGGCACACCCACCAGGGGGCGATGCTCTGATCTGGGGCGCTGCTCTGTTGCATCCAGAGCCATTCTAGCGCCTGAGGCAGAGGTCACAGAGCCATCCTCAGCACCCGGGCCATCTTTGCTCCAATGGAGCCTTGGCTGCGGGAGGGGAAGAGAGAGACAGAGAGGAAGGAGAGGGGAGGAGGGGGGGAGAAGCAGAAGGACGCCTCTCCTGTGTGCCCTGGCCAGGAATCGAACCTGGGACTCCTACACGCCAGGTAGACACTCTACCACTGAGCCAACCGGCCAGGGCCGAGACTTCCTTATTGCACTTTGATTTGTGTTTCTTTTACAAATTGAAGTCAAAACCCTCTACCAGCAAAGCGACTATGACTTGCTCTATTGTGACACTCGCTTTATTGTGGTGGTCTGGAACTGAACCAGCAATATATCTGAGGTATGCTTGTAGAGTTCTAAGAGCTCAGAATATGAAAAAAGATTGAAATCATGTTTTAGTTCTACCACTTATTATGATATTAGAAAATGCTTCTAATGTCTCTCTCTTTTTCTTTTTTATTAAGATTTTATTTACTCATTTTAGAAAGGAGAGAGAAAGAGAGAGAGAGAGAGAGAGAGAGAGAGAAGCAGGGGAGGAGCAAGAATCCTCAACTCCCGTATGTATCTTGAGCAGGCAAGCCCAGGGTTTTTATCCTGCAACCTTAGCTTTCCAGGTTGAAGCTTTACCCACCATGCCACAGATCAGGCCAGCTAACTTCTTTAAATATCAGTAGTCTCATCTCTCAAATGTACATAGTAATTATAGTGTTTGTCTGCTAGGTTTGCTATGCAGATTAACAGTGATAATGTATATGTGTTAGGCATAGTGTCTGGTGTTTAATAAATCATTAAATACAGTGTGTCCATAAAGTCATGGTGTACTTTTGACCAGTCACAGGAAAGCAACAAAAGACGATAGAAATGTGAAATCTGCACCAAATAAAAGGAAAAATCTCCCAGTTTCATACCTATTCAGTGCAGTTCGATGTGGGCTCACGCACAAATATTTTAAGGCTCCTTAGGTAGCTATCCCGTGTAGCCTCTACAGACTTGTCACTGACTGATGGCCTACCAGAATGGGGTTTCTCCACCAAACTGCCGGTTTCCTTCAACTGCTTATCCCACCAAGTAATGTTATTCCTATGTGGTGGCGCTTCATTATAAATGCGCCGATATTCACGTTGCACTCTGGTCACGGATTTGAATTTAACGAGCCACAGAACATGCTGAACTTTCCTCTGTACCGTCCACATCTCGACTGGCATGGCCGTGGGCTGCTTCGCTGTTTACACAGTGTTACGTCATCATCTGGGCATGTGCACATGCTGCCACATCATCCTACAGAAACGGGGAGGGTTTTCCTTTTATCTGGTGCAGATTTCACATTTTATCGTCTTTTGTTGCTTTCCTGTGACCGGTCAAAAGTGCACCATGACTTTACGGAGACACTGTATATCATATATTTTTAAATTAAAGTAGTAATAATTCTAACATTCTATTCCTTTGTGGATACAAAGAAAAGACAGTACTAAAGTAAGGGGAGAATGCAAGGAAGAACACTTTTAAAATAGTTGTTTTAACCTGCCAGCAAATGTCTTTCACACAGTACATTAAATAAAATATATGAGCTTTTTTAATTTGTCCCATAATATTTCAAATACCTCATAATTTTTATTAAGATTTTATTTATTCATTTTTTGAAAGGAGAGAGAAAGAGAAAGAGAGACAAGGGAGGGGGAGCAGGGAGCATCAATTCCCATATGTGCCTTGACCAAGCAAGCCCAGGGTTTTGAACCAGCATTTCAGGTTGACATGTTATCCACTGCGCCAACAGAGACCAGGCCATAATCCCACATAATTTTAAGGCAAAACCTGAATTGTTCTTAGATATTTTATTTGTATGCTATAATTATTTTATTTATGGACATGCATATTCATATGTATAGTTCATATGTGTTATAATATTTCAAAGAGCCACAAAGATGGGTAGACAGTGACACAGTTTGATAGAAACTCCCTGCCTACCTGACTTGTGGTGGCAGAATGGACAAAGCATCAAACTGGAATGCTGAGGTCACCAGTTTGAAACCCTGGGCTTACCTGGTCAAGGCACATATGGAAGTTGATGTTTCCTGCTCCTCTCTCCTTCTTTTTTTCTCTCTCTCTAAAAAGAAAAAGAAAAAAAAAAAAAGAAACCCCTGCCTGACAGCATGGCTTACAGGATCGCAGAACGAAAAGAATACAGGAATTAACTTAATTTTAACAGACTTCTGTGAAAATATCATTTTTACGTGAAGAAAATATTTGGATGAGTATGACACAGATTAAATATACCAATAAACAAAAATTCATAATGGTCGTGATGTACTTGGAGGTAGAAAAATTTCACGTGTATCAAAAGATTTGTCAGCTCAAAATTGATATGCAGCTGCTTGGAACTGAGTATACAGAACATGTTTATGCTTGACTAGATCAGTGAACCTTATGCATATGAAAAGAGGGAGGCAGCTACAAAAGTAAACATTTTACACACACAGCATCAGAGATAATATCCCCTTTCTCAAACATTTCAATAAATTTATTTATTTTTTTAAAGTAAGTAAAAATTTTAATCACCAATACCAGAAAAACATACTTTTATGCTCAAACACTTTTAGCAAATAATATTCTCAATGATATTTTATAAAACTTAAAACTCCATATACATAACACATAAATACAGATAATAGGACAGCAATCTCAGAGGGAAGGGGGAATGGAGTTAAGGAGAGGAGGACAAAGGGTGTGTAATGGGGGATATGAGGTTGGGAGTGAGGGTATTATATTGAGTGGGACACTTGAATCCATGCAAACATTTCAATAAATTTAAATTGCTCAAACGACATGTACATGGAAATAAAATTGCATTGTGCAAGAGATAAAGCTGATTTTCCTTAGAAGTGACTGTCAGTTATGAAATAAACATAAGGCCAATTCAAGTGGTGCTATTCTTTTTTTAATTTAAAAACTTTTTTTAAAATTGAAGTTTACATTCTATATTATTTTGTATTCATTTCAGGTATACTGCAGAGGGTGTAGAATATTGTTTTTCAACCACTGGTCTGTGGACTGGTGTGATCCACCAAAAATGTCTTGAGAGTCTGAGAAATAGTTAAACACATATACTATACTATAATATAATATATATACTATAATATATATTATATTATAGTGTATATATATAATATAAATTAATATTATAGTATATATAATATATACTATAATATATACTATACTGTATACTATAATATATACTATACTATATATAAATTTACACTATATTGTATACTATATTATAGTATATTTGTATATACATATAAATTATACATATATAGATCATATATATATGCTCACACATATATAGTATCCATACTATTTTCCATACTGTTTCTAGAATTTCTATCATTAGTGTGAATTTTAGAGATATAGACTAGAAACAAGTGATAAATTGTTTAAAAGGCTTCTGAAAAAAATTATCAATAATTAATTTTTTTCTAAAGCTTAGTGAACTATAAAATGAATGAACTTTATAAAATTAGATCACTTTTTTTTTTCAAACCCCAATATCTATTCTTTTTTTTAAATTTTATTTATTTATTTATTTTGTGACAGAGACAGAGAGAGTCAGAGAGAGGGACAGACAGGAAGGGAGAGAGATGAGAAGCATCAATTCTTTGTTGCGGCACCTTAGTTGTTCGTTGATTGCTTTCTCATATGTATGTTGACCGTGGGCCTTCAGCAGACCGAGTAACCCCTTGCTCAAACCAGCGACCTTGGGTCCAAGCTGCTGAGCTTTGCCCAAACCAGATGAGCCCGTGCTCAAGCTGGCGACCTCTGGGTCTTGAACCTGGGTCCTCTGCATCCCAGTGTGACACTCTATCCACTGCGCCACAGCCTGGTCAGACCCCAATGTCTAGTCTTAGTTATTGTGTGATTTTAACAATTTATTTATTCTATTTAAAATTTGATTTCCTTATCTGGAAATTAAAAACTTTATATTATAGGGTTCATTTGCATGACTTTTTATTATTATTGGATATTCAGCTAAAAAGCTCTTCTGACATATTCACTGTCTTCCTACCTCCACTAGTGTAGTATATAAGCACATCTCTCAACTTTACAACTGGCCAAGTTATTCGCTTTGGTCAAAGAAATGCTAGCTTGACTGGCATAAACTAAGATTGTGCTTGTGAGATTGGGCTCGCTGACCTGTTATTATTTTATCACTTTTAGAAAGGCTTCCCCCAGATAGCTTCTAACATCTCAGACATAGCCCCAGGAAAAATGATGCTGGAGTGAATGGGTACTCATAATGAAACTCAACCATAACTATATATTTTCTTTTTATTTTCTTCTTATTCCAAGTGAGAGGAGAAGAGATAGGAAGACAGACTACCGCATGAACCCTGACAGGGATCCACCCAGCAACCCCTATCTTGAGCCAATGTTTTGCCCATTTGGAGCCTTGCTCATAACCAAACTCTTTTTAGCACCTGAGATGGAGGTTCCACAGAGCCATCCTCAGCTCCTGGGGCTGATGTGCTCAAATCAATCAATCCATGGCTGCAGGAGGGGAAGAGAGAGAAAGGGAGAAAGAGAGAGAGAGAGAGAGAGAGAGAGAGAGAGAGAGAGAGAGAGAAGGTAGATGGGGAGGGCTGGAGAAGCAGATGGTTGCTTCTCCTGTGTGTTCTGACTGGGAATCCAAGCCAGGACATCCACATACTGGGCCAATGCTGTACAGCTGATCCAACCAGCCAGGGTCGTATTTACATTTTGAAGCTAAACAACCCAGTTGAACTTAATCTACATTGGCTGATTCCTCAACAGTCCTTAGGTGTGTGAGTTATAATAAATAATAGTTGTTTACACTGAGTTTTCAGGTTTTAATTATTTTAATGCCATTCTGTTTAACTGGCACATATTCAGAGAATTACAAATGATTAAGAACATAGAACACCTCTATGTAATTAGTACTAGTTCCATAGTAAACTAGATTGTAAATATATGCATATACTTCTTAATGAAGTTCTTCAGTTTCTCAGCATCTTGGTAGAGCATAGAGTGTATATTTTACAACAGAGAATAAAATTGAAGGAAAGATGAAAGCCTGGAGTACAAGTAGGTATCTTAGGTATTTTATTAAGTAGCCTTGAGATTCTAGAGATAATAATGAAAGTACTAAGTATCTCAGAAAAAAAAAAGATGACTGGGAGCATAGGAAGTCATTGATTCAGGGGCACTGAACAAAAATTTTACACATAGAACTACTTCCATTTGTGTTGTTGATAATGGCTTTTTTTATTCAGTGAAAATGCAATGAAATAAGAGAATAATAGGAATGTAGAGTAGAAAGCAAAATTATGGATAATTTACTTCACCTTTCAAATTTGTAAATGGAAAAACTATGCTCTAGGGAAGTTCATGGACTCACCAAAAAGCAGAAAAATCTTTAATAATAGAGCTGGAAATAGACTTTAGGTCTCTCAACTCAATGTTTTTTGTTGTTTTGTTCTGTTTGTTTTTCCGTTTTACTATGAGAGACTATAATTTCTTACACTAGCTCAAAAACATTTTTATTGTCCTCAAAAACTGCACCAATATCATCAGTTATTTTCTAGGGTGATCGTCTAAAAAGTTTCTACTGTAATTTATCTCTTGAATAGGAAAGTAGCTGAGATGCAGTGTCAACTCAGAAGAAGGCATACTGATTTCAGAAAAGAAAATCACTTCCTTTGATCTATATAATATGTATGTATGGGTGTATTCCAACAAGAGAGTTTATAATGAACATATTGAATGTATTATTATGGCATTCAACTCTACAAGAGAGTTTGCTTCTGACTTCTTTGTTCAGAGTATATTTGCTGGGATTATATTATTCGTAGGTGAAATAAATATTTGAAAAATGCAGTGAGGATTAGAGCAAATCAAATGAAGGAAAAGGGAAATATTTCTCATATTCTGAGGCTCTGTAAGGAAACCAAAAATGACTAATTAAGACAAAGAATGGAATATTTGCAACAGTTCATCCTGTATCCCCAATGGAAGGATAATTTCCACAATCCAAGAAAACAGATAAAATAGCATGTAATTAGGCAGAAAATGCCATTGTTCTGTTGGAATTCAATAACAAGTGCATCTTATTTTGTTGTCAATGTTTTCATTACTTGTCTTAATTTGTGAACATAATAAAATTGACAAAGCTGATAAGTAACACCATATATCCACAAGTCATTTAGGTGGTTGCCAATAGGCTGTTTCAAATTGGTCCAGACCCTCTTAACTGAAGGGGCATTATTGGCACACCTCAGCAAAACAGCATAGTTTAATTTCCATGGCAAACTAAATATACATCACCAAGAATAATATAATCAGAAGATCAATATATGTGAATGGAATATGAAAAAGAAAATGAAAATATATGATGAGCGATTTCTCTGGAATATAGTGTTCATTCATGAAGAGTGTAAGTCAACATCTTCAATTGATAATGTAAAAGATTAAGAGTTTCCACCTGACCAGGGCATGGCACAGTAGATAGAGAGTCAGCCTGGGATGCTGTAGACCCAGTTTCAAAATCCTGAGGTCACTGGCTTGAGCACAGGCCCCAGCTAGAGCGCTGGGGCACCAGCTTGAGTGTGGGATCATAGACAAGACCCCATGGTCACTGGCTTGAGCCCAAGATCTCTGGCTTGAGCCCAAGGTAGCTGCTTTGAGCAAGAGGTCACTGGCTCAGCTCTAGCCCCCCGGTCAAAACACATATGAAAAAGCAATCAATGAATGACTAAGGTGCTGCAATGAAGAACTGTTACTTCTCCTCTCTCTCCCTTCCTGTCTGTCCCTGACTGTTCCTTCTCCTCCTCCTCCTCCTTCTTCTCTCTCTCTCTCTCTCTCTCTCTCTCTCTCTCTCGTTTTAAAAAAAGATAAAGAGTTTTCAATAGAATTTCCGTGATTGCATTATAGGTCTAATTCTGTGCATGGCAGTAGTGCAAAATGCATATAGTGCATACAGGTGAAACATCTGTACCCTCCCTCCTACAGTGAAAGCAAGAACAGTGTCTTACATTGTAGACTTCAGTGTGACCCACTCATAAGGCATTTGGCTGGCTTAAAGTATAGCGTCCATGTCCTGAAATTTTACAGGAGAAACTTGAATATGTGTGGTAGTTATGATAAAATATAACTATGTAGTGAAATTGTTATCAAGATATCTGGCACACACTAGATGCTCAGCAAATAATAGTTTTTATTGTTTGCAGTGGTTGTTGCTCTTGCAGTCGGTGTAATATCATGGTTGGGTTTGCTTTCCACATTTGTCCTTTTCTCCGTATCTCTGTTACAGTTTAATTCTTTTGGTGAGACCTTCTTATTTTCTTCTCCCGCTCCTTTATCCTACTTCCTTTATCTTTATCTTAAAAAACAAAATATTAACCCTTGCTTATGCCTCAAATCTGCTAAGTAAAACTCCATGCATTGGTATTTCTGCTGGAGACTGCCCCTTTAGTATAGAACCTTGACTAATTCTGAACTAAATATTATACTTGTATGTGATTAGGTTTATCAAGTGTAAAAGAAATAAAACATTTTTCTAGATAATTAAAAAATAAAAGTATAGGCAATGGCACAGTGGATATAGCATTGGCCTAGGATGCTGAGGACCCAGGTTTGAAACCTCCATGTCACTGGCTTGAGAATGAGATCATAGACATGATCTTATGGTCACTTTCTTGAGCCCAAAGGTTACTGGTTTGAAGCCCAAAGTCATTGGCTTGAGCAAGGGATCACTGGCTTGGCTGGAGCTTCCAGGTCAAGGCACATATGAGAAAGCAGTCCAACAACTAAGTTGTCACAAGGAAGAACTGATGCTTCTCATCTCTCTCCCTTCCTGCCTGTTTCTTTCTGTTTCTCTCTCTCTCTCTCTCTCTCTCTCTCTCTCTCTCTCTCTCTCTCTCACACACACACACACACACACACACACAAAGAATAAAATTTAACATGCAACATTTTTACTCAATTAGAATTTATTAAGATCTAAGTATGTGGGTGGTGATACACTAGATGAATTCCCAGCTACCTTTCAAGTATAATATTCTACATGTTTAAGATTATCTGTAGGTAAGTTAACTTTGAATCATATTCTATTTGCATAGTAAATAATCTCTGGAAATGAGTCCTTAAAAATATAAATTAATACAATCATGTACCCATAACTTTTAAAGACAATCATATTTTCAAAGAGATGTCTTCATTTCTAGAGTGTAATTTAATGCCTGACCAGGCGGTGGCGCAGTGGATAGAGCATTGGACTGGGATGCGGAGGACCCAGGTTTGAGACCCCGAGGTCGCCAGCTTGAGCATGGGTTCATCTGGCTTGAGCAAAAAGCTCACCAGCTTGGACCCAGGGTTGCTGGCTCCAGCAAGGGGTTACTCAGTCTGCTGAAGGCCCATAGGCGTATATGAGAAAGCAATCAATGAACAACTAAAGTGTCACAACGAAGAACTGATGGTTGATGCTTCTCATCTCTCTCCCTTCCTGTCTGTCCGTCCCTATCTATCCCTATCTCTGACTCTCTCTCTCTCTGTCTCTGTAAAAAAATAAAAATAAATAAAATAGAGTATAATTTAAGAATGATATGAAGTTCCTATCTCCCTATAGATACTGTTTTCTCAGTGTGGGCCACTGTATCAGATCAGGTAAACTAATACTTTGTCTGGGCTTGAACTAGGACACCTAGAAATCTAGTGTCCGACTCTTGATCAAGATAAAGAGGAAATGCAGTAATTGGTGATTATTAAAAAGCCATTTAAAATTCAAAACGCCACTGGAGGCACTAGTATTAGCTTTCTGCATTGCTTATTAAAAATGTCTAGGTAGTTTGCACCTGATACAATGTAGTGAAAGCTTGGTTCTAGCTATCTGATCAGTGAAACTTAAAAAAAAAAAAAACAACTCTTAAAAGATGTATACAGTATTTTCCCTGAGACCAAGGTTCCTTTTACAGTTCTTGTTGGCCCACAATCTGAAGAAATAACACGTCCTTTACAACTGAGAAAGTCCTGAAAACTACCTGGAATTTCCCAGACTCCTATATAACTGCCGGCATTTCTGTTCTCCTGTTGCACTTTGGTCCCATTATTAAAGCCTCATGAGTCTTCCCAAGTATCATACCTGTGTGATTATCATCTCTTTATTTGCCATCAGAGTCAGACATCTTCATTGTTTTCATTTAAAAAAAAATTTAAAGGGCATGACAGACAGATGAGAAACATCAACTCATAGTTGTGGCACCTTAGTTGTTCACTGATTGCTTTCTCATATGTGACTTGACTGGGGGACTACAGCCAAGCCAATGACTCCTTGCTCAAGCCAGCAACCATGGAATAATGTCTATGACCCCTGGCTCAAGCCAGATAAGCCCATGCTCAAGCCAGTGACCTCAGAGTTTCAAACCTGGGTTCTTAGTGTCCCAGGCCAACTTTTTATCTACTGCATCACCACCTGGTCAAGCTTCATTGTTTTTAAATATGCAATATTTCATTTGTGCTTCAACTTCTAGAAATAATAAATGTTATACTGTAGCATCAAACCTAAGTTAACATTATAGAGTATGAAAAATAAATAATTCCCATCTGTGACATTTAAAATTCTGGTTTCATTTAAGATCATTGGATGTTTACAGAAGTTTTAAAATACATCAATTTAGGATGTTATTTCAATAATTTTTTTCATTATATATTTTAGCAGAAATAAATTTGCTTAATCATTTAATATTGCTTCATACCTAAAACAATGTGTAAATACAATATTGCTAAGATTGTTCCATACTACAAACAGTCATATTCTTTCACAAAGATAAAGCTCTATTAACCTTTTCCATGATGAACTATTGACCTTAGGTATAATTTTTTTTTAATTAAAGGGGGACATAAAAATTGTTTGGTTAAGAAAATATAATTATTCCAAAAGTACCTTTTAAGCCAACACATTTGATAGCAACACAGAGATTTGCGAAGAGAAATAAAGTAAGTAGGACATCATACGTGCTCCTAGAGACATTTTTGTGATATTTGGTTACTTGAGCCAATAAGTTCATCTTGTTTTTCAGCTTGTTTCAATTTGGTCTTTGCCTCATGCAAGCAATCAGAGGCATACAGTTTGATAAAATTACAACATAATTTATTTCATCTCTTTGTCTCACTCTGTTTTTAACTCTGTTGGTTTCTTAAGTAGGTTTGCTACATACACTAATAAAAATATGACAGCAGGTCAAAAATCACATTTTCCTCATTTAGCAATCACAGCTGCAAATATAAACATTTTTCATTCTTCTTTGGCAAAAATATAATCTTGGGTCAAATGCCCATGTATAAATCAATCATAGTGACCAGATTCCTGATTACTCTGATTATTCACTCCTGGATTAGGATATTAACCACGGGTAGGGAGGTCAGCCTTGTTTAAACTACATAAACTAAAAAAAAAAAAAAGTTCTATAGTGCTTTAAGTCTAGTTCTCTAAATTTATACTTGACATAAAATGTTATCCTGATGCTTCATATAATACAGTAAGCTATCAGTTTCTGAATTTCACAAACACACATCAGTGGATTTGTATATATTTAAAGTTATAATCAGTGGTGCCGACCTGAAGACCACCAAGGAAAAACTTGTAGTTGAAACCAGTTGAGTCTGTAATAATGTAGGGGAGTGCACACCATAGTGAACCATAGGGTATGTCAGTAAAACGATGTCAGAAAGTACTTATTACATAGGATTTAGGCTTTGATTAGGTGATTTTGGCAAAGCTCAACAAAACTGGGGCTTCTGTCTGTTTTCAGTGCTGTCAGGAAGTGGGGGTAATTTTTTGATTAGGTACTTTGGTAAATCTTATTTATATAGAAGGAAGACGAGAGTGAGGTAAAGACAAATTTTGACTTGGGCGGCTGAACACACAATATAGTGTGTGAAGATATGTTGTAGAATTGGGTGCCTGAAACTTGTGTAATTATGTTAACCAACATCACGCCTATAAAATTCAACCAAAAATTGTTAAAGAAGCAACAGTTGCTTGTATTATCCAGGAGAAAAAGATGTTTTGTAATTTGGGGGTATCCAAGGTGACCTAGATTTTGTCTGCACTGAGACTAAAGTATAAAATAATTTTGCGTTGTGTCTCATTTCATCATAATCATTGCGTGACACTGTTTGATGATGTGTCCTTTGACATTGTTTATGTCTAACAGGACAATAAGATCACCTGATTATGAATGACAAGTAGACTTCTAACAATACTAAAGCTTGTCGGGTCTCTTCCTGGATGTCCAGGGCTTCAGCTCTTCTCTCTCTCTCTCTCTCTCTCTCTCTCTCTCTCTCCTCTCTCTGTGTACACGTACATAGTTATCTGACGTATCACACCTTTTTTTTCAAAATGTTTTTGTATATGTCTTATTTCCCCACATAAATGGTAATCTATTGATAATAGATGTTGTCATTTAAATCCAATGCACATTTTAATACAGTGTTAGACGAAAACTACTACTAATTAATTGTTTCCTTTAAAATTTTTGAATGACCTTTTATATTGAAACCAATGCTAGCTCAACTTTTATAAAATTTCTAATAGCTTTTACTGTTTTAAACTTTCCAGAACATTATCTTTTAATTATCAAAAATGGAATACTACTTAATAGATTACATAAATGGCCCAAGTTAAATAAAGAGCTAAGACTTGCTCAAACTGGCAAAAATCGCCATGAGAAAAGGCTAAAGTAATTATTTATATTAGAACAAGAACTATGAAAATCCCCAAGTGGATTGTCTGTGAATATATAGTGATCAATCTTTTCCCTCAGCACTTTAAATAATGAGATTTTCGTATGTTTTCTCTGAAAAGCAGTGTATACACTAAGTAATCTCTTAAATTTACATCTAAATCTTAGACTCTGAACTCATTATTTTACAATATTTTTATGAACTATAACCTGAAGATTCATTAATTATAGAAAAAAACCAAGCATAGTCAAACATTAAGAAATACATAAGGCTAGCAATATCATTCTTGAAGGAGATACTAAGCTATGTGTCTTCCATAATTTCCAACATTTTATTTAGGTTATGAATGCTCTTTAATTAGGCCTCTGGATTAGGTATAGCAAGTTAGTATAGTGTCTTTAAATGCCTAATTTATGTAAAATGAGTACTGTATCTTAATTAAGATTAAATGCTACACTTAAAGTACCATAATTTGAGCTTCTTATGTTGTTAGATAATTGCAGTATATGTTTCCAAAATAACTTTCTTGTAAACTGTGAGCTACAAGTGAAAGAATTTTAATGCTACATTTCTATCATGTTGAAATTCATTCTCTCATTCATATAGCCCATATGCTCTGCATAACAAATGACTATCTTTATAAAGTATTAAATTATTGATATATAAGATGAATCTCACTGACATTTTAGTAATATCTGTGTCATACTATCAGTTTCAGTAGAAGTAAGATACATACCTTAACTGTTGCTTAAAGAATGAGATACGTCAGCCTGACCAGTTGGTAATGCAATGGATAGAGCATTGATCTGGGATGCTGAGGACCCAGGTTCAAAACCCCAAGGTTGCTGGCTTGAGAGTGGGCTCATCCGGCTTGAGTGCAGGGTCACTAACTTGAATGTGGGGTCATAGTCACAGCCCCATGGTTGCTGGCTTGAAGCCCAGGGTCACTGGTTTGAGCTCAAGGTCACTGACTTGAGCAAGGTGTCACTGGCTCAGTTGGAGCCCCCCAGTCAAGGCCTGTATGAGAAAAAAATCAATGATCAACTAAGGTGCCACAACTGTGAGTTGGTGCTTCTTATCTCTCTACCTTTACTGTCTTTCTAAAAAAAAAAAAAAGGAATGATATACATCAAAGTATTTTTGTTTACATTTAATTTTTGTGATTATTTAGCAATAATGTTAATTAGGTAATATACTGAAATCAAAATCTTCAAGTATATTTGAAGGTGTCTCCTGATAAAACAATGAAATACAGTATTTAGGAAAAAAATCTGCACATCACATTTCTTATAAACAATGATATTGAGAGTAGAGGCAGACTAATGCTGATATTACATGATAACTGTACCCTTTTGCTTCCTTGTGTGGGAATTTTATTTTTTGTGGAATGTAACTTACCTGTAGTCTACTTATTAATAAGGTCTGCATTTTATATTTGTTGCATATTTCAAGAAGTTGGATCTTAAAAAATGAGACTTCTATTTTGATTAATAATACAAATTCAGAAATCACTATTTGTGTTGCTAATAATCTAAAAAAATAGAATTATGAAAGGGTTTAGATTGAAATTTAAGGTATCAGTGTCTAGGTAACTTCTATTCATTTTTATGGGACAGTAGTTAAAATACTTCATATTATGTCTTTATTTTTTCATCAACTAACAACATTGAGTTATTTGAGAAAAAAGATAAAATTATATGGGACTACATAATGACTTTGTAAATGATGAGTCAATTAAAATGTATTATTGCTGTTTTCTGTTATATTTTTTGTTGTTAATCTTAATTAATGGTTAAAAATTATATCTTTTTGTTGTCTGATCAAAAAAGTTCTCTTTTTTACATCCATCCTTTGGAGCTTGATTCACTAACACAAGTAGGTTGTCCTGAATCTTTTACTACAAGTTCTTTAAAAAATGTTGAATAATCAATTACATGAACTGGCTTCACCAAAAATATGTTTCATTATTTAGTTTTGTCACACAAATTCTGTGCAACAAGTGTCCCTGAAATCAGTGGCTTTTTTTAAAATTGAGTATACTTTTATTTTTTAAATTTATTTCAATTCTTTTTAAGAAATAAAACATGTTTCATAGTATATTTTGAATTGGAAGAAAACAACATGATCTCTTATTGAAATGTAATTTTTGGGCCTTAGACAATCAATCCAGAAACTTTCATATTAGAGTTTTTATTAGATTTGCTATCTGAAAATCATCTTCAATAGAAAGAAAGAGAAATATAACATACAGCCACAAAATGATGGAACCAAGTTAAAGCATCTAATTTTGATGAACAAAGACCTTATTTTTCTATATGTTTTTGGAAAGAAATACCTTTCCACTACCTACTTGGCACCATACATTTTTATTACAATATTATTGACTATATTCCCTGTGGTGTACTTTATATCCCCATGAGTATTTTTTAACTACCAATTTATATGTCTTAATCTTTTTACTTTCACCCAATCTCCCAACACACCCCACCTCTGGCGACCATCAGTCTCTCTGTGTCTCTGACTCTGCTTCAGTGTTGTCTGTTTGCTTATTGTGTTCTTTAGATTTCACATATAAGTGAAATTATGTGGTATTTGTCTTTGACTGACATATTTCACTTAGCATAATACCCACTTGGTCCATCTATATTTTCATAAATGGTAAGATTTCCTTTTTTTGACTAATATTCCATTGTAAATATGTACTTCCTGTTCATTACCCACTTCTTTATTGATGGGCACATGGTTTGTTTCCATATCTTGGCTATTGTAAGGATGCGTATATCCATTCAAATTAGTGTCTGGGGTTTCTTAGGATATATATCCAGAAGTGAAACCACTAGGTCATAAGGCATGACCATTTTTAATTTTTTAAGGACCTTCCATAGTGTTTTCTATAGTTCCTTCATCAATCTGTATTCCCACAAATAGGGCATGAGGGTTCCCTTTTCTCCACATCCTTGCCAACACTTGTTTATGGATTTATTGATGAAAGCCATTCTGATAGCCATAAGGTGATATCTCCTTGTGGTTTTAACTTGCATCTCTCTGATGATTGGTGCTGTTGAACATCTTTTCATACGCCTATTGGCCATCTGTATGTCCTCTCTGGAGAAGTGTCTATTCAGATCCTCTGCCTATATTTCAATTGCATATTTTTAGTGTAGCATATTTTTAGTGTATGGGTTTGTTATAAATTTTGGATATTAATTTCTTATCAGATGTATCATTGGCAAATATATTCTCCTATTCAGTTGTTGTTTTTTTGTTGTGTTGATGGTTTCCTTTCTTTTGCAAAACATTTTTAGTTTAATGTAGTCATATTTATTTTTTTCTTTTGCTTCCCTTGCTAGAGGAGATATTTCTAAGAAGAATGTTGGAGATTTTACTGTCTATGCTTTCTTCTAAGAGTTTTATGGTTTTGAGTTTTAAATTTGTCTTTAGTCCATTTTGAGTTTATTTTTTAATTGGTACAAGAAAGTGATTTGGTTTCATTTTCTGTGTGTGTGTATCTATCCAATTTTTCCAACACCATTTATTGAATAAAATATATTCAACCCATTGTATGTTCTTGCCTCCTTTGTCAAATATTAAATGACCTTATATGTGTGGGTTTGTTTCTGGGTTCTCTATTCTATTCCATTTATCCATATGTCTGTTTTTATGACTGTACCATGTTGTTTTGATTACAACAACCTTGTAGTATAGTTTGATATCAGGTAGCATAATACCTCCAACTTTGTTTTTCTTTCTCAACATTGCTGTAGCAGCACGGGGAAATATAGTCCATAAAATTACGGTGACAATGTATCATGCCAGGTAAGTGCTTGGTATAATAGCAGGAGCACTTTGTAAGGGATATGATTCTCTGAACACTAAGCTGTACACCTGAAATGGATACAAAATAATATTGAATGTAAACTATAACTGAGAAAAATAAAGTAATTAATTTAAAAAGAAGTTTGCTGAGGCTATTTGGGGTCTTTTGTGGTCTCATATATATTTTGGAATTATTTGTCCTAACTTTGTGAAATATACCATTGATATTTTGTTAATAATTCAACGTGTAATGACTTTAAACTACAGTTATTGTTTTCATCAATTGCTAAGGTCAGTTGCTTTAGACTAGACTTGTTTGGGTGGCTCTGTTGAGTTTTGCTAAGAGTTTGTCAGTTATGTTCTTCGGCTTCCTCTGGGTGTTCATTGTTCTAAGTTTGGTTTGGCTTTGGCTGGAATATTTTAACTCTGCTGTTTGTGTCATTTGTCTTCTTCATGGACTGAGTCAGCTAGTACATATTTTATCTTCTTGTATGATAATTGCTAAACAAATACTTTAAACTTCTTATATTACTTCTTCTAACTATAGATTGACCTAAGAAAGTCACTGAACCATGACTTTTTTGTCCACTGATCATCCTTGGATCAAGATGTGGGGAATTATATTCTAACACTGAGAAGACACTCCAAAAGTTATGTCAAGGGTATACACACACAGATATATAGACACACACACACACATAGACACACACACATACAATTTTTTTTATCAGGGAGAGTGTAAACAATTGGAATAATAAAATTTTTAACCTGAAACATAAAATATCATAACTTCGCTAGGAAACTTTAATGCTGAAGTGTTATTTACATGCCTACATTTAGCACTTCTCAGTAAAAATATGAAGAAAAGCTACAAATGATAGAGGTGAGTGAAAAAAATTCTACTAGAGGAAAAATGTAAGAAGTTTAGCTTTTCCAAATGAGTTCTAATAACCCTAAAAATAAAAATTTAAATATATTTTATTCTACTTTTCTTTTTATCAACTTTTACACTTTATTTTCCAGTGATTAAATATTTACAATTCATATAATTTTATTAAATGCATTCACTCTTCAGTTAGCATGTCTTAACTATTAGACTCACAATAAAATCTTAAAATGAATTTGGTTGTAGAAAAATAGGGCATATGCAGTAAAAAATGAAATTAATGGAAATAAACAGCATGTCCTGACTGTGTATTAAAGATTATATGTTATACAATTTTATAAATAGAAGCTCAAAAGAGCAAAGCTAAGAAAAATAAAACTTTGTTGAAGATCTAGGATTGAATCTAAACTTTAGAAATTTTTTTTTTCTAGTCAGGTGAGAGGCAGGGAGGTAGAGAGACAGCCTCCCATATGTGCCCCGACCTTTTACCCTACAACCCACATCTGGGGCTGATGTTTTGCCCATCTAGGGCCCCTGCTCATTTTCTCATCAACCGAGCTATTTTAGCACCTGAGGCAAGGACATGGAGACATCATTAGGGCCTGGGGCCAATTTACTCATTTGAGCCATGGCTGCAGGATGAGAAGGGAAGAATGGGGTAAGGGTGGAGAAGCAGAGTATGTTTCTCCTGTTTGCTCTAAGTGGAAATCAAACCTGAGACTTCCACACATCAGGGCCACACTCTACCACGGAGCCAATCGGACAGGGACTAGAAATGTTTTACATAGCTGGAAAGTGCGAAATATAACCAAAGTTCATGACTGACTTTCAGATGTTTTTATTCCTAGTCACTTTCTGACTGCCATTGAATGAGGGATTTCACACAAGAACCACAGAGCTGAGTAAAATCAAATTCCCAGAAATGTCAGAAATAATAAATACAATACTGCTTTTGTTTTAAGCCAGTATTTTTAGTGTGGTTTGTTACACATTGATCAATAACCAAAGAAGTGCCTAGCTCAAGAAACTTTCATACAAAGAATTAATAATTCTTAGCCATGATTCCACATAGAATTATCTGTGTATCTGATAATAATGCATTGATTCCACTCTCTAAGATGCAGGCATGGACTTAAGGTACTAGTATTGCATAAAGATTCCTGTAGAATTTTAATGGTCTCTTAGAATTGAGAACCATTGAACATTTTAAAGCCTGATAACACTTGAGATTAGAATTTCTGAGAATAAAACATCAGTTATGTTTTTAATATCATTAAGTTGCAAGGCGCACATACATCTTAGCCAGGAGTCAACAAAAAAAATCAAGGTTTTGATTAGTGTTTTATTTTCCCCCAAAGTATATTTCCATGTAAATAAAGTTTTACTTATAAGGGGATACAATAACATACAATCACACACAAAAATGAGTATGTCTTTTTTTAAAAAACAGCAGTTTACTAACTTGAATAAACAGAACTAGAACTTCTGTTTTGAATTGTATATTAAAATTTTAGTGTTCCAGCAAGAATATATGTTTCCATTAAAAGATCAACAATGTGCATTCATTTTTATTTTGCCTAACTAAACTGTTAAAATTTTGTAATTTTTATGTAGTGAAAAAGGATTAGGCTGGTGTGTTCACTGTTCAATATCAATTTATGCTTGTCACAATTACTTGAAAAGATAGCATTTTTGGTACATAAAGACATTAAATCAAAATTCAAATATATGGTTCTTAGAATAGAGATCATTTTGAGTCCATTGAGGAACAGTTTTCTAAGTGACACCTCTTGAACATATTTTTTTCTACTAAGACTGTAGCTTGGTCATCATAATAAATGCAATTCTGTGCTGAACACAGAAGAGACCAAAGACACAGCAGAGTTTTAACTTATTGCATCCTTCGAAATACAGTGGATCGCTTGACTACTGAGAGGTATAGTCAGTTGAGTTCAGCCATTTATTAAGGATAGTCGTGTTTCTCACCTCAAGTTTCCGAGTTGGTCTTATAAGTTATTCTTCCATAAAACATTCATCTTTTGCTGTAGGTCTGTGAAGAATTTGCAAATATTAAATTACTGAACAAATATATATTAAATATCCATTATGCCACAAGCACTTCAGAAACAATAGCAAACTGGAGAGGCAGAGTAATTGACTTAATCTTACATTCCAGAGAATAACTAAATGTGTGGGGGTAAGAAGCAGCAGAGAATAAATATTTGACAAATAAATATATGAAAAAAATGCAAGCTTCTGAACTTGGTACCATTAGTAAGAGGAACTTTGTGTTTGTAGATGCATTGCTGATTTTTCAGAGGTTAAAGAAAATATACACTCTTCACTCCCTATAACCCTACACACAAAACAACCACTCATGGCCTGACCTGTGGTGGCGCAGTGGGTAAAGCGTCGACCTGGAATGCTGAGGTCGCCGGTTCAAAACCCTGGGCTTGCCTGGTCAAGGCACATATGGGAGTTGATGCTTCCTGCTCCTCCCTCCCCCTTCTCTCTCTCTCTCTCTCTCTTTCTCACTCTCTCTCCTCTCTAAAAAAAATTAATAAAAGTAAAAAAAATTTAAAAAAAACCCAACCACTCACATAGGTAAAAAGATGAGGTAAGGAATGAATGCTCAGACTCAGGTTCATGCTTTTGAGACAGGAAGCAGTCATAGACAGCTCAGTATAGGATTCAGTGAGACAGAGGCAGAATCTTCTAGAAGCAGGGGATCAGGGTCCTTCAGTGGCATGGATTTGGAGATGTGAGAGGTATTCTGACCCAAAGATGTCACAGATGCCAAGTTTTCTCTAAGACTGAAGTGCTAAAACAGTGCATCAATACTTGAAATAGCATAAAGAAACAAGAAAAGAAAGATCTAAATTTAGTACTCCAACTCTAAGACAAAATCCATAGAAAGGGACTTGGATTTTAATTACTTTATGGTATTAAGCATGGTTATAGGGGAAAAAATGTGCTAAGTACTGGACATCCCGTAGGGCTCATGGTGCATTCTCCTTGATCACCTGAACTTGTGCTTCAGGAGTGTCCCTTGTGTGGGCTATGGGAGCCTCCTGTCGTAGTTGAGTCTTGGTTGCTGTTGGCCTCTCTATGGGTGGGAGTGACTAAGAAGCACAAATAAGTAGTTGCAAAAATAGTCATGGGGACATAAAATACAGCAGAGGGAGTACAGTCAACAATGTTGTAAAAACTATGGATGGTGTCAGGTAGGCACTTGAAATAATGAGGGAATTACTTTGTAGAATATATGACTGACTGACCACTATTCTGTACATCTGAAACTAATACAAAATAATATTGAATGGCCTGACCTGTGGTGGCGCAGTGGATAAAGTGTCGACCTGGAAATGCTGAGGTTGCCGGTTCAAAACCCTGGGCTTGCCTGGTCAAGGCACATATGGGAGTTGATGCTTCCTGCTCCTCCCCCCTTCTCTCTCTCTCTCTTCTTTCTAAAATGAATAAAAAATAAAAAAATAAAAAAATAAAAATACTAATGTTAAAAAAAATATTGAATGTAAACTGTAATAGAAAAATAATTTTAAAAAATTTATTTATTTATTTATTCATTTTTAGAGAGGAGAGAGACAGAGAGGGAGAGAGAAGGGGGAGGAGCTGGAAGACATAGTTAAGTGGCCCTTGTGCAAATGATATCAGTCTACCTGCTTCTTGGAAGAAATACCCTAGGCTCATCCACAGCGTCGTAGATGGGGCCGACAGCCCTGGGCACCTTCAGCCTTCAGTGGCTAACCCCAGCATTCTGGGCAAGGTTAGGTCATAGGTGGCTGGAGCAGGGCTGGAAGAGACTGAACCCTCCCTTAGAAGAGTGAAGGGGAAGCCTACCTTCCAGTGTCCCTGTTTCCTCACAGCAGAGGCATGTAAGCCTGGCAGGCTTTAGCTCAATGACCTTCCTTTCAACTGTTGAGGTAGGACCCAGATCACCTCCTATGAGACCCCTTTGGGGCGATGGAGCCTTTAAGGGTGTATCCTAAAAGCTGGTAGTTCCCCTGATCTCTATTAGGCTTTTTTTCTGCTTCTAGGTATCTTAAAAGTCATGCTCAGAAGATCTCGCTGAGGGGTTTGAGGATCCAAATATGCCTATATAAATCTTTTCCATATATCTGGAGCTATTTGGAAAAAAGACAAAACAGTGTTATTAGCTGGATCTAATAAAGAAGGTAGTAGTTTGCAGGCGAAAAATATTTGGTGTCTCCTGTTCATCAGCATTCCAAAGAAATGTAGGTTTTTTTTTTTTTAAGTAAGAAGCATGATATGGTAGACCCGTAGGAGTTCCAGGATATGACTACCCCCTTTAAAATTTTTTTTAATTGACCTTAAAATGTTTGCTGAGTACACTTTAATAATACCTTAACTTTAAAGATTGTAAGCATGACAAAATACAGTAAATGCTTTTGCTCCATATGCAGGAGCATTTTCAGGTTAGCCAGTTTAGGAAATCCAATAATAGAACAATGCATACAGACAATGAGCTATAACATGCTTAGCAGCCTCTCCTGTTCTGACAGAGGTTACTATAGATCCGGAATATGTATCCACTGTAATGTGGACATACGACTGTTTGCCAAATGAAGGTATATGAGTAACATCCATCTGCCAAAGTTGTCCTGTAAGGGTCCTTGAGGGTTAACTCCAAATGAAGGGGCAGTATAGGACCCCTTGGACAGGATTTCCCAATCTGCCATGCTGCTTCCAGAGAAAGTTGAAACTGTTTACACCGGGCTGCAGCGTTCTGGTGATGAGACTGACTTGCTCAGTCTGTCATGGTTGCTCCATATAATTTTCTTTTGGGTAGCTTGATCAACAAGGGCATTCCTAGGCCCTGGCCAGTTGGCTCAGTGGTAGAGCATTGGCCTGGTGTGCAGGATTCCCGGGTTCGATTCCCAGTCAGAGCACACAGAAGAAGCGCCCATCTACTTCTCCACCCCTCCCCCTCTCCTTCCTCCCTGTCTCTCTCTTCCCCTCCCGCAGCCAAGGCTCCACCAGAGCAAAGCCACCCCGGGCACTAAGGATGGCCCCATGGCCTCTGCCTCAGGCGCTAGGATGGCTCTGGTTGCAACAGAGCAACACCCCAGATGGGCAGAGAATTCCTCCCCAGTTGGCATGCCAGGCAGATCCTGGTCAGGCACATGTGGGAGTCTGTCTGACTGCTTCCCCATTTCCATCTTCAGAAAAATAGAAAAAATAAATAAATAAATAAAAGAAAAAATACTACAACAATAACAAAAAGAAAAAAAGAAAAAAAAAAAAAAAAGGGCATTCCCTTGTGCTAAAGCTCCAGGGAGCATGGAGTGAGCTTGAGTATGTCCTATGAAACATGGAGCTCTATGTTGACATATAAGTCTTTGAAGAAGGAGGAACTGCTGAAATAGTTCACCAGCATTTGTCCCTAAGACAGCAGTCTTTATAGTGGAAACACCATGAGTAAATATTTGCTGTCTGTCAATGGATTAAGAGGGGGATATGGCAAATGCTGAAAAGCCGTGCTCTTTGTGCCCCTCCCCTCCTGTAACCCCAACACTGTTTTCCATGTCTTTGAGTCTCATCTTTATGTCCCACCTAATGTCTGGAATCATATAGTTCTTAGTTTTTTCTGATTTACTTCTTTCGCTCAGTATAATGTTATCAAGGCCCATCCATGTTGTTGTAAAAGATCCTATGTCATCATTTCTTATGGCTGAGTAGTATTCCATAGTATATATATATATATACCAAAGCTTTTTAATCCACTCATCCTCTGATGGACACTTGGGCTGTTTCCGGATCTTTGCTATTGTGAACAATGCTGCTATAAACATGGGGGTGCATTTCTCCTTTTCAAACAGTGCTATGGTGTGCTTGGGGTATATTCCTAACAGTGGTATAGCTGGGTCAAAAGGCAGTTCAATTTTTAATTTCTTGAGGAATCTCCATACTGTTTTCCACAGTGGTTGCACCAGTCTGCATTCCCACCAGCAGGGCAGGAGGGTTCCCTTTTCTCCACATCCTCGCCAGCACTTATTCTGTGTTGTTTTATTGATGAGCGCCATTCTGACTGGTGTGAGGTGATATCTCATTGCGGTTTAATTTGCATTTCTCTAATCATTAGTGATGTTGAACATTTTTTCATATGCCTATTGGCCATCTGTGTATCCTCTTTGGAGAAGTGTCTATTCATTTCTTTTGCCCATTTTTGGATTGGATTGTTTGTCTTTCTGGTATTAAGTTTTACAAATTTTGGTTATTAACCCCTTATCAGATGCAGTGTCAAATATATTCTCCCATTGTGTAGTTTGTCGTTTTATTCTGTTCTTATTGTCTTTAGCTGTGCAGAAGCTTTTTAGTTTGATAAAGTCCCATTTGTTTATCCTGTCTTTTATTTCACTTGCCTGTGGAGACAAATCAGCAAATATATTGCTGTGAGAGATGTCAGAGAGCTTACTGCCTATGTTTTCTTCTAAGATGCTTATGGTTTTACGGCTTACATTTAAGTCTTTTATCCATTTTGAGTTTATTTTTGTGAGTGGTGTAAGTTGGTGGTCTAGTTTCATTTTTTTGCAGGTAGCTGTCCAATTTTCCCAACACCATTTGTTGAAGAGGCTGTCTTTACTCCATTGTATTTTCTTACCTCCTTTGTCAAATATCAGTTGTCCATAGAGCTGTGGGTTTATTTCTGGGTTCTCTGTTCTATTTCATTGATCTATGTGCCTGTTCTTATGCCAGTATCATGCTGTTTTGAGTACAATGGCCTTAAAATATAACTTGATATCTGGAAGTGTGATACCTCACACTTTATTCTTCCTTTTCAAGATTGCTGAGGCTATTCGTGTTCTCTTTTGGTTCCATATAAATTTTTGGAATATGTTTTCTATATCTTTGAAGTAAGTCATTGGTATTTTACTCGGTATTGCATTGAATTTATAAATTGCTTTGGGTAATATAGACATTTTAATGATGTTTATTCTTCCTAACCATGAGCACAGCATATGCCTCCACTTATTCGTATCTTCCCTGATTTCTTTTATCAATGTTTTATAATTTTGCGAGTACAAGTCTTTAATCTCCTTGGTTAGATTTATTCCTAGGTACTTTATTTTTTTGGTTGCAATGGTAAAGGGGATTGATTCCTTGATTTCTCTTTCTGATAGTTCATTATTAGTGTATAAAAATGCCTCTGATTTCTGAGTATTGATTTTATATCCTGCCACCTTGCTGAATTCATTTATCAGGTCTAGTAGTTTTTTGACTGAGACTTTAGGATTTTCTATATACAATATCATATCATCTGCAAATAATGATAGTTTTACTTCTTCTTTTCCAATTTGGATGCCTTTTATTTCTTTTTCTTGTCTGATTGCTGTGGCTAGGACTTCCAGAACTATGTTGAATAAGAATGGTGAAAGGGGGCACCCCTGCCTTGTTCCTGATCTTAAGGGGATTGCTTTTAATTTTTGCCCATTGAGTATGATGTTGGTTGTGGGTTTGTCATAGATGCCCTTTATCATGTTGAGGTATGTTCCCTGTATTCCCACTTTGCTGAGAGTTTTGATCATGAATGGGTGCTGGACTTTATCAAATGCTTTTTCTGCATCTATTGAAATTATCATGTGGTTTTTCTCCTTTCTTTTGTTTATGTGATGAATCACATTGATTGATTTGCGAATATTGTACCAGCCTTGCCTCCCAAGAATAAATCCCACTTGATCATGGTGTATGATTTTTTTCATATATTGCTGGACCCAGTTTGCTAATATTTTGTTGAGGATTTTTGCATCTAAGTTCATCAGGGATATTGGCCTATAATTTTCTTTTTTTGTGTTGTCTTTGCCTGGTTTTGGAATCAGAATTATGCTCACCTCATAAAAGGAGTTTGGAAGTCCTCCTTCCTCTTGAATATTTTGAAATAGCTTGAGAAGGATAGGAGTTAGTTCTTCTTTGAATATTTGGTAGAATTCACTTGTGAAGCCATCAGGCCCGGGACTTTTCTTTTTTGGGAGTTTTTTGATAGCTGTTTCAATCTCATTTGTTGTAATTGGTCTGATTAGGTTTTCTGATTCTTCCAGATTGATTTTTGCAAGATTATATGATTCAAGGAATTTGTCCATATCATCTAGGTTATCTAGTTTTTTGGCGTACAGTTCTTCATAGTATTTTCTTACAATATTTTGTATTTCTGTTGTGTCAGTTGTTATTTCTCCACTCTCGTTTCTAATTTTATTTATTTGAGTCCTCTCTCTTTTTTTCTTGGTGAGTCTCATTAAAGGTTCATTGATCTTGTTTGACTTTTAAAAGAACCAGCTCCTGGTTTCATTGATCCTCTGTATTGTTTCTTTAGCCTCTATGTCATTTATTTCTGCTCTGATCTTTATTATTTCCTTCCTTCTACTAGCTCTGGGCTTTACTTGCTGTTCTTTTTCTAGTTCTTTTAGATGCAGGGTTAACTTGTTTATTTGAGCTTCTTCTAGCTTCTTGAGATATGCCTGTAATGCTATAAACTTCCCTCTCAGGACTGCTTTTGCTGTGTCCCATAAATTTTGAGTTGATGTATGCTCATTATCATTTGTTTCTAGGAATTTTTTAATTTCTTCTTTGATCTCAATGTTAACCCATTCGTTATTTAATAACGTGGTATTTATCTCTAACTATAGTCTTTGTTTTAAAGTCCATTTTGTCTGATATAAGTATTGCTACCCCAACTATTTTTTCATTTCCGTTTGCGTGAAACAATTTTTTCCCTCCTTTTATCTTTAGTCTGTGTGCATCTTTTGATTTAAGGTGTGTCTCTTGTAGACAGCATATGTATGGGTCCTGTTTTCTTATCCATGCAGCTACCCTATGTCTCTTGATCGGATCATTTAATCCATTAACATTTAAGGTTATTACTGATATGTAATTGTTTATTGCCATTTTTTTTTCTTTAAAACTGTATTCCTCTTTTCTTGTATTCTTTTTTTCCTTTGATCTGTTTACAACAGGTCCCTTAGCATTTCTTGCAGCCTTGGTTTGGTTGCAGTGAATTCCTTGAGTTTTTTTTTTGTCTGTAAAGCTTTTTATTTCTCCTTCAATTTTAAATGATAGCCTTGCTGGATAAAGTAGTCTTGGTTGTAGGTTCTTGTTCTGCATTATTTTGAATATTTCTTGCCATTCCCTTCTGGCCTCAAGTGTTTCTGTTGAGAAGTCAGAAGTCATCCTGATGGGGGCTCCTTTGTAGGTGATAGTCTTTTTTTCTCTAGCAGCTTTTAATATTTTCTCTTTATCTGTTAGCTTTGGTATAATAATTATAATGTGTCTTGGTGTTGGCTTCTTTGGGTTTCTCCTTAATGGAGTTCTCTGTGCTTCCTGAACATGGGAAATGTTTTCCTGCCTTAATTGGGGGAAATTTTCTGCTATAATATGTTTGAACAAAGTCTCTATCCCTTGTTCTTTCTCTTCTTCTTCAGGAACCCCTATGATGTGGATGTTATTTCTCTTCATGTTGTCACAGAGCTCTCTTAGAGTTTCCTCAGACTTTTTGAGTCTCTTTTCTTTTTTCTGCTCTGCTTCCGTGCCTTTATTTATCATGTCCTCTAACTCACTGATTCAATTCTCTGCTTCATCCATCCTGCTTTTAATTCCTTCCATTGTATTCTTTATTTCAGAGATTGTATTTGTCATTTCTGACTGATTCTTTTTTATTATTTCAATGTCCTTTTTTATATTTGTTATCTCTTTATTTAGGTTTTTGTAATGGCCATCTATGGTTGTTCTAATATCTTTGAGCATCCTAAAAATCATTATTTTAAACTCTGCATCTGGTAATATGGTTATATCTGATTCACTTAGGTCCTTTTCTGGGGATTTCTCTTGGTTTATTTGTGTTGTATTTCTCTGCCTCCACATTTTCTCTTCACGGGAGTGGCTGTGATCACTTGCTCGGGTGCACAAGCATTGGTGGCCTTGGCCTTTGCCCCGCCCCCATGTGTGACGTTATGCTCGGTCCTGAGGGCACTGGCGAGCACTTTTGCTCTGCTGCGGATCTCCGCTTGTTTCCAGGCTTTCACCCTGCCCTTGCAGGAGGAGCCCACTCGAGGAACAGCTGCTTCCCTTGGCTCTACCGCCGGGCAAGACTGCGTGCCCAAGCTCAGCTCAGTAGCGGAATTCCGCCTCTTCTGGGCTTTTGGCTCCACCCCTGTGGGAGGAGCCAGCTACCAAGTCAGACCGCAAGCCTGGGTTTCACAGGCGGGACAAAGCTGTGCTCCTCTGCCCTTGCTCAGGGGCTGGTCTCCACCCTTTCTGGTGTTCCTGCCCTTCTCCCGCAGGCTGGATTACAGGCTGCCAGCAGCTGAGCTTGACCGCTTTTGCATGCCCCCTTCTCCCCAGCCGGGAAAGATTGAGCTCACACCTGAGCCCAGTGGTGGCCACCCGGCTTCTGCCCCTGCCAGCAGAACCGCGCTTTTGTCTCCCACTGCTGCCCGCCCTCCGGTGTGCCCTCAGCTGCGTGGGTGAGGTTGTTGCAGCTCGGACCCTAAGACTCACTACTGTAGACCCAAAACCTCCCTCCTTCTATGCGACTCTGCTCTGAATGCTGCGGGGGAGCTTGTTTGGCTGCTCTCCTGCTTCCCTTTGCTAGTATTGCTGTTTCCGGGGGAAATATTCACTTCAGCTTTGGGGAGTGACTCATCCCAGGGGTTAGGGTGGCTATCTCCCAAAATGTTTCTCCCTGTGCCTCCTAGATTACACTCTCTTCCTGTTACTCTGGTCCTCTCCTCTCTTCCCCCATCCCCAGGAGCCCTGGGTAAGTGGTTGTGAGAGAGATGTTCTGCGTGGTCCCTTTAAGAAGGATCCTGGGTCTGAGAAATCAGACTCTTTCTCACAAACAGTATCCTGACTTGTTTCCAGCTAAATACTGTCCTTATGCCTCTTCTGGGCTCTGGGGCTGCAGGTTGGGGCTTTGTTCCTGGGGCTCAGGACCCTTTTCCCTCTGCTAAACTCACTTCCCGCCACGCGAGTCTCTCCCTGCTGCCGTTTGCTCCGGGGAGCTGGGCAGCCCTCTCCGCATTTCTGCGTTTCCGCTTTTCCTACCAGTCTCGATGTGGCTTCTTCAGTGTTCCTTGGTTGAAGAGTCCTCTTAGTTTAGTCCAAAGTTGGTTTTCCCAAATGATAGTTCATAAAATTAGTTTGTAATCCACTTTGGTTCTGGGAGGTAGATGTTGGTATGTCCACCTACTCCAGCACCATCTTGTCTCTCCTCAAAAAAACTAAAACTTTTTGAAAATACTCATCAGTTTTTATATTTGGAAACTCATAAGGCTTTTCTGTAAAGATAAAAGAAACAGTGAAATAAGAGGAGAAGGCAGGAAAGCATTAGAGGTATGAGAGTCACCCCATGTGCCAGTTCTCATTAATGAACATGAACCACGTGCTGTTCTGACTTGAACCACCAATATCTGAACAAGAAATCTTGACTTTGAGAGAGCTTGAAGTAGAAATATCTTCATGTGTTTTTATGTCTCTCTCTGAATAATCAATCTGTGTTGACTTAACAGGTTGGGTCAGTCATAATACATTAGTGAAGGAATGAACCTTTGGAATTGTCAGGGGTGTTTCAGACTTTAAACAACCCATCATCATAATTCCCACTTCTCTAATTTTGGTCAGGAGTCCAAAGAGAGCATCCAGTTATTTCCAGAAATAAAAATTAGGCTTTTCTAGTCCAAGTGTAAATCAACTATAACTTGTACAGCCCACCCTCTAACTTGTAATCCAGATTTTTCAATTATAATTCACTGATATTAATTCCTTAATTTGAAAATTTTCTCTATGTACTGAATAGAAAAAGCAGAAAGAAAAACCATCACAATATTAACTATCTGTACCATAAAATAAGGTGTGGGTGAATTAAAAAAAAATTGTCTTCCAAATATTCCATTATTGCACCAAGTAGTGATAACATATGATTTAAACAAAGATCAGTACAAAATCAGTCAGCATTATAATAGAATTTTCCCAATGTTTATCATAAAAATAACCCTTATTTATTTACCAAAGTTTTTTTTTAATAGGTTGTGGTATAACTCAAGGGCTACTTCCCAGTTAATTATGGTCTCCAAGTCTCTTGTGGGCGTAGCCCTCTACCTTATTTCATAGTTATACAAGATAATGTCTTATAGGTAGTAATCACTTCCAAATATAGTTTCTCAAAGAGCTTTTTTTAAATTTATTTTTATTTTTTTATTAAGTGAAAGTAGGGGAGGCAGAGAGATAGACTCCTGCAAGTGCCTCTACCGGATTTACCCAGCTAGCTCCTACCAAGGGATGTTCTGCCCATCTGGGCCATTGCTCCATTGCTTGGAAACCAAGCTACTTTTAGCATCTGAGTCACAGGCCATGGAGTCATCCTCATTGACTAAGTCATGGCTGCAGGAGAGGAAGAGAGAGAGAAGTAAGGGATGGAGAAGAAGATGGTCGCCTCTCCTGTGTGCCCTGACCAAGAATTGAAGCTGGGACATCCATACTCTGGGCTGATGCTCTATCCACTAAACCAATCAACCAGGGTACAAAGAATTTTTAATAAAGCATTCAGTGGACTTTGGAGCTATGAGTAGAGAGTATATGAACTCACCAAATCACCCTTAAACTGACATTGGTTTATGTTTGCCAAGAAATTTTAACTTTAATTATTGCCCTCTATCCACATAAACATGGTCTAAAGCATTTTAGTCAAGTCAGGAGCAAAGAAGATTTTTTATGTTCATCTATTTGGGTACTTTTCTCAATAGTTTATCATCTGGCTTATTAGTGGCATAGTGATTGCAGTTCTAGTGGAAAGTCCTTTTTGTGCATGCAGAAGTCTACAGTTCTCTGTATGTAGAAAACCACTGGGATCTTAAATAATATAGAGTTTTACATATAAAATGAGAAACAAAACACAAAGCTATATAACGAGAATTATTCCAAGTGTTTATGCAAGAGATGATGACTTCAGATTGAGTGCTTCTTAAATCTGCTAGGACTATGCTCTACCTTCAGCTTCAAAGAAAGTACAATATTTCTATCTGTAGATATAGCTAAAAGATAATATCCTGTTGTTCTCAGTCTCTCATGAGGCAACACATTTGTTAGCTTTCCTATTATTTTTATTATCCATTTATTAGCTCCATTTCCATTACCAATTATATCCCCTTCTTTTCATTTGTCACCCAAACTTTCCCCCTTAACAGAAACATCAGGTTCAGTCAGAAGAATGACTTCGAGAGAGTAAGAGAGTAATGTATTGTTAAGAACATCTGGCCTGTACATATAAATAAAGACCACTAAGGCTTCTGTATAAAATTTAAGATTATGATGGGTGGGCATTGAGTACTACTCACCTTGTGGTCTCCCAAGAAAAGTCTCTTATGTAAATTCCCTTGCTTATTAAAATTGCCAACTGCCAATTTAGAGATGTCTGCTTCTTTCCTCAATTTTTTTTTGTGCCCACATGTGGTGCCAGTTTCAAATTTAACCCAGGGAACTCCTAATAATTGAATTCTTTTTTTTTCCAGAGGGACAACATGAAGATAGCCAGTTCGATTGGCCCCGCTTGCCTGGGACACCCAATTATTCACATCACAGAATTAAGTTCATATGGGATTTGGTGATGTTTTGCATGGAAGGTGGATGAGTTCAGGTCATCCCTTTCTGCCTTATGATTAGAGATATCTATCTGGTGCCAAGTGCAAGATTCCGAAGTCAGCTATATTTAAAGATTCTCACAAAATATAGGGAGAACTATAATAGGGTGTTTTCATTTTGCAGAAGGTTCTAGAGTGAGTTCTGATAGTTCTGCCTAATGCCTCACCAGCCACACTTCCCATAGTCTAAACTGGTACTTTCCAAGTGCCAGACATTTTTATTTACTACTACTGTCACAAAACCAGTTTGTCCCATTTTTGTACCTGTAACTTAACCCTTTCTGGTCACCATGTTCTCATCTAGATCTTTGGGCTGAAAGTGTCAAGTGCAAGAGAAACAAAAGCATTAATAAAGCATTTTTACAAAACTTATCCAGAATTAAATTTGAATTGCTTAGACCTGGAGGTGGATTAAGGTCAGTTGAGGCCCCAGGAGCAGAAGAAAATATTGGGCCCCTTGTCATTAGAAAAAAATGTAAAGTTGGGGTTTTGATGGTTCCTTCAGAATCAGGGCCCAGAGGGCATGTCCTATATGCCCGCCGTTAAATCCACCTCTGCCTAGACCCCTTTCTAAAAGGTTGACACTTGGAGCATCTGCCAATCTCGTCTCTGGTTGCTGTTAGGAAAAACAATGCTTCATCATGACCAGAAATGGTTAAGGCAAAGTCCTCGATTTCCAAATTCTCAAAATAGTTTTATATGATTCTTGTCAATCTGTACCCCTTTTGTTTTTATCATTGCACAGGAAACAGCTTAAAGAAAGCAACTTTTGCCCAACCATGCAGTGTTGAAATGGATAGAGCATTAACATGGGATGCTGAGATCCCAGGTTCAAAACCCTGAGGTCACCAGCTTTGAGCATGTGTTCACCACCTTGAGTGCAGGGCCATTGAGCTGAGTGTGGGGTCGCTGGATGGAGCATGAGATCATCAACAAAACCCCATGATTGCTGGCTTGAAGCCCAAGTTTGTTGGCTTGAGCCCAAGGTCATGACTTGAGCAAGGGGTCACTGGCACAGCTGGAACCCCTGGTCAAGGTACATGTGAGAGGCTATCAATGAACCACTAAAGTGCCTCAACTGAGTTGATGCTTCTCATCTCTCTCCCTTTCTGTCTGTCCCTCTCTCTTTATCTCTCTCTCTCTCTCTCACTGCCTCACAAAAGAAAAAAAAAAGTAACTGCTTTCTGAATGCAGCTGCATTTAATAATTAAACTGCTTTGCTAATATGTGTGACAAAGGAGGACATATATGGAAAACAGTCATACCAGATGCTCATTGTTGAGTATTTCCTGTCATAAAGGGGGGAAAATGTCAAACAGCAAATATATAGTTATGTCAAAAGCACAACAGAGAGCTGGCAATGAGGCTGAAACAGTTATGGCAAACATCACCAGCTTTCAGATAGCTGAGCAGCAGTGAAGCAGAATCAGGAATTGTGGGTGTGAACACAGAGCACATTCCTAGCAGCTGTGGCTGATGCAATGCTGTGAGAATACTCCAGCTCCCAGAACCCTTCTAGGCACACCCAGGAAGAGAGATCACCCACAATAAGGAAATGACTTAGCGCTAACCACGCAGCTCCCTGACCTTTTCAGCCATTGGCTATGAAGGACATGCTGTAACACCCTATAGGCTGAACCTGTGTATATAAGCTAGCTTACTTCCTGAATAAAGTGGATCTGCATCACTGAACCTGGTTACCGGAGTCAGGTCTTTGTGTCTCCGTCATCCTCACTCCCGGCAGGACTTGTCCACAACTGGCACTCAACATCTGGCAGGGACCTAACCAGCATCCAAGGGACGGGTGAGTGACCCTTTGCAATGGGAAACCTTCTGCCCCACTCTCGAGCCCCGCAGGCTCGAGCCCTGCACGCCCTATTGCAGAGTAGGCAAGTTGAAGTTTGTTAAAAGGATCTCTGTACTTACTGGGAGATTCTCTTTGGTCTCAATCCTTGGATTGAGGACACACCTCTCTGGGACCTGGATACTTGGACCCGAGCTCTCCGATGCATTCATTTGGCCGAGGTACATAAGGGATGGGCCTTCCCTCTCGGTCTCACTCCTGCCTATTTGCAATACACGCCTGCTTGGCTGGTGCTTTTGCTGAGGACCCTCCACTGGAACCTAAGGTCCTACAGGCTACTCCTCTTTCAGAGAAACCCCTACCTCCGTATTCACCTCCCCTGTAGAGGAAGAAAAGGGTCGGGCCACCGAGTTTTGATAGACTTGCAGCCCAGCGCGCAGAAACAAAACTAAATACATTAGAAACTGCACCATCAGCTGGGATACCGGAAAAAGTGGAAGTTGCTACTTCCGCATTCCCTGCCGAGGGCTCAATGCCCCACCGCAGCCTCTCAGACACCATTTTCTACCCCAGCTTTAACTCCAACACGTATTCCTGCTGCAGACCCATGGGCCAGCCTATACGCCCCCATGTGTCTTTTCTTTCTGTCTGTCTTGTCTATTTTTCTGTATCTCTCGCTCTCTCTATCCCCCGCCCCTCTCTCTGAAATGACGCTGGAAGGACCCACCCATGGCACAGTGGCGGGGATCACACCCTCTTCTAATGCAAGGGAGAGGTTATGCTTGTGTTTTTCAGCCAATTTGGATCCCAGGAACCACCCAACCTGCTTGACAGGGTTTCTTGGGCACCCACTAACTGGTTCAGTCTTCAACTGTCCAAAGCCTCAGCCCTGGCCTTTTCCATACCGACTACTCCACAGGGGGTAGGAGGTCCTCAGCGCTGGAGAAGAAGACCTTGCAGCCGGCATGCATGCCCCATCACCTGGGGGGATGTGGAGGCTTTGGCGGGGCAGGCCCAGAGAATTGCTCCTGACCAGTCCCCAGGCCCTGTTGCTCTGTTCTTGCTTATGTGTGCTATAGTAACTGCTGACTCCCAGATGCAGGCAGCGACAACCTGGGGCTCGACCCTCGCAGCATGAGCTGGTGTTTTCAGTTCATCTTTGGAGGATGAGGAGAATTGGGCCAGAGTTGCAATTCACAGACTCCAGAAGGTAAACGTCAGCAGCTGCAGTGGGAGGATGAACGGAAGCCAGGCTTGTATTGCCAAGTGGCTGCTGGAATGGCAGGGAGTTCCTGCTAAGCTGCTGGTGGGTTCACTGACATTTTAGGACATAGGGGTGAATGCCATCATGCTCTCTAGAGCAGAGATGGAAATGCTGACTGCCATTGCCACGTGCTCCTCTTTGGGACAGTGTAAGACCTGCCAGAACGGCAGGCATGAGGGGGTGGCTGAGGCCTCATGTTTGTGGACTGATTTCCTGGACTACGACCACAGTGATCACTGGCTTCTTTGTTGGATGGACTTATGAATTTCGGACAATGTGAAATACCCTGATGGGGGTGGGGGTACCTTTGCTGGAAGCACTCCCCTGCCCCGGAAGCTTTTCCCATGGCTAGAAAGAAGGCAGAGGACATTTTGCGCTTTTGGCAAAGTGCTCAGAGACTGGTGAAATGTACCTTTGTAACTGTTGAAATTGTATGATTTGTCATGTTGTTGTAATTTGTGTTATGTGCCTTGCAACCATATCTAGTACGCAGCCCACGGCAAGCCATCAGTTCTGTGTTTGGATGTTGTGACCTTTGTGGGAAGAGGTCATGCATGGACCTATGTCCATTTTTTGCATTCAAAATGGAACTGTGTTTAACGGCACCTGGGAGGTCTCTTTAACCCAATGGGAGGGAAATGACATCCTGACCCCTAGGAGGAATCCCCTGTTTAAGAACCCCACTCTATTTCCTAACTAGTCCAACATTACAGAAGCTTGCCTCATTGTTTAATCTAGCAAATCTATTAGCGTATAGAACCAATAGGTATTATAGTTGTTTTTGTTCTACTAGGATTCTGTTGCATAATGCGTAGCATTCAGAAGCTACAAGAACAGCAAGCTGTCATTCATCAAGTCTAATTGGCCTTAATTAAAAGAGGAGGGGGAGATGTGGGTGGAGCACAGAGCACATTCCTAGCAGCTGTGGCTGATGCAATGCTGTGAGAATACTCCAGCTCCCAGAACCCTCCTGGGCATACCCAGGAAGGGAGCTCGCCCGCTATAAGGAAGTGACTTAGCGCCAATCACGCAGCTCCCTGATCTTTTCAGCCATTGGCTTTGAGGAACACGCTGTAACACCCTATAGGCTGAACCCATCTATATAAGCTAGCTTACTTCCTGAATAAAGTGGATCTGTGTCACTGAACCTGGTCCCCAGAGTTAGATCTTTGCATCTCCATCGTCCTCACCCTGGCAGGACTTGTCCACAGGAATCTAGAGAGTCTGTGTGACACAAAAGTAGCCCAAAAAAGCACACACCTTCAGCAATGCAGAGGAAGAAAAACTTTCTTTCACAGTGAGAGTTGCCACTTTCTTATGTAAAACTGTAAAGCTGAGAAGTTTTTGTTGCAAAGCCAACTGCATTCTCCAATATACCTTTATTTATATTTCACAAATAAGGATTTTTGCTTTCTTGCCTTCTTGTCAGTTGGGGAGTGCAAGCTGATCTACCCCCCAAATGGACACATCAGTCCAATGAATCACCAGCATTTTACAGTAAGGTGTTCATTTTCAACAGTAGTTCAGGTGTTTAAAGCATCACCCCATGTACCAAGATTGCGAGTTCCATCCCCACCCGGGTGCATACAAGAATCTTGCTCTTTCTCACTCTTTTCTTCGATCTTCAAAATCAATCAATCAATAAAAAAGTTAAAAATAAAGTTTAATAGCAAGCTAACAGTAGCTCTACAAAGGAGTGTGTTTCGTAGCTGTGTGAAACTAGCAACTCCAAAACCCAAGCATGGGGTTCCTCCAGAGGCAGGTCCCCCTTGTATGGTAATGCCTATTATCGAATACTCCTTATTGAAGATTATTGCTTTTTGCAAAAATCATCAGTTTCAGAGACTTGTGCTGTTTCCTAAACCCAAACTGTCCAATAGGTCCTGGGCCTCCTATTTGGTAAAGAGGAAACAGTTTTTCACTGTCTGCTGCAACATCAAAGCTGCCACTGGTGTCAAATAGCAGGGGATTTCGTTCCCTACATTTACTTCTCTGCACTTTCTCCCTAACTGGGATTATCTCACTGGCATTTAGGAAATAAGAAATTAAAAGCATAAAACAGACCACCTTCTAAGCAAGAGAAACAGTACATGAAATCAAGTCAAAAGACCATAGGCACCAGGCAATTTTAACCTTTGTTTATTATTCATTGCAAGATTTGCTCCAACTCTACAAATGTAATTCAGCATATCAATTTTCCCTGAACTAATCTACAGAATCAATGCAACACCATTCAAAATTCCAACATGATTTCTTTAGACAATTACCAGCTTCTTCTAAAATTTATATGAAAAAGAGAGAATTTAGAATAGCCAATTAGAAAAAACAGTGTTTGTAATACTTATCCTACCAGATTTCTGTCTTATTTTAGAATTAGATAAATTGGAAAAAAAGAACAAATTTTTAATGTTAAGATAAAGATAGAAACATACAAATGAAAGGGTATGGAGTGTCTAGAAGTATCCCACGTATAAATGGTGAATTGATTTTGAAAAAGGTTTCATAAGGTAAAAATTACCTTTGCAAAAAAATCCTTCTGAAATTCTAAAACCAGTGGATATTCATATGCAAAAACAACCAACCAAACAAAAAAACCCTTAAATTGTGTTTACTTAACACAATTTACAGAAGTAACTCAAAATGGATTATAAACTAAAATCTAATGAGTAAAAATATAATACTTTTAAACCAAAACATAGTACAAAAGTATACTCAATAGCTTTATTTGTGGTAGCCAAAAACTGTAAATAATGTATGTCCATCAAAGACAAATGTATGAACAAATTTGTGCTCATTCACACAGTGATATACCTTTCAGAAATGAAAAAAAAAATGAGATAACAATGCAAGCAACTGCATGGATCACAATATATTTTTGAATAATTAAAAATAGCCAGAAAAAAATATGGTATGATTTTGTTAAAGTAAAATTCTAGAAAATTCAAACTACAATAACAGATGGAGCGGGGTTTGGAAGGGAGTGCAGGATTCTAGAGTTTCTTAGCAGTAACACTGCTGGCATCTGGGCTGGATAATCACTGCTGTGGGAGCCTTTCCTGTGTCTTGTAGGGGCTTTAGCAGCATCCCGACCTCGACTTAGTAGAACTCAGTAGCACACCCCATTCCCAGTTGTGACAATGAAAAAGTATCTCCAAATGTTACCAAATGTTTTTTAATGTTCAAGTTAGATTTTTGTTTAAAGGTCATTCTAATGACATAAAATGAACATGGGACAATTTTTTGTGGCTGTCGTTTTATGAAAGTGTATAAAATTATAATTATTTATGCCTTGATGTTTCTAATTCAGTAAAGTTATGTCAGAAAATGGTCCATGACAAATTCTATTCTCTAATAGTTTTAGAACTACTCAGTCCCCACCCCCTTTTCCTGACTCTGTTTTGGTAACTTTCATCTTCTAGAAATTTCTATATTATGTTTACATTTCTTAAAGTGATAGCATAAAGTATTTCACAGTATCTATTTATTTTAGCAATTGCATCATATGTAGTTATTTTTGCTTTTATTCTACTAGTTAATGGTTGTGTTTCCTGTTTGCTCTTTTCAGAAATTTTTCAATTTTGTTAATTACATTAGTCATTTCAGAAAACCAGCTTTTGCCTTGCATATTCCTCTGTATGTTCATTTTTATTTTAAAAGAACTGTACTTATTTTATTTTTTGCTCCATTTATCATATCAAGTGTTAATTTGCTAATTTTTTAAAAGTTTTTTCATTTTAGAGAGAGGATAGGAAGAGAAAGAAAGGAGGGGAGAAATGAGAAGAATCAACTCATAGTTGCTTCACCTATGTGCCTTGACTGGGTAAGCCTGGGGTTTCGAACCAGAGATTCCAGCATTCCAGGTCAATGCTTCATCCACTGCATCACCAAAGATAAAGCAATTTGCTAATTTTTGAAAAAAATATTTTTAGAATAAATGCTTATGATAGACTTTTAGTCTTTTTTATGTAAGGTTTTCAGGATTTTAGTCTTAAAAAAAATTTTAAAGACTTTATTTATTTTACAAGTGAGGGAAAGAGAGAGAGAGAGAGAGAGAGAGAGGAGCAAGAAGCATCAACCCTCATATGTACCTTTACCAGGCAAGCCCAGGGTTTTGAACTGGCAATTGCAGCATTCCAGGTCGATGCTTTATCCACTGCACCACCACAGGTAAGGTGAATAAGCAAAAAAGTATCTCATTTTTTTCATATGTAGAGCTTCTGTAATTCTTTTTTTTTTTTAAGAAAATTAAATTTAATGAGGTGACATTGATCAATATAAGAACAGAGGTTTCAGGTAAACATGTCTATAGCATTTGAGGTGTTGATTGTGTTGTATGCCCATCAAATAATATTCAATCACCATATATTTGTCTCTCTTTACTTCCTTTTCCTCACTCTCCTACCAAAGTAAACACTTCACTTTTATCTATGTCCATGAGTCTCAGTTTTATATTCCACCTATGTGTAAAATCATAGAGTTCTTAGCTTTTTCTGATTTACATTTTTCTGTCAGCATAATGTTCTCAAGATCCATACATGTTGTTGTAAATGTCACTACATCATCATTTCTTATGGCTGAGTAGTATTCCATTGTATATATGTACCATATCTTCTTTATCCAATCCTCTATCGAGGGACACTTTAGTTGTTTTCATTCCTTGATTACTATGAATAATACTGCAATGAACATGGGGGTGCATGTGTTTTTGCATACCAATGTTTTTGAGTTTTGGGCAGACATTCAATAGAGGGATTTCTGGGTTGTAAGGTAGTTCTATTCTTCATTTATTGAGGAACCTCCATATTTTATTCCATAATGGTTGTACTAACTTGCATTCCCACCAGCAGTGAGTGAGGGTTCCTTTTTCTCCACAGCCTCTCCAACATTTGTTATTATTACCTGTCTTGTTGATAATAGCCAATCTAACAGGTGTGAGGTTGTATCTCATTGTAGTTTTGATTTGCATTTCTCTAATAGCTAATAAAGATAAGTATCTTTTCATATATCTCTTAGCCATTTTTATGTCTTTTGGGGAGAATTGTCTGTTCAGGTCTTCTCTCCATTTTTTAATTGGATTGTTTGCTTGTTTGTTGTTGAGGTTTGTGAGTTTCTTATATATTTTGGATATTAACCCCTTATTGAAGTTGTTGTTTGTAAATATAATCTCCCATTTTGTTGGCTATCTTTCTGCTTTGTTGTCCATTTCATTTACTGTGCAGAAGCACTTTATTTTGAAGACTTTTTCACTAAAACCATATAAAAGACAAGGCTACTTACTCTCTCCACTCTTATTCAGCATAGTACTGGAAGTCTTAGCCAGAAGTATCAGGCAAAAGAAAAATAAAATAAAAAGCATCCATATTGGTAAAGGAGGAGTAAAGGCATCACTTTTTGGAGAACACATAGTCCTGTATATAGAAAACTCCAAAGACTGTATCAAAAAACTATTAGACCCTGGCCGGTTGGCTCAGCGGTAGAGCGTCGGCCTAGCGTGCGGAGGACCCGGGTTCGATTCCCGGCCAGGGCACATAGGAGAAGCGCCCATTTGCTTCTCCACCCCTCCGCCGCGCTTTCCTCTCTGTCTCTCTCTTCCCCTCCCGCAGCCAAGGCTCCATTGGAGCAAAGATGGCCCGGGCGCTGGGCATGGCTCTGTGGCCTCTGCCTCAGGCGCTAGAGTGGCTCTGGTCGCAATATGGCGACGCCCAGGATGGGCAGAGCATCGCCCCCTGGGGGGCAGAGCACCGCCCCTGGTGGGTGTGCCGGGTGGATCCCGGTTGGGCGCATGCGGGAGTCTGTCTGACTGTCTCTCCCTGTTTCCAGCTTCAGAAAAATGAAAAAAAAAAAAAAAAAAAAAAAGAAAAAAAAAAAAAAAAATATTAGAAACAATAAACCAATATATTAAAGTTGCACTATACAAAATCAATATACAAAAGTCTACTGCTTTTTTGAATGCCAACAATGAAACTTCACAAAAAAACCTGAAAAACAATTCCTTTTACAATTCCCCCCCAAATAAAATAATAAATGAAATACCTAAGGAATGAACTTAACAAAGGATGTGACAAACTTATACAGTGAAAACTACAAAGCATTATTGAAAGAATTGAAAAAGACACAATTAATTTCAAAAATAGTCTATGTTCATGGATCAGAAGAATCAACATAGTGAAAATGGCCATATTTTCCAAAGCAATATACAAATTTAATGCAAATCCCAATTAAAATCTCAATGTCATTTTTTAAAAGAAATGGAAGAAAAAATCACCAAGTTTGTATGGAACTATAAAAGACCCCGAAGCAATCCTGAGGAAAAAGAATGAAGCCAATAGTATCACACTACCTGACTTCAAATTATATCACAGAGCCACGATTATAAAACAGCATGGTACTGGCAGGAAAACAGGTATACAGACTAATGGAACAGAATTGAGAGCCCAGAAATAAAACCACATATAAATGGACAATCTTTGATGAAGGACCCCAAAACACACAATGGAGAAAAGAAAACCTCTTCAATAAATGGTGCTGGGAAAATTGGAAAGCCACATGCAAAAAAAAAAAAAAAATGAAATTTGACGACAGTGTGTCCTCCTGGACAAAAATTAATTCAAAATGGATCAAAGACCTAAATATAAGGTCTGAAACAATAAATTGCATAGAAGAAAACATAAGTACTAAACTTATATACGTTGGCCACAGAGAACATTTTATGAATTTGACGCCAAAGGCAAGGGAATTAACGGCAAAAATAAATGAAAAAGACTATCAAGCTAAAGAACTTTTGTACAGCAAAAGAGCTTCTGTTTTCTTTTTACTTTTTTTTTTTAATTTTAAATCTTATTTTATTAATTTTAATGCAGTGACATTGATAAATCAGGGTACATATGTTCCGAGAAAACATCTCCAGATTATTTTGACCTTTGATTATGCTGCATACCCCTTATTCAAAGTCAAATTGTCTTCCATCGCCTTCTATCTGGTTTTCTTTGTGCCCCTACCCTCCCCCCACTCCCTCCCTCTCCTTCCTTGCCCCCTCCCCACCCCTCCACCCCACTTCCTGTTACCATCACATTCTTATCCATGTCTCTGAGTCTTATTTTTATGTCCCATCTATGCATGGGTTCATATAGTTCTTAGTTTTTTTCTGATTTACTTACTTCACTCCGTATAATGTTATCAAGGTCCATCCATGTTATTGTAAATGATCCGATGTCATCATTTCTTATGGCTGAGTAGTATTCCATAGTATATATGTACCAAAGCTTTTCAACCCACTCGTCCTCTGATGGACACTTGGGCTGTTTCCAGATCTTTGCTATTGTGAACAATGCTGCTATAAACATGAAGGTGCATTTCTCCTTCTGGAACCGTTCTATGGTGTCCTTAGGGTATATTCCTAAAATTGGGATGGCTGGGTCAAAAGGGAGTTCGATTTTCAATTTTTTGAGGAATCTCCACACTGTTTTCCACAGAGGCTGCACCAGTCTGCATTCTCACCAGCAGTGCAGGAGGGTTCCCTTTTCTCCACATCCTCGCCAGCACTTATTGTGTTGTTTTGTTGAGGAGCGCCATGCTGACTGGTGTGAGGTGATATCTCATTGTAGTTTTAATTTGCATTTCTCTAATGATTAATGATGTTGAGAATTTTTTCATATGCCTATTGGCCATCTGTATATCCTCTTTTGAGAAGTGTCTATTCATTTCTTTTGCCCATTTTTTGATTGGATTGTTTGTCTTTCTGGTGTTGAGATTTACAAGTTCTTTATAAATTTTGGTTATTAACCCCTTATCAGACATACTGTCAAATATGTTCTCCCATTGTGTAATTTCTCTTTTTATTCTGTTCTTATTGTCTTTGGCTGTGCAAAAGCTTTTTAGTTTGATAGTCCCATTTGTTTATCCTGTCTTTTATTTTTCTTGCCCGTGGAGATAAATCAGCAAATATATCGCTGCGAGAGATGTCGGAGACCTTACTGCCTATGTTTTATTCTAAGATGCTTATGGTTTCACACCTTACATTTAAGTCTTTTATCCATTTTGAGTTTATTTTTGTGAATGATGTAAGTTGGTGGTCTAGTTTCATTTTTTTGCAGGTAGCTGTCCAATTTTCCCAACACCATTTGTTGAAGAGGCTGTCTTTACTCCATTGTATTTCCTTACCTCCTTTGTCAAATATCACTTGTCCATAGAGCTGTGGGCTTATTTCTGGGTTCTCCATTCTGTTTCATTGAACTATGTGCCGGTTCTTATGCCAGTACCAGGCTGTTTTGAGTACAATGGTTTTGTGGTATAGCTTGATATCAGGAAGTGTGATACCTCCCACTTTATTCTTCTTTTTTAAGATTGCTGAGGCTATTCATGTTCTCTTTTGGTTCCAAATAAATTTTTGGAATATGTGATTTATTATCTTTAAGGTATGTCATTGGTATTTTAATTGGTATTGCATTGAATTTATACATTATTTTGGGTAATATAGACATTTTAATGATGTTTATTCTTCCCAACCATGAGCATGATATATGCTTCCACTTGTTTGTATCTTCCTTAATTTCTTTTATCAATGTTTTATAATTTTCCGAGTACAAGTCTTTGGTCTCCTTGGTTAAATGCACTCCTAGGTACTTTACTTTTTGGTTGTAATAGTGAAGGGGATTGTTTCCTTAATTTCTCTTTCTGACTGTTCATTGTTGGTGTATAAAAATGCCTCCGATTTCTGAGTATTAATTTTATATCCTGCCACCTTGCTGAATTCATTTATCAGGTCCAGTAGTTTTTTGACTGAGACTTTAGGATTTTCTATATACAATATCATATCATCTGCAAATAATGATAGCTTTATTTTTTTTCTTCTTTTCCAACTTGAATGCCTTTTATTTCTTCTTGTCTGATTGCTGTGGCTAGGACTTCCAGGACTATGTTGAATAAGAGAGGTGAAACAGGGCACCCCTGCCTTGTTCCTGATATTAAGGGGATTGCTTTTAATTTTTGCCCATTGAGTATGATGTTGACTGTGGGTTTCTCATAGATGGCTTTTATCATGTTGAGGTATGTTCCCTGTATTCCCACTTTGCTGAGAGTTTTGATCATGAATGGGTGCTGGATTTTATCAAATGCTTTTTCTGCATCTATTGAAATTATCATGTGATTTTTCTCCTTCCTTTCATTTCTGTGATGAATAACATTGATAGATTTGCGAATATTGTACCAGCCTTGCCTCTCCAGAATAAATCCCACTTGATCATGGTGTATGATATTTTCCATATATTGTTGGATCCGGTTTGCTAGTATTTTGTTGAGGATTTTAACATCTATATTCATCAGGGATATTGGCCTATAATTTTCTTTTTTTGTGTTGTCTTTGCCTGGTTTTGGAATCAGAATTATGCTCGCCTCATAAAAGGAGCTTGGAAGTCTTTCTTCCTCCTGAATTTTTTGAAATAGCTTGAGAAGGATAAGAGTTAGTTCTTCTTTGAATAGTTGGTAGAATTCATTTGTGAAGCCATCTGGACCAGGACTTTTCTTTGTTGGGAGTTTTTTTGATAACTGTTTTGATCTCATTTGGTGTAATCGGTCTGTTTAGGTTTTCTGATTCTTCCAGACTGATTTTTGGAAGATTGTATGTTTCAAGAAATTTGTCCATTTCATCTAGGTTGTCTAGCTTTTTAGCATACAGTTCTTCATAGTATTTTCTTACTATGCTTTGTATTTCTGTTGTGTCAGTTGTTATTTCTCCCCTCTCATTTCTAATTTTATTTATTTGAGTCCTCTCTCTCTCTTTTTCTTGGTCAGTCTAGTTAAAGGTTCATCAATCTTGTTTACCTTTTCAAAGAACCAGCTCCTAGTTTCATTGATTCTCTGTATTGTTTCTTTAGCCTCTATGTCATTTATTTCTGCTCTGATCTTTATTATTTCCTTCCTTCTACTACATTTGGGCTTTACTTGCTGTTCTTTTTCTAATTCTTTTAGATGCAGGGTTAAATTGTTTATTTGAGCTTTTTCTAGCTTCTTAAAGTGTGCCTGTAGTGCTATGAACTTCCCTCTCAGCACTGCTTTTGCTGTGTCCCATAAATTTTGAGTTGTTGTATGCTTGTTATCATTCTTTTTTAGGAACTTTTTTATTTCTTCTTTGATCTCATCATTAATCCATTCGTTATTTAACAACCTGCTATTTAGTTTCCATATGTTTGAGAATTTTTGAGCTTTTCTGTTGTGGTTGATTACTAGTTACATGCCATTGTGATCAGAGAAAGTGTTTGATATGATTTCAATCTTCTTAAATTTGTTGAGACCACTTTTGTGCCCTAACATGTGGTCTATCCTAGAGAATGTACCATGAGCACTTGAAAAGAATGTATATTCTGCTGCTTTAGGGTGAAAGGTTCTGTAGATATCTGTTAAATCGAGTTGATCTAGTGTGTCCTTTGAGTCTGCTGTTTCTTTGTTAATTTTCTTTCTTGAGGATCTATCTAGTGATGTTACTGGGGTATTAAAATCCCCTACTATTATAGTGTTGCTGTTGATCTCGCTCTGTATATCCATCAAAGTCTGCTTTATATATTTAGGTGCTCCTATATTAGGTGCGTAGATATTATAATAATTATATCTTCCTGTTGGATTGCTCCCTTTATCATTATGTAGTGGCATTCTTTATCTCTTACTATGTTCTTTGTTTTAAAGTCCATTTTGTCTGATATAAGTATTGCAACCCCAGCTTTTTTTTTTCATTTCCATTTGCATGAAATGTTTTTTTTCCATCCTTTTACCTTCAACCTATGCGAATCTTTTGATTTAAGGTGTGTCTCTTGTAGACAGCATATGTATGGGTCCTGTTTTCTTACCCTATGTCTTTTGATTGGATCATTTAATCCATTTACATTTAGGGTTATTATTGACATGGAATTGTTTATTGCCATTTTATTCTTTAAAGCTGTATTTCTCTTTTGCTATATTCTTTTCCCACTTTGGTCTGTTTACACCATGCCCCTTAACATTTTCTGCAGCATTGGTTTGGTTGTAATGAATTCCTTGAGTTTTTTTTTTGTCTGGGAAACTTTTTATTTTTCCTTCAATTTTAAATGATAGCCTTGCTGGATAAAGTAGTCTTGGTTGTAGGTTCTTGTTCTGCATTACTTTGAATATTTCTTGCCATTCCCTTCTGGCCTCAAGTGTTTCTGTTGAGAAGTTAGATGTCATCCTTATGGGGGCTCCTTTGTAGGTAATAACTTTTTTTCTCTTGCAGCTTTTAATATTTTCTCTTTATCACTTAGCTTTGGTATTTTAATTATGATGTGTCTTGGTGTAGGTTTCTTTGGGTATCTCTTTAATGGAGTCCTCTGTGCTTCTTGGACTTGTGAGAGTTTCTCTTGCATTAATTTAGGGAAGTTTTCACCTATGATATGATTGAACAAAGTCTCTATCCCTTGTTCTTTTTCTTCTTCTTCAGGAACCCCTATGATGCGGATGTTATTTCTCTTCATGTTGTCACAGAGCTCTCTAAGATTCCTCTGACTTTTTGAGTCTCTTTTCTCTTTTCTTCTTTGCTTTCATGCCTTCATTCCAGTTGTCCTCCAACTCGCTGATTCAATCCTCAGCTGTATCCATCCTGTTTTTAATTCCTTCCATTGTGGTCTTCATTTCTGATATTGTATTTTTCATCTCCGACTGATTCTTTTTTAATATTTCAATATCCTTTTTATACTTGCTATTTCTTTATTTAGGTGTTCGTGATGACCATCAGTTGTTATTCTAAGATCCCTAAGCATCCTTACAATCATTATTTTAAACTCCGCATCCAGATGTTTGATTATTTCCATATCACTCAGTTCATCTCCTGAAGGTCTCTCTTGTGGTTTCATTTGGATTGCACTTCTTTGTCTTCTCATTGTGCCTGGGTAACTGGGTGTTTTCTTTGTAGAGCTGGTTGAGTCTAGGCTTGGTGTTGACTGTCTCTAGTTTTTACTTGTGTTGTTTCTAAGTCTTCTTGGGTTGGCTTCAGCTATTATTTGTAATCCACTTTAGGATTTGGGCGGCTTTGAAGTCTTGGTTTGTTTGTTTTCTTAACAGTTGATTGTCTTGTTTGCTGATCTCAGCAGGGGGCTTATTTGAAACTGTATCCAGGAATGCGGTGGGTGTGACCTGAGGCTTTGAAATCCTCTTCTGCCAGTTAATCTCTCTGGGGGCAGGTTGCTTTCTCAGCTTCAGTAGGGGGAGGTGTATCTCAGATTTCCAAGGAGATTTGAGTTACTGCTCCTCCTCCCCACTTCTTGTTTTCAGCTGTGTCTTGTTGCGCTGATTGGAGCTGGAGAGATGTCTGTATCTCTGTGACCTGGAAGTACTTTTGTATTTTGCTTTGTGGAAGGATCAGCCCCTCCCTCAGTTATGGCCACCTCCAGCACTGAATGAGTCAGCTTTTTATGTTATCACTTTTATTCCTCTCCCCTTCACCATCCGTCTCTCTCTTTCTCCTTTCTTTTTGGAAGACAAGTGGGCTCTTACAATACTCCTTGTTCCCTGGTCGCCAGGTAAGTGGCTGTGAGCAATATTTACTGCTCTTTATCCCTGGAATTGAGAGCCCAGCCTCACCGCCCCCCCATTCCTGTAAGCAGAGGAGATTCAGGCGCTCCCCACCAGGTTTCTTGTGGCTTCTTCTTTGCTCCTTGATTTTTGAAAGCTGTTCTTGTAGTCCAGATTTGGTTTTTCACGCTGATTGTTCATAAATTAGTTTATAATCCAGTTCGGTGGTGTGAGCTGGGAGTCTGTGCATCTGCCTACTCCACTGCCATCTTCAGGTCTCTTCTGTTTTCTTTATTTACAATTTTTTTCTAATTTTAATATTAACTTTCCATTGATTCATAATTTATTAAAATGTTTGTCCTTGTAAGGCCAGGAGCCGCCATCATGGCCATTCACATGCAGGTTCCCATTGGATTCGGGCAGACGATAAAGAAATGGCGGAGTCAGAGGACGGAGGCCATCCTATTTATTGGTGTCTCACCAAGACAGGCAAACCACAAAAGAAGACAAGGGAAAAGCAGAAAACCAGCTCTTCCCATGAAGGGCAAGGGATCAGGGAAGCCCCTGCAATTGTGATAGCAGGAACTGTGTGTCCAAGCTCCTGGTCTGTCCCACTTTATAGTGTAGAAAACCAAAATCCCTTAATCCAATATACAAACAAGGAAGTCTCCGATACAAAGTCACTTATCCAAGGCATAATTGGATTCCTCATGAGAGTGCACCACCCAGATCATACAATCAGTCAAGGGTGTGGGGAAAAGCTTAGTCCCAAAACCAAACCTTAGGCTACAACGACCTGGCCTGCTTATAGCCTGTCCCCCACACCCAATATAAGTCACAAGCGAGCAAACATATATATCACATTTACAAACTTATTTGTCCAACATTCCACCCCTTTTGCTCGCTTTACAATCTAAACCACAGGCATCTTCCATGATGGTCACTGTGCAAGGAGTAGGATACATTGCATAAACAGAAATAGTACCAACTACAGCAATAGGATTAACAGATCAAAAACTATGGGCGAAATGAGAGAGCTGTCAGTGGCACCAAGAGAGGCAAATCTTTTCCCTTTGGTAGAATACAGGCCAGAGTTTTGTCTGCAGACAGCACCGTAGCTGGCATCAGAGGCCGCCCTGAGCGGGCATACCAAACCTTATTGGCCAATACACCAGCATCTGCTGGTTCTATGTGTAGTAAAATAGGGGAACTCATTATTGGCCATAAAGAAATTACAAAGGTGCCCTTCAAAATGCTGTCCCCTTGAGCACTCAAGGGATAATACACTTCTACCTTAGGTGGCCAGGTGCTGGTTGCCCAAGGAGTTAACTGGAGGTCCACCTCTAACCCCTTTCCCCATGGTGCCAACAAGGCCACCCATCTCAGATGGGGGGCCTGTACAGTCCAGGGCCAAGTCCATTGAAGCCGTTGTCCTTTAAGAAGGGCTGTTGGAGCAGGCAAGAGCACGTTGCCCTGCTGTCCGAAACCTGGCTTGAATAAAATGTCCTTGGTGCGTATCTGCAACTGAATAGGGGCAGCTGTCCGATGCAGGAGGGCCTCTACTGGAGCTGGGCTTCCCCGTCGAGGTCGCTCATTCAAAATCCGAAGTACTGTCCATAAGCAGCGTGTCCATCCAGTAAGAGAGCCGGTGCCCCCCTCCTGTCGCAGTCCCTGCTTTAAGAATCCATTATAAAGCTCAATGATACCAGCAGCCTGGGGGTGGTAGGGAACATGGTACTTCCAGTCCACCCCCAGCTTTTGAGCCCATTGCCTCACCGTTGAACCAGTGAAGTGGGTACCATTGTCACTTTCAAGGACCAGCGGTCTCCCGTATGCAGCACTCAGGCAGTCCAGAGCCTGTATGACTGCCCTCTGGTCAGGGTTACGAGCGGGGTAAGCAGCAAGCAGCCCGGTAGCAGTATCTACACAAGTGACTGCATACTGGTACCCTTCTGACTTTGGTAAGGGTCCAATGATGTCTATCTGCCATCGTGTCAGTGGGACATGACCCCTCTGGATCTGTCCAGGTGACACCAGTGGTCTCCGAGGGTGTTCCTTGGAACATACTGCACATTGCTCACAGGCTGCAAGTACCTCTGCATAGGACACAGGCAAGTTCCAAGCCTTAACCGTAGCCCACATAGTTTTCTGTCCTGCATGGAGCAGGCGCCGGTGGAGCCACTGTGCCACATCACCTGCAGGTGCAGTCTCCAACCATCGCAACCTTGCCAACGTATCTGCCTCATCATTCCCAGGATGGGCTAGAGGGGCATGCCCTGTGACATGATATACTGTCACCTGCTTCTGGTGTCCTATTTCCCATAAGTCCTGCCACATGGCCTGACCCCATAATGGACGGTGCATTACCATCCACTGGTTAATGTGCCAAGTAGCAATCCAAAGAGTCAGTCCACGATAGACAGCCCAACTGTCAGTACAGATCACCAGAGGTGAAGGTTCATTATGGGCAACTAGCCAAACAGCTCTTAATTCTGCCCATTTGCTGCTTTGGCCTGTACCCGTGTCCATCCAAATAGTCTCAGTGGCCGGATGGAAGGCGATAGCCATCCATTTGGCAGGTTGGCCCCTGCTGGAACCATCAGTATACCAGGCATCTTTGGGGATGGGCACCTGCCCCTCCTGGTAGGGACTGACCTCAGGTTCTGCCTCCTGAGCCCCAGTTGCACCTGACTCTAAAGTCGCATAGGTGACTGGACCCAAGACTTCCTGCAGTTCTGCCCTCAATGGGCTGGTGCTAAGAGCACAGCGTTGTTGCAGATAGGCACCCCACTTGGCCAGGGTAGACATTTGGGCCATACCACTACGTGGTTTAGTTGCCCAATCTCTCACCCATCCAGCTATAGGGTATGTTGTTTTGACTGTAACTGGTGTTGTGGTTGTAATACTCTCAGTTGCCAGGAGTGCAGCATACACAGCTGCCAGCTGCTTCTCTACTAATGAGTAACGAACTTCAGCACCTTTCCACAGTTGGGACCAAAATCCAATAGGTTGCCGTAGGTGCTCTGTCCGCTGCCACAAGCCCCATCCAAACCCCTCCGAGGTTACATGAACATCCAGCTCACAGGGCCTGGCAGGATCAAACATATTCAAGGCCTGTGCCACCTTGACAGCTCTCTTAGCAGCTGCAAATGAACCTTGCGCCTGCTCAGTCCAATCCCAGCGAACCCCCTTTCGAATAAGGTTGTACAAGGGGCGTAGTAACTGAGCCAAATGCGGTATAAATGCTCGCCAATACCCCAACAAACCTAAGAATTCCTGTAACTGTTTTACTGTAGTGGGCACGGGGTATGCTTGAATCTTATCTATAACTGCATCAGGGATAACTTTTGTCTTACCCAACCAGACAACTCCCAAGAATTTAACAGATAACCCAGGTCCTTGTAATTTGTTCTCGTTAACTTCCCAGCCACATGCTTTCAAATGGGATAGCAGGGTAGGGACTGCTTGCTCCAATTCTGAAAGAGAATCACTAGTTAGCATAATATCATCAATATAATGGTACATGCGGACTACCTCTGGCTGTTTCCATTTAGCCAGGTCAGCAGCCACCAGCCCATGGCACAAGGTGGGGCTATGCAAATAGCCCTGGGGTAACACTGTAAAGGTCCATTGTCTCCCTTCCCAACTGAAGGCAAATTGGTCTTGACTCTCTGCAGCTATATCAATAGAGAAAAAAGCATTGGCCAAGTCTGCCACAAAGTGGTATGTCCCCAGCTCATGGCTTAGCCGATCCATCATGTTAGCTATCGAGGGAACAGCAGCGTGCAAAGGGGGAACAACTTTATTAAGTTCCCTGTAATCTACTGTCATTCTCCAGGTTCCATCTGCTTTGCGCACAGGCCATACTGGGGAGTTGTAAGGACTGTGTGCTGGCCGGATGATCCCCACCTTTTCTAGTTCAAGGATTGTCCCTGTGACTCCTTTATAACCACCTGGCAGGCGGTACTGCTTGGTGTTAGTCACACGCCGAGGGACAGGTAATTGCAAAGGGGAATGTGATGCATGTCCCCGCAATACTGCCTTCACAACCCTGATCTGCAGCCGGAACTCCCCAGCTGTAGTTTCCAACCACAGTCCTTGCAAGACATCTACCCCCAAAATATATTCAGGAATAGGAGATACATACACCTTATATGGCTTAGGAGGCAGTCTCCCTATCCCCAATGGAATAGTTATTGGCTTCACTTGAACAGTTTGGCCCCCATAACCGTCAATGGCCACTGGGGCCCCAGCAAACCGCTCTGGGTTTCCATAGAGAAGGGAACATTCTGCACCTGTATCCACCAAGGCCAACACCTGTTGTACATTGGAAGGGGACCAGTGGATAGCCAGTTCCACATGTGGCCTCCGGTCCCCGCCCATCCCCGTTAGACGGGTCCCTCGGCCTCTTTCCTATTCAAACTGGTACAGTGGGTCTTGGGAGTTCCCCTCTCCCTCGGCCGTCTCTATCATATAATCTTGTAACCGAGCTGTGCGTGCACCAAACGTTTTATTGGTAGCTGCTGGGGCCTTTCGTCTCAGTGGCTGGAACTTCTGTTCTGGTTTAAGCTGCCGCCAAAGCTCCAAAAGAATTTTATTAGACTGACCATCCAATTTCCCCTTATCTGCTCCAGCCGCAATCAAGTCTACCCACATCTGCGTTCGGGTAACCTTTACAGGCCCGTTTCCCTTGTTAGTTGGGGGGGAAACATAGGCAGCAGCCCTCACTGCTTTATGATCCTGAGCAGCCTCCAGCTCTCCCAAATCTGCTACCATCTGTGTAACTGCATTGATGGGCTGCCCCACATAGGGGCCCAAGATAGCCACAAGTGACCCAAAAAGGGCTGACGGGGCGCTAGCAAGGACAAATTCCCTCATTTTGGCCGTAAACACTTCCTCGTCTGGCCCATGAGACCCAGGGTTGAAAACAGCATTCTTCATACCTAGTTCTCGAAGGACCTTTACTAACTCACTGTAGCACTGCCACCGACTCATTGCCCCCGGCAGTTCTCCAGCATTCTGCCAGACCATACGAATGGCAGCCATCACCCATTCTAATAGGGTATGGTCTCCTGAGTTGCCATGGCAGTTCTGAAGACGCTGCCTCAAGGAAGAGTGTGTGGTAATGGCAGCCAATTTCTCCATCTCTGTTCCGGAGAGCATGATGCCATCCACCCCTATATCCCATAATCGTATTAACCAGGCTACCAGGGATTCAGTAGGTTTCTGCCTAAATTGTGCCCCCAACTCCATCAGCTCTGCCTGGGTATAGGGCCGGACCACAGAGTGTTCCATTACCTGGGCTGGAGGCTGTGGCTGCCCCTGAGGGACTCTGTGTTGCTGGGTTTTTACCTTCTTGGCGACAACTGGTTGGGCTCTCAGTGTGCGTATGGCAGCTTCAGCCTGAGCCTTCTCATCCTCAGAAGAGGAGTCGCAAGCGCCTGCTCCCGCTGACTCAAAGCCAATCCACCGGCACGGATGCTGCTGCTCCTTTGGTGACCATTTAGGCTCCTGTGGCGGCTGGCTTTTGGCCAGAAGCTGAGACTCAAGCTCTTGAATCCGCAGTTGTTTCTCCAACAACTGCCGGTGAACACGTTCAACTTCCAGGGTAAACTGCAACTCGCGAACCCGTAATTCCTTCTCCAGTGCTTGCTCCAATTCCAGCCTTTTCTGCCGTTCTATTTGCAATTCATACTGAAGCTTTTGACCTCGGGCAGTTTCCTTTTGAGTAAAAAACATGTAGCCCATGGCCCCTAAAAGGACAGCCATGGGGAGCCAGAGCAGCAACCAGTACTCTATCCCACCCATCAAGGGTGGTGGCTCCATACCAATCTCTGAATCCTGCCGGAAACTACGCCAGTTGTAAGGCCAGGAGCCGCCATCATGGCCATTCACATGCAGGTTCCCATTGGATTTGGGCAGACGATAAAGAAATGGCGGAGTCAGAGGATGGGGACCATCCTATTTATTGGTGTCTCACCAAGACAGGCAAACCACAAAAGAAGACAAGGGAAAAGCAGAAAACCAGCTCTTCCCATGAAGGGCAAGGGATCAGGGAAGCCCCTGCAATTGTGATAGCAGGAACTGTGTGTCCAAGCTCCTGGTCTGTCCCACTTTATAGTGTAGAAAACCAAAATCCCTTAATCCAATATACAAACAAGGAAGTCTCCGATACAAAGTCACTTATCCAAGGCATAATTGGATTCCTCATGAGAGTGCATCACCCAGATCATACAATCAGTCAAGGGTGTGGGGAAAAGCTTAGTCCCAAAACCAAACCTTAGGCTACAATGACCTGGCCTGCTTATAGCCTGTCCCCCACACCCAATATAAGTCACAAGCGAGCAAACATATATATCACATTTACAAACTTATTTGACCAACAGTCCTATATAACAAGAACAACAAACCACATGGTGTGATAAGAAAACAGCCATTTTGAGTTTTTTGCTTAAGCATTTTACATGTTGACAATCCCACTTGCACTAAGTCTGGACATTTAGATTAGGACTGGAGTTTAGGATCCTGTAAATTCCTGCCTGGCTTTTCCTGGAACACGTTTTTGAAAGGAAGCTTCAGAGCTGAGCCCGTAAAAAATTAGTAATGACCGCCTCTGCCACCTTACAATTAATAGGTCTGCCTACCTGGCTTTCTGTCTCCTGCTCACTCATGACCTAGTATAGATAGAGAACTGCCTTATCCTCAGCTCATTATAACCCTCTTTTTCTGGGATTTTTAATTAATAGATCTTGTGACTTAGGCCTGACTCGTGGTGGCACATTGAATGAAGCCTCAACCTGGGACTCTGAGGTCATGGAATTGAAGCCCTGGGCTTGCTTGGTCAATGCACATATGGGAGTTGATGCTTCTTGCTCCTCCCCCTTTCTCTGTCTTTCTCTCTTCTCTCTAAAATGAATAAATAAAATCTTAAAAATATATATATGTGTGCCCTAGTTCTCAGCATATGAGGACATCAAAAAAATATTTCCAGCATGGCTTCTAGCTCAATTGACTTATGGCAAGAACACATTCAGTCCTTTGAAATGCATTACGATTTGGACATAAGACTATTTGCTTACTTTTTACTTGTTCCTAATGAATATTATTCTGTACTTGGGTGAAGTTTTATACATATGTTTAATAGGTAAATATGTTTAAATTTTGTTGCTTAGATTCTTTACATCATTACTTATGTTCTTTTCTGCTTTTCCCCCCATTATTAGAAGAGTGGGAGTGGTAAATCTCCCCCTATGATTGCAGAGTTTTTCATTTCTCCCTGTAATTATAAATCACAAAAGAACTGAATAATAATAAGCTCATCTTATTTTATGGTAGACAATAGGGTTTGTGTATATTGACCAACAGTAGGTGGGTAATTAGTGATAGGTTATGATGTTGGAAATTTGCTGATATTTAAATAAAAAAAATATATTACATTATCCCATCCATGGTAAATTGCTCAGATTTTTATTATAATTTACACAATAAAAAATTTTGTGGCATTTTAATTAGAGAAGTCATAGTATAACACATCTTTTTAAATAATCACTACCCAAGTCTACATCATTTATCTCTGTTGTTATTTTGAAAGCATCTATTTCCCTTACCTCCAATTCCTTGCCTTCCATTTATATATAACATACATAGTCAAATAATTTCTATTTATGTGTAAACATGTATACATCTGTTCAATTAGTATTAAGATCAAAATATAAAATATTTCCTGCACTTTAGAAGGGTCTCTCATGCTTTTCTGTATTAATATATCCCAGAGGTAGCTGCTTTTATTATATCTATCTTCATAGATTAGTTTTGAATTTTTATGTATATATAAATGATTTAATAATTTTGTTCTCTTTTGCACCTCTCATCTTTTGCTCATCTCTAAGTATGAGATTCATCTAAATTGTTGTGTGTAGCAAGAATTTTTTCTGCCTTATTCCTGTATAGTATACTATTAAGTTTATAAACAAATATTTACTAATTTTACTGTTGATAAGCACTCGAGTGTTTCCGTGTTTTACTATTACAAATAAGACTACTGCTAATATTCTTATACATAATTTTATCATAAGTGTGCACTCATTTCCTGTGGATACATACTTATTAATTGAATTGTGGCATCATTGGTTTTCATATATGCTTAGCTTTACTAAATATTACTAGAACATATTTCTAATGTAGATACATAAATTACATTCCCACCAGTGACATGTAAGAACTATAAACTTTGAACATCATGACCAATCATGTTAAATTTTCAGACTGTTTCATTTTAGCCATTCTGTTGGAATTGTACTGGTGTCTCATTGTGGTTTTTATTTGCATTTCCCTGATAGTTAACAAGATGAGTATCTTTCCATATGCTCTTGAGCTTTAGTTTTACTCATCTGTGACATACTTTGCAAATATTTTATCTATTTTGCCTAGTATTGTGTTTTGATGAACAAATTCTAATTTATGAAATTTTTCTTTCTAATACATTTTTATTTTTAAAAATATTTGCTCACTTCAAGTGCATAATGTTATTTTGTTTTACCTTTCATATATACTATCCATCTTGAATTAATTTTTTTGTGTGTAAGTAGGTATTAAGCTTACCATTTTTAAATATGGAAATTTTATTTTTGAAAAGTGCTATACACCAACTGAATTATAGGGTCAACATTTTTGACAATGAGGTGAGAGCATATGTGTGATTCTGTTTCAAAGCTTTGTATTCTTTTAAATTTCTATTCTTAAATATCTGTGCTGATTTTTATTATTATTTTCTTACCATCATATCTAAGTATATTTGGTTGATGTTTTAAAATATTTTTAGAGTGAGTGCTAATGTAATATATTTTGGTTTACTCTATGGTGTATGTGCCTTAAATACTGTATAAATAGTATAGCTTTATAAGATTTATAGAGTATCATCTTGTATATAGGATGTATTTGCCTGCACTGTACAGTATCTAGCATAAGCCCTACATCTTTTTGTTTTGTTTGTTTGCTTATTTTTGCCTAGATGCTTTTAGCTACTGCATTTTCTGCAGTTTCATAGAAATTCTAAGTCAGCTTGTGAACTTCTGTTCCCAAAATGCTGGGAATTTACTTGGTATTGCATTTAATATACAGATCAATATGGAATCTTCTAATATAAAGTTCATAATATAAATTTTAATTATTTACTGTAAAATTTCTCATGTAGTCTTGAGTGTAGAAGCCTGAGAACATATTGCATTATATTCATTCTTGCATTCTTGTATTATTAAAATCACTTTTGATGTTATTGTAAATAATATTTTAAATTTTAATTTTCTCATTACCTAATGCTTATATGTGGAAAAATTATTATTTTATATAAATTTTGTATTTGGTGACTTTTGCTGATTCTATTTTTAATTCTCTTATTTGAGTGTATCTTTTTTTTACATTACATATACACAATAAAGTAATCTTCAAATAAGAATTTTACGTTTCTTTTTTTTTTTTTTTTTTTTTTTTTTTTTACAGAGACAGAGAGTCAGAGAGAGGAATAAATAGATAGGGACAGACAGACAGAAAATGAGAGAGATGAGAAGCATCAATCATCAGTTTTCTGTTGTGACACCTTAGTTGTTCATTGATTGCTTCCTCATATGTGCCTTGACTGTGGGCCATCAGCAGACCCAGTAACCCCTTGCTCAAGCCAGCAACCTTGGGTCCAAGCTGGTGAGCTCTGCTCAAACCAGATGAGCCTGAGATCAAGCTGGCAACCTCAGGGTCTTGAACCTGGGTCCTCTACATCCACATCCCAGTCCGTCGCTCTATCCACTGCGTACTTTTTTTTAATCATGAAGAATATATTTGTTTTTCTTCTTGCCTTTTTGTATAAGCTGTCTTCAAATATGTAATTGAATGGAAGTGCTATCGAACATCCTATTTAGTTTATTTTTTCCCAACTCCGGTGGAAAGCATTTGATATTTCACATTTAATTATGATGCTGGTAAAAATATTTTTGGATATACTGTTTGTTTATTTTGTTTTTGTACATTTTTATTTTTTAGATTCCTCTAAGCTCTATTATCAACATTAGCATCACCATCCTTAGTTGGTTTAAAGAATTGTCATTCCTATTTACCTTTCACACCTTTTTTTCTAAAAACTTTATTTCATATTATTTTTGAATGATCTTTTTGGTAAGCATAGGTTTTTTGGTTGGTGGTTTTTTTGCAGCATTTAAAAATTGTCATCCTACTCTCTTCTATTTATATAGTTTCTTTTTATTTATTTATATATTTTTTATTGTAACACATTTAATTTGTGCTGCCACACTAGACGCTGCCAAGAACTGGTGTCAGCCCCCTGAGCACAGCGCCATCTCCCGGCACAGAGGAGTCTCGGCAGAGAATGAGCAATCAAAGCCAGGACAGGAGATGAGAAAGTGCTGTGTACCTGACCTTTGATTACTCAGGTGGCCAGTGAGGTTCCCCCCACTTCTCTTACAGGCACAAACTCATGAGGGGCAAGTGATATATATACTGCTCACAAAACTTAGGGAATATTTCAAAATGAATATGAAGAGATTTTAAAAAAAGCATTTGATCTTTTTTTTTTTACTAATCAAGAACATCAGAAAAGCAAACAACAAGTCAAAGAAAGTTGCTCAATTATGCAAATGAGATGCAAAACCAACTTTTATTTTATTGGTGACAATGCACTATTCAAAAGGCTGAAAGTACTGGAGTATCTGCACATTCCCTGATCCCCTAATTTTTGTGAGCAGTGACTTTTAACTAAAACTTTTAACTAAAATTTTCTCTTTCAAAGTCCTTTCATATTCTTTCTTTGAAAAATTGTGTAGCCTTGGGAAAAGTTGATTTAGTTTTCCTCAGTTATTTTATAATGCAGTCAGTAGTTTTTGTTGTTGTTTTGTTTTTGCACTTATCCTAGTGGTATTATATACGTCGTCTGGTTATATTGAGTTTTTCATCAGTTTTGTAAAATTTCAGTTATTATTGCTGCAGATATTGCTTCATTCTTGGCCTATCACAAGTGAGATGTCTCATTCACACATGATACATATTTTTTACTGTCTCATGGTCTTTTTTATTATTTTTCTGTTTCTCATAATATTTTTCTCTGTGAAACATTATGTTTACTGCCTACTGAACTGCCTTTCATAATTTTGATTATCTGAAATTTAATTTTTTTTAATTTTGTGTTTTAGTTTTTCTATTTTTTGACTCTTAGAAATCCCATGTGAGCCATTCATATACTCTAATTCTCAGTTATTAATGTTTACCTGTTCATAAATTTTGTCCTTTTTTATTAACATATTAATTATAAATATTGTGAAATTTTGTCTATTCACTGTAAGATATTTTAAATATAGCAAATAAACAAAATTTCAAAATATTTATTATTCTTTGGTTTGATTGTAATTAAATACAATATATATCTAAATAAATATATATGTGTAAATGGGTATATATAAACTGTATAATATATATTTAATTATATTTTTCTTGTGACCATTTCTCACCTTTGCCTATATCTGCACATCACTTTATTTTTACTTTGTGGTGGACTGATTATTGTAAAATACAATGCTTTCAGTCTGTTATCTTAGTTTACAGCATGTTAAGTGTTTAATTTTTTTCTGTCACAAGTAAAATGATAAGCACCTTGATCTTATAGAAACTTTGTTATGGTATTTCTGTATTTGTTTGGCCATTAGTCTTAAATTAAATAGTATGTATTTCAAGTGCATAAATATTAGGTTTTTTTCTGTGTTCTAAAGTAAAATCCAAGTATTTTAGTCAATGTCTGTCCACAATAGCTGAGTCAATATACAACTTTCACTGTCCAGAATTGTGTGGCCCCTGCAACCTCTGTTGAGCAATCTAGTCCCTCAATGGTCAGTTGCCACTAGGATTCTTGGAGTTTTATTTTTTACACATACAGTTTAGTATTTGAACACAGACATGAAGGAAAATTTTTACATAGACATGTGTTACTCCCTTTCTTGGTTTTCTCTCTTTGGGACACTGAATTCCAAATTTGAGTTGCCCTAACAGCCCTAAATTCTGATCTTTGTCTCTTTCACCTTCCAGCTGTAATAATTCCCTCTTATTTGTTTCTATTTCTCTGTGCCATCATTTGAAACATACCCTAAGAAGAATCATTCTGTGTGAGTATAAAGCAACTGCCTGTGCTATGGTTCTCTCAAAGAAAAAAGCACCACATTTTTGTTTTCCAATGCTCATTAAATTAGTAATTTTATCAGGCATTTTTGGTACGTCTAGTAAAAAGGTATGTTTGATCACATGTAGTTCATCATGGAGGAGTTATAAGTCTCCTCTCAATACATTATTACTTCAAGACATTTTAAAAATAAAAATGTATAATGAGTTAAAAACTCGGCAAAAATATTGTTTTCTTACAAGATCAGATTATATATACAGGGTTGGGCAAAAATACGTTTGCAGTTGTAATACAAATAAGTAATATAATAATCAATAAATAATAATACAGAATAAACTCTCTCTTTTACATATAATTGTAAGCTTGATTTTGTCCCCCATACAAATAGTCTTTAATATCCTTTCTATTACAGCCTAAAACTATCACTGTAGACAGTCAGGGAACAGCAGGGAGTCTCCCCCCTAAGCCAAGATGGCACAGAGAGGTTCTTTAACCCAGTGTGCAAAAAGCTAGAAAGATAATTGCATAGGAAAAAAATCCTCCCCTCCTTATCTTTATGAGAACTGATAGGTTGAGTAAGAAGGAGAGATGGTCTTTGAGTCCGGAGTCCAACCTTCTCCCAGCTTGCGGCACCTGAAGAAACTTCTTTTCTTTTGCACCTGTACTTGTCTCACAAGCTCGGCTTTGGTTGTGGCAGACAGCCGAACCTGCATTTTTGGTTATAGTTTTTGGTGACTCTGGTAAGATAATATGGACCTCTATAAGACCCAGAGGTCCCAGGTTGGGGCTTTGGCTGCCTGTGGCAGACCATCCCCAGGAGCGGGACTGTGGGGACTTCCAGCAGTTGCTGGAAGCTTTTCTTGAGAAATTTCCCTGCACTCTTTCTCAAGGTGCCATTCAACTAAAATGCTTTGTTGATGAAAGGAAATAAGTTTTGGGGTATTATATGGATCTCTAAACTGGGTTAGTCAAACAAGCATGAACCTTTGGTGTCCTCTATCCCTGCCACTTGAGCTTTGTGCCATTTGAGTCCTGTCAGGACCAATTATGGTACCAGTTGGCAGGAAATAAGATGCTAGAAGTTGCTTGTGAGTGCTTGCTTGGACTAATGGGATTATGGATCCAAGCTTTATTTATATAATTTTACTTTGTCTTTGGTCTTTCTATGGTCATGGCTTTGGTTTTGTACTTTTGTGCCATCAGGGGTTCTGTTTCAACTCCTGAAGGGAACCTACTGGGCCGGATTTTAGCAGATTAGTCCATGTACAACTATGATCCAATGACTAAGAAGGAATTGGTTTTCTACTGTGACACTGCTTGGCCTATGTCTTCTTTAAACTACAGGGGAAAATGACCCCTAAATTGTTCCTTAAATTATCATCCTACAGTTGGAATTGTTATCCCAATGGTTAGGGAAATGGGACTAAATCCTTTATGTGCATGCATTTATATCAGGGGTCCCCAAACTTTTTACACAGGGGGCCAGTTCACTGTCCCTCAGACCATTGGAGGGCCGGACTATAAAAAAAAAATTATGAGCCCTGGCCTGTTGGCTCAGCGGTAGAGCATCGGCCTAGCGTGCGGAGGACCCGGGTTCGATTCCCGGCCAGGGCACACAGGAGAAGCGCCCATTTGCTTCTCCACCCCTCCGCCGCGCTTTCCTCTCTGTCTCTCTCTTCCCCTCCCGCAGCCAAGGCTCCATTGGAGCAAAGATGGCCCGGGCGCTGGGGATGGCTCTGTGGCCTCTGCCTCAGGCGCTAGAGTGGCTCTGGTCGCAACATGGCAACACCCAGGATGGGCAGAGCATCGCCCCCTGGTGGGCAGAGCGTCGCCCCATGGTGGGCGTGCCGGGTGGATCCCGGTCGGGCACATGCGGGAGTCTGTCTGACTGTCTCTCCCTGTTTCCAGCTTCAAAAAAAAAAAAAAAAAAAAAGAAAAGAAAAAAAAAAACTATGAACAAATCCCTATGCACACTACACATATCTTATTGAAGTAAAAAAACAAAACGGGAACAAATACAATATTTAAAATAAAGAACAAGTAAATTTAAATCAACAAACTGATCAGTATTTCGATGGGAACTATGGGCCTGCTTTTGGCTAGTGAGATGGTCAATGTCCAGTTCAATATTTGTCACTGCTAGCCGTAACAAGTGATATGACGCGCTTTCGGAGCCTTGACGCATGCGTCCTGCACCACCGGAAGTAGTATTGTATGTGAGCGATGCCGCGCTTGACCACCAATGAAAGAGGTGCCCCTTCCGGAAGTGCAGCAGGTGCTGGATAAATGGCCTCAGGGGGCCACATGGGGCCCGCAGGCCGTAGTTTGGGGACCCCTGATTTATATGTTACACTATAAGGACTCAACAAAGAAAGGAAACAACCTAATGAGGCAGAGAAGGGAATTGGCTTCAAAGCCCCTCCCTGATAGTAAGAAACAGGAAGACAAGGAAAATAAGGCGATGAGTCTCTTTAATGCCTTGAACCCAGGGAACCCAGGATTAGCAGCAAGAATATTTCTCCTGCCATTACCCCTGCTGCTAGATATCCCTGCCATTGAAGAAAGAACTGCTCAGAACTCAAAAAGAAAACTAAAAGAGATAGAAATTCTTGCTGAGAAATGTTAGAAAGCAATGATGAATCTGATCATAAATGAAAAAGCCCAGGTACCTCTTGACCTATTACTATTTATTATTTGACACAATAAGTATCACTTGGGAAACCCATCTGCAACTCCAGCTTTTGAAATATGAAGCAGTCTGCCAACTTTGCTTGTTCAGCAGTGCCATCTTAGAGATGCCGTGTGTGCTATCTTCTGAAAATAGTAATCCTCCCTGGTGTAAGGCTCCCCTCCATTCTTGACTTCCTCTTCTTTTAGTATATAGAAAGAATTCCTGGAGCTAGGGATCAGTAAGACTATTATTCCCTTTCACAGCAGGAAGAAACTACAGAAGGTCCATTTACCCTTATAAAACTACAAGGGTCCAGAGTTTTAAAAGGGAGATTTGTTACCATAGTCAGGGAGCGCCAGGGCATCTCCCACACTGGTCAAGATGGTGCAGGGCAGGTTCTTATACCCAGCTCAACACAGGCAAGAAAGATGAATGAAAAGGGTTAGAGCTCACCAAAAGCTAGAAAGATGATTAAATAGAAAACAAAACCAAACAATAAAAACTTCTCCTCTCTATCCCAATATGAACTTTGGGTTTGAGCAAGAAGGGGTGATGTTCTTTGAGAGTCTACCATTCTCCCAGGTTCCAGCAACTGAATAACCTTTCTTTTTGCACCAGTGCTTGTTTCATGAGTTTAGCTTTCATTGCGGCAGTTAAGCTGAACCAGCATTTTTGGTTACAAAACTACATTAACCTCATATCTTAACCATCCCTAACACATACACACACACACACACACACACACACACAAACACACATACATTACACATTAAAAATGCTTGTGTATTCTAGGGATTTTGCAATTTTCCTCCTTTATATGATTAACTTTAATTGCTCCAAGTTTCACTCACTTTCAATTTAAGAACTTCTTCCAACATTCCTTTTCTGTTTACAGACTGGGTTATCTATTCATTTTTTGTGTTCACACAAGATTCTATAATTATATATACAATATCCTTGTCATATTATAATTATCTGTTTGCTTCTCCCTGACTCTTGCATTTAAATTTAGCAACTGAGTGAAAATTATTGTCTCATTGGAGTCTGTATCTCCAACACAGAGTTTGCAGCGTGGGAAAGAATAGACACTCAGCATATACATTTGCAGAAAGTTCAAGATGCCAGCTCTAGTAAACGGTTGAAGAAAAAAATTTAAACAGAGCTTCACATGGCTTCAAACTCCACACTATGTAAACTATAATTAAGTGCTAAAGAGCAAAGAATATTTGTGCGCGCACGCGCGCGCGCACACACACACACACACACACGTGTGTTCCTTCTTTTCCAAGTGAAAGGAGGGGAGATAGAGATACAGATCCCTGCATTTGCCCCAACTAGGATCCACTTGGTAACCCCTGTCTGGGGTCCATGCTCTGCCCATCTGGGGCCTTGCTCGCAACTGAGCTATTTTTAGCATCTGAGGTAGAGGCTCCATGGAGCCATCTTCAGAACCCAGGGACCATGTGCTCAAACAACTCAAATCAAGGTTGCAGGAGAAGAGAAAGAGAAGGGGTAAGGGGAGCAGTGGAGAAGCATATGGTAGCTTCTCATGTGTGCCCTGACCAGAATCAAACCCCAGACATCTACAAACAGGGCCGTCATTCCACCACTGAGCATACTGGCCAGGGCTTAGAATATTTAAACTATTGAGATCTAAGTAAATTTGTCAATTCAATTTATAAAGTTATTTATAAAGTTATATATTTATACAGTAATGTAGCAGTTGATTTTTAAAACTGAGTTGATAATAACAATTTTGCAAATTTTAGTGGAATATATAAGCCCAGATAATCACTTAAGTTATTTTTGTATAAGTAAATTTCATATGTGTCCATGCCATCTACATTTGCATATTTCTCTTCAAATAAGTGACAAAGAAGGAACAAATTCAAATTGGAGTTGTAGCTTTCTTTTTCAAGAATATAGCTACAAAATACAAAAAAAAAAAAAAAAAAAAAGCCAACACATCAGGTTTTCATTCACTTTTGATATTAACATTACAAAAAAATGTATAGTTATTTCATCCAATTAATGAATGTGATCTGTGAACACATTGGGTATATCTTTCTTTTCATGGATAGAAGTACTAAGTACCTGAATATTTTTTTCAGTAATTATTTGTCCTAAAAAAAAAAACAAAAAAAAACTGTATTTAAATTGTGCATGTAGATCCCTAGGGTACTATATCTAACTCTTCTAAATAAATTTTTATGGCATATTCTTAAGCAACCATAAAATTGTATCACAATTAAAATTGTATTGTGCAATATAATAGAAATAATATATACTAGAAACTTGATCTTCTCTATGTAAGGAGACATTTGTTGGGGGGAAACTTAATTGAAGTAAAAAATGATTCACTTTTCAAAGTGTATTCCAATTTGTAATTAAGTCAGACTTTATTTTTTAAACAGATTTAGGTGTACAAGAAATTTGAGTGGAAAATACGGAGAGTTCCCATACACTTTCCCCAGCTCCCCCATTATTAAGATATTGCATTAGTACTAATTTTTTTAAGATTTTATTTATTAATTTTAGAGAGGAGAGATAAAGAAAGAAAGAAGCAGGGGAGGAGCAGAAAGCATCAACTCCCATATTCAGGTACTTAGTACTTCTATCCATGAAAAGAAAGATATACCCAACGTGTTCACAGATCACATTCATTAATTGGATGAAATAACTATACATTTTTTTTGTAATGTTAATATCAAGCCCAGGCAAGCCCAGGGTTTGAACCAACGACCTTAGCATTCCAGGTTGATGCTTTACCCACTATGCCACTGCTGGTCAGGCAATACTAAAATTGATGAGTTAATTAATACCTTATTTATTTTTATTATTTACTTATTTTAAGTGAAAAGAGGACAGATAGAAAGACAAGCTCCTGCAAGCCCCAGTAGGGGGCCTATCCTCAAATCAATAGAGCCATCCACAGTGCCTGAAAAAGCCACACACAGGGAGGGAGTGAGAGCTAATTCCAATGCTGGAACTTTTCCATGCGGGCGGGGGTCTCATTTAGAGTGAGAGGCGGCCTGTTCCATATCCTGGTCTGCACGCGCAGATAGTGAGCGAGAGATTCCTCCGAGCGCCCCGGGATTGGGCGTCCGCCCGTGTTACCAGACAGAGGGGCAGAGTCAGAGGTCTTTGAGTGGGTGGAAACCCCCCTGATTATGCTAGCAACTCTGACTGATTGAGCCTTACCCAGAGCCCTGCGCGGAGTGGGAATAGAGTGGGGATTTGCCAGCTCTTTGAGCCACTTACTCTCCAGGCAGAGGCAGCAGCAACCCCAAAGCTGGATCATCAGGCTACTAATTCAGGAAGGAAAGACTAAGAGAGAGGATCTGGGAACATGGACTCTCTCACTGTCGGAGCCTACAAATGCTAATGAGCCTCGACTTCAGTTTCCCAACGAGACTGAAGCCCAATATATGACATCGCCATAGAGACTTATCAACTGCAAACCTCTACCTAAGCATGACACAGGGGCAGAACCCAGGGTACAGAGTCACCGACCAAGAAGAGGGAGAGAAAAGAAAAAGCAAGAAGATAACCTCTCAAAATCAAGAATAATCCACAGACTTTATAACCTATCCCATTTTATTATATTTGTTCGTTTGTTTCTCTTATCTTCATGTCTTGATTATTTTTTTCCTCTTCCAATTTGGTCGTTTAATTCTCTGCCAGTCTTACTGTCTCCTCTCCTTGAACTATACTATCCATAAGTGTTACATCTCCCATTATCTTTTTTTCTTCTTCCTTTCTCTCTTTGAGGGTTGCACTCCAAAACCCTTAACTCTCTCTCTCTCCTTTTTTTCTTTTTTCTTCCTTTAGTGGTTCCCTCTTTATTTTTTCTTTCTTTCTCCCTCTATATTAGTTTCTTCCTTTCTCCTTTACATCTCCTCTCATTCAATCCTCAATAACGAACAAATTGTTTTATCTGGGACTCAAACTTATGTTTGTGGCATTTTGGGGGATTTTTACTTTGCTTTTTTAACTCACTGGCAGTGCTCCCAACCCTGGCTCTCCATTTTATCTAGTTCTTGTTCCACTAAATACAATAGTAATTTTTAAAATTTTTCCCCCTTTTTCCTGTTTTCCTCTTATTCCTCTCATCATGTCTCTTAGTCAACCAACACCTAAAAGCAAATAATTTTATTCTTGACCCAAATTTTTTCCTTATTTGCATTTTGTGGGTCCATACCCCCCTTTTTTGTCCCTTTGATACTTCTCCCCAACTCAGGCCCTCCATTATAGGTATTGTTTGTTCTATTTAGCACAATATAATTCACAGTTCACCATAAGATTTTCTCAAGAAGGAGGGGAGAGGAGAGGAGAGGAAAAAAAGGGGGGGAATATTTTTTTAAATTTTTTTAATTCTTATTTATTTTTTATTTTTATTTTTGTAACTTTTTATTCTTTATTAATTCTCATTAATACTATCAACAAAACCACCCTCAGATGCCATTAAGTAAGAGGAAATCAAATATCATGAATACAAAAGAAAGAGAGGTAACACAGATAGATGAGGAAAAATCTATGGAGAAAAAACTTAATATATGGGAAACCTTGGAGCTAAGTGACAGAGAATTTAAAATAGAAATCCTAAAAACACTCATAGATATACAAGAAAACACAGAAAGGCAATTTAGGGAGCTCAGAAAACAACTCAATGAACACAAAGAATATATTACCAAGGAAATTGAAACTATAAAAACAAATCAAACAGAGATGAAAAACTCAATTCACGAGCTGAAAAATGAGGTAACAAGCTTAGCTAATAGAACATGCCAGATAAAAGATAGGATTAGTGAAATAGAAGACAAGCAAATACATATTTTATTTAAAAATCTATTGTATAATAAATATGTATTTTCCGATGGCTTTAGGCGACCCCTGTGTTTTGGTCGTTTGATCCCTGCCAGGGTCACGACCCACAGGTTGAGAACCACTGCTCTACTGGGTATATACCCCCAAAACTCAGAAACATTGATACATAAAGACACATGTAGCCCCATGTTCATTGCAGCATTGTTCACAGTGGCCAGGACATGGAAACAACCAAAAATCCCTTCAATAGATGACTGGATAAAGAAGATGTGGCACATATACACTATGGAATACTACTCAGCCATAAGAAATGATGACAGTGGATCACTTACAGCAAAATGGTGGGATCTTGATAACATTATACAAAGTGAAATAAGTAAATCAGAAAAAAACAGGAACCGCATTATTCCATATATAGGTGGGATATAAAAGTGAGACTAAGAGACATTGATAAGAGTGTGGTGGTTACAGGGGGTGGGGGGAGAGGTAGAGGAAAAGGGGGAGGGGGAGGGGCACAAAGAAAACTAGATAGAAGGTGACAGAGGACAATCTGACTTTGGGTGATGGGTAAGCAACATAATTGAACGACAAGATAACCTGGACATGTTTTCTTTGAACATTTGTACCCTGATTTATTGATGTCACCCTAATAAAATTAATAAAAATAGAAAAAGAAAAAAGAAATAGCTAGGTTGCCAGCAGCCCCAGATAGGCAGAGCAACAGACCTAGACAGAGATTTCTGGTTGGATATGGTTGAGGGGCCTGAGGAAGTCTCTATCTCCTTGCCCTCATAACTAACTAACTAACTAACTAACTAATTAAATAAATAAATAAACACAGTACTTTCAGTTGCATCCCCTTTGTTGTTGAGTATTTTATATAGTTCCATTTTTCTCCTTTCTTAGTATATCTGTTATAGTTTACGTTTTTACTTATTTTAGTCATTACATTTCAATTTTAGAAAAATAAGAAACCTATTTATGTGGTGGTAAGGTGTGATGCAAAGCATTATATAGTCTTGTGATGATGTGTCATTCTTTCAGTCGGTCTCTGATCCTAGCAGTGACTTTACCAAACGAGTTTCAGTTTTGTTTTGTTCTATTTCTCCCCCTTGATAGACACAGAAATTCTCGAGGTGACTAGAGCTGTGTATTTCTCTTCCCCAAAATGGAAGGCAAGAGAAGGCTGGAGGGTATTTTTCTTCTTTTACCTCAGTTGACCTTGTTAAAACCCAAGTCCCATAACCTCTTGTACTTTAAGTAGTTTCTCCTAAGGGCAGACCGTTCTAAGAAAAGAATGCTCCTAGCATACACTGTATTTCAAAATGCCTACTTTTCTCTGTCTCTTTGTCAGAATAGTAAGGGGATTTTTCTTTGATTTTCTCTGTAGTAGGGCTCCTGGAGGTAAACTCATAAAACTGTGGAAGACCACTAAAACTACCCCTACCTGAAGTTTTTAACTCTCTGGAGTTGTCCACACTGAGCCTTCAGCAATTCATCAATTACAGTTCATGTTTTTTATACCATAGAGTTTTCTGGTCCTGGGCTTTTTTCTCTGGTAAGTTTTATATCTCTGTATTTACCTGTCTGTCTCTTCAATATTGAGGGCAGCAGTTTGCCCTATGAAATTAATACTCTAATGAATCTAAAGGAAGCTGTTGATTTTAAGTCTGTTCAACTGTTTTTCTGTGAGAATGGGATTGATGGCTTTCAAATTCCTTACATGAAAGATCTAAGATAAGAATTTGTATTTTATTTATTTTTGTATCTCTAATTTTTATGTATATTTGTGTAATTATCTTTTATGTATGTCTTAAATCTCATTACTCAGTAATTTTTAGTTGAAACTTTTATTGAGATAATTGTAGATTTACACGTAATTATACCGTGTAAGAAATAATAGAGATGACATGTATATTTTCCCCACCAATGGTACATTTTGACAAACAGAACAATATCGCAACTAGAACAACATTGATAAATCTGCCAATTTTATTTGGAATTTTTCAGTTTTACTTGTACTTAGTTGTGTGTGTGTCTGTGTGTGTGTGCATGTGTTTTTTCTATACAATCACCTCATCTGTGTAGGTTTATGGAAACACCAACACGATCAAGAACAGTTCTATCACCTCCAGGATCACTTGTGTTGCTCTATATCATATCCATCAACCTAGCTCCCATAACTAACCCCTGTCACCCATTAATTTGGCTCCATTTCTATAATTTTATCATTTCAAGAATGTTATATAAATAAAATCATTATACTATAGATTGTCTTTTTTTTTTTATTTTTACTGAGCATAAGTTCCCAGAAATTCATTGGATATTGTGTTTACGGTTGACTTAAACAACACGGGTTTGAAGTGAGTAGGTCCACTTATATGTGAATTTTTGTTTTTTGTAAGTGACCTGCACAGTTAAATTGACTAAACTTCAGTTGACCCACATAGTTCAAATTCATGTTAAAGGAACAACTCTGTGACAGGGAATCCATGAATGCAGAGGGCTGACTGCAGTTGTGTGTGAATTTTCAGCTGTTTAGCTTCCACTAACCCGTGCAATGTTCAAGCGTTAGCGGTATTATTTGTTTCTTCTTATTACTGAATAGTATTTTATTGAATATATGTACCATAGTTTAACAATTCACCTTTTGAAGGAGATCTATGTTGTTTCTAATTTTTGTCTAAATATAAATTTTTATTTCTTCTGTGATAAATGCCTAAGATCACAATTGTTGTATCATATTATAATTGCATGTTTTATAAGAATGTGTGATCATCTTTTCCAGGGTGGCTTTATTACTTTAATTTCTACCAGAAATTTATGAATAATTCAGTTTCTCTTCATCCTCATCAGTATTTGGTGTTTTCACAGTTAGTTTTGTTTTAGCGTTTATGTTATTGTGTAATTTTTAATTTGCAGTTTGCTAATGGCTAATGTTATTGAACATCTTTTTATGTTTCTATTTACCATTTATATACTGTCTCTTATAAAATGTCTGTACATTTTACATTTCTACTTGTGATTTATATACTCTCTTGTATAAAATATCTCATCATCTTATTTTTTATTTTTTGTTGGATTTTTTTCTTGAGATTTTAATATTGCTAAGAAATATATTCCAGTTATCAGCCTTTTGTTAGATATATATTTTAGAATGATTCTCTGCCAATATTTACCTTCTGTTTTCATCTTTTTTATTATAGTCTTTCATAGAACTGAAATTTTAAATTATAATAATTTAGCTGTTGGGTTTTTTTTTCTGTTCTTGTAATAACAACAATTTGATGGTGATAAACTCCTTTAGATTTTTCTAGTCTGGGAGCTCTTTATCTGTCCAACTCTAAATGATAGCTTTGCTGAATTGGGTCACCTTGGCTCATGTCCTTGATTTTCATTACTTTGAATATTTGTCTCAGTCCCCAAGCCTGCAATTTTTCTGTTGAGAAATCAGCTGACAGTCTTATGGTATCTCCCTTGTAGGTAACTAACTACTTTTCTCTTGTTGCTTTTAAAATTCTCCCTGTCTTTAATATTTGCCTTTTTAAACATGAGGGGTCTTGGTTTGGACCTCTTGGGCTTCATCTCATTTGGGACTCTCTGCAGTTCCTGCACTTGTTAGTATATTCACCAGGCTAGAGAATTTTTTCATCGTTCTTTTCCAAATAGGTTTTTTTTTTTGTTTGTTTTTTTTGTATTTTTCTGAAGTTGAAAACGGGGAGGCAGTCAGACAGACTCCCGCTTGCACAGGATCCACCCGGCATACCCACCAGGGGGCGATCCTCTGCCCATCTGGGGCATCACTCTTTTGCAACCAGAGCCATTCTAGTGCCTGAGGCAGAGGCCACAGAGCCATCCTCAGCACCCGGGCCAACTTTGTTCCAATGGAGCCTTGGCTGCAGGAGGGGAAGAGAGAGGAAGGAGAGGGGGAGGGGTGGAGAAGCAAATGGGTGCTTCTCCTGTGTGCCCTGGCTGGAAATTGAACCTGGGACTCCTGAAAACCAGGCTGATGCTCTACCACTGAGCAAACTGGCTAGGGCCTCCAAATAGGTTTTTAATTCCTTGTTCTCTCACTTCTTCACCCAGTGCCCCCATGATGTGAATTCTGGTACATTTGAATTCTCAGAATTCCCTTTATCTATCTTCATTTTTTTCAATTATTTTTTGTCTTTTTGCTTCTGTGATTGGATGTTTTCTGCCTTTTTTACCTCCCAAATCATTGGTTGTTCTTCTGCTTTATCTACTCTATTGTTGATTGCCCCAATGTATTTTTTTATTTCAGTTATTGTAGTCTTTATTTCTTACTGGTTCTTTGTAATGGTTTTCTATCTCTATTTTTTATGTTTCCTCTTTGTTGAAGTTGTTACTAACTACATTTACTCTTTCCCCTTTTTTTTTTTTTAAAGGTTTTTTTTTTATATTTTATTTTATTTATTCATTTTAGAGAGGAGAGAGAGAGAGAGAGAGAGAGAAGAGAGAGAAGGGGGAGGAGCCAGAAGCATCAACTCCCATATGTGCCTTGACCAGGCAAGCCCAGGGTTTCGAACCGGCGACCTCAGCATTTCCAGGTCGACGCTTTATCCACTGCGCCACCACAGGTCAGGCTCTTTCCCCTTTTTTAATGTTTGTTTTATTGATTTTAGAAAAAAGAAGGGAGAGAAACAAGAACACCTGTTCCTGTATGTACCCTGACCAGGGGTCAAACAGTCAACCTCTACATTTTGGATGATGCTCCAACCAACTGAGCTATACAGCTAGGGCCGTTTTCTCTTTACTGAAGTTTATTGAGCATCTTTATAACCAGTGTTTTGAGCTCCCAATCTGGTAGATTGTGCTTGTCTTCTTTTTGTTTCATGTTTTTTATGGAATGTGGTCTTATTCTTTCACTTAGGAAATGTTTTTCTGTCTCCTCATTTTGGCAACTTTCCTGTGTTCGTTTCTATGTATTAGGTAGAGTTGCTATATCTCCCAGTCTTGGTAGAATAGTTTTATGGGGTAGGTGTCCTGTAGGGCTCAGTGGTACAGTCTTCCCACTCAGGTCAGGTGCTTTATGTGCACTCCCTGTGTGGACTGTGTGTACCCTCTTGTGTAGTTGATCTTTGATGTTTTCTGCCTTTTTACCTCCCAAATCATTGGTTGTTCCCAAATTATTGGCATGCCAAAGAGAGGGATTTACTCCTAGGCCATTTGTCTACAGGGACCAACTGTAACTACAGTGGAGGAACTGCCACACAGAGGCCACTTCCATGAAGGAGGACTCATTTTAGCAGGATTCTGGTTCTCTCTGAGTTGAGTCTACTCTGTGATCATCACTTGTTCTGTGATGCTCTGGCATAATCTAAAATGTCCCCTGAGTATACTAGCTCTGGGACCAAAATTTTTGCTATTTTTTTTTCTCTTTTTTATAATTTTTTATTAATTTTAATGGGGTGACATCAATAAATCAGGGTTAATATGTTCAAAGAAAACATCTCCAGGTTATCTTGTCATTCAATTATGGTGCATACCCATCACCCAAAGTCAGATTGTCCTCTGTCACCTTCTATCTGGTTTTCTTTGTGCCCCTCCCCCTCCCCCTTCCCCTCTCCCTTCCTCTCCTCCCCCTCCCATAACCACCACACTGTTGTCCATGTCTCTTAATCTCGTTATTATGTCCCACTTATGTATGGAATCATGCAGTTCTTAGTTTTTTCTGATTTACTTATTTTACTCCATATAATGTTATCAAGATCCATCCATTTTGTTGTAAATGATCCACTGTCATCATTTCTTATGGCTGAGTAGTATTCCATAGTGTATATGTGCTTAGTACTTTCCCCCTTAAATCAGGAACAAGACAGGGTTGTCCACTCTTTCCACTCCTATTTAACATGCTTCTAGAAGTTCTAGCCAGAGAAATCAGACAAGATCAAGAAATAAAAGGCATCCATATCAGAAAAGAAGAAGTAATGGTTTCACTTTTTGCAGATGATATGATCCTATACATCGAAAACCCCAAAGACTCCACAAAGATTACTAGAAACAATAAACCAATACAGTAAGGTCACAGGATACAACATTAATATACAAAAGTCCATAGCCTTTCTATATGCCAACAACAAAACATTAGAAAACAAACAAAAAAAATAATCCCCTTCACGATTGCAACAAAAAAAATAAATAAAATACCTAGGAATAAACATAATACAGAATGTAAAGGACCTATATAACAAAAACTACAAAGCATTGTTAAGGGAAATCAAAAAAGATACAATGAGATGGAAAAATATTCCTTGTTCTTGGATAGGAAGAATAAATATAATCAAAATGACCATACTACCCAAAGCAATACACAAATTTAATGGAATTCCCATCAAAATTCCAATGACATTTTTTAAAGAAATGGCACAAAAAATCATCAGATTTATATGGAACTATAAAAAAACCCCAAATAACCAAAGCAATCCTAAGGAAAAGGAATGAATCTGGGGGCATTACAATACCTGGCTTCAAATTATATTATAGAGCCACGACCATCAAAGCAGCATGGTATTGTCAGAAAAATAGACACTCAGACCAATGGAACAGAATAGAAAGTCCAGAAATAAAACCACATATATATGGTCAATAATTTTTGATAAAGGGGCCAACAACACACAATGGAGAAAAGAAAGCCTCTTCAACAAATGGTGCTGGGAAAACTGGGAAGCCACATGCAAAAGAATGAAACTCAACTACAGCTTCTCCCCTTGTACTAAAATTAATTCAAAATGTATCAAAGACCTAAATATAAGACCTGAAACAATAAAGTACATAGAAGAAGACATAGGTACTCAACTCATGGACCTTGGTTTTAAAGAGAATTTTATGAATTTGAATCCAAATTTTTGCTATTTTAAATAATATAACATGACAACTCTAGAAAAGAGTTGTCCTGAAAGAATCTTTCAGGATTATTTGATAATTTTTTTCATTATTTTTGTTTTTTTTTTTTTTTCATTATTTTCTGTGCTGACTTTAATTATCTAATGCTGAAAAATCTGTATTATTTTTGGCCTGTGGTCACTAAAGTTACTGCTCAGTTAGCTTAATCATTATCTAATGATTGGACATAGATTTTCTTAAATGTCTGGAACTAATAAGTCATCCAGTCTGTGTGCATGTTGCATTACATTCAGCCAAGCAGTTGACAAATAGGACTTAGCCTTTGCTTCCTGTTTGCACAGATCCTGATAGCCAGCCCAAAATGAGGTTTTAAAGCCTTTTCATATCTTTACTGAGCATTCACACACCCTTGCTTATGAATGCAGGCTCTAGACTCCCCAAAATACGTCAGATCTTATCAAGGTGCCTATGGATATCTCATTTCCTGGGTGTTTTTTTTAAACTTTCTGGTAAGTCTATTTTTTTTCTCCTAGATATACCTTAAGCATCTGCAATATTAATACATTGCCTTTATTTTTATGACACATGTGCCTGGGGGAGAGGTTTCTTGCATTAATTCAGCTCTAAGGTCAAATTTTCAAAGCACAACTTTAAAAGTGGAGTCTACTAAGCAACCACCAGAAAGTATGAACAATAACAGCTTTTTGCAATTAAAACCGAAGGATCTCCAACTATCTCCTGCCCTCTGTGATAGCAGTCAGGTTGGTTTTCACTTTGATTATGGGCTGTTGGTTTTTAAGGTAACCACAGATCTGTAGCAGAAAGGACAAAAAACAAATTATAATGATACAAACTAACTGCTTTTACTATTTTTCTTGAATAATCTCTTTTGAATTGTTGAGAGCCTTTAATTAATTTCCAGAATTCTGAAAACATTGATTTTTGACAGTTTTTGAACTGTTCTCATTGCTTTTATCCAATAGAAGAAATTTCTAAATTTCTCTGCTGTTGCAGCTGATATCCCTCTATCTGGAATATATGATATATTTTTGTACTCTGATTAGTGCGCTCTAGATTTATTTTCTTTAATACAAATAACCAATTGACTTAGTTCTCTTCATTGGAAAATATATCATTTGTCCAAGCACTGAAGTTCCATCTTTACCATAAAACAACGATGTTAGCTTAAGTAACATTCTGGCAATCTGTCTACCTTTACACCTACAGTACTATGTTTTACTTACTGTACATTTATAATAATACATTATATTTGATAAGTTAACTCTTCTAGTTGTGAATCTTTTCCCTGATATAATTTTAGTATTCAAAACAATTAAATATACACCCAACAGAATCATTATAATAGAAATGATAAGCAATAAATATCAACTGTCAATGAGTTTGTAGAGCGAACTCTCAAACCCTAATAATGAAACAGCAAATTGATAGGAATAATATGAAAAATTAAAGTTTGTAAATACCTAAGGGGTTGAGAGCACATTACCCTCAAATACATTTATTTGGCATATTGATTATTATGAGTTGAAGGCATTTGAAAAACAACAGGTGCAAGGAAGGCACTTTGACCTCCTCTTTTCTTCCTGAAAACAAGAGATAAAATTCCTGTGAAAGATGCCTTACATGGACCTGCAGAAAAAGAACATTCTTTTCACCAGAACCACAGAGTAGAGGCCAAGAAAAATACGTACAAACTTTGTTAAAGTAACTCTTATCTTCCTTTAAGCTCTCAATATATTTTATTTACTTTTTTAAAATTACTACTCTTTGTTCAACTTAGTACATAAGCACTTTGGTTTTACAACATTTGAGGTCTTCATTTTTCTGTTCGGACTTCTCTGTACTTGTAAAAATAAAATTTTTATGCTTTTCTTCTGTTAACCTGTCTTACGTTAGCTTAATCAATACGGTCAGCCAAAGATGCTAGCAGGATAGAAATAAAGTTTTGACTCCTTTATAAGTTCCTTCTAAAACTAAATTCTATGATATGTACAAATAACTGCTTTTATTATACACTCAACAGAAACAGAGATATGTTCACTAAAATAACATTATAAGTTTCATAGAAGCACTATTCATACTATTTGAAACTGGAATTAACCCAAATTTCTATAATGGTAGAAAGGAAAATTAGTTTTTTATTTAATAAAACAATGGGATATGATATTTAAATTAGAAAAAGAAGTATTTTTACACACAAAAAAATATGGATGGCTTTCACAATCATACTGTTGACAAAATTATTTCAGAAACAAAAAACTGTTCTGATATGATTCCTGTTCTATATATCTTATAAACTAAAATAATACTGGTTTACTTCAAAGTTAAATGAAGCAATAACACAATATTTGAACTTTTTCATAAAATAGAAAAAGAAGGCACACTTCTGACCTTATTTCAAAGTCCAAACACTTTGATACATAATTTGAAATATTTCAATAAAATTTGTAGACTGATCTCTTTTATAAATATAGATACAATTTATTAGAAACATGATACAGCAATATGCAAAAATATAGAACAAATAATAAGATCCATGCTGAGTCTGTTTTTAATTTGAGAAAATTAATTTAATTTAAAATTAAAAATCGCCTAACCTGTGGTGGTGCAGTGGATAAATCAACCTGGAATGCTGAGGTCCCAGGTTCGAAACCCCAAGCTTGCCTTGTCAAGGCACATATGAGAAGTTACCAGTTGATGCTTCACATTCTTCCCTGGCCTTTCTCTCTCTCTCTCCTCTATCTAAAGCCAGTAAGTAAATTCTTTTTAAAAATAAAAATAATTCATCACATTAACAAAATAAAGGTAAAATATAATTACCTGAATATGTGCAAAAAGACTTTTGCTAATATTTAACAGCGACTCTTGAGTTTAAAAATTATGGCTTACAGGTATCCCTTGACAGTGGAGTCACACAAAGCTGCACTTAATTTTATCAACATTGATATCCTACAAGTGGAATATATTGCCAAAATGGGGAGCTCACCCAAGCCTTGGAGGCCCTGCTCTTATTAGGAATCAGGTTGGCATTCAGCACCCACATGACTGACCTCAGCTACTCAGGTTCCAACCTTCCCTAGAGCAAAAACAGGCCTTCCCTATAAATAACATTGTTATTCATAAACGTATCTTGTCAAACTTCTACAGCATGATGGAAAGCCCCAGGCATACAAAAACACTCATAGGGAGAACATTGCAAGGACTCAGAAGTTATCTCCCAGAAGCCAGCCAGAAGCCGAACCTTAAAACAGACTTTTCTCTGGCATCTGCAAAATTTGAATTACCCAGACCAGTTGAATTAACTTTTTTCTGCCACCATACTAACTTATAATTTGCATGATGTGGTTAATATGGCTTCTCAGATATACATTTCAAATTGGGTCAAAAATTCAACACCAATACAGCTTTGTTGGGCAGATAAAATGTATTATGCTCATTTTGTAAAAGATAACATTGCCCACGTGGAGGCCGTTGCCCAGGTGATATTAATGTGTGTTGGGGGCAGGCAGGATCGTTGTAGCCTGTGGCTTGGTTTTGGGATTGAGCCTTTCCCACCCTTTTTGATGTGGGGTGGTACAATACAATCATGCCTCAGAGAAGTGACTTTGTACTAGAGACTTCCCTATTTTGTATATTGGATTAGAGGTTGTGAAACTACAGTATAAAATGGGGGCAGAACAGAGTTTGCGCTCTTGGTTCCTGAGATTATCATTAGAGGAGAGAACAGAGCAGAGAGCAGAAGGAGGCCACATGGAGTAGGCCAGGAGAAGCAGCTAAGATGGCAGAGTGCTGAGTGAGATGCCAGTTTGTGTAGAGTTTGTATCTGGGATAGAGAAGGAGATGGGGAACTGAGGAGAATAAGGCTGGTGAGCTAGAAACCTTTGATTCTAGGAAACTCGGATAAGCCAGTGGCTTTGTGAGCACTGAATGTGACTGGGTTTTGGAGCCCAGTGTGTATTTTTACTTGCCCACCGGGTGCAAGCTAGAATTAAAGACTATGGCCCATCAGTTTTTGGCTCCGCTGTTTCTTTACCGACTGTCCGAATCCAATGCGAACCTGCATGGGACAGGCTGCTGTGATAGTGGCCCTGGCTGTGACTTCTGGCTCTACAAGCTTCATGACACAGTAAATTAAAGAAAAATAAACCTCTTATAATTATACTGATAGTGCCATTGTGGTGATCAAAAACAGTTTATTATGGTCATCTTTGGGCAGATAAAATGTACTATGCTCACTTTGTTAAAGAGGCCGTTGCCCAGGTGATATTAATGTGTGTTGAGAATACCTGTAGCCTGGGGCTTGGTTTTGGGATTAAGCCTTTCCCACCCATTTTTGATGTGGGTTGGTACAATCCTATCATGCCTCAGAGGGTGACTTTGTATGAGAGACTTCCCTATATTGTATATTGGATTAAGGGTTTGGATTTCTACACTATAAAATGGGAACGGAGCGGGAGCTTGCGCTCTCGGTTCCTGGGAATAGCATTAGAGAGCAGAGCAGAGAGAGGTCATGTGGAGTAGGCCAGGAGAAGCAGCCAAGATGGCAGAGTATTGAGTGAGAGGCCAGTTTGTGCAGTTTGGCACTGGAGAAGGAAGGAGATGGGGAACAGAGGTGAATAAGTCTGGTGAGCTAGAAACCTTTGATTCTAGGAAACTCGGATAAATCAGTAGCTTTGTGAGCACTGAATGTGAGTGGGTTTTGGAGCCCAGAGGGTGTTTTTTACTTGCCCGCCGGGTTCAAGCTAGAATTAAAGATGGTGGCCCACCAGTTTTTGGCTCCGTTGTTTCTTTACCGACTATCCGAATCCAATGCGAACCTGCATGGGCCAGGAGGCTGCTGTGATGGTAGCCCTGGCCCTGGCTGCTGGCTTTACAGTTATTCTTCTGAAATTTGTCCCATGGTTTCACTTACTCATGAGGTAAAGCAAAACTTTTTGTTCCTATTTAATTTACATGAATAATTAAGTTCAGAGAAATGTGACTTTTTGGAGTCATAGTTACACATTCCTGAATCAAGATGTAGTTACAGAGTTTACATCGGTTAAATGTATAATGTAATATACTACTCACAAAATTTAGGGAATATTTTATAGCAGTCTCTTGCAACAAATTAAGTAGATATTTCAAATATTGGCTCCTAAAATTACTCTATTTGCAATATTTTTAACTCCAATAACCTCTCTGTGTCTATGTTTACTTATAAATTATAGATAATAATATGAATCCTCCTGAGATTGTATACTTTAGCACTCCACCGTTTTGGCTGCCTCTCCTCTGCAATGCTGATGGCAGGATCTAAGCAAGAGAGCCCCTAGTTTGCCTTATTTTATAGTGTAGAAATTAAAGCCTTTAAGCCAATATACAAACAAGGAAGTCTCTGATACAAAGCCACTTATCTGAGGCATAATAAGATTCTTCATGAGCGTGCCCCACCTCACATCATGCAATCAGTCAAGGGTGTGGGGTAAAGGTTAGTTTTGAAAAGATCTTAGTATTAAAAGGGCTGGAAAGACTTAGTGTTAAAACTAAGCCTTAGGCTATAAGGACTTTGCCAGCTTTCAGCCTGTCTCCCACACCCAATGCAAACTATAAGCAAGCAAACATATTTGACCAACAGTTTGTTTTTAAAATTAAATGATATACATCTGAAATGCTTAGTGCAGTGTTTAGCTCATAAGAAGCCCAGATCACAAGACATATTTGCTAATTTTTGGGTCAGAAACATAGTCAAGAATTTATAGTACAAGTCACTGGACATAAAAAAACAAACAAACAATTTTTAAATTTATTTAAAATATTTTGGTTAAACACATTTTTTTAATAAATAAATTTTTATTAGTTGTAATGGAGTGACATCAATAAATCAGGGTACATATATTCAAAGAAAACATGTCCAAACTCTTGGCCAATACAGCAAGAATACATAAAAAAAAGTAGTGTCCTTAACAAGTTCACCAAGTCCAAGTTGGCCCCAACACCATGCCAAGTCCCTGATAAGTGCAACCCAACCCCAGTTCAGTCTGTTATGAGCTGTCACAAGGAGCAGGAGTCCAGGAGAAGTCCACATCCAGGAAAAGTCCGCATGGCACTGGAATTGTTGTCACAATTCTATACTTTGCAGCTCACGTCCAAGTCCCAATGACTGCTGCTTCTAGCTGGTAATGATTCAGGTAGACTGGAAAAAGCCATCTGCAGCATGTGTGGAGATGGAGCTTCTGTTCTCCTCTGCGTGGAGAGATGAGACCAGGTTGCTTTTCCCTGGAGCTCTGCGACTGTGGCATGGTAAAGAGAACCTTGAGATATACTAAGCTGGGTGGCAAAGGTAGATTCATAATAGAAGTTGGCAAAAGGGGGAAAGAGAGCTCTAAATTAGGAGTAGGTCTCAGCCTGAAATATGAGTGGGGCATTGAGGTAGGAGGAATAAAGGATTATATATTGTTAAGGACACTACTTTTTTTTTATGTATTCTTGCTGTATTGGCCAAGAGTTTGCTTAAAGGCTTTAATCATTGTAAAAAAAAAAAAATAGAAGACTGGATAAAGAAGATGTGGCACATATACACCATGGTATACTTTCAGCCATAAGAAATGATGACATCGAATCACTTACAACAAAATGGTGGGATCTTGATAAATAAAGGATTATATATTAAACAAAGCAGCAGAAAATAGGACTATCAACACCCACAACAGAGATCTTCGAGGGAAGAATAAAAAATCTGACTATTCAGGCAAGACATAGTTAAGTGGCCCTTGTGCAAATGAGATCAGTTTACCTGCTTCTTGGAAGAAATACCCTAGGCTCGTCCACAGTGTTGTAGATGGGGCCGACGGCCCTGGGCACATTCAGCCTTCAGTGGCTAACCCCAGCATTCTGGGCAAGGTTAGGTCATAGGTGGCTGGAGCAGGGCTGGAAGAGACTGAACCCTCCCTTAGAAGAGCGAGGGGGAAGCCTACCTTCCAGTGTCCCTGTTTCCTCACAGCAGAGGCATGTAAGTCTGGCAGGCTTTAGCTCAATGACCTTCCTTTCCACTATTGAAGCAGGACCCAGATGGCATCCTATGAAACCCCTTTGGGGTGTTGGAGCCTTTAAGGGCATATCCTAAAAGCTGGTAGTTCCCCTGATCTCTATTGAGCTTTTTCTGCCTCTTGGTATCTTAAAAGCCATTCTCAGAAGATCTCGCTGAGGGCTTTGAGGAACCCCATCCGCCTACATAAATCTTTTCCATATATCTGGGGCTATTTGGAAAAAGACAATACAGTGTTATTAGCTGGATCAAATAAAAAAGGTAGTAGTTTGCAGGAGAAAAATATTTGGCATCTCCTGTTCATCAGCATTCAAAAGAAATTTAAAAAAAAATTTTTTATTCATTTTAGAGAGGAAAGGGAGAGACAGAGGAGAGACAGAAGGGGGGAGGAGCTGGAAGCATCAACTCCCATATGTGCCTTGACCAGGCAAGCCCAGGGTTTCGAACCGATGACCTCAGCATTTCCAGGTCAACGCTTTATCCACTGCGCCACCACAGGTCAGGCAGAAATTTAAAACTTTTTAAGTAAAATACATGGTATGGTAGACCCATAGGAGTTCCAGGATATGACTCCCCCCTTTTAACTTTTTTAAAATTGACCTTAAAATATTTGCTGGGCACACTTTATTAATACATTGACTTTAAAGATTGGAAGAAATACACATAATTCAAAAGGTTTGACAAAATACAGTAAATAAATGCTTTTGCTTCATAGGCAGGAGCATTGTCAGTTTAACCAGTTTAGGAAATCCAATAATAGAACAATGAATACAGACAATGAGCTATAACATGCTTAGCAGCCTTTCCTGTTCTGACAGAGGTTATTATAAATCCAGAATATGTATCCACTGTAACGTGGACATAGTACTGTTTGACAAATTAAGGTATATGAGTAACATCCATTTGACAAAGTTGTCCTGGTAGGGGTCCTTGAGGGTTAACTCCAAATTAAGGGACAGATTGTAGTATAGGACCCCTTGGAGGTTAAACACATTTTTGAAAAGGTGGCACTCAAAAATAAAATTTGGCCCTGATCAGAGAGCTCAGTTGGTTAGAGCATTGTCTGAAGCACAGAAGTTGCTGAGTTTGATCCCTGTCAGGATACAGACAGGAACAGATCGATGTTCTTGTCTTTCTCTCACTCTTTCCTTTCTTCTCTCTAAAATGAATAAAATAAACATTTAAATAAATAAATTTCAATTTCAAACACTTTAGAATTCATTGTTAACATGCATATATATGTGTATTACTTTTTTCACATTTTGTTAAATTTTTCTCTGTGTGGCTCTTTAAAGCCTAATAACAATGTGTTTGTGTTATATATGCAAAATAAGGCATTTAATACTAAACTTTTTTTTTTTTTTTTTTTTTTTTTAAATTATTTTTTTTAATTTTTATTTATTCATTTTAGAGGAGAGGGAGAGACAGAGAGAGAGAGAGAGAGAGAGAGAGAGAGAGAGAGAGGAGAGAGAGAGAGAAGGGGGGAGGAGCTGGAAGCATCAACTCCCATATGTGCCTTGACCAGGCAAGCCCAGGGTTTCGAACTGGCGACCTCAGCATTTCCAGGTCGACGCTTTATCCACTGCGCCACCACAGGTCAGGCATAATACTAAATTTATAAGTTGCGGCACTATTTTTTTCCAGATATAGAAATGATGAATAAACAGCAAGGAAAATAATATGCATTAAGCAAATATTAGATATTTTAAATGTTTAATTTTAAAAGCTACATAGAGACTTGATTGATAACAAATTGCATTAGATAAATTCTAGGAATGACATTGTGTAGCTATAGAATGCATTTTCATTTATCAGTGCTAATAGTAGCTCAAAACTCAATTATGCTAATGAGTTCTATTCAAAAAATAGAAGATAGAACTTAACAAGGGTGGGTGTCAGGGAGGAGGAACGGGTGGATCTGTAACTGCACGTAAAATATCAAGGTTTGGTTCTATAACCAGTTGTTAAATGTCAGCATCTTTATTGAATTAAATCCAGCAGTGAGTAAGTTCAAATGCCTATTGTATTATGCATTGGATAATTATGAATGCAAAAATTATGAATTATTTTAATGTTTATCTTTTTTCACTCAAATCATGGTTCAACATTTTAACTGATCATTTCAAAGGTTAGATAGCCTACTGTCATGTTTTTTTCCTTTAGATGCAAGCACATTGTGGCTTCAGAGGTTGGCTTGTTGCCAATAAGTTATTTTGTATATTTTTCAATTATTAATGTCTTTTTATTCTCTGCAGAGATATAACAGTTATAAAAATGTTATGGAGCATCAGTTCTATAGAGGTTGTTCTAGTATAGTGTTCTGGGTACTCAGAATTCACCTTTCTTCATCCTCTTCATCGGATTTTAATTTAATTTTATTTTTTGTATCTCATTGGTTATTAACATCTCACATCAGCCTTGCAGCCTTGCATTTTAAAATACACGAGAGACAAATGTTAATCATGCTAACAATTTGAAGATAAGTGGGCAGATGAATTTTCAAAACCTAAGTTAAGGCAGAAGAGGTTAATGGATGATGGCAGCAGTGTTTTACCAAGACTGGGAACCACCTGTGTTGAGATGACTCCAGGTTCTTATTCATTAGGGATATTTCATGGTTTCACCCCAGGCTTAATATGGCTGCATCTCTGGGCACGTGGACTGGGAATGTGCATTTCAACAAGCTTTTCAGGAGATTTAAATCATATTTGACATTGAAAATAACTAAAATATGTTTATTAACCTACATAAATATATGGAGAAATTATCATTTCTATCAAAAGCTATCTGTCTCCCTCCCATGTTAAAATAAACTTAAATATCCTTTCTAATACATTACTTATAGTAATATTAATTTTGATACTTGATACTATATGGTTAGCATAGGTAGTTAGTTAGTTTTTAAGGGAAAACAAGGAGATAGAAGAAAGTGTTAACTATTAAAGTTTAATAAAGCTGGGGAGCCTGCTTCAGAAAGAAGCTGCAGCGTTCCATTGAGCTTAATTTTCTGGGAAGCTATAACATTCACAGGCTCATCTGCAAATTCTAGAAGTCCATTGTGCCCTCAGCCTTTCCAGAACCATTTGGAAAGTGTCTCCCCAAGGCACTGCCATTCTGGTCCCGAATTATTGAGTGGAAGGGCAAGGGTAAATTCTTCTACTGGGCACATGCATGGTAGAAACCAGACAATGCAAAAGAATTTTTGGATACACAGAATGGAAGTCAAGATGGAGCAGGGAGGGAAACTTTTACTTTGAGACAGGCCCAATAAAAGCCAAAATGACAACATGAAGGGGTGGAATCCAGTCTGGAAAAGTCTGGGAAAATATTCAAGTTGGACAGAGGGTGTGAAACCCTGGGATATCCAGAAATGAGATTGGCTAAGGGGAGGGTCTAATGTATACCTGGGAAGAATCCATATATGGAGGATAATCTGCAGTCTCAGAGTAGCTGCTACTAGAGCCTGCCCACCTTCCATGTCACTGAGGGTATATCATTTTCCCCTAATAAAATATTGCCACCATGTTTAAACTTCTCCATGTGTGTGCGTAAAACCAGTAGCCATGGACACCATCACATCTGAGTGGCCCATGCAGGTTCGCATTAGATTCGGACAGATGGTTATGAAACAATGGAGCCAATAACTGGTGGGCCATTACCTTTAATCCTAGCTTGCACCCACCAGACAAGTAAAAACACACACTGGGCTCCAAAACCCACTCATTCAGTGCTCACAAAACTACTGACTTATCTGAGTTTCCTAGAATCAAAGGTTTCTAGCTCACTAGCCTTATTCACCTCTGTTCCCCATCTCCTTCTCTCTGCCCAAACTCTGCACAAACTGGCTTCTCCCTCAGCACTCCACCATCTTGGCTGCTTCTTCTGGTCTCCTCCACGTGACTTTTCTTCACTATCCTCTCTAATGCTAATCTCAGGAACCAAGAGAAAGCAAGCTCCCAGTCTGCCCCACTTTATAGTATAGAAATCAAAACCTTTAATCCAACATACAAACAAGGAAGTCTCAGATACAAAGTCACTTATCTGAGGCATAATGGGATTTCTCATGAGAGTGCACCACCCTATATCAAAAAGGGTGGGAAAGGCTTAGTCTTAAAACTAAGCCTTAGGTTATAAGAATTCTGCCTGCTTACAGCCTGTTCCCCCACATCCAATGCAAACTGTAAGCGAACAAACATATATATCATTATTTACAAACTTATTTGACCAACAGTGTGCCTTTGAAATTCTTTTCTATTGACACAGACACACAAAAGGACTCATTTTCACTGGCAACAATATTATTAAGATGGATACAGAGACTTAAGGCAAATAAACACCTTCCATAGAATCACAGAGATAATTGACCTTGAAAATGGTCTTAGTTTAATTTAAATCCAAAGATTTTGCTTTTGCATGGTAGCTGCCTCTGCTCTTGCACAGGTTTATAAATCTAGAGAACACAATCTCTGACAAAGGAAACATGTTTTTATTGTTGAACATAGGCTTCTTTTTCCAAAGACCTCTTCCTTATTCACCTACCCTTATGCCTGAAATACCAAGATATGTACTCATTTCAGTTATGGTACAGTAACATCTTCTTGCTGAAAATGAAATGTTTCTTAGAAAAGCTATACCATAAAATTGATAGTGGCTATTATAATTTTAGCTAAGCATATTTAATAAGATTAGCTAATGTTACTTAATATGTTCTTAAATAAATAAGGCAAGGACAAGTAAATATACAAAATCAGGAAAATAAAGATATGAAGCATAAAATATTCACTAATATTGAAGACTCAAGCCTGGTATACTGATTCTCATTTGCTACAATTGCATTTTATATCAATCAGCCATAAAGCCACCAAGAAATTTTAAAAAAAATGTATTGCTCACATTCCTACTTTCACGCAGAAGTGAGCTATGGAACTCTATTTATGTTGGTTAAGCTTTCTCACATTCAAAGTGTCAGTGGCTATTAAATAATCTAACATGGCCTTTACTAGGTGATTGAGGTCATTGCACCCTGCCTCATATTTTTTATGGCAAGCGTGAGCTTGTTTTCTTATTGATGGCAAAGATGTGAAGACAGAGTTCAAACTCAATCTTCAAAGTGTTTTTCATGCATCTATAAGCATCTTGTCTTCTAATGTTCCTTTATCCAAAGCAAGTAATATGCCAAGTAAACATTTGACAAGGTACAATATTTATTATTTATTATTAAAACACTCAGTAAACTGGGTATAGAAGGAAAGTATCTAAACATAATAAAGGCCATATATGATAAACCCTCAGCTAATATCATATACTTAGTGCTTAAAAACTGAAAGCCTTTCTTATAAGATTAGGAACAAGACAAGAATGCTCATTCTCACCACTGTTAGTCAACAGAGTGCTGGAAGTCCAAGCCAGAGTAATTAGGCAAGAGAAAGGAATAAACATATATAAATTGGGATTGAAGAAGTACAAATGTGACTTTTTGCAGATGACATGATTTTTTATATAGAAAACACCACAGACTATACCAAAATTGTTAAAAATAATAAAAACTCCAATAAAGTTGCAGGCTACAAAATAAATGTACAAAATCTATTGCTTTCTAATATACTCACAATAAAATTTTAGAAAAAGAAATAAAAAAAAACAATTCCTTTTGCAATGGCAACAAAAAGAATAAATTACCTAAGATTAAATTTAACAAAGGATGTAAAAGACTTATACACTGAAAACTATAAGACATTATTAAAAGTGATTGAAGAAAACACAAAGGAATGAAAAGATATTCTGTGTTCATGAATTGGAAAAATTAAACATAGCTAGTGGTCATATTACCTAAGGCAATATACAGATTTAATTCAATTCTCAACAAAATCCCATCAGCATGAAAAATTAAAAATCATCAAATTTGCATGAAACTACAAAAGATTTCAAATAGCCAAACAAGTCTTGATAAAAAAAAAGAACAAAATCACAAGTGTCATCACACTTGCTGACTTTAGATTATACTACAAAGCAACAATAATCAAAATAACATGGTATTGGCAAAAAAAATAAACATACGCCAATGAAACAGAATTAAAGCTTATAAATGAGCCTACATGTATATGGACAAATAATTTTTGATAAAAGAGCCAAAAACATACAATGAAAAAAAAAAACCTCTTTAATAAATGGTGCTGTAAAAATTGAAAAGCCACAGGAAAAGAATTAAACTGGACTGCCATCATATACAAAAAATAACTCAAAATGGATCAGTGTTAATTTTAAGACTGAAAACAATAAATTGGTTTGCAATCTTTGCTTTTCTCAGAGTCATGAGGGAGTAATTTTTCCATCCTAACTATAAAAATCTGTTGGGTGTGCTGGAAGGAAAGCCTTTGAATGCATGGGGCATTTCCTGAGCCTCCAGGAGTTTCTCAAACTCATACTATTTTACATTCAACTCTTAGCAAATTGTTAACATTACCATTAAAGGTTCAGTCCATGGCTCCACCAGTTTCTGCTATAGGTAAGCATATCTTGATTGCTCTAACTCTGGATGTGCCTATCTTTCCAGATTTGCGAGAGGAAATTATGCTAGGATATTGGTTTTCTGCTAAGTTAAAATAAAGACATTAATATTTAGTTTTGCTTAACTTTTCTAGTTTTAAGCACTAGAGCAGGGGTCTCCAAACTACGGCCTGCGGGCCGCATGCAGCCCCCTGAGGCCATTTATCCGGCCCCGCCGCACTTCTGGAAGGGGCATCTCTTTCACTGGTGGTCAGTGAGAGGAGCATAGTTCCCATTGAAATACTGGTCAGTTTGTTGATTCAAATTTACTTGTTCTTTATTTTAAATATTGTATTTGTTCCTGTTTTGTTTTTTTACTTTAAAATAAGGTATGTGCAGTGTTCATAGGGATTTGGTCATAGTTTGTTGTTGTTTTTTTATAGTCCGGCCTTTCAATGGTCTGAGGGACAGTGAACTGGCCCCCTGTGTAAAAAGTTTGGGGACCCCTGCACTAGAGTGATCACTTAAATTTATTTATATAATGAAACTAAACCTGTAAGTATGATTTTTTTTGTATGGTGGGTTGATTTTTTTAAATTTAAATTTGCCCAGTTAAGAGGGTCTACATCTCTGTTGTCTGATTTAGCTAAAAAAAAACTTATAGAGCACACCCTAATATAATGACTGTATAATGATTTTGGGAGTCTCTGAATTGTTGGTATTGATGTAACAAATACCCAAAACGGTTGAAAATTTTTATGAGTTTATCTATGCCAAACTGATGACACTGTCAAGAGGGATGATCTCAAATACTCTGTACAAGTTTTGTTGTTTATTTTATGCATTTGGAAATATGGAGGGAAGGTAAGACATTACGTTTAAGTAGAAGAAAGTCAAATAGGAATTGGGTTACAGGAGAGTTAACAATATTATGTGCTCTCTTTAGGGTGGTTATGCTTCCAAGGGGTCTGAAAAGGAGGCATTTCAAAGCAGTTATAACTTAAATGCACAAAAACAATGGACTTGTTTAAAGCAATGATAAACTTTTACTAAAAATTCTGCATGTATGAGGCATGACAACCCACTATGACCTACCTAGTAAGGAATTTATGATTAGGTCACTCTGAATGGTTATTTTCAGTAAAATTTATTAATAATTTTATTAATCAATATCACTCTAATAAAATTAATTAAATTATTTTTTAATTAAATTATTTTTTAACGGCTGTGATACAAGCCCAGAGCCTTCTCCATAGCAAAGGGCTATTCTATTCTATTCTTTAGGGAAACAGACTTTACCCAAGCACAATTATTGAACCTTATCCCAATGGAAGCAGTAGAAAGGGAATAGTCTCTACTCAATCTCCTTCTACCCTTCTTTTTCACTTAAGATTGATAGAGAAGGGACACAGTTAACAGTCAACAATGTTTCAAAGAAATATGTAAGAAACACTGCTTGGAGGTAAGGGATTATGGCAATATGGGGGAGAAAAAACAGACCTACTGTAGCAAGGACCGAAAGACCTGAGATAGTCACCGCCCTGAGACATAGCTCTACCAAAAGATTGAGATTAATCACTCTGTCTCTCTCAGATCTACTAATGGAAAATAAAGTATTCCTGATACTTGCTAAAAATAATACGGCAGACTTTATAGGTCTATAGCACTAGTTTCAAGGACTACAGTGGAATTTTACAGTGGTGAAGAAAGATTTGACTCAATCCCAAATATAATACGGACAAGCAAAAATTCATAGCCATGGAGCAGGGTGTGTGTGGGGGGGGGGGTGGAAAATTACTGGGAAAACATCCGGGCCAAAAAGGTGCTGATTAAACTTACTTAAAAGGGTCCTTGGTGAAGGTGAAATAGACCAAGGTTATCAGATATTACCTGGAGGCTGGTGGAGGATAAGGGACCCAATCAGCGATTGGGAATGAGCTGATATCCAGGGTGGGAAGTTTTGCATAAACTGACTTAGCAGAGTTCTTGCTAAAAATGGATTTTACAAAAAAGTACACAGATGGGCCTAGGCAAAGATCAAGAGCCTGACTAAATTTGGTCAAGCAAAGAATATCACACTGTACAACAATGTCAAGGAGCTCAAGTATATAACAACAGATTACCACTGAAAGAATTTTAAGACACAGAATCTCTGAATAGAACTACCTAGGGAAGCCTTAAATCCAAGACAGGAGACAAAATAAGGACACTGGAGGAATTTAAAGCATCTGGTACCTATAATTACAAAACACATTAAATGCAGCTCAACTCCTAATGAGATTAACATAGATTTTTACATTAAAATCCTATTTACCATAATTATCATTATGGCATAAAATATCTAGTTTTGAGAAAAAATATTATAGGGTGAAGAAAATGCTGTCTGAAGAGACAAAGCAATCACAACAAATAGACTTGTATATGACACAGGTGATGAAAGTACTTGGCAAGAATTTAAACTGTGATTAACAGGTTAAGAGCTATACTCAAAAAAGCAGATAAGAGCAGAAGGATCATTAATGTGAAGCAAATGTATGCTAAGAGATGTTAAAAGGAGTTCTTGAAGAAAAATAAAAGTGATATCCAACCATTTGTTTAAAGCAATAGAAACAAAAATATATTGGGTAATATTAACACAGAAAAACTAAATTAATGATAGAAATTCCACAAAGAGAAGAGAGAAATGGGGAACACTTTAATATATTGGACTTGAAATACATGTGTAGAGGTATACATTTACTTAAAAATGATTTTAGAGTATTTTAAATTATGTAAACCATGGGGCAATGACTCAAGATGTTTAAAAAATGTATAAACGAGATACTAAGAGAGGAGACAAAATACAATAATACAGGGTGCTCAATGAACATCAGAGCTATCAGGAGGAAAACAATGAAAAGAACTAAAGCAATAAGTAGAAAACAGTTACAAATGTGATGTCTATTAATCGAACTATGTCAATTTATTTACATGTCAATAGCCTAAACACATTCAATAAAGTGTTGAGATTTTGTAGTATAAGGGCCTGATGTTAAGCTTTGAACTATAATGTAAGTGCTTGCCATCAAGCATTTGATTAAAGAGGCTTTTATTTCAAATATATTCATTTTGAATCAATATATTGACAGCTGTATGACATAGCAAAACAACTGCATAAAAAAACAGACCCCCCCTCTGATGTGAATATTCCTATTTAGAAAGCTCTTGGTAACTTATAGAACCGGCAACTTGCGTGACCTCACTTCTTCTTTTAGATGCCCTAATTCCCATCATTATACTTTAAATTGGACAATAAAAAGTGAACTAGGTGGGCACTGGAAATATCAGGGGATCTCTTTGTTTAGGATTGTCTAACCATTGTGCTAATAATATTGTGCTAATAATATTGAATATAAACTGTAATTTAAAAAAATTGCCTGATCTGTGGTGGCACAGTGGCTAGAGCGTCAACCTGGAACATTGAGAACGCCCATTTGAAACCCTGGGCTTGCATGCTGAAGGCACATATGGGAGTTGATGTTTCCTGTTCCTCTCCCTTCTCTCTTTCTCTCTCCTCTCTAAAACAAATAAGGAATTAAAACAAAACAAACAAAAACCAGACTCTTAGGCTCATCCTAGACATATTCAATCATTTTAACAAACTCCTAAGGGATTTGTATGCACTTAAAAATATTAAAATAAAATGAACCCACAAAATCCTAGTCCCCTCACCCTAGAACTCTAATAAAAGTTGAGTCTCAGTTTCACACTCTTTCTATCTGTCAATGACTGCTGTGTGGCCCTCAGGTGTGCCATAAACCTTCCCAAACTTGTGAGAAATAAATCTGTTCTTCAAAATCTTTTGATGGTTTCTTGCTGAAGTACATTCTGTGATCATCATAAGACCCACGAAGATAAGTTCTGCCACAACATTGTTCCCGCTGGTGAGGGGAGGAAATGCCTGCGAGGCTGGTAAATATGGGCCCAGGCAAACATGCCAATCATTTCTGGCTAAGAACATTACTACAAACAGGCTGGGTTAACACAATAGATTATCAGAGTGAATTAAAAAAACAAACAAAAAAAACAGAAGACTAAAATATATGTCAAATAAAAGAAAACTGCTTTGAATGTAAAATTTCTGATAGGTTTAAAATTGAGATAGAGAAAGCAAATATACAAAATGTCTGTCTTAGATACTTCTAATCAAGCAATCATGAGAAGCAAAGATCTGGGTGACTGTATATGAAACTGACAAACATTTTGGGAAAACAAGTGTAATGAGGTTGACTGGTTGCTTCTAGTGCAACTGCACAAACTGGTGAAATACAAGGGTAAGATCAGAGATTCACAGTCTTAGTGCAAGCGCTGTGTAAATGGCCTGCCAACTTCTCTATGTGCTGTGGAGGATGGCCTTCCCTCTTATAGCTGCAAGGTGGAGAATGCTGAAAACCAAGCCCAAAATCTAATCCTATGACTGGCTGAATTACAATCCAAGTTGAACTCCCCTGACCAGGAAGTGGTGAAAGTGGATAGAATGCCAAAGTGGGGCACTGAGGACCCAGCTTAGAAACCCCAAGGTCACTGGCTTGAACGCGGGCTCATCAGCTTGAATGTAAGGTCGCTGGCTTCAATGTGTGATTACAGAAACGACGTCAATGTCACTGGCTTGAGCAAGTAGTCACTGGCTCAGCAGGAGACCCCTGGTCAAGGCACATATGAGAAAGCCATCAATGAACAGCTAAGGTGCTGCAACTAACAGTTGATGCTTCTTATCTCTTTCCCTTCCTATCTGTCTGTCTCTCTCTTCTTCTCTTGCAAGAAAAAACAAACAGTTAATCAAACAAACAAACAAACAAACAAACAAACAAAAAATCCAATACGAGTTGAACTCCCTGCCTGGAATGGTGTTCACTATTAATATGAAGGCACTGGTTGGGAATGAATAGCATCCTGTAAACTAAAAGGGATGTGTATGTGGATGATCTGATGAAGGTGAACACAAGAGATTCTGATGAATCTTCTTAGGACACCCCCAATTCCATTAGAAGCAGGCTCTCCATATCCAAGGATAGTGATTTCCCACCTCTAGTGGTAGCAGCCTCGACACACCTGTCTGGGGAAATCAACCCTGCATGGGTCATATTTTGTACTTCATCTTTAAGAGCCTATTAGAATTAGTTACTGTATATGTCTAGAAGCAAAAAGCAGTGGGTCTGACAAGAATCAGCATTGTCTTTGATTAATGTAAGAATGTCTAGACCTGTGGAGATAAGAGTTTTTATGAATTCTATACTGCATAATTAGAATAAATTCACTTGACACCTTGCAAAATTCTTGCATTGTTTCCCTAACTTGTAAAGTGAAGACTTTTATTGAGGCAAAGAACGAGCAAAAGCCACTATAACTGGCTCTACTTGTGAAAATAGCCACCTAAGAACAATACTGCATTTTTGGAGGGATTGGAAAGTAGCATTATTATCAAGGACTTAAAAGATTCAGAGGTGGTAATTCTCCCCATGTTCTCGTTTAACTTGCCTATTTGACATGTGCTGAATGCAAATGGATCTTGGAGAATGACAGTGATTATTGTCATCCTAATTAGGTGGTAACTCCAAATGCATCTGCTATACTAGATGTGGTTTCATTGCTTGAGCAAATTGACACATCTGGCATGCAGCTATTACTGTGGCAAAAACCTTTCTCTCTGCCCCTGTCAATGAGGACCATAAGAAGCAGTTTTCTTTACATTGGAGAGGCCAGCCATGCACTTTTGCTGTCCTACTTCAGAGGTGCACCAACTGTCCAAGGCTAATTTAGTTCACAGAGATCTTGTTCACTTTTCCCATTCATAGATATCACATTGGTTCATTACATTGCTGACATTATGGTGATTAGACCTAATGATGAAGAAGTAACAGCTACTCTAGACTTATTGGTAAGACATTTGCATGTCAGACTGTGGAAAATAGATCTGACTAAAATCCAGGGGTCTTCAACCTCAGTGACATTTTTAAGAGTCCAATGGTTTGGGCTATATATTTTTTTCAGTTCATAAATTGCCTACTAACTTTTGGTTTCTACTGAATACTTGATAATCTCGAATATAGCTTTGTGTCAGAAGTTATTTTGTGAATTTCTAATGTCGGAAATGCTGACTTTCAGGAACACATTGGTGTCTATGGTAGTAAATGGGAATAGAAAGAAAACTAAGCCTAAAAGGCAAAAAGAAAAAAAAGATTTTGCATATTAGTTTGAAAAATTATATATATCACATGTTGTTAGATAAATTCTTCTATGTTTGTATATTTACATTTTAAAATAATGACTTTATAATGAACAAATCATACATTATTTAAGTAAATTATTCTTCAATAGGTAATAGATTGAAGCATTTTGATACAACTCCTGCAGTTTCAAGGACAATATTAGGTTTAAGGTTGACAAAATAACGAAGTTCTCATGCCTCTAGCTGAAAAAGAAATTGAAATTTTGTTGAAGAATCTACCTCTCTCTATCATGTGACCTCAGCCAAATCCACATCTGTGCAATGCATGCTTCATGCCTGTAATTATTTTAAAAATATTATCTTCCTTAATTGGTTTACTTTTTATATTCCTAAACTTTTAACTAAATAGTATTTTGATAACTAGATGCATCAAATCTCAGTAAATGAAACAATTGGGGCCCTGGCCGGTTGGCTCAGCGGTAGAGTGTCAGCCTGGCGTGTGGGGGACCCGGGTTCGATTCCCGGCCAGGGCACATAGGAATAAGCGCCCATTTGCTTCTCCACCCCCCCCTCCTTCCTCTCTGTCTCTTTCTTCCCCTCCCGCAGCCAAGGCTTCATTGGAGCAAAGAAGGCCCGGGCGCTGGGGATGGCTCCTTGGTCTCTGCCCCAGGCACTAGAGTGGCTCTGGTCACGGCAGAGAGAGGCCCCGGAGGGGCAGAGCATTGCCACCTGGTGGGCAGAGCGTAGCCCCTGGTGGGCGTGCCAGGTGGATCCCGGTCGGGCGCATGCGGGAGTCTGTCTGACTGTCTCTCCCCGTTTCCAGCTTCAGAAAAATACAAAAAAAAAAAAAAAAAAAAGAAACAATTGGGTGTTATATACTGTGAGGCACTTGAAACCATGTTCACACAATAAATTAAAAATTAAAATAAATAAATAAAAGATTACAGAAAAAAAAAGAAAATGACAACTTTAGGGAGCACTAAAAAAAGAACTTCTCTCCTAACTCCACTTTTTGTAAATAAATTATAATTTCCTGAAGATAACAAAACACTTGTTAGACAACATACTATTAGGTTCAATCACTTTCAGAAATGGGCAGAGTTATGGACAGAGCACCAGGAAATGGTTCAGAAATGGTTAACTGAAAGATAGGATATCCTGATTATAGAAGGCATGGATGCCATCTAGTCCTTGTTCTTGTTAGAGATGGAAAGTCAAGCAGCTTCAATACAAAGACAAGGCAGGTCAAGGGGTGCAAAAATTTGGGTATATACCCAAAATTCTCTGGCTGCTAGAAAAATGGGGAGTTTCTACTGTATTTTATAATTTGATGCATCTTCTGTGAGTATTCCCCACTTGCTGGAAATATTAGAAATTTTTACCTGATGCTATGTCAAGCAGAATTTCTTGTTATATTTTACAGCCAACAAAATTATACAGCTGTAAAGAAGTGTAAACTACATGTAGTAACTTTTCATTTAACTTCTTGAAGGTAGAATCTTTTGTCATTACTTCAATTGCTTCTGCAATACCTACTCTCATGCATACAAAGCATGAAATATAAATATTCAAGTCAGTAAAACATGATGACACCGAAGTGAGGCCATTAGTAAAATACAAAGTGTCATTTGGGAATTTGCCATTGTTTGGAAAGAGCACTGAGCGCAGAGTCCCTCTCTGAGAACTGAAAGGCTAACAATGTTAATCTTGTCATGAAAAAATGCCAAGATGACCTTTGGGTATTTAAACTATTAAGATTAATATTAGTATTTAAGGAATTTACTAATTTTCAAATAATTTAGTAGGAGCTAATGAGAATGTCAGATGATAATAAGAAGCTGATAATGTCTTTCAAGAAACACACTGTGCCAGATTAATTTGTGTGTTTCACAATCGAATGACAGGCCACACTGACAAGAGTAGGGTAATGAATGCATATGATGTTGACTAATTTCAGTGAGACTTCTGTTTTCAGACTGTGCAAAATTCTCATAGGAAATAAAGATTTTTGGATAGACCATCACATCCAAGGCACAGTTACCAACAGTATGTTATCAATTAAAATTGTCAAATGGGCCATGCATTTTAAAAATCAATACTCCTAACTTTTTTCAATTCAATGTCTTAATTATGGACCTATGCAAATGGTGCTGAACAAGTAGACATACATTTTATAATAAATTAAGTAGGTGCAGTAATATACACTGGTTATTAAATAAATGAAAGTAATCCAAAATTTTCAATCATCACTTATGCAACTTACTTTTAACTGTAGCAGTCCTACTATTTTCAATCAACTTCATACTTTAGCAATCTCCATCAAGTGTGTTTTGTGTAAAAAGTAAATATATAAACAGAGTGATTTTTCTAGTGATACATAAGAAAGGTGTTTCTTTAAAAAAATACATCAAAACAAAGAAAAAATTTGTTACGGTTTTTAACTTGTGACTAATAAGGAAAAATGCAGTTGAAAAGAGCAAAGCCAACATTATCATTTACTGCATATAAACATATTTCTTAATATATAGACTGTGAACATATTGCAATTCTACTACTTTGCATGTTAAAAAGCCTCCCACTTAGACCTACTAAAGCATAGTTCTTGTGATCTGAGTACCATATACTTACATTTTAATAAACTTGTCTAGGTAATAATTGTGTACATTAAATTTGAGCATGGCTAATCTAAAGGCATAGTAGGCAATTACTTAGATTTCATTACGTAGTAGTTACAGATGCTTTTCATCAATACTTCCTCATCAATTTATTACCCCATCATTAAAGATTGATGAAGTGATAAACATTCCTTTAAGTTATGTATCTAATGTTCTGGGTTTTAATATAATAAGTTATTTTCTTGCACCATTTTGCTACACAATTATGTTACTTCATAATTACATATCATGACTTGCATGTGGTTATTCCAGAGAGACCATTGATACAATCAGGGAGAAGACACAATTAACATTATATCTGATACAGTACAAGGATCTGAAGGACTCATGTTATATCTTAACTTTTGGGCTAAACTTACTCATCATCTATAATTATATTGCACTGTTGTATTTGATTTCATTGGCTGATCTTTTGCGAGAAAGAGAGAGAGGGACAGACAGGGACAGACAGACAGAAAGAGAGATGAGAAGCATCAATTTTTTGTTGTGGTATCTTAGTTGTTCATTCATTGCTTTCTCATATGTGCCTTGCCGGGGGGGGGGGGGGAGTATGCTACAGCACAGTTAGTGACCTCTTGCTCAAGGCAGCAATCTTGGACTTCAAGCCAGTGACCTTTGGGCTCAAGTCAGCAACCACAGGGTCATGTCTATGATCCCACACTCAAGCCAGTGACCCCACGCTCAATCTGAGGAGCCCACACTCAAGCCAGATGAGCCCACACTCAAGCTGGCCACCTTGAGGTTTCAAACCTGAGTTCTGTGCATCCCAGTCTCTTCTGGTATTACCTATTCGATCTTGCATATGACCAAACCTTTTCTTTGAAACTTTAATTTTTTCTTTCTTTCTTTCTTTTTTCAAGTGAGGGAAGTGGAAATAGTCAGACTCCCGCATGCGCTCTAAGCTGGATCCACCCAGCAAACCCCGGTCTGGGGGTCATGATCAGACCAACCCAGTCACTGGCTGAGAGAGGGGAGGAAAGGGAGAAGGGGTAGAGGAGGGAGAGAAGCAGATGGTCAATTCTTCTGTGTGCCCTGACCTGGGATCAAACCCAGGATGTCCACACGCCAGGCTGATGCTGTATTCATGAGCCAACCCACCAGGGCTAGAACCTTTAAAATTTTCAACATTGTTGTTTAATATTTTTCTTGTCTGATAAATGCAACATTCTTTTCATATTTGTCTCTGGTTCTGGGGTTTTATTTATCTTCCCTGAAATGGTGGTTCTTGCCTTTTGGCTGAAACGTAAGCTTACTTTTTAGAGTAATAGATACCAAACTGAGGTAAATATTGTGTTGTTTGGAGAAGATCTGCACTTCTTTCAGCTATGATTTATATGTGGGGACTTGTTTTAATATAATCTAGTGTTTCACTGTATTTAAAGTTAGCTGTTCCTCAGCTTTCCAGAGAGAAACTTTGTTTTTCCTATGGGTGATACTGCCTTCAAATTCCTCTAGTGATGCCTTATTTTGTATTTCCTTTTGACTTTGGCCTTTTCCCTTGTACTGCTCCCAAGAGATATTTTTCTTTTGCAGTTTTTTTTAGCTGTATTCAGGCTTGTTCTTACATGTCTTATTACCATTGTGATATAGTACAGATAATAAATGTAAGTTATTGGAAGATAAATGTTAAACCAAACATACAAGCTTTAATGTTTACTCTGTGCTTTAAGTGGTACAATATTAGTATGTTTTTAAATTCATGTGTCAACACACATAACTACATAAACTTTAGTACATTGCACGATATAGTAAAATATCGCTTTGTCTCCAGATTATATCACTGTGAAATTATATTATACTAATATGAAAAAGCTCTGTTTGATGATAGCTTAGCATTCTTTTCAAGGATATTTTCCTATGGATAAATTATTACATAAATTATTGTGCTTGAGAAATATAAGAAAATTATTGTGAGAGAGGTAATTTGATATTTAAAGGATTTCATTGTGTCAAGTTAATGGATAGCATAATAAATTGAGGGACTCAAGATTAAATATTAAAAGAAAGACAAGTATTAATATAGGTAAACAGCAACATTGCACACAAAATAAAATTTCTTGTTAACTTTTTTTTTGTAATTGTTAGTAGGAAAAAAAGCAAAAAATAAAAATGAAGGTTATTGTTTCATTTATGTGATTTGTGTGAAATATGCTACAGTCATTATAGCTCTCCTAGGATCTTGTCAAATTGTACCATTTATCTCAAAGGACTTTTTTTTTGCATAAAACAATTTAAGCAGACAAGATAAAAATTTGAAAGTATAAAATAAATTATTTCTATATTCAATAATTTATTGAGCAGTTTTCTGATTCCCCTGAGAATGGCAGCATTTTCACTTAAAAAGCACTATTTAATTTATTGAATTGAAGGCAGTTCTTCAAAAACATAATTGAAAAAAATAGTGAAGAGCAAATATAAAAACTATTTTAAGCTGATGTAAGACGTGTTTTTCATATTGAAGTTGATGAATATATGAGTGATATCTTTCAATCCAGCCTCATAACTTTCAGAAAACTTATCTCAGGACATACTATAACTCATATCTTCTTAAAAGTGATTTTTTTTTTTTTGGTGGTGGTGGTGGTATTGCAAAAGACATGCTAACTAGTATAAGTAAAGATAAAGATTTTTTTCTCTTAATATAAAAATATTATTCTAGAAAAATACTATTAAATTCAACACATTTTTTCTATATTATGATAATTAATTAAAATTCTTTTTCTTCTTAAAAAATGTAAATGCCTGATCAAGTGGTGGCACAGTGGATAGAGTGTTGACCTCAGATTTTGAGGACCCAGGTTTGAAACCTTAAGGTTTCCAGCTTGAGTATGGCCTCATCTAGCTTGAGCACAGGGTTGCCAACTTGAGCATGAGATCATAGACATGACCCCATGGTCGCTGGCTTGAGCAGCAGGTCATTGACTTGGCTGTAGCCCCCGGTCAAGGCACATATGAAAAAACAATCAATGAAAAACTAAGGTGCTGCAATAAAGAATTGATGCTTCTCTTCTCTTTTGCTATCTGTCTGTCCTTGTCTGTCTTTCTCTCTCTCTTATCTCAAAAGATCAGCCATTGAAATCAGATACAACAGTGCAATATAATTATAGATGATAAGTAAGTTAAGCACAAGAGTTAAGATGTAACACTGAGTCCATCAGATACTTGTACTGTATCAGACATAAGCTTAATGAAAACCAAGGCCACATCACATTTCTATATATTCCACTCATCATATTGACCTATTAATGGCTTTGAAGCATTGTTATTAGTGTTGGAAGAAATGTGTACTATTAGCATGCCTGTATGTTGGCAAATCCTCTGAAAGTCAATTTTGCAACACTTGAAAACCATATAGCCTTTGGTAAAGTAATTCATACATGGAAAATTTTCCTAAAGTTATACTCACACATGTATGCAAAATATAAGTTTAAAGGTTATATGTATCAGTGCTTATATTTGCTAAAATTCAAGGGAAAGCTTAAATATCTCTTAAGGGTACAATGATCAGTCATCTTTGGCAAATGTGTACAGTGAAATACTATGCACTTATTACAAAGAAATACATATGTTTTGTTGTATTCTGAAAGAGAAACATATCTAGCATAAGTTGGTAGGTAAAAATAAAAGTTATAGAAAGTAGTACATGAAATTGTGATTTCTGTAAAGAAAACTACTAAATCTGATAATTTAAAATGTCAGTGCCTCTTTATTATGATGTTTGAGGCTACTCAGCTGACACTGTATCATAATCTCTGATTATAATTATTGTTGGTCATGTGTTTCAAGCAGAATGTAGATAAAAATATGGAGAGATCATCCAATACCCTAAATTCTATCAAGGCTGCACAAGTTCAAATAAAAACATTTTATTATTAAGTTAAACAATAAGTTTTCTAAATGGACATATATATAGATGATGAGGATTCCTACTCAGATATTTCAAGATCATGGTTCAATAGAACTGAATCAATTTAATGAAAGTAATAAAATTTCTATAGTAAATCTAATAAAATTGCTAAATAATCCCAAAGAAATGATCTTTTCCATAATCATTGGCGGTATCAAATAAATCAGACAGTAAGAGATGCTTCTTAAAAAATAAATATATTTAAATTTTCCCCACCTTGAATTTACTAGTCATTAGAAGAAAACCGGTAATAGTGGTTAGTGGTTAACCCCTGAGGCACATATGTATTTTTCTATTCTAACATTTATATCTTGGCATACTTCAAAGAAAGCTATTCTAAGGTATCATATATGACAAATATTGAGTTTTAAAATGGTAAAAAGTTAACACTATTCCAATTATTAGGAAAGGGTGTTTTCAGAAGCACATTGTAAAATAACAATTTTAAATATTACTGGATAAAAACTAAAAGTCAGGCTGACCTGTGATGGCTCAGTGGATGGAACATCAGCCTGGAATGCTGGGCTTGCCTTGACTGGGAGCTTGCACTGTCAAGGCACATATGACAAACAATCAATGAACAACTAAAGTGAAGCAACTATCAGTTGATACTTCTTGTTCCACTCACTCCTCTCTCCAAAAAATCTATATATAAAGTCTTAAAAAAATCCTGAAAACTAGCAAAATAAATGAAGGAAAAAAAAGCTCTGGTCAAATTTAGTTTTTAGACATTGGTCTATGGCTGTTTTATGTTTGTCTATGCAAGAAATATTGTTTAATGTATTAACTGAAAAAATATTTCAGCATGTTATGTGATGGATTAGAATGAATTAAAATTTTATTGTGACTAAATTTAATATTTCAAATTATTTTAGTATAATGGCATATAGGAAACAAATGTGGAATGCTATTTCTTCAGTCTATCACATTAATTTAGACATTCTGTGGAACTTTTTAATTTAGAAAAATATGCAGAAATTATTTATTTGCATTCTATTGTAGTTTTATGAGGCTAGAAATTTATAATATGCAAAATTTGAAAATATGTAATTCAAGTGAACAGGTGGCACTCTCCATCAACAACTACTGGGAAAGAAAATCCATTCAAAGTTAACACTACTTGCAGCAGATGGTATAGACTTTGCACCACTTGAATGTTGGCTGTGTCCAATCTTCTTACAGGGGTTAGTTGAACAAATTTTTATTTTTGCACGTACGTGGAAATTAAAAAAGAAAAGAAAACTGTAATTTTATACCGCATTGGTAAATAAGGCATCTACATGTGAAAGTTTCCAGCTGTCTTTATCTCATATCTAATATGCAGAGTGAATAAGCTCTGTAGCACCATGAGTTAACCTCTGTTAACTGAATCACCTACTTGAAAGATAGTCCAATATGCTGGATCACATCTGGGACTGTAAATGCAGCAAAAATATACCAAGGCAATTATCAATATACTAAATGTTCATATTAAAAACAAAATAAATTTCACTTGCTACTTTCTCAAATTATTACTCTATTCAAAGATTCAGTGGGGGAAAGAGATGGCTGACTAACATATTTGCAAAATCATATATTCTTGACAAATTCCCTCTTCTCCTTTCATATTAATGTCAATTCTTATGCTTAAAAATCAAGTCCAATGTGGGTTTAAGATAGAGAAGAAAGTTTTTAAAAAACTGCTCTTCGACATCTGAAAAGCAATTTGGGAGTGAAATTTCATTATCTCATGAACATTTGAAAATTTAAATTAGCTTTGTTTTGCTAGTACTGTAAACAAATTAGAGGCCATGCACATGTGATAAAGGGAGTTAGTTTCGCAAAGGAAAGTTTCAAAAAGACTTTTCAATTTCATGCAAGAGCACAACTAAATACCCCTGAAAACTAACTGAAATGCAACCCTGATGAATGCCTATAGATGTTGTTGGTCAATATAACGAGAAATGGTCAGCATTCTGAGAGGGAAAATAAGGTAAGCCCAGTTCTTTAACTATAAACAATAGATTTTGACATTTGGCTGCAAGTTCAGATCATAGGTCAACAGGTATAACCATGTTTGTTCTAAAGAGGGCTCCAAATAATGCTTTAAATGAATATAAAAAGCATCTATATAGAAAATGTTTTTGAGCTGTGGCCATTGACCTCAAATTTAAAAATGAAAAATGCATTCATAATTTGTAATTGTAAGGAAGGAAAATGTGACCAGCTCAGTAAAAAACAGATATTTTTTAAAAAACTTTTTTTTGTATTTAATAAATTAGTTTTACTTCCTTTATAAAAATAAAGACTGCTAAGGGGTCAGTAAGGAACACTGATTACATATATGAGGTAACTGGCAAGAATGTTTACGAGTTAATCTCAATGACTATGAAATAATAAACATGCAGAAGAGAGCCAAAGGAAGTTTGATTTCATTTGTTATCCAAGGAAGTGTTTTTAGCTACCAAAGTAATGAGCATCTGAGTGAACCCTTGGAATCCTCATATTTGAAAATCTTCAATGAAAGAATACACAGCTACTTGACAGGTATACTGCACCAGCCCATCAGTTTCATTAATCTGAGATTAGAAAAAAACTAAGCCTGGAAGGAAAGTTTTCTATATATACTTCCCTTAAATAAATAATACACATGTGCCTGACCAGGCAATGGCGCAGTGGATACAGCGTCGGACTGGGATGCGCAGGACCCAAGTTCGAGACCCCAAGGTAGCCAGCTTGAGTGTGGGCTCATCTGGTTTGAGCAAAAGATTACCAGCTTGGACTCAAGGTCTCTGGCTTGAGCAAGGGGATACTTGGTCTGCTGTAGCCCCATGGTCAGGGCACATATGAGAGAGCAATCGATTAACAACTGAGGTGTTGCAACAAAAAACTGATGATTGATGCTTTTCATCTCTCTCCGTTCCTGTCTGTCTGTCCCTGTCTATCACTCTCTCTAACTCTCTCTCTGTCTCTGTAAAAAAAAATAATAAGAATAATATACATGTAAAATCTACAAAAATAATTTTACTTTTGAACATTTTAATGTATATATCTCTTACCACAAATTATTCACAATAGTTAGTAGAAGAAATATTGTATCTAAAATACTAGTACAGCATTGTTCAAAGTGCTCTGGTTAGAATACAAGATGTAAGAGATGCTAATAGGTGGTCTTTAATTTCCAGTGAAGGTATAATATATACATATATATCATATATATGTAAAGATTAAGATATATTATCTATATAATGATATATATAATACACATATTACATATATATATTAAAATTATGTTTATTGATTTTAGAGAAAGGAGAGAAAGAGAAAGTTTGAGGTGGAGATCTGGAAGCATCACTCATAGTTGTTTGTCATATGTGCCTTGACTGAGGCAAGCCTGATGTTTTGAAGCGTCAACCTTAGCACTCTAGGTCAACACTCCATCCACTGTGCCACCCACAGGTCAAGCCAGTAAAGGTATATTAATATGTTTCATTTTATCTCCAAATTGTTTGACTATTTAAACCAGGGGTCAGGAAACTTTTTGGCTAAGAGAGCCATGAACGCCTCATATTTTAAAATGTAATTCCGTGAGAGTCATACAATGACCTGTGTACATTACGCATTATCCAATAAAAATTTGGCGTTGTCCCGAAGGACAGCTGTGATTGGCTCCAGCCACCCACAACCATGAACATGAGCAGTAGGAAATTAATGGATTGTAATACATGAGAATGTTTTATATTTTTAATGTTATTATATTTTTAATAAAGATTTGTCTGTGAGCCAGATGCAGCCATCAAAAGAGCCACATCTGGCTCGTGAGCCATACGTTCCGGACCCCTGATTTAAACCTTTTCTTTCTTTTCGAAAGCATCTCTCTACAAGGACTATTCCACCACAAACTCTGGTAGTAGTTATCACAAGTGCTGGGAAATTTACAGAAATTGCCTTTGATGCACAATGCCTTCTTAAGTATCTCACCTGAATGAGCTGGATCTATTTGATCTGTTCAAAGGGAAGATAGAAGTGCCAGACAGTTAAAGATCCTGAAGTAATTCTTAACAAATAAGAGATGGGAGATGGTCGATAAATAACCAGTTTTGGTGATACAATTTAAGGTGTCTTCAACATTGTTTCTCAGAGTGTCTCCAGAGGCATTGAGTGACTCTGAGTAGTAGCTCACTGTTTATCTCACACTCTATTGGCTTTTTTCCCTCCCATATCTCAATTCTCCAACCACCATAATGTTTCTTAAATCACTTCAAAGGTACTGACACCCAAATCCTTGTTTCAGAGGCACTCCTGGGAGCACTCAAATCAAGATAGCTTTAGAAATCGTTGACAAAGCCATCTCTGCTTCTACTAAAGATAAATACACTTCTACAAAATAAAATCGAACCAAAAACCTGGCCATAGTTATTACACAATTATTTGTTACCTCTAATCCTTACAGAAGGGTTCCTCTTCTCATTGTCTTCTCTCCCTGGTCAGACTCCACTGTTTCTCAGTCATTGTATCACCTTGTATCCTCTTGTCACTTGCCTGATTTGTATCTTCAATTGTCACAACATTTCTCTCAGGGCTTCTGATCCTGGTTCTCTGAGGTATTGAGAGCTCATAAAGTTTTTTTCATAAAGGATTTAGTATGTTTCAAGATATTATAACATATAGTGTCTCATAAATTACTAGACTATTATGTTCAAATTTGTAAAAATTCAATCATAACAGCTATGAAAAATTATCTGCTTCTGGCTACATTTTATTTATTTATTTATTTATTTTTAAAATAATTTTATTTTTTAATGGGGTGACATCAATAAATCAGGATACATATACTGGCTACATTTTATAAAAGCTGAAGTAGATAATGTTAAACTTATTGATAGCAAAATTTCTCAGAATTGTTAATAGTATAATCTGAAATGTGAATCTCCAAGATAAGCATAAAGTAGGCAATTTTTACCAAAACTTTAATACTCCAACTTCTTTTGTTTACATCACCTCTGGTTACAGTAATACTGAAAAAAAAAATATATATATATATGCACAGATTGAAAGCATACTAATGGGGAAACTTTAAATTCATACTTATATAAATTCTGAGATCTAACTAGTTCTAAAATATATGACATTATTATTATATCATCCAAACTATTATTCTTTCTCAATTATGTAAGTTTTTTTAAATTAAAATAAGAGGTGTATCTGTGATAAATACATTATGATCACATTCATATGTATATTTACCCTTTGAAGAATAAAATCATAGAGAAGAATTTTAATTTTATACCCAAAATTTGAGTAAAATTTGCCTACTTTCTGGAGATTTTCCAAGGAGATTAAGCATTTCTGCTTTGTTAAGACATTGTAGAAAGCTATAACAATAATTTTTAAAATTTTTTCAGATAAATTATAGGTGGCATTAGTTTTGAGATCTGACACCACCAGTTATTACCAATGGTTTCCAAGTATGTGCAGAAGGTTTTGTTTCATGTATATTTCTATTAAACTTTGTAGATGCTATAGTTGATATACTCTTTGGTTACACAATTTTAATTAAATAAAATTAACATCATCTTCATTTTCATTACCTTATATCAATATGTACCAACCATACTTGGCTTAAAGTGGAAGGAAAATTAACTCTCAATTCCATTTTTTTTTCTTCTTCTTTCCAAGTGAGAAGAAAGGAGATAAACAGACTCTCGCCTGTTCCCCTACTGGGATCTACCAGGCAATCCTTATCTGGGGAAAATGCTCTTCCCATCTGGGGTCATGCTCACAACAGAGCTATTTTTAGCACCTGAGGCAGAGGCTCCACAGAGCCATCCTCAGCGACTGATGTACTTGATTCAATAGAGCCATGGCTGCTGGAGGAGAAGACAGAGAAGAGAGAAGGCAGAGAGGTGGCAAAGCAGACAGCTGATTCTTCTGTGTGTCTGAAAAAGAGTCAAACCTGGGGCATCCACATGCCAGACTGATGCTCTACCACTGACCCAACTGACCAGGGACTCAATTTCACTCTTGACCTGAGGCCCTTTCTTTTTCACCTCAGGGTTGAAGTGGTTACAAGGTGGTACCACAAATTGTGCTTTTATTTATACTTTGGGACTTTGAGTGTTATGTAAAGGTTGACACATGTACATAGGGAAAAATAGGTGTATCTTTGTCTAAATTCTCCTTTTGTAACTTGACAATGAACCTTTACTTAATCTAACAAAATTCACTTTGTTAGAAACTAGGAAAATGGATGAAAAAAAATTCTTTCTGCTCTCAAGGAGCACACTTTAGTTGAAAATACAGACTGAGGAATCTCTGACTATGTTGAGACTATTGAATAAAGGTGAGCATAACATCTGGAGAACTGAAACAAAAACGAACTTCATAACTGTACCTTAGAGCAGTGGTCCCCAACCCCCGGGCCGTGGACCGGTACCGGTCCGTGAGCCATTTGGTACCTGTCTGCAGAGAAAGAATAAATAACTTACATTATTTCCATTTTATTTATATTTACGTCTGAAGGATGTTTTATTTTTAAAAAATGACCAGATTCCCTCTGTTACATCCGTCTAAGACTCACTCTTGACACTTGTCTCGGTCATGTGATACATTTATCCGTCCCACCCTAAAGGCTGGTACGTGAAAATATTTTCTGACATTAAACCAGTCCATGGCCCAAAAAAGGTTGGGGACCACTGCCTTAGAGTAAAGGGTCACAGAAGAGTCACACCAAGATGAATTTGCACATATGTCTCTGGTAGAAGGGTGAGTTGAAAGAGCTGCTTGAAGAGTGGAGCGTAAAAATTGCAACTACTATTTGGCAACCAGGTATTTAGAAAGATGTGTGTAAATATTCTCTTAAAAGGGGCATAATCCTTATAACTATAATAAGGATGTAGTTTTATATTTTTGTTCCACACTTCTAATAGAGAAGATGGTTAACACCAAGTTAGAGAGAATGACATGTTTCCAAATGCAAAATGATAGAGTGAACCATCTTTCCCTCAGTCTAAAGGGATTTAAGCATACATCTATCCCTTTGCTATCTAAGCAAATGAGAAATGACTCATTAGAACTGCAAACTTGTTCAAAATGCTGATGGTAAAGAATGAGATGAAATGCCACCATCTGAGGTCCATAATCAGTTGAAATTCCTGCTCTATTAGCAAAGGATTTCAAAGGAATATCCTGAAAATCTTCAAAGTCCCATGTTCTATAATAAAACAATATTAATCTAAAACTGTATTGCAAATTAAGCCACAGAAAAAAAAATGTTAGCCTTGATATTGCAAGTGTACAAATGTATTATTAAAGAAATCAAGGATTTTTAATTCTCAGAAAGTCAAAATTAGATTTTTAAAAACAAATTATAAAACTAAATTTTTTAGCATATTTAATACAAAAGAGGCACTGTGTTAATGTTTTGATACTTAATTTAATCTTGGCAATCCTGTGATATTGTTATTATTATTAATATTTCCATTTTATAGGCGAGGTTACTAAAGTACAGATAATTTAAGTAATTTGCACAAGGTCTCATAGCTAATATGTTCCTGCTCTTTTTTTTGTGACAGAGACAAAGAGAGAGACAGAGAGAGGACAGATAAAGACAGACAGACAGGAAGGGAAGAGATGAAAAGCATCAATTCTTTCTTGTGGCTCCTTAGTTGTTCATTGATTGATTTCTCATATGTGCCTAAATCAAGAGGTTCCAGCAGAGCCATTACCCCTTGCTCAAGCCAGTGAGTTTGGGGTCATGTCTATGATCCTGTCCTCAAGACGATGACCGTGTGCTTAAGCTAGTGAGCTTGTGTTCAAGCCAGCAAACTCAGGGTTTCAAACCTATCTCCTCAGTGTCCCAGGCCAACACTCTATCCACTGTGCCACTGTCTAGTTAGGCTATATGTCTCTGCTCTTAATCACTTTGCTATACAGATAAACTCTGAATTTATGGGCATTATTATAATCAAATCTAAGAAAGGAATACAGTGTTTTATTAGTTTTTTCCCTCTAATTTACCTATCAAGTCTAATACACAGATGACTATAGAATATATCTCTCAGAGAACATGTACCATTTTGTTTTAGAAAATGATACCAGCACTCATAGCTGAAGCAGTTGTATTTAAAACAATGCTTAAGAAATTGTTTTAGTCTTCACAGACCACCACAAACATAATTTAACTTGGTTCATATTTTGCTAAAATAAAACTGAAACTAATTTGAAATATATCTGGAAATCTAACCTAGGTTTTAAATTTAGTTGTCCAATATTTGGTTGCAGTTTATAATCACATTTAAGCAGAATAGAAGTCTTAGCTCTAAAAATTCTGCCAATTCCTTTTTATGAGTCTCTATGCAGATCACATAGTGTCTATCTGACTAGGCTTCATATATTCAGAAAAGAAAAGCAATATATCTTCCTCAATATAGAAAAATGTTATAAACATTAAAGAATGCAAATAAGTTATTTGTATTTGTTAGTGATTTTGCAAACATTCTGATACATGCATAATAAACTTTGTATTAACTATTTATGTGTTACCCTTAACATTCAAATAAATCAAACAATGATAATTGTCAAAATGCTTCATATCAAATTATAAAATAAAATAAAATAAAAATTAATTCTTACCTCCTATTGTATTTACTTTTTCAGCAAATTTTTTCTTAGCTTATGTGGGTTAGAGCATCAGCAAATTTCAATCACTGGGCAATCTTAACCCATATGAATAAAGATCTCCGTGAATTTGTGATAATAAAGCCATCCTTATAAAATATAAAACATGTTTAATAGATGTTTAAAACATTGTTAGATCCTAAGTATTTTTTATATACAAACAGTGTAAAATGCTTGATTTCTTTAATTTTTATTGAATATTTTAATTGAATTTATTGGGGTGACCTTGGTAAATAAAATTATATAGGTTTCAGGTGTACAACTCTATAACACATCATCTGTTTATTGTATTGTGTGTTCACCACCGAAAGTCAAGTCTCCTTTTATCACCATGTATTCCTCCTACACTCTCTCCTACCTCTCCCAACCCTCCTTTCTTTCTGGTAATCCCCATACTGATGTCTGTGTCTATGATACTTCTTTTTTTATTAATTTTAATGGGGTGACATCAATAAATCAGGGTACATATGTTGAAAGAAAACATGTCCAGGTTATCTTGTCAAAAAATTATGTTGCATACGCATCACTCAAAGTCAGATTGTCCTCCGTCACCTTCTATCTAGTTTTCTTTGTGTCCCTCCCCCTCCCCCTCCCCCTCCCCCTCTCCCTCCCTCCCCCCTATAACTACCACACTCTTGTCAATGTCTCTAAGAATCATTTTTATGTCCCACCTACGTATAGAATAATGTAGTTCTTGGTTTTTTCTGATTTACTTATTTCAGTCCGTATAATGTTATCAAGATCCCACCATTTTGATGTAAATGATCCAATGTCATCATTTCTTATGGCTGAGTAGTATTCCATAGTATATATGTGCCACATCTTCTTTATCCAGTCTTCTATTGACGGGCTTTTTGATTGTTTCCATGTCTTGGTCACTGTGAACAATGCTACAATGAACATGAGGCTATATGTGTCTTTACGAACCAATGTTTCTGAGTTTGGGGGGTATATACTCAGTAGAGGGATAGCTGGTTCATAAAGTAGTTCTATTTTCAGTTTTTTTTTTTTTTTTTTTTTTTTTTTTTTTTTTTTTTTTTTTTTTTTAATTTAGTTTTGTTTTTATTGTTAGGTGAATCTTTTTTTTTTTTTTTTTTTTTTTTTTTTTTTTTATAATTTTTATTTTATTTATTCATTTTTAAAGAGGAGAGAGAGACAGAGAGGGAGAGAGAGGAGAGAGACAGAGAGAGAGAAGGGGGGAGGAGCTGGAAGCATCAACTACCATATGTGCCTTGACCAGGCAAGCCCAGGGTTTCGAACCAGCGACCTCAGCATTTCCAGGTCGACACTTTATCCACTGCGCCACCACAGGTCAGGCCTTATTTTCAGTTTTTTGAGGAACCACCATACTTTCTTTCATAATGGTTGTACTACTTTACATTCCCACCAACAGTGAATGAGGGTTCTTTTTCTCCACAGCCTCTCCAACATTTGCTATTACCTGTCTTGTTAATAATAGCTAATGTAACAGGTGTGAGGTTGTATCTCATTGCAGTTTTGATTTGCATTTCTCTAATAACTAATGAAGATGAGCATCTTTTCATATATCTGTTGGCCATTTGTATTTCTTCCTGGGAGAATTGCTGTTCATGTCCTCTTCCCATTTTTTTATAGGATTATTTGTTTGTTTGTTGTTGAGTTTTATGAGTTCTTTATATATTTTGAATATTAAGCCCTTATCTGAGCTGTTTGAAAATATCATTTTCCATTTAGTTGGCTGTCTATTTTGTTATCAGTTTCTCTTGCTGAGCAAAAAATTCTTAGTCTGATATAGTCCCATTCATTTATTTTTGCCTTCACTTCCCTTGCCTTTGGAATCAAATTCATAAAATGGTCTTTAAAACCCAGGTCCATGAGTTTAGAACCTATGTCTTCTTCTATGCACTTTATTGTTTCAGGTCTGATATTTATGTCTTTGATCCATTTTGAATTAATTTTAGTACAAGGGGACAAACTGTAGTCGAGTTTTATTCTTTTGCATGTAGCTTTCCAGTTTTCCCAGCACCATTTGTTGAAGAGGCTTTCTTTTCTCCATTGTGTGTTGTTGGCCCCTTTATCAAAAATTATTTAACCATATATATGTGGTTTTATTTCTGAACTTTCTATTCTGTTCCATTAGTCTTAGTGTCTATTTTTCTGCCAATACCATGCTGTTTTGATTGTCGTGGCTCTATAATATAGTTTGAAGTCAGGTTTTGTAATTCCCCGAGCTTCGTTCTTTTTCTTTAGGATTGCTTTGGCTATTTGGGGTTTTTTATAATTGCATATAAATCTGATGATTTTTTGTTCCATTTCTTTTTAAAATGTCATTAGAATTATGAAGGGAATTGCATTAAATTTGTATATTGCTTTGGGTAATATGGCCATTATGATTATATTTATTCTTCCTATTGAAGAACAAGAAATATTCTTCCATCTCGTATCTTTTTCAATTTTCCTTAACAATGCTTTGTAGTTTGCATTATATAGGTCCTTTACATTTTTTGTTATGTTTGTTCCTAGGTATTTTATTTTTTTGTTGCAATCGTGAAGAGCAGAGATTCTCAACATGTGGGTCGTGACCCCGGTGGGGGTCGAACAACCAAAACACAGAGGTCGCCTAAAGCCATTGGAAAATACATATTTATTATACAATACATTTTTAAATAAAATATGTATTTCTGATGCCTTTAGGCGACCCCTGTGTTTTTGTCATTTGACCCCGCTGGGGTCACGACCCACAGGTTGAGAACTGCTGGTGAAGAGGATTATTTTTTTGAGTCTGTTTTCTAATGTTTTATTGTTGGCATATAGAAAGGCTAAGGACTTTTGTATGTTAATTTTTTATCCTGCGACCTTACTGTTTTGGCTTATTGTTTCTAGCAGTCTTTTTGTAATTCTTTGGGGTTTTCGATGTATAGGATCATATCATCTGCAAAAAGTGATACCTTTACTTCTTCTTTTCCAATATGAATGCATTTTATTTCTTTGTCTTGTCTGAATGCTCTGGCTAGAACCTCTAGCACCACATTAAATAAGAGTGCAGAGAGTGAACAACCCTGTCTTGTTCCTGATTTAAGGAGGATTTATTGTGCCATTTAATATGATGTTAGATAATGGTTTATCATATATGGCCTTTATCATGTTGAGATATTTTCCTTCTATACCCATTTTGTTGACAATCTTAAACATAAAATTGTGTTGTATTTTATCGAATGCCTTTTCTGCATCTATTGATAAGATCATGTGGGTTTTGTTCTTTGTTTTGTTGATATGATGTATTACGTTAACCGTTTTACGTATGTTGAACCATCCTTGAGATTCTGGGATGAATCCCACTTGATCCTGATGTATTATTTTTTTAATATGTTGTTGTATTCAACTTGCCAGTATTTTGTTTAGTATTTTAGCATCTGTATTCATTAGAGATATGGGTCTGTAGTTTTCTTTTTTTTGTGCTCTCCTTGCCTGGTTTTGTTGTGAGGGTTATGTTGGCCTCATAAAATATGTTTGAAAGTATTGCTTCTTCAAATTTTCGAAGACTTTGAGTAGAATAGGAACCAAGTCTTCTTTGAATGTTTGATAGAATTCACTAGTATAACTGTCTGGGCCTAGACTTTTATTTTTGAGGGGTTTTTAATAGTTTTTTCTATTTCTTCCCTACTAATTGGTCTGTTTAGGCTTTCTGCTTCTTCTTGACTCAGTCTATGAAGGTTGTATTGTCTAGGAATTTATCCATTTCTTCTAGATTGTTGAATTTAGTGGCATAAAGTTTTTCATAGTATCCTACAATAATTCTTTGTATATCTATGATATCCGTGGTGATTTCTCTTTCATTTTGGATTTTGTTTATGTGAGTCCTTTCTCTCTTTTCCTTTGTAAGTCTTGCCAAAGGTTTGTCAATTTTGTGGATCTTTTCAAAGAACCAGCTCCTTGTTCTATTAATTTTTTCTATGGCTTTTCTGTTCTCTATTTCATTTATTTCTGCTCTGATTTTTATTATCTCCTTTCTTCGGCTGGTTTTGGGTTGTCTTTGTTCTTCTTCTTCCAGTTCCTTAAGGTGTGAAGTTAAGTGGCTCACTTGGGCTCTCTCTTGTTTGTTCATATAAGCCTGAAGTGATATGAACTTCCCTCTTATCACTCCTTTTGCTGCATCCCATAGATTCTGATATGTCGTATTGTCATTTTCATTTGTCTGTATATATCTTTTGATCTCTGAGCTTATTTTTCTTTGATTCATTAATTTTTTAAAAGTATGTTGTTTAGTTTCCACATTTTTGTGGGTTTTTTCCCTCTTTTTTGCAGTTCAATTCTAGTTTCAAGTCTTTATGATCAGAAAATATGCTTGGTACAACTTTGATTTTTCTGAATTTGCTGATGTTATTTTTGTGGCCCAAAATATGGTCAATTCTTGAGAATGATCCATTTACACTGGAGAAAAATATATACTCTGTCACTTTGGGATGAAATGTCTTGTAGATGTCTATCATATCCAGGTGCTCTAGTGTTTTGTTTAAGGCCAATATATATCTTTATTGATTCTCTGTTTCGATGACCAATCTAAAGCCATCAGCGGTGTATTGAGGTCTCCAAGTGTGATTGTATTTTTGTCAGTTTTTGTTTTAAGGTCAATAAGTAGCTGTCTTATATATTTTGGTGCTCCTTGGTTTGGTGCATATATATTAAGAATTGTTATGTCTTCTTGATTCAGTGTCCCCTTAGTCATTATGAAATGACCATTTTTGTCTCTGAGTACTTTTGTTGTCTTGTAGTCAGCATTATCAAATATATATATTGCTACACCTTTTTTTTTGGATGTTATTTGCTTGTAGTATTGTTTTCCAACCTTTAACTTTGAATTTGTTTTAATCCTTGTTGCTTAGATGTGTTTCTTGTAGACAGCATACAATTGAATTTTCTTTTTTAACCCATTCTGCTACTCTGTGCCTTTTTATTGGCGAGTTTAATCCGTTTACATTTAGTATAATTATTGACACTTGTGGGTTCCCTATTGCCATTTTATACATTGCTTTCTGTTAGTTTTGTGTCTTGTTTGATTCTTTTCATTTGTTTTTCTATACTTTGTTTTTGTTTGGTTATATTCCATACTTCTTTCCTCCGTTGCTATCTTTTTTAAGTCATGTGCTTCTGTGGTGGTTTTTTCAAGGGTGGTTACCTTTAAGTAATGAAAAGGGTTCCTACCCTGTTCATTGTAGTACACTATCTGTGAGTACTTCTGCACTCCATTGTCCTTTGCTTCTGTCAATCTCCATCCTCTCCCCCTTTTTTTTTTTTGTTTTTGTTGTCACAGTTTATGTATGTTTTTATTGTGTTCTTCTTGGAGCTTTTACTTGTGGTTTTGTTTTGTTCTTTGTATCTGGTTGGAAAACCCCCTTTAGTAATTCCTGGAGTGGAGGTTTTCTGATGATGAATTCTCTCATCTTTTCTGTATCTTTGAATGTTTTTATTTCTCCTTCATATTTGATGGATAGCTTTGATGGGTATAGTATTCTTGGCAGAAAGTTCCTCTCTTTCAGGACTAAATATTGGGGTCCATTCTCTTGTAGTTTGTAGAGTTTCTGTTGAGAAATCCAATGAAAATTTAATAGGCCTTCCTTTATATGTTGTATTCTTCTTTTCCCTGGCTGCCTTGAGAATTTTTTCTTTGTCATTGGTTTGTGCCAATTTCATTATGATGTACCTTGGAGTTGGTTTGTTGTGGTTAAGAAAACTCGGTGTTCTGTTTGCTTCTTGAATTTGAGGCTTTAGTTCTTTCCACAGGCTTGGGAAGTTCTCATCAATTATTTGTTTGAATATGTTCTCCATTCCATTTTCTCTCTCTTCTCCCTCTGATATACCTATTATTCTTATGTTATTCTTATTGATGGATTCAGACAATTCCTGTAGGGCTTTCTCATTTTTTTTTTTAATTTTTGAGTCTCTTTCTTCTTCTCTCTGTTGTGCCTGAAGTTGCCTGTCTTCTATGTCACTAATCCTACCTTCTATCTGGCCTGTTATTTTAGCTAAGCTTGTTACCTCATTTTTCAGCTCATGAATTGAGTTTTTCTTCTCTGTTTGATTTATTTTTATAGTTTCAATTTTCTTGGTAATATATATTTGTGTTCATTGAGTTGCTTTCTGAACTCCTTAAATTGCCTTTCTGTGTTTTCTTGTATATCTCTGAGTATTTTTAGGATTTCTATTTTAAATTCTCTGTCATTTCACTCCAAGTTTTCCAATATATTAAATTTTTTTCTCCATAGATATTTCCTCATCTATCTGTGTTACCTCTCTGTCTTTTGTATCCATGATATTTGATTTCCTTTTCCTTGATGGCATCTGAAGGTGGTTTTGTTGATAGTATTAATGAGAATTAATACAGAATAAAAAGTTTTAAAAAATTATTATTTACCCCCCTTTATTTCATTTCCTCTCCTCTCCCCTCGTTTCTGAGAAAAAAATGTTGTGAACTGTGTGTTATATTGTGCTAAATAGAACAAAAATTACCTATAGTGGAGGTCCTCAGTTGGGGAGAAGTGATAACAGGGCAAAAGAAAAGGGGGTATGGACACACAAAATGCAAAAAAGGAAAAAAAATTGGGTTAAGAATAAAATGATTTGCTTTTAGGTGATGATTGACTAAGAGATATAATGAGAGGAATAAGAGAGAAACAGGAAAAAGGAAAAAAAATTTAAAAATTACTATTGTACTTATTGGAGCAAAAACTAGATAAAATAGAGATCCAGGGATGGGATCACTGCTAATGAGTTAAAAAAGTGAAGTAAAAAACACACAAAGTGCCACAAAGAAAAATTTGAGTCCCAAATAAAATAATTTGTTCATGACTGAGGATTTAGTGAGAGAAAAAGTTAAGGAGAAAAGAAGAAATTTATATAGGGGGAGAAAAAAATAAAGAGGAAAACACAAAAAGAAGAAAAAAGAACAAAAGGAGAGAGAGAGAGAGAGAGAGAGAGAGAGAGAGTTAAGGGTTTTGGAGTGTAACCCTCATAGAGAAAAAGGAAGAAGAAAGGAAAGATAATGGGAGATGTCACACTTAGGGGTAGTGTAGTTCAAGGAGAGGAGAGAGTAAGACTGGCAGAGAATTAAATGACCAAATTGAAAGAAGAAAATAATCAAGACAAGAAGATGAGAGAAACAAACGAACAAATATAATAAAGTAGGATAGGTTATAAAGTCTGTGGATTATTCTTGATTTTTGAGAGGTTATCTTCTTTCTTTTTCTTTTTTCTCCCTCTTCCTGGTCTGTGACTCTGTACCCAGGTTCTGCCCCTGTGGCACGCTTAGGTAGAGGTTTGCAGTTGATAAGTCTCTTTGGCGATGTCATATATTAGGCTTCAGTCTTGTTGGCAGTCGAGGCTCATTACCATTTGCAGGCTCTGACAATGAGAGAGTCCATTTTCCCAGAGCCTCTCTCCTAGTCTTTCCTTCCTGAATTATCAGCCTGATGATACAGCTATGGGGTTGCTGCTGGCTCTGCCTGGAGAGTAAGAGGCTCAAAGAGCTGGCAAATCCCCACTCTATCTCCACTCAGCGCAGGGATCTGGATAAGGCTCAATCAGTCAGAGCTGCTAGCATAATCAGGCGGGGCTGGGAGCCAGTTGTTTTCAATGTGCCTTTCTATGTGCCTCTAGATGTGTCCTGAATGCCTCAGAACTCTGTAGGACCACTTTCCCCAGGCTTTTGGCACTTTGTAACCTGTTTTGGCTGGGTAGAAGATGCCCTAGTCGCTGTTTGCAAAGCAGGAGGACTTACAAGCTGCCAAATCCCTCTTTTTGACATATAGCCCTGAGTATGAAAGCTCTGCCAATCAGAGGTTGCCCCCATCCCTATGTACATAGCATAACAAGAGGCACTAAAAAATACCACCCCTCTTGTCTTAGATCACTGACCTGAGAGAGATCTTGTCAGTTAGGGTCGCATATGTCAGTTGGGAAGCGAGCAGACTGTGGGTTAAGCTAATACTTCATGGGTCTGTTAGCTTGTATGGCTGGGTGAGGCGCCCCACTTGCCCGGAGAAGTTCGAGCGTAGGGAATCTCGTTTTCATGTGCTGCTCTTTAGGGTGCAGGTCTGACACTGAGACTCCGGTCACAGCCCACACAAAGGCCTCTGACTCTGCCCCTCTGTCCAGGAACATGGGCACCCAATCCCGGGGCGCTTGAAGGAATCTCTTGCCCATTATCTGTGCTTGCTGACCAGGATATGGGGCCAGCTGCCTCTCGCCCCGGGTGAAGTGCCCTGCCCACCCTGAGAAGTTTGTGCATAGGGAGTTTCACTCCCATGCACCCCCTGCACGCAGCTCTTCAGGGTACAGTGGCAGCACCAAGACTCTGATTATAGCCCACGCAAAGGCCTCTGACTCTGCCCCTCTGTCCGGGAACACGGGCGCCCACTCCCGGGGTGCTCGAAGGAATCTCTCGCCCACTATCTGCACTCACCAACCAGGGTATCGGGCCAGCCACCTCTCGCCTCGGGTGAGGCGCCCTGCCCGCCTGGAGAAGTTCAAGCGTAGGGAATTTCTCTCCCATGCACTCCCCACGTGCCGCTTTTCAGGGCGCAGGGGCAACCCCAAGACTTTGGTTTCAGCCCACACAAAGGCCTCTGACTCTGCCCCTCTGTCCGGTAACACAGGCATCCACTCCCGGGGCTCTAGGAGGAATCTCTCGCACACTATCCATGCTCGCCAACCAGGAGATCGGGGCGGTGGCTGTTGCACTTGCCTTTGTTTGTCTGGGTTTGGCGTGAGCATTAGCTTGTGTTGACTGGGTTGCCACAAGCACAGTTTTTCCTCGGCTTGGATGTCCGTGCCACAGCCTGGCTCAGACGTTTGTGCCGCAGCCTGGTTCTATTCACACCTTTTGCCCGCCTTAGATACTATACTCTCAGTTCCCATTGAAAGCAGCCCTTATTTAGGTTAGTGAGGAAGGCGGAGTGTTTCTTCCTTCTTATTTCCTTCGGGGTTGATTATATATTTAGTCAATTTTTCACTTGATCATACCTTCACGTTCAGTGTGGGACTTCTGGAGGCTCCAAGGATAGATTTTTCTGACTCTGGTTGAAGATCTTGTTGAAATTTTGGAGAGATTTATCAGTATAGCTCCTTACAGTGCCATTTCTCTAACGTCACTATGATACTTTTTTTTTGCTTAATCCTTTCACCTTTTTTACCCAGTCCCCAACTCCCTTTCCCTCAGACAGCTGTCAGTTTGTTCTCTGTATCTGAGTCTGTTTTTATTTTGTTAGTTTATTTTGTTCACTAGGTTTCACATATAGGTGAAATCATATGGTACTTTCTCAGACTAGCTAATTTCACCTAGCATAATACTTTCCAGGTCTATCAATGATGTTGCAAAAGGTAAGATTTTTTTTAAGGTTGAGTACTATTCCATTGTGTAAACGTACCAAAACTTTTTCTACCCACTCATCTACTGATGGGCACTTGGGCTGCTTTTAAATTTTGGTTACTGGAAGTAATGCTGCAGTGAATCAAAGGGTACATATATTCTTTGATTTAGTGTTTCTTATACCTGTTGGAATGGCTATTGTCAATAAATCAACAAACAACTAGTGTTGGTAAGGATATGAGGAAAAGGAAACCTTCATGTACTGTTGATGGGAATGCAGACTGGTGCAGCCACTGTAGAAAACAATATGGAGATTCCTCAAAAAAATTAAAAATGGAACTACCTTTTGATCCAGCAATTCCACTTCTGCTATTATATCTAAAAGAACTCAAAACATGACTTCATTGAATATTGAAAATACATAGGCAGCTAAATGATTGTTCAAGACCTATTATTATGTACAACCTCAAATTCATTTAACATATAAAATAAAGAATATACATGCATGAATATTTATGTATATATGCATGGAATATGCATACACAGAGATATATATTCACATTGAAAAATTTTTTGTGTGCCAAAAAATTCTATAAGCAATAAGAGTGAATACTACAATGGGATTTTTAAAATATGTTACTTAAATTTCTCTTTGCACTTTTTTTTAATTTAATGAGAGCATTTTTTATTTTTTATTATATTGAAATTATATACATATATGGAAAAAAGTAAGCAGGGGATTCATGATTGGGGCAACACTTTTTTTTAAAGTTTTTATAATTCAATACCTGTATATTCTACTGTATGCTTACCACTAAAAATCTAGTTTCTTTTAGTTACCATACATTTGACCTTTTACTCAATTTCCTTCCCCTAACCTCCCTATATATAGTCATTAATCAATGTTAAATAAAATAAATAAATAAAATTTTTATTTTATTTTGCTATAAAATTACAAAAAGCTTACTATAAAGCATTTTTAAATATACACTTCAGTAGCATTAAGTACAGTAAGTACCTGAGTGAAAAACATCCAAATTACGTACAATTCAAACTTATCGAACAGAGCGCCATAAAGGCTATGGGTAAGCCACTGCAGTTTGACATCAGTGAACATGATATCATAGAATTACTCGACTTCCAAGGCAAAGAACTAACCAATGAAGACTTTATGGAACTAGAGGAGAAGATGATAGCATTTAGGGAAGAAAACAGGGACCCAGAAATTCCAGAACTGAAAAAGTTTTCTACAAAAGTTAGCTGATGCTTTTCATCATATTGAAGCAGGAATGGCAAAGTGAGAGGACAAGACCTTGATACAGAGAAGTTCACCAATGTACCATACAGTTATTGAAGTCCCAAGATGCTTCCGGGCCTTTGATGGTGAGAAGAAGAAAGGGTTTGTACAAACTTCCCTTGATGATGACTTCAACAAACTGACTCCAGCAGCAGAATCAAACCCTGACTCTAACACAGTACCATCCTCTCCAACAAATCCATCATTTAAAATTGTTCAAGGTTGTATTAAAAAATGTTTAAGTATTTATATGCACAGAAGGTAAAAATAAACACTATCTTAAGACAAACATCTAAGTTCCATTTAAAAATAGGTAAATATACCTGTTCCAACTTACATAAAAGTTCAACTTAAGAACAAACCTACAGAACCTATCTCATTCGTAACCTGGGGACTGCCTGTATATTCACATTGTTGTGCAATGTGTCTCTAGAACTTTCTCATGTTATAAATGAGACTATGTCCATTAAATAAAAATTCTACATCCTTCTGCCCAGCCTTTGGAAATCACTTATTTGCTTACATTTTCTATGATTTTGATGACTTGAGATACTTTATATAAGAGAAATAATACAATATTTTTCCTTCTGTGATTGTCTCATTTTGTTTACCTATGTCCCCTAGGTTTATTCATGTTGTATATATGACAGAATTTCATCCTTTTTGAAGGCTGAATAATATTCCATTGCGTGTTTATGCCATTTTCTCTTTAACCATTCATCTTTTTATGACATTTGGTTTGCTACCTCTTGGCTATTGTGAATAATGCTGCTATGAACATGTGTTAAAATGTCACTTTAAGATACTGTTTTGAATCTTTTTGAGTATACACCTAAAAGTGGAATTGCTGGATCATAAAGTAGTTCTATTTTTAGTTTTTGCAGAAACTTTCATGTGGTTTTCCATAAGAGTTGCACAATTTTTCATTTCCTCTAATACAGTGCCCAAGAGTTCCAACTTCTCTGCATCCTTGTCAACATTTGTATGTGTGTGTGCGTGTGATAGTGACCATCCTAAGGGATGCATGGTGAGACACCATTGTGGTTTCTGTTTGTATACCCCTGATAATCAATGATATTGAATATGTTTTTGTTTGCTTATTGGCCATTTATATATCATCTTTGGATAATTTTCTATTCAACAAATTTTCCCCTTTTTGATTGGTTATTTTTTTAAAAAAATTTTAGTTAATGAAGCTCCTTATATATTCCAAATATTGATTACTTATCATATTGTTGATTTGCAGTTATTTTATCTCATTTAATAGGCTGGCTTTTTATTGTGTTAATTGTTTTTGTTTTTCAGAACTTTTTAAGTTTAATTCCGTCACATTTTCTCTTTTTGCTTAATATATAATTGCCAAAAAAAACTAAGACATGTGAAACTTATGTATATTTTGTATTCTAAAATATTTCTTGGTATTATAGAATCTTGATAGCTTGTTAGAGCACCTGTAATTATACTCTTTTCAACCCCTTATTTCTGTCAGGAGTCTATCTCCAAGCATATATGTTTGATTGTACCTGTCACTGAGGATTTGCTAAAGCATGTGTAACAGTTGCTCTGATAATTACAAGGAGATGAATGTGTAAGCTAGAGGGGAGATGAATATACCATTGTGCACAACACTATGCAGTGGCATTGTTTTTTAAAAGGTGTGATAATTTTAATCAAAATTGTAAAGATTAATTAAATATAATACTGTCTACAAAATTAAGCTATTGGGATAGTTACTGTTCTCTTTATCAAGCAACAGGTTAACAGGCTGCCTTTTGATCTAGTATTCATGTGAATTATTAAAATTTTATTTTATCATTCAACAAATATTTATAAAAACTCTTCATACACAGACATTGATAATAATATACAAAGCTGAATAATTTACAATAGCTCTCTTCAAAAAATTATTTTCATAAAAAACAAATGCATGTAAGCACATAAATTACAATATTAACTTACATATGTTGATTCTTATCCTCAAAGACTCAGCTCACGTTATCCCTTCTGGAAGCCTTCACTCACTGCTCAGTCTTATGTATATACCCCTGCTCTACTGTCCTAATGCATTTTATGTAGCTACAGAGTCAATAGATTGTAAATGTCTGAATTGCTTCCCATGTCCCGCACAATTATAATTCCTCTACAAAACAAAAAGATTGCATATTAAACATATGTAGATATCCAGTGTAAGCTTGTGCAAAACAGAAAATAATCTCAAGTAATAAATTTGCTTCAGGTACTAACAGGTCATTAAATAGTTGGCCCAAGACTTTTTCATTTGATGCTTTCTAGAATAATGAATCAACTATTTAACCTATACACCTCTACCCATCTAAACACTAACTACTTCTGACATAGTCGTGTTCCCCTGAAATTATTCTGTGACATCATTCAATGAGCTTCAGCTAAAGTCCTCTTATACTAAGTTTCAAATCTTAATTCTGTGTCTCAAAAGAGAGTGAAAGGAATGAGGCAAGATAGGGCAAGATACACCATGGAGGCTTCAATAGTTTCTTGGTGTATATTTAATACCTTCTTTATCTTGGCAAGAATTTATAAGCCAATGTCAGAAAAGAAATACAGTGCATCACAGGCTCCTGCTGCATTTGGTGATAGACAATATGATTCCATCCAGGAACAATTTTGTGATAAAACTTATTGCATTATTCTTAACGTTTCCTTAAAATAGCAAGTACATGACATTGGGATGCATATGCAGAAATAATTTTATGTTTGTTTGTTATTTTCATGTTATCTAAAACACTATGTTGAGTTAAAATTTATGTAATGTACAAAGCACAGAATGTGATTGCACAATTTTTTTTTTAACAGAGATAGAGAGTCAGAGAGAAGGATAAATAGGGACAGACAGACAGGAACAGAGAGAGATGAGAAGCATTAATGATCAGTTTTTTGTTGCAACACCTTAGTTGTTCATTAATTGCTTTCTCATATGTACCTTGACTGGGAGGCTACAGCAGATCGAGTAACCCCTTGCTCAAGCCAGCAACCTTATGTCCAAGTTGGTGAGCTTTGCTCGAACCAGATGAGCCCACACTCAAGCTGGTGACCTTAGAGTCTCGAAACTGGGTCCTCCGCATCTCAGTCCAATGCTCTATCCACTGCACCACCGCCTGGTCAGGCTGATTGCACAATTTGATGAATTTTGCAAGTATATACTTACACTGTGTAACCAACACTCCCTTCAAGATATCAATTATTTTAAACTTCTAGAAAGTTCACTTGTTTCATCTTCTAGTCATTCCAACAAGCCATAGGCAAATTGTTCTTCTCATCTATATCAAAATAGACTAGTTTTGCTTATTCTTACAATTAATATACATGAATAATACAGTGTGTCTTATTTATTATATTAATCCTTTCAGATACAATGTTTTGGAGATTCGGCTTTGCTAGTGCATGGGTCAGTAGTTCATTCCTTTTTATTGTTGAGCAATGTTCTCTTGTATGGTTGTGTCATGGTTTGTTTATCCATTCACTGAAAGTGTGTTTCCAGTTTTAGACTATTATAAAAGCACTGCGGTGGACATATGTTTAATTTTCTCCCAAGTATATGCCTGCAGTGGAGCTGTTGAGTAACCCTGCATACATTATGAAATTTAATTTTATATTCCATATACATACAGTGAAATGGATACTGTTACTAATGGGGTAAAAATGAAGTGTTATCTTCTTTTTTTACATATTAAAGGATACTTCTATTTATTCATAATTTAGACATTGAGCCTAAGTTGTCTTCCTTTTATGATAGATGGAGATTTACCACCCTCAATTATTTTTCCCCATCATCCCTAACAATTATATCACTATTTTAAACAGAGCAGTAATTGGTGTTGATGTCATTATGGTCATTTAAATACAAGTCACAGGAAAGCTGGATGTACTATGATAACCTCTCCTTTGTGGTACTGTTTGTGGGTTTTCCTTGGGTTATCACCTTATATTTTCTGTGAGCCTGATTTTTTTGGTAAATCATTATTTTTGTCTAGATGTTTCATTTTACCCACCTTATTACTTTCCTACTGTAAACTAGGTCTGTCATACAGCTGACCTTTTATCCCTTTTCTACACCTTCTGGGTGGAGTTCACTATTTCCTGGATCCCATACTGTCCTCTCTTTTAGCTCATGCCTCCTTTTGCTCATATCGTTTTCTAAGAAAGGGGACCTGGAGATGAATTTCTTATCTCTGCATCTCTTGACTCGCCTTTAACTTGGCTGATATGATTTCTTGAGACTGTTGCAGGCATGCTTCTTGGTCTTGCGACCTCCTCTGTTGGCATTGAGAAGTCCATGCCATTGCAGTTCTCATTATCTCCTTGTCATATGAAGTGCCATGAGGCCATGCCTTGGTACGTGCCTGTTTTCATTCTTTGAATAATGTGTTTGGGAGAATGTGAAAACTTCAGTTCTGCCAACTTTTATATTGTATAGCTTCCCACTGTTTTCACTGTTCTCATTCTGCAATTTCTGTTAGTCAAATGTTGAATCTCTTCTGATGATCTTCTAAGTTTCTCTTTATATTAAGTTCTACTTTGGGGGAAGATTTCTTGGAATCTTACTATTTTTTTTAACCAGGCCAGAGCTTATCTTTAAGTCTTTTATTTTTACATTTATTTATTTATTTATTTATTTATTTATTTATACAATTAAGTTTAACAGGATGACTTTAGTCAACCAGAGCACATAGATATAGAGAAGAGTCTCCACATTATTTGGACAGTTGATCATGCCATATACCCAAAGTCAAATCATTTTCCTTCACTCTTTGTTTCTTCTTAAACCCCTTCCCCTCCCCTCACCCTTCCCTCTCTTCCCTTCCCCTCCCCCAGGTAACTACTGCACTTTTATCTATGTCCATGAGTTCCAATTTTGTGTCCCATTTATGCACGGAATCATACAGTTCTTAGCTTTTTCTAATTTACTTATTTCACTCAATATAATGTTATCAAGGTCCATCCATACTGTTGTAAATGGTACCATGTCATCATTTCTTATGTCTGAGTAGTATTCTATAGTATATACGTACCACTTCTTCTTTATCCAATCCAATTCTCTGTTGAAGGGTATTTAGGCTATTTCCATGCATTGACCACCGTGAACAATGCTGCAATAAAGGTGGGAGTGCATGTGTCTTTACGTATCCATGTTTTCAAGTTTTGGGGGTATATACCCAGTAGAAAAATTGCTAAGTCATATGGTAGTTTTATTCTTACTTTTTGAAGAACCACCATAATTTCTTTCATAATTATTGTACTAGTTTACATTCCCACCAACAGTGAATGAGAGTTCCTTTTTCTCCACAGCCTCTCCAAAACTTGTTATTACCTGTCTTGTTGATAATAGCTAATCTAACAGGTGTGAGGTGGTATCTCATTGTAGTTTTAATTTGCATTTTCCTAATAGCTAGTGAAGATGAGCATTTTTTCATATATCTTTTGGACATTTGTATTTCTTCTTGGGAGAAGTGTCTGTTCATGTCTTCTCATTTTTTTATATGGTTGTTTGCTTATTTGTTGCTGAGTTTTGTGAGTTCTTGATATATTTTGAATATTAGTTACTTATCTGAGCTTTTGTTTGAAAATAGCATCTCCCATTTAGTTGGCTCTCTGCTTTCTTTTCTGTGCAGAAGCTTCTTAGTTTGATGTAGCCCCATTCATTTATCTTTGCATTTACTTTCCTTGTCTTTGGGATCAAATTCATAAAATGTTTTCTACTGCCAAGGTCCATGAGTTTAGTACCTATGTTTTCTTCTATGTAATTTATTGTTTTAGATCTTTTATTTAGGTCTTTGATCCATTTTGAATTAATTTTGGGGCAAGGAGAAAAACTGTAGTCCAGTTTCATTTTTTTTGCATGTGGCTTTCCAATTTTCCCAGCACCATTATTGAAGAGGTTTTCTTTTGTCCATTGTGTGTTTTTGGCTCCTTTATCAAAAATGATTCAAATGTAAATATGTGGTTTTATTTCTGGGCTCTCTATTCTGTTCCATTGGTCTGTGTGTTTATTTTTCTGCCAGTACCATGCTCTTTTGATTATAATGGCTCTGTAGTATAATTTGAAGTCAGGTTTTTTAATGCCTCCATTTTTGCTTTTTTTTCTTAGGATTAACTTTGATTATTCGAGGTTTTTTATGGTTTCATATAAACCTGATGATTTTTTGTTCCACTTCTTTAAAAAATGGCATAGAAATTATGATGGTAATTGCATTACATTTGTATATTGCTTTGGGCAATATCACCATTTTAACTATATTTATTCTTCCTATCCACAAATAAGAAATACTTTTCTATTTTTTGTGTCTTTTTCAATTTTCTTTAATAATGCTTTGTAGTTTTCAGCATATAGGTCCTTTATATTCTTTGTTATGTTTATTTCTAGGTATTTTTTTGTCATTGTTGCAACTATGAAAGAGATTACCTTTTTGAGTTTTTTCCCCAAGTTTCATTAGCATATAAGAAAATATAATTCTGCATATTAATTTTGTGTCCTGTGACCTTACTGTATTGGTTTATTGTTTCTAACAGGCTTTCTGTGTAGTATTTGGGATTTTCTATATACAGGATCATATCATCTGCAAAAAGTGAAACCTTTACTTCTTCTTTCCCAATATGAATGTCTTTTATTTCTTTCTCTTGTCTGATTCCTCTGGCTAGATTGTCCAGCACTATGTTAAATAGGAGTGGAGAGAGTGGGCAGCTTTGTCTTGTTCCTGATTTTAGAGAAAAAGTTTTCAGTTTTTTAACATTTAGTATGATGTTAGTTGATGGATCATCATAAATGGCCTTTATTATGTTTAAATATATTCTTTATACCCATTTTCTACATTATACCCACTTTGTTGAGTGTTTTAAACTTAAAATTTTATTGTATTTTATCAAATCCTTTTTCTAATACATCTATTGATAAGATCATATGGTTTTTGTTCTTTGTTTTGTTGATATGGTGTATTATGTTAATCATTTTATGTATGTTGAAACATCCTTGTGTTTCTGAGATGAATCCCACTTGATCATGATAAAATACTTTTTTAATGTGTTTTATTCAATTTGCTAGTATTTTGTTTAAAATTTTTGCATCAGCATTTATTAGAGATATTGGTCTGTACTTTTATTTTTTTATGTTGTCCTTGCCAGGTTTTGGTATGAGGATTATGTTGGCCTCATAAAATGTGTTTGAAAGTATTGTTTCTTTTTTAAGTTCTGAAAGACTTTGAGAAGGATAAGAACCAAATCTTCCTTGAATGTTTGGTAGAAAAACATCTGGCCCCGGATGTTTTGGGGGAAGTTTTTGATAGTTATTTCTATTTTCTTCCTGCTTATTGGTGTATTAAGGCTTTCTACTTCTTCATGATTCAGTCTAGGAAGATTGTATTTTTCTAGGAGTTTATCCATTTCTTCTAGATTGTTAAATTTGGTGGCATATGGTTTTTCATAGTATTCTACAGTAATCCTTTGTATATCTATGGTATCTGTGGTAATTTCTCCTCTTTCATTTTGGATTTTGTGTATATGAGTTCTTTCTCTTTTCTTTTTTGTGAGTCATGCCAGGGTTTGTCAATTTTGTTGATCTTTTCAAACAACCAGCTCTTTGTTGTATTTGTTTTTCTATACTTTTCTTGTTCTCTATTTAATTTATTTCTGCTCTAATTTTTATTATTTCCTTTCTTCTACTGGTTTTAGGTTGCCTTTTTTCTTTTTCTTTTAGTTTCTTAAGATGTAATTTTAGGTTATTCACTTGGGCTCTCTCTTGTACTTTCATATAAGCCTGTAATGATATGAATTTTCTTCTTATTACAGCTTTCACTGCATCCCAGAGATTCTGATATATCGTGTTGTCATTTTCATTTGTCTGTACATATCTTTTGATCTCTTCTTTTATTTCTTCTTTGACCCAGTTATTTTTTTAGAGTATGTTGTTTAATTTAAACATTTTTGTGGATTTGTTTACTTCTTTTTTGCAGATGAATTCTAGATTCAAAGCTTTATGGTCAGAGAATATGCTTGGAATAATTTCAATCTTTCTGAATTTGTTGATGTTAGTTTTGTGGCCCAGCATATGGTCTATTCTTGAAAATGTGCCATGTACACTGGAGAAAAATGAATACTCTGAGGTTTGGGGATGAAATATCCTGTAGATGTCTATTATGTCCATTTGTTCTAGTGTTTCATTTAACACCAATATTTCTTTATTGATTTTCTGTTTAGATGAATAATCTAAAGCCATCAATTGTGTATTGAAGTCTCCAATTATACATATATTATTTTCAGTTTGTACTTTTAGATCAGTTGGTAGATGTCTTATATGTTTTGGTGCTCCCCGGTTTGCTGCACATACATTAAGAAGTGTTATATCTTCTTGATACAATGTCTCCTTTATCATTATGAAATGTACAACTTTGTCTCTGGTTACCTTTGTTGTCTTGTAGTCAGCATTGTCAGATGTGAGTATGGCTACTCCTGCTTTCTTTGGATATTATTTGCTTGGAGAATCGTTTTCCAACCTTTCACTTTGAATCTATTTTTATCCTTGTAGCTTAGATGTGTTTATTGAAAGCAGCAAGTTGTTGGGTTTTGTTTCTTGATCCAATCTGCTACTCTTTGCCTCTTTATTGATGAGTTCAATCCATTTACATTTAGTGTAATCATTGACACTTGAGGATTTCCTATTGTCATTTTATATACTGCTTTATGATTTTTTGTGTCTTGTTTGGTTCTTCTTTTTTGTTTTTCTGTCATTTGTTTTTGTTTGGTGGTATTCTATACTGCTATCTTCTGTTTCTTCTTTTTTTTAAGCTATGTGTTTCAGTAATTATTACCATTGGGTTACTAAAAAATATCATATTTATTAGTGTACATTATCTCATGAGTGCTTCTGCATTCCATCCTCCTTTGCTACTGTTGATCTTTATCCTCTCCCTTTTTATGTTATTGTTGTCACAGATTATCTTTGTTTTTATTGTGGTTTTGTTAAAATTTTTCTTGTAGTTTTGTTTTGTTTTGTTCTTTGTATCTGGTTGGATAACCCACTTTAGTATTTCCTGTAATAGGAGTTTTATGGTGATAAATTTCCTCAACATCTGTATGTCTGTAAATGTTTTAATTTCCCCTTCATATTTAAAGATAGCTTTTATGGAAATAGTATTCTTGGCTGGTAGTTCCTCTCTTTCAATACTTTAAATGTTGGGGTTCACTCTCTTCTGGCTTGTAGAGTTTCTGCTGGGAATCTGATGATAGTTTAATGGACCTTCTGTTATATGTTATATTCTTCTTCTTCTTAGCTGCCTTGAGGATTCTTTCTTTGTCATTGATTTGTGATTGTTTCATTACAATGTGCCTTGGAGTAGGTCTGTTTGAGTTGAAGTAACTCAGTGTTCTCTTTGCTTCTTGGCTTCAAGGGTCTAACTCTTTCCACAGGCTTGGAAAATTCTCATCAATTATTTGTTTCAATATATTTTCCATTCACTTTTTCCTCTCATCTTCTTCTAACATACCCATTATTCTTGTATTGCTCTTTCTGATGAAGTCAGGTATTTCTTGTAGGGCTTTCTCATTTTTTTTAAATTCCTGAGTCTCTTTCTTCTTCTCTCTTTAGTATCTCTAGTTGCCTGTCTTCAATGTCACTGATTCTCTCCTTTATCTAGCCTGTTCTGTTATCTAAGCTTGTTACCTCATTTTTTAGTTTATATATTGAGTTTTTTGTTGTTGTTTTTTTACCTCTGTTTGGTTCTTTTTTATAGTTTCAATTTTCTAAGTGAAGTACTTTTTTTGTTCATTAAGTTGTTTTTTGAGCTCACTAAATTGCTTTTCAGTGTTTTCTTGTATCTTATTGCATATTTTTAGAATTTCAACTTTGAATTCTCTATTATTAAGCTCCAAGGCTTCCATGTAATTGAGATAGTTTCTGGAGATTTTTCATCATCTATCTGAGCTATGTCTCTGTCTTTTATATCCATATTTTATTTCTTTTCCTTGATGGCATTTGTGAGTACAATTATTAATAACCCTAATAAAAGATAACTTTGTCTATCTAGTGTGTGTATATTCCAGGTTCATCTGGGGTTTTTTCTCTGCATATAGTTGTAGAATTTTTTGAAATTTCAAAGGATGAGTTTGGGAGTATCTCTCATGCTGCCATTTCTCTGATGTCACTCTAGGCGTTATTTCTTAATGAATATGGAGTTTTTGTTGGGAATGATAAAAATTTTTGTGTATATAGATAGTGGAGATGGTGTACAATATTGTAAATGTATTTAATGCAGCTAAACTGTGCATTTATAGTCAAAATAATAAATATTGTCATGAATATTTTGCTATAATATAAAAACAACAGTTTTATTTCTAATTGCTCCAAACTGCAGCTTTTACCAGTATATTTGTTATCTAGAACAGACACAGAACCTGCATTTCTGACTCTAATATCTTCCTTGATGGTTCTTTCTCAAAAAGTCTTACAATGATAAAAACAAATTGATTTCTTATATGCCAAGCTTTAAGTAGAAAACAAAAACATGTATTATTGTCCTGATTAACACAGAACTTTAACACATAACTTTTTTGCATTTGAATGTGTGAAATAAATAGAAATGTTCAGTGCTGAAAAACATTCATAAATTGATGAATGATATGGAAATATTTTAAAGGAAAATCTGTAGAATTAGGACTTAGTTTTTTATATTATTCATTAAAAAATTTCGCCATAAAACAGAAGGCACAATTACTTCTCATTTTCAGTTTACCATATTCCAAGTATTTTGTGTTGACATAAAAGCAAGATTCAGAAATATTGACAATTTGAATTCATTACTATAAATATATATCAAAATAAAGATCTATGTGCTCCACTCAGAATATATATATATTTGAAACAATTACTCAAATGTCTATATATCTTCTTCACTGTATTACAAAGTAAAATTATTTATCTTTCTTACTGGCATCATCAGATAATTAATGACTGGAAATTAAACTGAAAGCTAATGAAGAGAGGCTGTTATCTTTATGAGGTATGTTAGTCATAAATACTAACCTGTAGATTTACCATGTATAATGCAATTAAGCCATAAACCATCAAGACAAGGAAGGTTTATAACTTACCTAAAGTGTTTTAAGCTGTAACCCAAGTAACCTTAATTTCTCATATCCCAAGGTACAATATAATTTATAATGTTTTTAAATCAAAACATATCTATTCCTTTAAAAGAAACAAACTTATTTCTAATGAACAAAAGTTAATTTGGATACTTATTCTTCCTGACTTACTTATATTGTTACAATAATTCAAGTTTTATTCAGGAGAATGATGATGAATTATAGCAAAATAAACTGAATAAAGGTAAGGATCTGAGATTATTATGTTATTCATTAAAAATTATACTGATATCTTAATAATGCAATGTATATGTTCAGATACAATCCTTTTTTGATTGGAACAGGCACTTCTCAATAAAATTTTGAAAAGAAAATTTTCAATAAAAAAGTCATAAATTTTACCAGCTTCTGAAAAGGACAAATATTTATGAAAATAAAAAAGAAGAGTTATATTACCAGTCTCTCCTTATTGTTTGCAGAAGTTTGTTTTTATCAGAATGATAAATACCATTCTATTTAAAATTTTTTAAATTTCAATTTGGATATATTGATAATAATTAAAGCAATATTTTATTATAAGGTTTAAATATATTAATTAAAGCTAACATTGATAATGGCCTTAAACTTTGTTATTTGTATATAATTAATAATTATTGTACTTGTATCTAAATGGAATATAAAGTTCAAGTGTGTATATATGTATATATTAGTAAGGTGTTTATTTTCACATAATATTTTAATAAATATATAATTAATATATTTTTTCTTAAATTTTTCGTTATTTGAAATAAAAGATGAATAGATTGATTATACTGTCACTTCTTTCATCATTTTTAATTTTTTATCAACTCTTACAACATCAAATATTTCTTGCTTCCAAGTTTTAAAAAATATTGGATTTGCCAGTATAACATTATATTATTTAGATGGGGTTTATGTATTGCCCAGTGAGGCTCACATAATAATATTAAAATCAAATAGCATGTTTTGCATACCATTCTTTTTTGCCTCATATAGCTGACATAGAATTAGAGAGAAGGCAAATTTGGATACTGCACAGAATGACTTGTTATTCTATTAAGAATATTATGGCCCTGGCCAGTTGGCTCAGTGGTAGAGCGTCGGCCTGGCATGCAGGAGTCCTGGATTCGATTCCCAGCCAGGGCACACAGGAGAAGCGCCCATCTGCTTCTCCACCCCTCCCCCTCTCCTTCCTCTCTGTCTCTCTCTTCCCCTCCCGCAGCCGAGGCTCCATTGGAGCAGAGTTGGCTCTGTGGCCTCTGCCTCAGGCACTGGAATGGCTCTGGTTGCAACAGAGCAATGCCCCAGATGGGCAGAGCATCGCCCCCTGGTGGGCATGCCGGGTGAATCCCAGTCAGGTGCATGCGGGAGTCTGTCTGACTGCCTCCCTGTTTCCATCTTCGGAAAAATACAAAAAAAAAAAAAGAATATTATAATGTATAGGGAAGAAGGAAAATAGTAAATTTCTGTTGACATTTGGATAGATTTAATCAATTTCTCACTTGAGGTTTTTGTGGGAACTCTACCTAGTAGGATTACAACTAACAAAAAATATATTCTTTCAGTTTAGTAAAAACTTTTGATACTGGTTTTTATCCTTTCAAGGATAAATTTCTTTCTTGATTTGTAAAAGTAGCTCTATTGGTATTATAGTCATTTATTTTAGTTCAAAAGACATTTATTAAGCCAGAAGCTCTACTAAATGATGGAAAATAAGTGTGAATAAAGCATAATTTTTTCCTTGAGGAACATTTCATCTAGTAGAGAGAAAAAGACATGAAACATATCAATTAAATGTAAAGAGAACATTAATAGGGAAATGCAAGATTGATTAAGGAGAAGGGACTATAATTTGGGCATGGGGTACTTAGGGAAAATATATATCTATGTGATCTTTCTTGAGTTTTTTTACAGCTTTATTGAGGTATACCTAACAAATAAAAGTTATATATATTTAAGGTGTACAATGTTTTGATATGCATATACATTGTGAAATAATTCCCACAATCAAATTAATGTATAAACATCATCTAACATAGCTAACATTTTCTTTGTTGTTGTTGTGAAAATTTGAAATATCTACTGATTTAGCAATTTCAATCATACAATAGAGTATTGTTACCTATAGTTTCATTGTTATGCCATAGATTAGCAGAAATTATTCATCTTGGCTAAATGAAATTTTTTTTTAAGATTTTTTTATATTTTATTATTGATTTTTAGAGAGAGAGGAGTGAAAGAGAAAGAGACAGAGAGAAGGGGGAGGAGGAGCAGGAAGCATCAACTCCCATATGTGCCTTGACCAAGCAAGCCCAAGGTTTCGAACCAGCAACCTCAGTGTTCCAGGTCAACGCTTTATCCCACTGTGCCACTACAGGTCAGGCTGGCTAAATGAAATTTTATACTCCTTGACCAACAACTCCCTATTTGTTCATACTTCCTATACCCGCAACCACCATTCTATTCTGCACTTCATTATGTTTGACTGCTATAGATATCACATAAGTGTGAACTCATTCAGTGTTTTTCTTTCTGTTTCTAGCATATTTCACTTCTCCTAATGTTCTTCAGATTTAACCATGCTGTTGCAAATGGCAGGATTTGCTTCTTTTTTTACTGTATACTATCAACTTGTATGAATTTGTTTGTGTGTATTCAGATTGATAGGTTATATATTTAGATATTTAAGATATCTACTTATTGATTTATAGAGATAGATAGATAGATAGATGATAGATAGATAGATAGATATAGATAGATAGATAGATAGATAGATAGATAGATAGATAGATGATAGATAGATAGAAAGAAAGATAGATAGGTTACTCTGTAAATAGTAATGCAATGATCATGGGAGCAAAAATATTTATTTTAGATACTGATTTATTTCCACTGTATATACACCCAGAAATGGAATTGCTGGATCATAAGTTAGTTTTATTTTAATTTTTTTAAAAAGTTAATTATTGTTTTTCATAATAGACATACCAGTTGATTAGATAAAAACCATCTGTAATTATTTCAAGAATTGGAACCAAAAGTGTAATGCTCTGAGAAAGGACAGTCCTTGCAATTATATAGTAACAGAGTATAACATTTTAATAATATGTTTAACATGGTGTTTAATGAAATAATTAATATTAAAATAATCTTAATTTTCCCTTGAAGTTTTTACTTTTTTAATTTAGTTTTCCTTTGATGCTTATCTTCCATGTTCCTATAACTAATTCAGAAAATTTCTTTATTTTAGCAATATTAGAACTAACCACTTCCTATTATTTAACTCACATTTGTTTTTCAGGACACTAAGTTTCTAGATTAATATTAGAAATTCTGATAAAAGCATGCAGGTTAGTAAAACAATTGGCGAGAAAATATAAAAGCATTATTATTTCACGACATGTATTTACTTAAACTTTATTTTAATTTATTAAAGTGACACTAGTTAATAAAATTATATAGGTTTTAATTATAGAATTCTATAATACATCATGTGTATATTGCATTGTGTGCTTACCTCCGAAAGTCATATCTGTTTCTGTCAGCCTATATTTGATCTCCTTTACCCTTTAATACTCCTATCCCTCTTTCCCTTTGGTAACCACCATACTGTTTTCTTTGTCTATAAGTTTTTGTTTGTCTTGTTTGTTCATTTATTGCCTTCAGTTATATATTCTTACATATAAATGAGGTTCTTGAATTATGGTTCTTAGCATAATATTCTCAAGATCCACCTATGTTCTTGTAAATGGCAATATTTCATCTTTTTTATGACTGAATTTTATTTATACACACACACACACACACACACACCACATCTTCTTTATCTAATCAATCATCTATTGAAGGATACTTTGGTTGTTTTTATGTCTTGGCACTGTAAAAAATCTTGACATGAACATTGGAGTATATACATCATTACAAATAAATGTTTTATAATTTTGGGGTAGATAACCAAAAGAAGACTGGGTTAGATGGTAACTCTACCCTTAATTGTTTGAGGAACCTCTGTTTTTCATTGCAGTCTCATTTAAACGTTGAAAGTGGTGTCATGGAGATAAATTGCCTTAAAGCAAAGGAACAAATATACTGCTTTGAATTTTAGAGGAAAGTGATTCAAGAATATATTTTGGGAAATGGCATACTTTAATTATATTTTAAATGATATCACCCAGATGTCTTCCTTCATCTAGCTTATGTTCTGCTCTGTGCATCTGAGCAGTTATATAAAAACTATTTTCCATATGAGTTTTTTTCCTGAGTGAAGTCTTGATCTTTTTGTGGAAATGATTATCTTTCCAAAAACAGATAAACTTTTTATATTACTACATAAAAGAAATGACAGAAAAGAAGATGCAAAGAGTCTCTTGGAAGACCAACAAATATGAGGATGATGGCTCTGTTTCTCACAAATGATTTTTGTTCCAATTTTTCCAATCATGCATTAGAAACATTTGTAATATTAGTCATGTTGATTAGATTGGTATATTTCCAACTATTTCTCAAACCAAAAAATAAGGGTTATATATTTGGTAAATTCAGGCCCAAACATGCTTTTCTGTTTAGGTATTTATAAAACCATGTTTATGAAACACATAGGTAATATATCGCCATGTCTTAGTAGCTATATTATAATTGTTATATTAACAGAAGGAAATATTTTGTTCTTTCAATGAGAAATAAAATATTATCAATTACATATTATTTTATGAATTCTAATTATTTTATGACATATCATCCTGCCCTTAATGTTATATCTAATATCACACTGGTGACTTTAATTAATAAAAAAATGTGCTGGTACTTTGTCTTAAATAAATTTAGACAAGAAACTGACATATAAAATTAGGAGCAATATATAGATACCTACAATTAGTATGAGCACATACTTTCTTAACTTTTTTCTACTAATGTTTCAACCACCTAGAAATTTTTTATCTCTTTAAATTCCTTTCATAAGTACCTAAAACAGTTTTGAAGACTTTATCTAAGTGTCACAAATGAGGTGTTACCTACATTCTTTAAGAATTTCCTTGATTTTTATGCTGATGCCTCCTCTATCTTTGACATATAATTTTTTTTAATTTTTTAAGTGACAGAAGGGGAGATATTGAAGCATACTTATACTTCTTTATGCATCCTGACCAGGATCCAATCAGCAACCTCATATGAGGCCAATGCTGGAATACTGAGCTATTTTTAGTGCCTGAGGATGATACACTCTAACAAATTTATCCTCAACGCCTGGGGTCATGTTTGAACCAATAGAAACACTGGCTATAGGGGAAAGGAAAGAGGGGAGAAGCAGATGGTCACTTCTCTTGAGTGTGAACAGAAATCGACCCCAGGATGTTCACATGTTAGGCCAACACCCTATTGACTAAGCCACTCACCATGAAAAATCTGTCGTAAGTCTTGAAAGAAAAAGAATAAATGTCCCATAAATAAACAAACAATGAATAAATGAATTAATTATGAGTGAACATAATAGTGACATATAACTGTGTACAACCAAAAGTGACCAGAAAATTCAGATATTGTGACTCACAGTGTCTCTATAACATCTACATGACTACAGGCACCTTAGACTAGGGTTTCTATTCTTACTGTGGCTATGGAAAATTATGTGAACTTTATATTTTGGTGATATCTAATTCTCAGATTATATTAATTCTACAAATACTATCGAGTCTGAGAGTCTGGACATTTAGTGATAAAACCAAGTATGAAAGACCAAACTTGCCTTGTGGTCCTTTTCTGTTTATCAAATATTCCCATTTCCCCCTTTTCAGTAACATAAAAATATTATAACTTAGACTGCAACTGCAGTTGTCCTTGTGATAGGTTGAGGTCATGCAAATAGTTGTGAGCAAAACTGATGTTTGCTATTTAAAAGCCAGAGTATTTGTCAATTCAAAATTCGATAAAGTTCTGCCTGTATCGGGTGGTGGAACAGTGGATAGAATGACAACCTGGGATGTGGAGGGACCAGGTTTGAAACCCTGAGATTTCTGGCTTGAGTATGGGCTCATCAGCTTGAGCACTGGATCATCGGCTTGAACATGGGATCATGGACATGACCCTATGGTGGCTGGCTTGAGACCAAAGTCACTGGCTTGAGTAAGGGGACACTGCCTCAGCTGGAACCCCTTGGTCAAGGCACGTATGAGAATGTAATCAATGTACAACTAAAAGTGCCACAACTATGAGTTGATGCTTCTCATCTCTCTCCTTTTCTGTCTGTCTATCCCGGTCTCTCTCACTCTAAAATTTTTTTAATTGTATAAAGTTCTATTTTTCTTTATATAGAAGCTTTGGAAATGGTAAGTAATCTGTCAGTCTGTGCATTTGCATGATTACACTGAGCAGAAGATCCCTGATGATTCATGGTAGATAAATAGCAAAAAGAAGAAATAAACATTATTGTCATCATCTACTGAGATTTTTTTTGCAACCACGATATAATTAGTGTATACTGTCTTTCTGTTATAGTTAATAAAATTTCAGAATCACCAAAATCTTTGTCACAAATATCAATACCAACATTGGGTATAATGCTAATATGTGTCAGAGTTGTGTAACCTTGGGAAATTTTCATAATGTTCAGGAACCTGCTTTCAACCTCTGGAAAATCATAAGACTGCTTACCTACTGCTCACTCACAGTTCTCTCCCAAGTGATGATTTGTATCTTAACATCATCTGAAAGAACATATTAGAATAGAAAGATAATGTCTCAATATGATCTTTATTTACTCCACAGATTGAGATCCTTTGTTTAGCTAAAATTTCTTAGTGAAGGTCCTGGCTGGTTGGTGCAATGGTAGAGCATCGACCTGGCATGTGGAAGTTCTGGGTTTAATTCCTGGTCAGGACACACAGGAGAAGAGACCATCTGCTTCTTTTTCTCCCTCTCCCTTCTCTCTTTCTCTCTCTCTTCTTCTCCCACAGCCATGGCTTGATTGGTTCGAGTGCATCAGTCCCAGGAGCTGAGGATGGCTCCCAGGAGCCTCTGCCTCAGGCACTAAAAATAGCTTAGTTGCGAGCATGTCTCAGATGGGCAGAGTATCAACCCCAGATGGGCACTGCCAGGTGGGATCTTGGTTGGGGTGCATTGCATGTCAGAGTCTGTCTCTCTACCTCCCCCATCTCACTTCAAAAAGAAGAAAAAAAATTCCTAGTGGATCTTTGTTACTTCAATTTATCTCCTAACCTTTGGGATGCATAAAACTTGGGTTTTTCTAATCCAATGAAGCCCCACAGTTATGCAGGGTTTTCTATTCACTTTGCAATATCTGCAAGCCAGCTGAGGCTAATATTTCAAGGCCATTGCTTTATAGAATTTTATTTATTTTTACATATAAAATTTAATGTACTTATTTCTAATGATGAACAGCTATGGTGCATTCATTAGTTTAGGGATTTGGTACTGCTCCATGTGATATCTTCTGCATCTTTTAGGGTTTTTTTTTTTTTTTGCGTCATCTCTAGCTGGCTTACTTGAAAAAAGAAGCAAAATACGGATGCATTGGCTTATTAAGTGCCTTTGCCCTGAAGTGACATTTATCACTTCTGTTCATATTCCACAAGAAGTAATTACATTGTCCTAAGTAGATCTATAAGCCTCTGAATAATGTTGTTCATGACTGGGCATCCTCTGCACAATAACAATTTTATTGTGTGGAAACATTGTGGGTTTTGCTACAAGATAGCTGTGTCTGCAACAATGAGTATCAAGAATATATGTGCTGTATTCCTCTTTAGGTCCTGGTGTCTTGATAATTTGATTCACTTAATAGAGAATACGGACACTGAGACTGAAGAGTGCACATCACAGAAGTTAGTGAGAAGATCTTGACCACTGACCATACAATAGATACCTGATATTAAAGTGGCAGCTGGTCTGATCAGGATATTCCCAAATGATAGAATGGATTTTCTTACATGGGCTACTACTACGTACAAGGGCAAAGTCTGCTATCAGTCTCACTTTCTCCAAGTCACATGTGGAGTCTCCACTTGGGCTGTAAAACTAGCCTGGAATTCAGGATGAGGATTGATTGAGATATTAAAGGAAATTTATGGGACTAAATGTCTTCTCTTCTTGACTTTGTCCTCCTGATTCTTGGACTATGGTCTGCACCTTTTATTTCTTAAATGAAAAAAAAAAATGTTTGTTATACTCTCTTTTTGGAAAATCAGGCTAACACTCCTCTTCCTTAGAGAAGTTTCTCTGATTGGTTTTAAGATCTTTACAATGAAAATTGTGCATGTCTATTTTGAAAATCTTTAGAGTTTAGGAAAAAGTACACAAACATGAAAGACTGTCCCTTATTCCAGTATCTTTACATGAGAAATCTATGTATAGAACTTTTACAGAAAACTGAAACATTCTACAATGATTTTATTATACATGAAATGGAAGTTTTCATATATTTTAATTAAGGACACATTCATAATAAATGTTATTATTTTAGGTAATATCAGAGTGTTGTACAAAAGTTGCTTACTGATCTTATTCTTTCCAGTTATCACTGGAGGATGAGTAAAAACAAGTTGACCAACTTGCCTGAGAATCTGTCTTATAATGCAAATATCAATGAGGATGCAAATGTTTTGATTGATAACATTTTATTGCACTTACAAGTTGCTTATTGTTGAAGTAAAGGGGTACTAAACAAGATTAGCAAATGATAGATAGTTTACAGACTTGGGCAAAAGAGAAAATTCAGTCACTAATAAGCATTACCTCTAAATATAATTGCTATGATATTAAAAAATATTCCCTTCACACACAAATGCATTTCTTTATTGAAATCAAAAGATCTTTTTGAGAAGAAATAATATCTATAGGGGGAAACTTTCTCAGTAGAAATAGATGGATTGATCTGGGTGGCTTCTCTCTCACATTATGCCACATCAGTGGCCCAGAAAACAGAGAAACTAGTCAGGATAGGAGGGACAAAATGAAAGTGGTAGAGCATAGCAGTGTTGGAGGTAATTTCCTTTAATAACTAAGGATTTTAAAGTACAACATAGAAGGAAATATAATTAGAAGAGCACACAAGGGATAGACTGGTTTAATAGATGCAAAAAACTTTTCAGAGCTTATACCATCAGACAAACAATCCAACTAATAATTTACCAAGCAGTGAATCTTGATATTTGATGAACCAGAGAAAAGGGCATGCTATTGCTGATAAACCTATGTCATAGGCAATGGCAAAATGGCATAAGAGAAATTATCCCACCCAAAAAACACCTCCCTGAGAAAGTAATTATGAGGGAAAAAAGCAAATATTTCATACATAATAAAGTACCAAACTTTCCTCACTGAATTTTCATGAAATAAATGCACACTTTTTTACTGAGAGAGAGAGAGAGAGAGAAGTTCAGATAAAGAGGTTGAGAGAGACACAGATCAGAACAGGCAGATAGGAAGAAAGAGAGATGAGAAGCATCAATTCATGGTTGCAGCACCTTAGTTGTTCATTGACTGCATTCTCATATATGCCTTGACTGGGGGGCTATGGTGGAGTGAGTGACCCCTTGCTCAAACCAGCGACCTTGGGCTCAAATTAATGACCTTGGACTTTAACCCAGCAACCTTTGGCCTCAAGCCTACTACCATGAGGTCAAGCCTATGATCCCACCTTCAAGCAGGCAACTCCATGCTCAAGCTGGTGAGTTCATCTCAAGCTGGCAACCTCAGGGTTTCAAACTTGGGTCTTCAGCATCCCAGGCCCACACTCTACCCACTGCACCATCATTTGATCAAGCAATAAATGTAGTCTTTTCAGTGATAGCAGCAAATCAAAAATTTTTCCCAAAGCAATACTCCCAATTTGGTGACTAACCTCTATACGGCAGCAAATTATGTTTGGGTAATTGGATACATTTCTAGCGAATTTAGTAATAAACTTTAATGACTGTGCCATTTCTTTGTGAAGTGCCACCAAAGTTAATGCCTCAAATAAAACACAGAAGTATAAATAAAAAGAAAGAGGTAAAAAATATTGTTAACTTTTAAAATATGATTTATTAGCATTAAAACCACAGAACATTGTTCATCATTTTCAAATTGCCATTTCCATGTAATAGTTTGGCTTACGAGAACTCTTTCACCTTAGGACCATGACATTTAAAAAAAATATTGTTAGTCTCACAATATTTTGTGAAGCAGTGTCGTATCTAAACTGAACAGTATTATATATTGTTAATGTTGGCCTTGGTGTTAAGTATGAGTGGACACTTTAATTTAAAATTGAATACTCTGAAAACTTTGATGCAGGCAATTATTTTGTTCAGAAAACAAGGATCTTGAGAGAAAAAGATGGCAGCGGAGTAGGCGGATGCACAGACGCCCAGCTCTCACCATCAAACTGGAATACAAATCAATTTAGGAAAAATCAGCATGAAAAATCAACTCTGAACTGCAAGAACAGCTCTAAAAAACCAAATAGCAAAGAAAAAGCCACAACAATCCTGGTAGGGAGCGCCTGACTCTCCTCTGCTTACAGGAATGGAGGGGGTGGTGAGGCTGAGAGCCCAGAGGGTATCTCACACAAGGGAAAAGAGCAGAAACTACTGCTCACAACCATTTGCCTGGCGACCAGGGAGAGAGGTGTGTTGAAAAGACCAGCTTATCTCCCAAGTGGAAAGGACAAGGAGAGGGACAGACTGTGAGGGGCTAAGGAATGCAGGAAATGGACTAAAAAAGCTGACTCATCCATGCTGGAGGCAGCCATAGCTGGGGGAGGGACTGAACCTTTCACAAAAAAGAGCTGAAGTGCTTCCGGATCAGAGATCTCCGGAAATCTATCCAGCTCCAATCAGCGCAACAAGAAGTGGGGAGGAGGGGCAGTAACTCAGGTCTCCATGGAGATCTGAGATACACCTCCCCCTACTGAAGCTGAGGAAAAACCCTTCCCCCAGTGAGATTAGTTGGTGGAAGAAACCTTCAGAGTGTCAGGTTACACCCACAGCATTCCTGAATACAGTTTCAAGGAAGCCCCCTGCTGAGATCAGTAAACAAGACTATCACCTGTTAAGAAAACAAACAAATCAAGACTTCAAAGCTGCCCAAATTCGAAAGTGGATTACAAATAATAGCTGAAACCAACCCAAGAAGGCCTAGAAATAACACAACTGAAAATGGGAGGCAGACAACACCAAGCCTAGACTCAACCAACTCTACAAACAAAACACCGAAAATGAGAAGACAAAAAAGTGCAATCCAAATGAAACCTTCAGGAGATGAACTGAGTGATATGGAAAAAATCAAACTTCCAGATGCAGAGTTCAAAATAATGATTGTAAGGATGCTTAAGGGTCTTAGAACAACAATGGATGGTCATTATGAACACCTAAATAAAGAAATAGCAAGTATAAAAAGGAACCAATTGGAGATGACAAATACAATATCAGAAATAAAGAACACAATGGAAGGAATTAAAAACAGGATAGATAGAGCAGAGGATTGAATCAGCGAGTTAGAGGACAACTGGAATGAAGGCATGAAAGCAGAGAAGAAATAGAAAAGAGACTCAAAAAGTCAGAGGAAACTCTTAGAGAGCTCTGTGACAACATAAAGAGAAATAGCATCGGCATCATAGGGGTTCCTGAAGAAGAAGAAGAGAAAGAACAAGGGATAGAGACATTGTTCAATCATATCATAGCTGAAAACTTCCCTAAATTAATGCAAGAGAAACCCTCATAAGTCCAAGAAGCACAGAGGACTCCATTAAAGAGAAACCCAAAGAAACCTACACCAAGGCACATCATAATTAAATACCAAAGCTAAGTGATAAAGAGAAAATATTAAAAGCTGCAAGAGAAAAAAAAGTTATCACCTACAAAGGAGCCCCCATAAGGATGACATCTGACTTCTCAACAGAAACACTTGAAGCCAGAAGGGAATGGCAAGAAATATTCAAAGTAATGCAGAACAAGAACCTACAACCAAGACTACTTTATCCAGCAAGGCTATCGTTTAAAATTGAAGGAGAAATAAAAAGCTTCCCAGACATAAAACAACTCAAGGAATTCATTACAACCAAACCAATGCTGCAGGAAATGTTAAGGGGCCTGTTGTAAACAGATCAAAGTGGGAAAAGAATATAACAAAAAAGGAATACACCTTTAAAGAAGAAAATGGCAATAAACAACTACATATCAATAATAACCTTAAATGTAAATGGATTAAATGATCCAATCAAAAGACATAGGGTAGCTGTGTGGATAAGAAAACAGGACCCATACATATGTTGTCTACAAGAGACACACCTTAGAACAAAAGACACACATACATTGAAGGTAAAAGGACGGAAAAAAGCATTTCATGCAAACGGAAATGAAAAAAAAGCGGGGGTAACAATACTTATATCAGACAAATTAGACTTTAAAACAAAGGATATAGTAAGAGATAAAGAAGGCCACTACATAATGATAAAGGGAGTAATCCAACAGGAAGATATAACTATTATAAATATCTATGCACCTAATATAGGAGTACCCAAATATATAAAGCAGACTTTGATGGATTTAAAGGGCAAGATCAACAGCAATACTATAATAGTAGGGAATTTCAATACCCCACTAACATCACTAGATAGATCCTCAAGAAAGAAAATTAACAAAGAAACAGCAGACTTATTGGAAACACTAGATCAACTCGATTTAATAGATACCTTCAGAACCTTTCACCCTAAAGCAGCAGAATATAAATTCTTTTCAAGTGCTCATGGTACATTCTCTAGGATAGACCACATGTTAGGGCACAAAAGTGCTCTCAACAAATTTAAGAGGACTGAAATCATACAAAGCACTTTCTCCGATCACAACGGCATGAAACTAGAAACGAATCACAACAGAAAAGCTCAAAAATGCTCAAACACATGGAAACTAAATAGCAGGTTGTTAAATAATGAATGGATTAAGAATGAGATCAAAGAAGAAATAAAAAAATTCCTAGAAACGAATGACAATGAGCATAAAACAACTCAAAATTTATGGGACACAGTAAAGGCAGTGCTGAGAGGGAAGTTTATAGCACTACAGGCACACTCTCAGAAGCTAGAAAAAGCTCAAATTAACAACTTAACCCTGCATCGAAAAGAATTAGAAAATGAACAGCAAGTAAAACCCAAATGTAGTAGAAGGAAGGAAATAATAAAGATCAGAGCAGAAATAAATGACATAGAGGCTAAAGAAACAATACAGAGGATCAATGAAACTAGGAGCTGGTTCTTTGAAAAGGTAAATAAGATTGATGAACCTTTAACTAGACTCACCAAGAAAAAGAGAGAGAGGACTGAAATAAATAAAATGAGAAATGAGAGGGGAGAAATAACAACTGACATAACAGAAATACAAAATATTGTAAGAAAATACTATGAAGAACTGTATGCCAAAAAACTAGACAACCTAGATAAAATGGACAAATTCCTTGAAACATACAATCTTCCAAAAATCAATCTGGAAGAATCAGAAAACCTAAACAGACCGATTACAACAAATGAGATCGAAACAGTTATCAAAAAACTCCCAACAAAGAAAAGTCCGGGGCCCGATGGCTTCACAACAGAATTCTACCAAATATTTAAAGAAGAACTAACTCCTATCCTTCTCAAGCTATTTCAAAAAATTTAAGAGGAAGGAAGACTTCCAAGCTTTTTTTATGAGGCAAGCATAATTCTGATTCCAAAAAACCAGGCAAAGACAACACAAAGAAAGAAAATTATAGACCAATATCTCTGATGAATATAGATGCTAAAATCCTCAACAAAATATTAGCATACCGGATCCAACAATATATGGAAGAAATCATACACCACGATCAAGTGGGATTTATTCTGGGGAGGCAAGGCTGGTACAATATTTGTAAATCAATCAGTGTGATTCATCACATAAACAAAAAGGAGAAAAACCATATGATAATTTCAATAGATGCAGAAAAAGCATTTGATAAAATCCAGCACCCATTCATTATCAAAACTCTCAGCAAAGTGGGAATACAGGGAAAATACCTCAACATGATAAAAGCCAACTATGAGAAACCCACAGCCAACATCATACTCAATGGGCAAAAATTAAAAGCAATACCCTTAAGATCAGGAACAAGGCAGGGGTGCCCCCTTTCACTACTCTTATTTAACATGGTCCTGGAAGTCCTGGCCACAGCAATCAGACAAGAAGAAGAAATAAAAGGCATTCAAGTTGGAAAAGAAGAAGTAAAACTATCATTATTTGCAGATGATATGATATTGTATATAGAAAACCCTAAAGTCTCAGTCAAAAAGCTACTAGACCTGATAAATGAATTCAGAAAAGTGGCAGGATATAAAATCAATACTCAGAAATTAGAGGCATTTTTATACACCAACAATGAACAGTCAGAAAGAGAAATTAAGGAAACAATCCCCTTCACAATTACAACCAAAAAAATAAAGTACCTAGGAATAAACTTAACCAAGGAGACTAAAGACTTGTACTCGGAAAATTACAAAACATTGATAAAAGAAATCAAGGAAGATACAAACAAGTGGAAGCATATACCGTGTTCATGGTTAGGAAGAATAAACATCATTAAAATGTCTATATTACCCAAAGCAATCTATAAATTCAATGCAATACCAATTAAAATGCCAATGACATACTTCAAAGATATAGACCACATATTCCAAAAATTTATATGGAACCAAAAGAGAACACGAATAGCCTCAGCAATCTTAAAAAAGAAGAATAAAGTGGGAGGTATCACACTTCCTGATATCAAGTTATACTACAAGGCCATTGTACTCAAAATAGCCTGGTACTGGCACAAGGACAGGCATATAGATCAATGGAACAGAACAGAGAACCCAGAAATAAACCCACAGCTCTACAGACAACTGATATTTGACAAAGGAGGTAAGGAAATACAATGGAGTAAAGACAGCCTCTTTAACAAATGGTGTTGGGAAAATTGGACAGCTACCTGCAAAAAAATGAAACTAGATCACCAGCTTACACCACTCACAAAAATAAACTCAAAATGAATAAAAGACTTAAATGTAGGCCATGAAACCATAAGCATCTTAGAAGAAAACATAGGCAGTAAGCTATTCGACATCTCTCGGAGCAATATATTTGCTGATTTATCTCCACAGGGAAGTGAAATAAAAGACAGGATAAACAAATGGGACTATATCAAACTAAAAAGCTTTTGCACAGCTAAAGACAACAAGAACAGAATAAAAAGACAAACTACACAATGGGAGAACATATTTGACAATACGTCTGATAAGGGGTTAATAACCAAAATTTATAAAGTGCTTGTAAATCTCAACACCAGGAAGACAAACAATCCAATCAAAAAATGGGCAAAAGAGATGAATAGACACTTCTCCAAAGAGGACATACAGATGGCCAATAGGCATATGAAAAAATGCTCAACATCACTAATCATTAGAGAAATGCAAATTAAAACCACAATGAGATATCACCTCACACCAGTCAGAATGGCGCTCATCAACAAAACAACACAGAATAAGTGCTGGCGAGGATGTGGAGAAAAGGGAACCCTCCTGCACTGCTGGTGGGAATGCAGACTGGTGCAGCCACTGTGGAAAACAGTATGAAGATTCCTCAAAAAACTGAAAATTGAACTGCCTTTTGACCCAGCTATCCCACTTTTAGGAATATACCCCAAGGACACCATAGAACGGCTCCAAAAGGAGAAATGCACCCCCGTGCTTGTGGCAGTATTGTTCACAGTAGCAAAGATCTGGAAACAGCCCAAGTGTCCGTCAGAGGACGAGTGGATTAAAAAGCTTTGGTACATATATACTATAGAATACTACTCAGCCATAAGAAATGATGACATCAGATCATTTACAATAACATGGATGGATCTTGATAACATTATACGGAGTGAAATAAGTAAATCAGAAAAAAAACTAAGAACTATATGAATCCATACATATAAGGGACATAAAAATGAGACTCAGAGACATGAACAAGAATGTGATGGCAACAGGGCTGGGGGGTGGGGGGAGGGGGGAGGGGATGAAGAAGGAGAGAGGGATTGGGGGAGGGGAGGGGCACAAAGAAAACCAGATGGGAGGTGACAGAAGACAATTTAACTTTGGGGGAGGGGTATACAGCACAATCAAATGTCAAAATAATCTAGAGATGTTTTCTCTCAACATATGTACCCTGATTTATCAATGTCACTGCATTAAATTTAATAAATAAATTAAAAAAAAGAAAACAAGGATCTTATATAAACAATATCAGATAATATTGTTTAACAATATTTGTATTTTTTTTCAATTCATATTTTTAAACTAAATGTATTTTTAACTCTTCCCTATTGACTTACCTTATTGATGGACATTTCCTTTTCTGAAAATAGAATCAATATTTAACATTTATGATAAAGTACGTTATCTTATCATTAACAAAATTTATTGATAATTGATCTTGTGTGAAAGTGAATATATGGTATTAGTATTGTATTTTAAAAGCCACTGTTTAAAGTAGTTTCTGTGTGCTATGTACCAAGATTAATAGAGAAATTTTAGAAACTTGGCCAACTAATAATTTTATTGAGAACATGTGATTTGATAGAAAAAAAAGACACTTTTGAGCAAGATACATTATATTTAAATGTTTCTTGCAACATGTTCTACATGGATGATTCTGCACAGGGTTATTACGCTTTCTGTAAGACTAATTTCACATTTGTAAATCAGTATATTATTAACCACTTTGTGTAATACTTGGCACAGAATGAAATCTTAATAAGTAATATCTTTTTTTACCACTGTTGTTGTTATTATTATAACCTAAGTTTTACAACACATTTTGGCTTCAGTTTTCTACTTAAAGTGGGTGAATGAGATGATTTTTATGGTTTTTAGAAGTCCACCACACTTCCTCTAGATCAGGGGTCGGGAAACTTTTTGACTGAGAGAGCCATGAACACCACATATTTTAAAATGTAATTCAGTGAGAGCCATACAACGACCCGTGTACATTATGCATTACCCAATAAAAATTTGGTGTTGTCCCAGAGGACAGCTGTGATTGGCTCCAGCCACTCACAAACATGAACATGAACTGTAGCAAATGAATGGATTGTAATACATGAGAATGTTTTATATTTTTAACGTTATTATTTTTTTTTATTAAAGATTTGTCTGCACAAAAAAAAAAAAAAAAAGATTTGTCTGCAAGCCAGATGCAACCATCAAAAGAGCCACATCTGGCTCATGAGCCATAGGTTCCCAACCCCTGCTCTAGATAGTTAACGAGAGAGGAAATCATTTTAGCTTAGTGATCAGATGGTCATTGTCTTAACTACTTAACCACCTTATTGTAGTATGAGAGCAGCCACAAATAATTCATAAACTAATGGGCTTGGATATGTTCCAATAAAACTATGTTTAGATAAACAGACAGTGGGCCAAAGTTATCCTGTGCATCACAAATTGCCTAAACCTGCTGTAGGTATTCAGTGCATCAGTAAATTCAAATGCCTTTATCTATATAAATAAAACTGTAAATGTTTGTTTGTTCAAAATCTTAAATCTCTGAAATTTCTTTACCAGTTGCTTTGAAATTTTGACACAACATCACATTCAAATACATGCTCTTTCTTATATACCTACTATTGTACAGTTTTAGATGTCACACCTGTGATGGGTGAAAACATGCTTGTTTTTAAAAAACACCACCATCTGTTGGACATAAAAGCAACACACTATACTAAATATTTTACGATTCCATTTCAATGTTTCCAATTTCCGATCCATTTATGTGCAGCCAGACTTGAGGATGCATGGTTGTGAGCATGGCAATCATGTTCTGCAGCTTCAGATCTGCTTCATTCTCAACAGAATGAACATGACAGGCTGAGAGTGGCTGAAAGACATCAACGAGAAATAGCGGATCAGCATCAACCATGACTCTGTGCTCAGCAATCACGTGATTACAATCACCTTGCATTCTGGTACAACCCAGCTGATGATTATAGTTTGAGACGACATGTTTTCATCAGCACTATGACCAAAGTGTGTCCTTATTGCAAGGCTTTGAAATTTAATGGAGAAACGAAAGGAATGTGTTGCACCACCAGAAAAATTAAACTGCCTCAACTTGGAGAACTGCCAGAGCCATTAAAAACTTTGCTTGCCGGATATACCGCCGAATCAAAGCATTTCCTATCTAACATCAGGAAATAAAACTCATGCTTCCAAATGACATTGTTCAGCACAGAAATCGTAACAGCTCAATTCATAACAACTTTCAAAGTGAAAGGACAAATTTATCATAAAGCCAACTCCCTGCATTCATTCCCAGATGGTCAACATAAATTCCTACAAATGTATTTCATCGGTGATGGCAATGATGAATTGAATGCATGCTGTGGAATTTCTACCAGCATAAAAAGGTCCATCGTTTCCCAACTGCAAAAGCTTCTTCATGAAAAAAACCAATTTAATGTGTTCACAACAGCAATTGATATGATGCCATCTGATACACACAAGATTGTTATTCATGCTAACAAAATGGCTGCTGGAGAACATGTGTGAAGATTCAATGCTCCAACTATAGACAAAATGGCAATTGTTATAGTCAGAGATCAATTCCAACCTAGAGATATTGTTCTTCATCAGTGAAATAATCAACTGACAAAAGTTGCAGAAACTCATCGATGTTACGATGCCCTGCAATATCCAATCATTTCTGGGATGGTACCAATGGATATCACTTCAATGTTAAGATGATAAATCCAATTAGTGGTGAAGAAACAAATATGAAATGCAGCGCAATGAACTATATTATTCATACCAATTAATGATTCGAGAGAATGAAGACAATCACATTTTGAAATGCCATCAATTGTTTCACCAATACATCGTAGATATGTATGAAAAAATCGAAACAGAATGTTTGATATTCATCCGTTTGAATCAGACCAAGCTTCACTCTGAAAAATATGTTCATTTGAGAGATGCAGTTGTAAATGATGGTAATACAATTAACGTTGGAAGACTAACAATTTTGCCATTTTCATATACAGGCAGTCCATGTCATATGCATGAGTATGCTCAAGATGCAGTTGTGTATGTTCGTCACTACGGACTTCCAGACTTAATTATTACACTTACATGCAATCCAGCTTGGGACAATATACAACAACTCTTACTTCATGGCTAATCGCCGGTGGATAGGCATGATATCACAGCACGTGTTTTCAGACAGAAGCTGAAATCGCTGATGGATTTCATGGTAAAACATGAAGTCTTTGGGTCTGTGCACTATAAAAAATTAATGAGCAAGGTCATAGAAGCAACAATCTTGACAGGACCTCTCAAAGGTGAAGATGTTCTCATTCTTCGCATTGCTATGATTCCAATGGATATGCCATTTCAATTTAAGAGATTGCAATTTCCAATTTGATTGGAGCTTGCAATCACCATCAACAAAGCTCAGGGCCAATCCTTAGAATTGTGTGCTTTAGATCTACACACAGATTGCTTCTCACATGGGTAATTATATGTTGCATGTTCTAGAATTGGCAAACAAGACGATTTGTATATTTGCACAGACAATGGAACAACAAAAAATATTGTATACCCACAAGCATTGTGAGATTAAACATATTAGAAACGTATGCTTTCTCTTTTCTTTCTTTTCCATTTAACCAGACTGAGCCACAGCAACTCGTGGCCGAGTACAGCTAGTTTGTAATATAATCAGCATACAAGAACAGTGACTGAGGCCACTGCAACAATGAAACTGAAAGAGATAACACTGGGGAACAAATTTTTTTTTCATTTTTGGTTGCATGAGGTTTTAGAACTGTTTCTATATACTTCTGCATTGCTGATTCCAAATCTGAAATCCATTTTTTAGTGCACGCTCTAGTTTTAATGCAATTTTAATTTCTTTTTTTACAGTTAATGGCATGCATTGGTTTTTAAATTGGAGTTAAAGGGCAACGACTCTTGGATTGAACATAACCACAAGGCAATTAGTGTTTTACAAACATCACTTTTACATAATTGTAGTTGTTTTAAATGTAAAAAATTATTATCTGATAAAAATACCCTCTTATTTTGTTTTAAGATTGAATTATGGCTTCTTTGAGTAGGCATAAATGTAAGAATAGTCCTGACACCTTCTGTTATTATGTGGCTGTTATACACTTCAATGTTAAAGGCACAATATTTTATCATTTGTGACATGTGCATATATTGCCTATTTTCAAGTTCCCCTTTGCAATCAAGACAAGAATTGGGCTCCTCATATTGTGTATCATAATTGTGAGGAAATGCTTCATGACTAGACAAAAGGAAAATGCTAAGGAATGCCTTTTGGTATTCCCATGGTTTGGCGTGAACCTAAGGACCACAGCAGTGACTGCTATTTCTGTCTGATCCATACAAGGGGTATCAGCAAGAAAAAACGGCATATGATCACATATCCTAATATTCCTTCAGCAATACTACCTATCCTACACTCTGAGACATTCCCTGTTCCAGTTTTCAATGGTTTTATTTCTTCTAAGGATGAAGAAAGTGAACATGGTGATCAAGTGTATTTTGACAAGATGCACGAGGAAATAGTTGTAGAATCTTAAGAGTCTTCTGATGCCAAGCAGTCATTAATCCCTCAGCAGTTTAGCCAGCCCGAATTGAATGACTTAGTAAAAGATATGGACCCATCAAAGAAAGCAGCTGAGTTATTAGCCTCTAGGCTTCAAGAAAAAAATGTACTTCACCGGTCAGCTAAAGTATCCCATTTCAGGAAGCATGAACAATTTTTGTGGACTTTGTTTCCGAAGACAAACACTTTGTTTACTGTCATGATATCAGTAGTCCTCTCAGCCAGCTAGGTGTTACCACTTACAGTCCAACAGAATGGTGGCTATTTCTTCACAGCACTAAACGGTGTCTGAAATGTGTTCTCCTACACAATGGTAATGTTTATGCAGTGGTCCCAATTCGTTATGCAATTCATCTGCAAGAAGATTATAATGACATAAAAATTGTCCTCAATGTTCTGAAGTATGAGGAGCATAACTGGATCATTTGTGTGGTTCTTAAAATAGTAAATTTCCTGCTAGGACAACAGAGAGGTTTCACAAATATCCTTGCTTTCTGTGTTTGTGGGATAGCCAAGCTCAGGAGAAACACTGGACACAGAAGGAGTAGCTTAAACGTGAAGCTCTGGAAGTAAGGATGCAAAATATTGTGAATGAACCTGCAGTTAATAGAGACAGGATCATTTTTCCCCCACTTCACATCAAACTTAGCTTAATGGAGCAGTTTGTTCTGTCTTTGAATAGAGATAGTGAATGCTTTCAACATACTATTTCTGCTTTTCTGCCTTGTCTTTCGAGAAGATAAAAGCAAGTGTATTAAATGGACCTCAGATTCGAACCCTCATACATGATGAAGAATTTGCTAGGAAGATGAATAAGGAGGAGAAAGCAGCATGGCAGTCTTTTGTGGCAGTTACGAAGAACTTCCTTGACAACCAGAAAGCAGAAAACTATAAACTGGTTCAAAGGATGCTGTTGACTTTCAGCGACATTGGTTGTAACATGAGCGTTAAGATTCACTTCCTGACCTTGATAAATTACCTGAAAATCTTGGAGCTGTTAGTGATGAGCAGACTACTTCTGAAGCATCAAACGAGATTGTCCTCAACAAGTACACAAACACAAGCGCTTCAAACTCAAATTTTTTCCTGAATAGAACTTAAATTTTGTGCAAATTTATGATTAAAATAAGTGTTTTAATATGTTGTCTTTAAAAATTGTAGACAAACTCTGATACAATTATATATTTCAGTGTATTAGCGTATTTACTGCATTATATAAATTATTATATTTTCACAAAGATGATGCCCAAGAGGACATTATACTTCATTATGTTAAACTAAATGTTGAAAATTTTACAATAAGATGAAAATCTAAAATCTTGAATTGCAAAAAAAACCCTGTAGCATACAGAGAAAAATCAATATCAGATTTGATATCAGCACACTTGAATTAGGTAAGAACAAGTGTTTTTGTGGATGCAACAAAAATTTCATTCCCCAGTGTAAGAGAAACAATGGAGAAGATTATTGTTTATTTTTTCACTGGATTATCCTGATTTTTTGTGTGTGGTGTTATAAAGAGAAGAATTGTTAATGTATTTTAATTAATAGGGATCAATCAATAGGGAATTAATCAAAGTAATTGCTCATGCTTTTATAATCAGTGTTTTTAGTGATAAATATGCTTCTTTTATACTCTTGAAACCACAGAAAATACACTTAATAAACACTTTTACAAAAACACATCATCCAAGTTTAGATATGCTAAACCAGGAGGCGTTTGGAATAATTACTTAATTACTGAGTTTTGGTAAATATAGACTACATCAAAATATATTTCTCTTTCCCATACTATAGTCTTCTACTTTGAAACAAAAAAAAAATAATATATATCATACTTCTTATAAACATATTGTATTATCACATGTGTCAAATTGTGTGCCAATATCTTCCCCTCTTAACTATCAAAACATAGTGTAGTGAGTGAAGATGTATTTAATGCAGGAGGAATACAAGGAGAAAACGTCATATTTTTACAACTTTATGAATTTCATGTTATTTAACAGCTGTTTCCTTACCTAAATGAAACACTTTGCATATTAAGGTTGATCCTGGTATGAACAAAGAGACTAGAAGAAATTATTTAGATAATATTAAAATATTTGAGAAAATCAGCAAGAAGTGCAAATTTGTTTTTGCCACTTGAAGATGAAGTCTATGTCTATGCTTTAATTGTAAATCTGGATTAAATACATATGTAAATGTTCACCAAATTATGAAAGGTGTCAAAACTTTTACTTTCATTCTATTAGCTCAAATTAATCTCTTGATTTTAAATAAATTTTCCCTTTTTCTACATTTAAAAAAATGATAAAAGTGATGACAATAGATTTTTCACATTGACTATGCCTGCACATGGGAGCACAGGTTGTCATATCTTTTTTTATTTTTTATTTTTTTTTGTGTATTTTTCTGAAGTTGGAAACAGGGAGGCAGTCACACAGACTCCCGCATGCACCCGACTGGGATCCACCCGGCATGTCCACCAGGGGGCGATGCTCTGTCCATCTGGGGCGTTGCTCTGTTGCAACCAGAGGCATTCTAGCGCCTGAGGTAGAGGCCATAGAGCCATCCTCGGCGCCCAGGCCAACTTTGCTCCAATAGAGCCTTGGCTGCAGGAAGGGAAGAGAGAGACAGAGAGAAAGAAGAGGAGAGAAGCAGATGGGTGCTTCTCCTGTGTGCCCTGGCTGGGAATCAAACCCGGGACTCCTGCACGCCAGGCTGACTCTACCACTGAGCCATCCGGCCAGGGCCAGGTTGTCATATCTTAAAAATAAAATTAAGTTGCTCAAATAAAAATGTCTTTAAAATATTTGTTATTGAGTAGTAATTTACATACCACAAAATGTATCTTTTGAAACTCTACAGTTCAATACATATGAATGTATTCTGTAGAATGGACAGCTATCCTTACTATCTAGTTACATAACACTTCAACACCCCTAAACTCATCAGGAGTTATTCTTTATTTCTCTTTTTTCTAAATCTCTAGAAATGGTAACCTACTTTCTGGATTTGCCTATTGTAGACATTTATAAGAAATGGGACTATACAATTTGTGGCCTCTTCTGCCTAGCTTCTTTTACTTGGCACACTGTCAAAGAACACGATGTGAAAGAGTGTATCAGTACTTCATTCTTTGTTATTGCCAATATTTTTCCATTGTATAAATATAGGACATTGTTTAGTCATCCACCAGGTTTTGGACATTTAGGTTGTATCGTTTTTTATTATGAATAATGCTACCATGAAAAATTATATCAACTTTTTTCATGAACATACATTTTTTTTTTTAGCAAGAGAGAAAGAGGGAGGGAGAAAAAGAGAGACAAAGACAGAGGCATATAGACAGGAAAGACAGACAGGGAGAGAGATGAGAAACATCAATGGATCGTTGCAGCACCTTAGTTGTTCATTGACTCCTTCTTATATGTGTCTTGATAGGGGGATGCTTCAGCCAAGCTGGTGACCCCTTGCTGAAGCCACAACCTTGGGCTCAATTAATTCAGTGACCTTGAACTTCAAGCCAGTGACCTTTGGGCTCAAATCAGTGATCCCTCGATCGAGCTGGTGAGCTCACACACAAGCCAGATGAGCCTGCACTCAAGCCAGTGACCTTGGGGTTTCAAACCTGGGTCCTCAGCATCCCAGGCCGATGCTCTATCCACTGTGCCACAGCCTGGTCAGGTTCATGAACATAAATTTTTGATTCTCTAGGATATACATTATACCTAGTAGTAGAATTGCTGAATAATATGGTAATTATACATGTAAACTGTAGAGGGACTAACAGCGGGTTTCTGAAGTGACCACACCAACAATATATGAGAATTCAAATTTATTTATATCCTCACCAAACTTTATTATTGTCCATTTTTTTATTATAGCTGTTCTAGTACATGTAAAGTAGTATCTCATTGTGTTTCAGTTTGAATTTCCTCATGCTTAATGATTCTGAGCATCTTTTCATGTGTTTATCAGCCATTTGTAGATCTTTGAAAAACTGTCTTGTACACATCCTTGGTTCATTTTTAAATGTATTATTTTTGTTTTTCTTATTGAGTCGTTTTTTTAATATCCATCTCAGGTACTTCTCCCTTATCAGATATATCATTTAAAATAATTTCCCCCATTTTATATGTTGTAACAATCATCTCCTAGTAATTCTTCTGGTGAAGAAAGCATTTTCTAGGACTCTGAAGTAGGACAAAGACATGACTGAATGGGCAGATGAAATTGAGGATGGTTTACTTGTCGCATACCCTCACAGTGCTGGGCAGGGGAAAATTGCACACTGCCCAGGCCACACAGATTGCACACAGGAAGAGAGTGAACAACCAGGGAATGTGGGAGACAGACTTTACACTGTGAAGAATATGAAGTTACCTTTATTTCCTGCAAGAGAATGTGATTGCCTTCTTAAAAGTAATTCTGCAGGCTGATAGGAACTTGAAACTCATTACTCACGAGAAACAGAAACTGTATTTACTGCATTTCATAAGAAGATTGCTTTGCTATGGTGCCTTATATGTGGAAGCAGGCTGGGAGGGGAACTTGTGTTTAGGCCTTCTGAAACACTCATGATTTCACCAGATGTCAAAACACCACATAGGACTTTAAGTTTAAGTCTTACACTACAATTGACCCCATGATGCCTTGATATCAATTTCAACTTTGGTAATGACTAAAATTTTTAAGAAGTAAGAAGAATGTTTTCTCATGAAACAAATTAAGCACTTGACAAGATTTAAAAAGGCCATATAGAGAGTAGGACATCAAAATTATGAATTTTAGAGTTGTCTCTCTTTATGTCCAATAAAGAAAATTGTGAGACTTGTCTCTATCTAACTTTGCATGTTGGGATAATTTTGGGTGGTTGTAGATAGTATTTCAGTCCTGCCTCATTGGACTCTGTCTTTCTCCTCAAAGGACTTCAGGCCATCACCCTGGGATTAGGATTCATATTCAGTAAGGCAATTCTGTCCATGGCCCATGTGGAGATCATTAACTTCCTTGATTACAAAATTAGCTATTTAGGCCCTGGACATATAGCTTGGTTGGTTGGAGCATCATTATGGAGCACAGAGGTTGCCAGTTTGATTCTCTGGTCAGGGCATGTACAGGAGCAGCTTGATGTTCTTGTCTTCTATCTCTCTCTGTCTCAGAAAAATAGCCATTTGATTTTTTGATAAACAGCAGCACTGAGCAAAGCTCAGGTGCTTAGGTTAGTGGCTTTAGGTTGAGAAAGCAAAAAATTTGAGGGAATATCAGCACAGGAATGAACAAGGTTATTACCCTTGTCTGAATAACAATCACTCTTGTTAGGCATCCAGGGTGCCAAATTGAATTCTCTCAAGTTGTGGTCTTCTTCTTTTTGGTAGACCTCATAAAGGTTTGTCCTCACGTTTATCCTAAGTGTGCACAATTACAGCAATATCAACAATGTCTGGCAGTAGATGATAGTTACCAAGCTAGAGAAATTTGGATAGCTTTAGTCTGATTCTTAGCCAGCAGGACTCAATTGCCAGCAAGTTAAGGGATGAGTTATTGCCACCTTTACAGATGGGAGCCTCAGAGATCATCTTCTGAATATAGGTCAAAAACAACAGCTCATCACACTGGGTTATAGTCAAATATCAATAAATCTTGTCTTGAGAATGAGAACATTTTGTGTGGTTTTTCCTCATTACATTTTCTATACAGAAGATACATACTTCTGCATCTTCAATGTGTTTTGTATTCCAAAGAGCTCTTTTAGTTCATATTCTTTATTTTCTTTTAATTATTTTCATTGTTAAATGTTGATGGATCCTTCCATCTATTTTGTTAATATTTTGATTACAGAATTTTTTCATATTAAACCTAGTTTTCTTCTGTTCTATTAAAACAGAGATGAGCACCAAACTCTATAAAGAACTCATGCAGACCCTGGCAGGTTGACTCAGTGGTAGAGCATTAGCCCTGAGTATGGATGTCCCAGATTTGATTTCCACTCAGGGCACTCAGGAGAAGTGCTCATCTGCTTCTCCACTCTTTGCCCTCTTGCTTCTCTCTCTCTCTCTCTTTCTCTTCCTCTCTGGAAGCCCCATGGCTCAATTGGAGCAAGTTGGTTCAGGGTGTTGAAGATGGCTCAATGGCATCTACCTCAGACACTAAGAAGAGCTTGGTTGTTGAGAAATGGAACAATGTCCCATATGGACAGAGCATCCACCCACTGGGCTTTCTGGGTGGTCCAGTAGAGACACATGCAAGAGACTGTCTCTGCCTTCCCTCCTCCAATTGAATTTTTTTAAAAGTGAACTGATACTATTCAATACCAAAAAAAAAAACAAACAAAACAAACAAACAAAAAACCAATATGGTAATTTAAACAATGAGTAGAAAACCTGAATAGATATTCCTCCAAAGAGGACAGACGGATGGCCAATAGACATATGAAAAGATGCTCAACATCACTAATAGTCAGAGGGATGCAAATTAAAGCCACAATGACATATCACTGCATTCCTGTCAAAATGGCTATCATTAATAAGTCCATAAAAGGCAAGTGTTGGCCAGAGTATGGAGAAAAGGAAGCTCTCTTGCACTGATGGTAGAAATGCAGATAGGTGCAGCCACTCTAAAAATAGTACAGAGGGTGTTCAAAAAATTAATAATGGAATTGCAATTGTTATATGACTCAGAGATTCCATTTCTGAGTACTTATCAGAAGAAACCAAAAACACTAATTCAAAAGAATGTATTAAGAAATTAATTGAAGCATTATTTACATTAGCCACATATACAATGAAATATGGGTTGACTATAAAAAACACTGAAATATTGTCATTTGTGACAGCATGAATGGACATAGACGAAATTATGCTCATTGAAATAAACAAGTCAGAGAAAGGCAAAAACAATATGATTTCACTTATATGTGGAATCTAAAAGCAAAATAAATGAGCAAAAAAAATTGAGATAGACTCATAGACACAGATAATGAACTGATAGTTGCCAGAGGGAAGGAGAATAAGAGACTGGGTCAAGGAGTTGAAGAGATTAAGAAATAAAAATTGATATTACAGAATAATCACAGGGATATAAAGTACAGCAGGGAATATAGTCAATAATATTGCAATAACTATGTATGGTGTCAGGTGAGTACTGGAAATACCAGGAGGGAACACTTTATAAAATATATGATTGTCTAACCACTATACTGTACACCTGAAACCAATATAAAATAATATTGCAAGTAAACTGCAAATTATTTTTTTAAAAAAAAGAAATGAACAAACAAAATAAGAATGCATTCATAGATACAGAGAACAGAGTGATGGTTGCTAGATGGAAGGTGTGTTGGGGGGCTGGGTGAAAAAGGTGAAGAAATGAAGAAATACAAATTGGTAGTCACAAAATAGTTACAAGGATATAAAGTATATCATAGGGAATATAGTCAACAATATTGTAATAACTGTGTATGATGCTAAATGGATACTGGAAATATTGGGTGGACCACTTTGTAAAGTATATGATTGACCACTATTCTGTGCACCTGAAAGTAAAAAAATATATATATATTGAATATAAATTTTAATTGAAAAAGGAAAAAGAAACAGAAAACTGTTTTTACTTTCCATGCTTCAATCAATGACCACAGGGCTCTGAGTAACCATAGCTCATGCAGACAAATGCTTAGCATTGCAGTCCACACTTAATCTTCTCCCCACTTCTGTCATCGCCCTCAAATTACTGTTGATAATGCAAAGTGATTGGTATTGCTGGATTTCACATTATTTGCTGAGATAAATCTATATATTCTTTAGATACACGGCATACAAATAAAACTACACAAATTAAGTTTACTTGTGGTAGCTTTCCAATTACAATGTTGTAAACATTCAAAGGTTACTTAGTGATATTGAACAATTTAGAGAAATTTAGCTTAATACATTAAAATTTTCTTCCTATCAGAACATAAATTGTTGATACATTTCATTAAAAAATGTATGGAAATCTTGTGAAGAGAATGGTTTCATATATTTCCTTTTAAACTAATGTTTCCTGCATTGTATAGATAGATGTGTTTCTATTTTACTTAGCATCTAAAGAAATTTAAAAACAAAACAGGTCAGGAGAAATAAAATTGCATAAATTTCAAACAGTGCAGGGAGAGAGGGATTTATGCTAAGCAGAGGTAATTTGTCAAAAGGTAGTATGTATTTAAAGTCAAACAAAAAGATATGCCAAATATAATTTTAAAAGGTTAGTCCTGGAACAATCTCTTCAATTGAGAATAAGATTTAAAAATTGAAAATACCCCTGAAGGTTTAACACAAAAAAATAACTAAAACCTCTTGTGCATTTGCTTTCACATTATAAGACTCAATTTTCTAGATCAATTAATTGAGGTTTCCATAGTTTCAAACCGAAATGGAGATGGAAAACATGCTTCATTTAACTTCCTAACAATTATTCCCTTTCTAGAATGTATAGACAAGTAGAGTCAATAAAGTGAGTTTCTATTTGAACTGAATCATTTAAGCTTCAACAAAATACACTTCTGAAATGTAACTTTTCCTCTTTCTCCTCCTTCCTTATTAAAAGTGCTAAGAATCAATACTTCTTTTTTAGTTGACAGAGGTTTCTGATTGTACCAGCACATAGCTCTTCTTATACACCAAAATTTTTGTAGATATTTTTAGTCATAGCATACATTTATTATAGTATTAACAATGCAAAAGCAATATTTTGTTATGCTCTTGTTTGAATGAATAAACAGAAAGTTTCACCTAAACTAATTTGATAACAGATCACTGTATAGAACACAGAGCTTTCTTGATCTTATAATGTGTAAAATAGCAGGAGAAAATGAAAGATCCACTTAATGGTTAGCAAAGCCGTTAACCAGACAGCTTGTATGACCTCACTGTCCTTAATAAACTTGTTGAATGTCTGGTTCTTGGCAATTGAATGCTTATTCATTGTGGTTATTTCCTTTCAGTAAGAAAACCTGTAAATGAGTATTATCCAGGAAATCATTTTAAAAGGCATTTCTCAGCAATATGATTACTTTAGCTCCAAGACAAATGAAGTCAATAAATAAATAGCTAAATAAATAGAAATAAATCACATACTTAATATTTGAGCACATTTAAACAGTATCTTTTTTTCTATTTTTTTCCATGTATAGTTAACCTTTTATAACCCTCTACCTTTCATAGTATGGCATTTTATCACCAGACTGTAGCCCTTGGAACCTAACTGTATTATCCAAAATACAAACCATTGAGCTATTATTACATGGTATTGTGGAGCACAAAAAAATAATTTTCTTCTCACCTTTGGAAGTTCTTCTGTCTGGGCTAATTAACAAATTAACATGGCCCTGGCCAGTTGGCTCAGCGGTAGAGCGTCGACCTGGAGTGCGGGGGATCTGGGTTCGATTCCCGGCCAGGGCACATAGGAGAAGCGCCCATTTGCTTCTCCACCCCCCACCCCCCTCCTTCCTCTCTGTCTCTCTCTTCCCCTCCCGCAGCCAAGGCTCCATTGGAGCAAAGATGGCCCGGGCGCTGGGGATGGCTCCTTGGCCTCTGCCTCAGGCGCTAGAGTGGCTCTGGTCGCGGCAGAGCGACGCCCCGGAGGGGCAGAGCATTGCCCCCTGGTGGGCAGAGCAGTCGCGCCCTGGTGGGCGTGCCGGGTAGATCCCGGTCGGGCGCATATGGGAGTCTGTCTGACTGTCTCTCCCCGTTTCCAGCTTCAGAAAAATACAAAAAAAAAATTTTTTTTTTAATTTAAAAAAACAAAACAAAAAAAACAAATTAACATGAAATTGATTAACAAGAGACCATGTCCAAAACTCATTACTTATGTACAAATGAGTATCTCATAAGAATATGAGAGGTAAAGATACATTAAGCAGTTGAGGGTTATATTCCATCTGGACTAAGGATGAGGAGGCAGGGGTTTGGCGTTTCAATGGGAAAGAAGACAAGTCACAGATAGAGGAGAAGAAGCAAAGATGTGCGGTAAACCAATTCTTCCTGGGCCACCCAGAAAAAATGCAGCCCAGAGAGGAGTCCAACAAACAGATTTTGCTAGATTTTTCCCCAACTTCCACACTTAATTAATTAATGCTAACATGAATAGCTAACATTTTTTAAGAAATTTTTTTCTATCTGAATTGCTTTAAGTAGGTAAGAGGGAGAGTCAAGGCTCTTTTGTCTTTTGTTTCTTAAAAATAAGTAAATCAATATCCTAATAAGAATATTCAGGAGTGACAAAGTCTGGTCACAAAATTCTAATTAAAATTTATGTGAAAGTATCAGAAAAACTAATTATCAAGTTTTAAATTACAGAATGAAACAGAGCATATTGATAATTTATGGTAACAGTGGAGAACCAGAAAAAAATAGAGGGTGAGGTTGAGTAATAAATAGAAACTTCATTCTCAATCAAATACGATCAAGAAATGATCTGCTCATGTCTTCCTGTCAACTTAAGAAACATTTAAATTCTGTAAGAAATTTTTATGGGTGTTTTTGAACCAAACTGATGGCAATTGAGGAAATGTTCCAGAGAATGGCAGTTTTACAGCTTCTTTTATACATTCGAATCAAAGAAAGTGAGGTAAGGGTGCTGCATAAAATTCATGGGTGGTAGATTAGTGAGGTGGGAGAAAACAATGCAAGGAAATTTCTTAGATTCAATAAAGAGTAAAATGGAGAAATATATACTTCTGTTACATTGGTAGGGACAGGATAGTTAACAGTTAATATATATTTACAGCACATAGAGATGGTATACAGGGAAACAAAATACAATGAAGGGTTCTGTGGTCTTCAGCTCTGGTGTGGTGGGTGTACCCTGAGGGGTCCAGAAAAAGGGAATTACTCCTTTATTCCAAGGGTATGTTGTCTTAGCTGAAAAATGACAATAGACAGGCTCACTTAAGGTAAAAACTGACCTTTGTCAAGGAAGCTACAGGCTAGGATATGCTTACCCCAAAGTGACCAACACTCTGTTATCCTGAAGCTGCTTTTTGCTCATATTGCTTTAAACCGGATTATTAAGAAATAAAAGACACAGAAGGAACATGAGTCTTCCCCCTTTTCTGCCCAAGAGATTCAGACAGAGAAACCTTACTTCAGGAAGGAGATCTTAGAATATTTGCCGTAACCTAATATGAATTATGCATGGTCAACAAGAGGGCTTCAAGCAGTTGCCTGTTAGCTAGATACCCCCACATCCCATTGTTTCTGAGTCATCTAAGAAGGATTTTCCTGCCTTGTGTGTTCTGCTCTTCTTTATCTATCTGTTCAGTGTCCATTCTCACTTTGGGGATTTAGTACCTTGTTCCCCTCTTTCTCCTTTGTCCAAAAATGTCTTATATACCCAATGTTGCTACACTGTTTTAAGAATTTTTATGCAATTATCATGTTTATGTGAATTTCTCAAATCAATGTATTAAACTTTGATTTTGTTCTGTTAATCCGTCTCTGATAATTTGGTTATTAGCCAGGTGTAGAAGAATTTAGCAGGTAGGAGGAAAGGTATGAATATTTTTTAGGCTCCGCAACCTGCTTTTAGTTAAAAACATTTCTGTTCAAACTATCTTATGTGGTTACTTTCAGTGTTTGAATTTCTAAGGTCCATGATACAAGCCTCCTTGGAGTCTGTCAGGTTTAATATGTGGTTTTCTGTTATCATCCACACTCACAAAATTTTTATTTTAAAGCACTGTAGTATATATACATAATCACTTTTATGTTAATAAGTACATATGTATGTGATTGTTTTTTTTAAATTTATTTTTATTTTTTTAGTGAGAGATAGACAGACTCTCACATGTGCCCTGTCTGGGATACACCCAGCCACTCCTGTCTGAGGCCGATGCTCACAACTGAGTTAGTTTTTCAGCTCTTGAAGTGGAGGTTCTACAGAGCCATCCTCAGCACCTGGGGCTGACACACTCAAATCAATTGAGCCATAGCTACAGGAGGAGAAGAGAGAGAAAGAGAGAGAAGAAGTACAGGGCGGGATGAAGAAGCAGGTGGTCACCTCTCCTGTGTGCCTTGACTAGGAATCGAACCTTGGGCTTACACAGGCTGGATCGATGCTCTACCACTGAGCCAAGAGACCAGGGCCTGTATGTGATTGTTAAACAAACAAACAAAAATTTATGGCTAATAGCTTTTCTAAAAAAAAAATATTACAGAACCAAACAGGACCCAGAAAATGGCCATAGCCTAAGGCATAAACTCTAAACCACAAGCAGCAGGGCTACAGGGAGAAGGCAACATGTTTGCTGCCCTGGAATTGATGGGTGTTTTTATATATTATGCTTTGAGTAAGAAAGATGTAAACTGTTTTGATAGAAATTACATTGGCTATAGATAAGAAGGAGAAGTGAAGTGGGGGCTGTTCTAAGATAGATTTATTGTTCATAAAAAAACAAATATTACTATTTTTGATTGATGATGGGCAACAGTCGTGAAAGTTCATGCATAAATAGGGTTCTGGGGCATCTGGTACTCACTACAAAAGTTGATTTAAAGTTCCAATATATATTCAGGAATGTGAGCAGTCTTAGTTGTTGGTTTACAACTCTTAACTTGTTAATTACTCTTGGTTTGTTTGTTTTCTTTCACTTTTTATTGTACTGTAATATAATTTAAGACATTTCATAATTTTTCTTTGTCATAGTTCCCTCTTGTACATCTTGCCTTTAAAGTAATACAAACATTACACTTGAAACTAATACAAAATAATCTTGAATATTAATTATAGTTGAAATATAAAATAATGACAACCACATCAAAATTCCAACTAAACTACAAAGCAATTGTCATTCCAGAATTCCTTAAAATCTAGCTAAATAGAAATCCTACAATTAGGTGTTTAAAAAAGAAGCCATATCAAGACTGGCAAGGAGGTGGAGACCCAGAATAGGCTAGTCCCACACCCACAAGTAGCAAATAAAAATCAGGAAGGATATTTGCCTATGGATGTTTCCCCTGAGGAGCGAGGGGTCTCAACCCCACACCAGGGCTCTCCCATCCCAGGGATCCAGTACCAGAAAGACAAAACCCCATAACTTCTGCATGTAAAAAAAACAGCAGAGATCGATGCTGAGTGACAGAGAGGATTGTTAGAGTCTTAGGCACTTCCCTCTAAAGGGCCTACACACAGACTTACTCAGACTCACTCACTCTGAACTCCAGCGCTGAGGCAGCAGCTGGAAAGGCATCAGGGATATATGGGGAACAGCTGAATTATTCAATATCAAAGCAACCATTGTGGGGGCAACCTTCTGCCAGTCCAAAGTGCTAGCAAAAGCCATTGTTCTTTTTCTGAGACCTCCCTCCCAACAGAATGGGCAGATTGGCACTATATCTGAGTTCCCATCAACCTGAATCACACTTTTCTTGCCCTGCTGATTCTCTGAGACCCTGCTATACTCAACTTGTGAGCTCACCTAAGCTGTTTCCAATGGCTTTCCCATATGAATGCCTTGTCTTGGCTCATATTTCAGACATTCTTAAAATCTCTCAAACAAACTACATTTGGTCTAAGTGTGCCCTGTATGTCTTGCTAAGTGGCCCCAGGCCTCACACCAACAGCAATCAACTTTGGATTTTACCTTGGCCCCTCCTTGACATCTCCAAACCCAGCACAAATAGGAGCCATCTTCAGATTGCTTTGTAGCTTATGCTAGGTGTTCCTGGGCTGAACACAGGCTGTGGCTGACCTTGGCCTGTACCTCCAAGGATTCCCCAGAGTTAGCTAACCCAGTGTACAGCTTCAGACCATATTGAAGTGCCACCCAACAACCTCCACAAACTACACTTTAAGGAGTAGATTGAACAGGCCCCAGAGCTCTGCTGCATTAAGTCATGTTCTATAAGGTGAACCCTTGTACAGCTGATTTTCTATGGTGGTCTATGGTTGGTGGTTGCAGCCAGTCTTTATAGCCAGTCAGCCTGGATATTAATTTCTTCTATTGACATGACAACAGCAATCAAGGCTCAACTAAATGGGGGGGTGTACACAGCTGAAATGGGAGGGCATACTTGGACTGCTCAGCTTGGGTGATGGGAGAGGCTGTGCCAGTGGACCTTTCAGAACACTTAATACATAAGAAGTATAGAAGAGTGCACCTATCCCAAGAGATATGGCACCTCTACCTAAAACATAGAAGCAATCACAAAGAGGCTGCCAAAATGAGGGGACAAAGACATATGTCACAAATAAAAGAACAGAACAAAACTCTAGAAAAAGTATTAGGCAAAAATAGAGACAAGCAATCTAGTAGATGTAGAGTTCAAGACACTGGTTATAAGGATGCATACTTAGTGAAAACTTCACCAGCATAAAAAAGGACATGCAAATTATTAAAAAGAATCAGTAGAAATGAAGGGTACACTAACTTAAATAAAGAATAAGTTACAGAGAATCAACAGTAGAGTATATAAAACCCAGAATCAAAATAGCAATTTGAAATATAAGAAAGAAAAAAACACCCAATTAGAACAAGAAAAAAAATTCCAAAAAAAATAAAGATAGCCCTGGCCGGTTGGCTCAGTGGTAGAGCATCGGCCTGGCATGCAGAAGTCCCAGGTTCGATTCCCGGCCACTGCACATAGGAGAAGCGCCCATCTGCTTCTCCACCCCTCCCCCTCTCCTTCCTCTCTGTCTCTCTCTTCCCCTCCCGCAGCAAGGCTCCACTGGAGCAAAGATGGCCCGGGCGCTGGGGATGGCTCCTTGGCCTCTGCCCCAGGTGCGAGAGTGGCTCTAGTCGCGACAGAGTGATGCCCCGGAGGGGCAGAGCATCGCCCCCTGGTGGGCAGAGCGTCGCCCCCTGGTGGGCTTGCTGGGTGGATCCCGGCCAGGTGGATCCCGGCCGGGCGCATGCGGGAGTCTGACTGTCTCTCCCTGTTTCCAGCTTCGGAAAAAAAATACAAAAAAAAAAAAAAAGATAGTGTAAGGAACCTCTAGGATAACTTGAAACATATCAACATTCATATCATAGGGGTGCCAGAAGGAGAAAAGAGAAAGCAAGAAATTGAAAACCTGTTTGAAAAAACAATGAGAAAACAATTTTTTAAGCTGGTGAAAAAAATAGACATAAAAGTTTAGGAAGTACAAAGAATCTCAAACAAAATGAACCCAAAGAGGTCCACACCAAGATACATCATAATGAAAATACCAAAGGTTAAAGACAAAGAGAGAATCTTAAAAGCAGCAAGGAAAATGCAGTTAGTTGCTTACAAGGGAGCTCCCATATAACTGCCTGCTGATTTCTCAACAGAAACTTTTCAAGGTAGAAGGGTGTGCCAAGAATAAGTTAAGGTGATAATAATCAAGGACTTACATCCAAGATTGCCCTACGTAGGAAAGTTATCAATTACAGTTGAAGAACATATAAAAAACTTCTCAGACAAGAAAAGCTAAAGGAGTTCATCACCACCAAACCGATATTATGTAACAAGTTAAAGGGTCTTCTTTAAAAAGAAAAAGAAAAAACAAGATCAAAAATATTAAAAAATGGCAACAAATACATATCTATTAACAATTGGATCTAAAAAGCAAAATAAATAAATAAGCAGAATTTAAACAGACTCAGAAATACAGAGAACATTTTGACCGTTGCCAGACGAGAGGGGAATTGAGGGAATGAGTGAAAAAGGTAAAGGGATTGAGAAGTACAGATTTGTTGTTATAGAATAGTCATGAGGATATAGAATACTGTATAGCATAAAGAATATAGTCAATAATATTCTGATAACCATTTGTAGTGTCAGATGGGTACAAGATGCATCGGGATGATCACTTAGTAAGTTAAATAATGTCTAATCACTGGGAAGTACACCTGAAACTGTACCTTATTGTCAACTGTAATGCAAAAATAAAAAAATAATTTAAAAAGTAAAAATAAACAAATAAAATAATATAAACATGTATTTACATTTTAAGTGTATGTATTACTTCTAATCATGTTCTCTAAGCCACAGTTTTATCTGTTGGCAACTTCATATAAAATAAAAATATATGTGAGTTCATTTTGATACTTACAATGAAAAGGGTTAATAAATCTATATATCTTTTAAGCCAAAATATAAATGCTTTAAAAAAAGAAAAAGAACAGTTCTCCAATATACATAAACAACAAAGTAAGTATATCATTAATTAAAATCTCATAGAATTATAACTTACATATTTTATTTTTCTCCTGAATAAATATGTAACTAATTTCAAATAAATGGTGTAGTAAGAACATTTTTATCTTGATAAACCACAAATTAGTCTAAAACAGCATAACAAAAACATTTGACAATGTTGAATGCATTCAATAGAATCAGTTTGCTTGCAGCTTTATTAAAGACAAACAAAAGCAAAGATACCTAGATAAAAAATGAACAAAAAAAATTTAATTGAATAGATTAGAGAACTAGCTGTTAAAGCAATTTGCACCTGAAAACTCAAAATTCTAGGAAAAGTGAAAAATACATTATAATTTCCTGTGATTTCTGTTCTATTTGTTATTTAAAATATTTTATTTCATTTTTACCTTATCTTTAAATGCAGTTTTGCTATTTTTTAGTTGTAGTCACAGATCATACTCTATAATTTCTGTTATTTGGAATGAATTCAATCTTTCATGGCCAAACATATGGCTTCCCTTAAGACTTATTCCATAATTACTTGAAAAGAATTTCAGATACAATATTTTTAAATAACAATTATGTCATGATATTTCATAATGTTAAAAGATCCAACTATAATGCCAATTGGTTTATTTCTTTAATTAGACCTGTTGTTTTGGTGTCTTTAAGCTATGTTTTCATATACCAGCATACTACATGTAATTATGCCTTTTTAAGGATCAGTCATTTGATCATTATGAAATACCACTTATTGGTAATGCACCTAGTCTTGCAGCATATTTGATTTAATGTGACTAACTTACAACAACAATATCTTCTCCTTTCTGTCTCCTTCCTTCACCTCCCCAGTCCTCCTTTCTCTACTTCTCTCCTCTGATCTCCCTCCCTCCTTCCCTTCCTTCCTTCCTTCTCCCCTTTCCTTCCTTCCTTCCTTCCTTCCTTCCTTCCTTCCTTCCTTCCTTCCTTCCTTCCTTCCTTCCTTCCTTCCTTCCTTCCTTCCTCCTTTCCTTGCTTCCTTCCTCCTTTCCTTGCTTCATTCCTCCTTTCCTTGCTTCCTTCCTAATGACTTTATTGACATATATATACTAACCATATAATACACCTATATAAAGGGTACAGTCAATGAGTATATTTACAGTTGTAAAATCATCATTACAATACACATTTTGAACATTTTTTGTCACCCTTACAAAAAACCTCATACCCAATAATAATCACTTCTAATTCCCCTCTTAATCCCAATTATAGGTAAACAATAACCTGCATTCCATCTCTAAAAATTTGATTATTCCAAGCATTTAAACAATTAGTTTACTTACTGTGATCTAAATCACACACCACAAATTTACCCACTGTAAGCATACAATTTGATGTTTTTATTATTATTACAGAATTGTGCAATCATAACTACATTCAGTTTTAGAATCTTTTCACCAACTCAATAAGAAACGGCTTAACTTTTATCAATAATCTTCTCTCAACCCACCTTAGCAAACACTAATCTACTTTCTGTCTCTATAAGATTTCCCCACTCTGGACTTTTCTATAGAAACATGCCATATGCAGACTTGTAGTGACTGGCTTCTTGCACTTTATAAAATGTTTTCAAGATTCATCCATATTGTTGTATGTATCAATACTCATTCATTTTAATAGCCAAAAACTAGTCCATTGCATAGTGACACCATATTTTGTTTACCCATCCTTTTGTATATGGACATTTACATTGTTTTCACTTCTTGTCTTTATTCCCAGGTATTCCTGTTAAATTTCTACATAGTTTTTTTTCCCTGTCTTGTTTTATTTATTTATTTTTTGTTTTCCTTAATCACATCATAAGTATAATCTAGTTGTGATATTAGGCTTCCTGAAAATTTGCCACTGATACTGATGTTGTTCTGTTTTAGACATGCTCCTGGGAATAAAATTTTCTATAATTTTCTCAACATAGATTTAGCTCCTTCCATCAGGGAAGCAGACTTCCGGTCCTCATCGCTTGTCCAGGTAAAACTTCCACACCGTGGGTCTGGGGGGAGGAAAAGAAGGATGGGAATTTCCCTCACAAAAGTGCTCAGGCTCTCTTTATTTTTTTTCCTTTAATAAATACTCCTAATTTTTTTTTTGTATTTGGCCATTTTCCAGAGTCTTAAAAAATGACTTTTTGACAACATTGCCCCATGTTATTATTGTTATTTAAGGAGAAAATTTGCAGATGTTCTTCTCAGACATTCTAGATGATACTTGATTAGGAGGTATGTTAATTTCATTCTTCCTTTTGTCTTTGAGAAAAGCACAGTTAGTGTGAAAAGAAAATTATGAAGCCTTACCAAGAAGCCAAAATATGACCTGGGACACCTGCCTATCAACACTAATATTAGGCCCTACCACATACACATAGTTCATGTGTGGGGAGGTAACAGAAGTACCAAGCCTTGAAGCTGGACATACGCAACTTCTCTAGGACTTGAAGTATTGTACATGCAAAACAAAGATTACTGATATTGACTACAATGCACCTGTTGGCAGCAGCAAGGAGGAAAACAGCACCATATGTTAGACCAGTGGGTTCACATGAGACCTTGGTTCAGCAACCTCTGTTCTTGAGTTCTGGTTAGGAAAGAATTCAGAGCCAAGACTCAAAGTATGAGAAAAGTTATTTAGAAAGTCACAAAGGCAGAAGAAATGAACTTTAGAAAACTATTTACAGAGGCAGAAGAAGGGGAGCTTAGGAGAAAACAAGAAGCATGCTTGCAAGAGGGGAAGAGGAGAGGAAAGGCAAGGCATGCATGTTTCCGGGGAGGCAGAGTATGCAGGGTCTCCTACCCTGCAGGATTTTAAAGGTAGAGACATTAGGGGAGATCTTAGGGGAGGATCTCAATAGAATATTCATCAACTCTCTGGGTTTGTCTTTTCAGGGTCTTGGTCTCCACTGATTGGTTGATGCCAAAGCAGGGAGTCTTTAATCAGTGCCGCTGGTGCTGAGGTCAGTTGTGGAGATCAGATTGTCTGGTTTTGTTGCTTTGTTGGCCCAGAGCAAAAACATGTCTGAGGCCTGGCCTATTGTCCTTAATCTGGTGGCCTTCTTCTGTACCTGGCCCATAATCCTTGCTCTGCACATGTCTAACTCCTTACCACACATCCAACAATAAACTGATCTGCATCATGCTCAGTGAATGCAAATTGTACTGACAAGGGTACTAGCCCCACTCTGCACTGTTCTTGGGCCACAAGAAGGAGCCAAGCTGACTCCTGAGGAGGAAGAGATTTTAAAACAATTAAATTAAATTAAATTAAATTAAATTAAATTAAATTAAAAAAAAAACTTAGAAGACATTTGATAAAAGGAAAAAAAAAAAGCCCAAATCAGCAGTCTTCTAGAATAACAGTTCCAGCCGGGCAAGCTTCTTGCTTGCATTGCTTCCAGACCAGGTAAATGTGACCGAGCAGATGGCTATGTGCTAGTGGGCAAGGAACTGCCATTATAGCTGAGAAAAATCAAGGCTCAGAAAGGCAAATTCACCCTCCTCTCTCCTATCTAAGATCTTGTAAAGAAGTTGTTTGCTATTAAAAAAAAAAAAAAAAAAAAACACAAAAGTTCCCTTAGCCTAATTTGAATTAAGTATGGTCAAGAAGAGCTTCAAGCAAGTGCTTGTTAACTAGATTTCTCGCCCCCTCCTCGCAGCTTGCATTGCATTGTTTCTGATTTGCCTAGCAAGGATTTTTCTGCTCTGTGTGTTCTCTAGTTCCACAACTGCCTGTAAACTGCCCGTTCTCATTCTTGAACTCTAATACCCTATTCTCCCCCACTTTCTCCTTTGTCCAAAATGTCTTATATACACAATGTTGCCTCATTGTCTTAAATTTTTTCATGGAATTATTATGTTTATGTAAATCCTCCATGCACATGTATTAAACTTTCACTTTTTCCTGTTAATCTTTCTCTTAAGTTTGCTATTAGCCCATTCTAGAAGAACTCAGTGCGTGGGTGTCAGTTAAATAAGTTTGTAAATATGATATATATGCTTGCTTGCTTATAGTTTGCATTGGGTATGAGAGACAGGCTGTAAGCAGGCAAAGTCATTATAACCTAAGGTTTAGTTTTAAGACTAAGCCTTTCCTGCCCTTTAATACTAAGATCTTTTCAAAACCCTTGACCGTTGCATGATGTAGGGTGGTGCACTCTTATGAGGAATCCCATTTATACCTCAGATAGGTGGCTTTGTATCAAAGACTTCCTTATTTGTATACTGGTGTTGGGCGGATAAAATGTATTATGCTCACTTTGTTAAAGATAACACGAGGAGGCAGTCGCCCAGGTGATATTAATAATGTGTGTTGGAGATCGTTGTAACCTGGGGCTTGGTTTTGGGATTAAGCCTTTCCCACCCTTTTTGCTGTAGGGCGGTACAATCCTATTATGCCTCAGAGAAGTGACTTTGTATTAGAGACTTCCCTATTATGTATATTGGATTAAGGGTTTGGATTTCTACACTATAAAAGGGAGGCAGAACGGGACTCGGCCCTTGGTTCCTGAGGTTAGCATGAGAGAGCGGAGAGAGTAGAGCCACTGAGTGTGACTGGGTTTTGGAGCCCAGTGTGTATTTTTACTTGCCTGCCGGGTGCAAGGTAGGATTAAAGGTTATGGCCCACCAGTTTTTGGCTCCATGGTTTCTTTACCGACTGTCCGAATCCAATGCGAACCTGCATGTGAATGGTCACGATGGCGGCTCCTGGCCTTACAACTGGCATAAAGGCTTTAATTTCTACACTATAAAATGGGGCAGACTGGGGCTCGCTCTCTCTCGGTTCCTGAAATTAACATTGCAAGAAGAGACAGCCAAGATGGCAGAGTGCTGAAGGAGAAGCCAGTCTGTACAGAGTTTGTGCAGAGAGGAGATGGGTAACAGAACTGAATAGGGATGGTGAGGTAGAAACCTTTGATTCTAGGAAAACTCTGATAAGTCAGTGGCTTTGGGAGCCTGGAATGAAAAGGGAAGTGTTTTCTCACTGTGTGTATTTTTCACCTGCTGGGTGCAAGCTAGATGAAATGTAATGACCCACCAGTTCTTCACTCCATTGTTTCATTACCATCTGTCCAAATCAAATGTGAACCTGCACGGGCCAGGCAGCATTGTTGGCGGCCACGGCTACTGGCTTTACACTGAGGAAATAAGAGTTAATATTTTTAGCCCCTATACAAGCCATGACTCATAATAACATATGTAAAGCCAGTAGCCACGGCCACCATTACAGCCTTACAAACTCACAGACTGAAAGTAACTACTTTGGCTAGTCTGAAATTAAAACTTTCTAACTAAAAGCAGTTCCTGGCAGGAAGTCATGTCTTAGGCTGTTATTTTCCATGGCAAATGTCATTCTTTATTTCAACTGAGCCTTTCTGTTGTCTTGTTGCATCTACATTAACATACCTTTGGAATGTCAAAGCAATTTCCTTTTTTTTTTTTTTTTTTTACCCCTCAGGGCACAGCCACAGCACTAGAGCAGAGACCACAAGTCCCCTCCTTGTTATTATTATCATGTTAATTTTTTACTATTAACTATTCTATACCCACCTATGTAGATATTTGTTTATTCTTTCTACTTTTATCCTAACTCAAAGATTTCCCAGTTTTGCTTTCTCTCCTGCCTCCCTAATCTATTACCAGTGGAGTTCATATAACCCCTTAAGTCTTCCACTTTGATTCTGATGTAAAAATAAGTGCTAAAACTGCCAATTTTCTGTGCATTTTCTCAGTCCATTGAGATTTTGCTTCCCAGCAGTTGTCATTAGTTTGGTTCAAATAAATTCATAAAAATTTGTACAGGTTTGGATGTTTCTAAAGTTGACATTCTAAAAAAAAAGAACGTAACAGCTCATGGTTTTCCGCCAGAAATATAACATTAGTCTGATCAAGCTTCTGGATCCCACCGGCAATTTTTAAAAAATATTCAGAGGAAAGAACCTGTTAAACTGCGCTGTGAGTAGGCAATCAGCAAAAATGTCATGCACGCGATTCTGCAAGTAAAAGGTTACTGTTTCCCAAACAAAGAAATTGTTAGAAAACAGAAATAAATGGTAATTTAAAAAATAAATATATTAAAACTATATGGAGATATATATTAAAAACATATTTAAAAAGGAAAACAGTCTCTAGAGATGAACACATATGTGATGTGAAAATACCATTAAAATGTAATGAAGTGATTTTGAAAAGTCAGGATAATGTATTTTTGGGAGGAGGAGATTGTGATTGGAATGGATGGAGCACATGGAATGGTTTTTGGGGTTACTAGAAATGTTTAATTTATTTACTTGTGTGGTGATTATAAAGATATTTGTCTTATAATAACTCATTGACACACATTTCTGGTTAATTTTATGTATTTGTTTAATTTTTAGACAAAAACTATTTTAAAAGATAGCTTACATGTTTCCTCTGATTAACTATACATATGAACTATTTTATTATAAAAATTTGAAAGAATTTACATACTATAAAAACATCACAAGTCTGCCTGGTTTCATCACTTCTATTTGGTAGTGTAGTAATACTCTTAGCTAGCTCAATAAATCAAGGAAAATAATTAATAAATAAATATAAGAAACAAAAAGAAAACAATTTATTGTTATTCAAAAGCAATATTATTTGTGTTTAGGAGATCTTAAGGAACATAATCTATTAGACTATGTTTGAATTTAGCCATGTTGTTGGATCTAGAATTAACACATAATTATTGTGCTTCTATGTATGAACAATAAACAAATAATTAGATACTGGAACCATTTATATTAAATATCTATTATCTTAGAATATATCTAACACTATATACAAGAACTATAGACAGAAAGAAACAACATATTGGTAAAATATTAAAGAAAGCTAAATAAATGAATATGCTATGTTTGTGGACTGATATCAGTAGGATTGCAGGCAGGGGCCATGACCCCCTCCTCCTTTAAGTAGAGGGAGGGCCATTAAAAAACTGAACATTCCAGGTCACCTCCCCCAGGCATCCAGATTGACTCACCCGGGTGTGGAAGGACCCTAGCTTACTTATAGTTAATCTTTTTTTCCCTTGTAAGTACTACCAACCCTCACCCTTGAAGCCCCTATTTAACCCTGCCTTTTAGAGAACTGATTGCTGACCTCTGCCTTAGGAGTTAGCCCTGCAGTTGACTCCCTAATAAACTCTCCTCACCTGAACTCGTGTGTACTCCTTCAGCTGACCTTACAGATATATTTATTGCTAAGATATCAATTAAGTTAAAACTGATATATAGATTCAATCCAGACCTTTAAAAATTCCAGCAGAATTTCCTTGTATAAATGAACAATATCTTTTTCAAATTAATATTATAAAAATTCTCAAGATTAAAATTATTTTAAAAGAAAAATAAAGTGAATAAATAACAATACCTAATACTATTCACTTATTATACTATGCTAGGTAATTGATAAAATTTAATGAGTTATTGATAAAAAAAGAAAAGAGACAAATACTCTAATAAAAAATACAAGATCTACAAATAAACCCATTTGGTCACATGATTTTTGACAGAGGTGACTGAGTAATGCAGAGGGAAAGGATAATGTTTTTCAACGCAGAGCAATATGTCATTGGTTAACCATATGGAAGAAATGAACCCACACCCTAACCACTCACCCTGTTTACAAATGTAATCCAGAACTGTAGATCTAAATATGAATGGTAAAAAAAGAAATAGTTTTAGAACAAATTAGAATCTTTTAGAAAATCTTTTAAAATAAATCTTGGAGGTCCTGGCTGGTTGGCTCAGTGGTAGAGCGTCGGCCTGGCTTGTGGAAGTCCCGGGTTCGATTCCTGGCCAGGGCACACAGGAGAAGCGCCCATTTGCTTCTCCACCCCTCCCTCCTCTCCTTCCGCTCTGTCTCTCTCTTCCCCCCCCCCCTGCAGCCAAGGCTCCATTGGAGCAAAGATGGCCCGGTCACTGGGGATGATTCCTTGGCCTCTGCCCCAGGCACTAGAGTGGCTATGGTCACGGCAGAGCAACGCCCCAGAGGGGCAGAGCATCGCCCCCTGGTGGGCAGAGCGTCGCCCCCTGGTGGGCGTGCTGGGTGGATCCCGGTAGGGCGCATGCGGGAGTCTGTCTGACTGTCTCTCCCGTTTCTAGCTTCAGAAAAAATACAAAAAAATAAAAAATAAATTAATTAATTAATTAATAAATAAATCTTGGAGTTATCAAGGATTTGTTAAACAGAACACAGCATGTCTGTGACAAAAAAAATAATGACAATTTAGAATTTAAATTTTAAAATCTTATTTTTATCCAAAAATAAGTGAATGAGTGATAATCAAAGTCAAAGAGTGGGTAGAGGTATTAGTCATGCCCATATCCAACAAAGGTCCCCTAATCAAAATATATAAATAATACCTATAAACTTATTAGCCCATATAGTTAATGCTGACAACACAATAGAAAAATGTGGGAAAAGCTTGAATACGTCATTTGGAAAATAAGTTATTGAAGTGAGAAAAAGTTCTCAATTTTATTAGCCATCATAAAAATGCAAGTAAAAATTAGTACATAATACCATCACCCAAACACACAGACTTTCATAAATAAAAAGATTGTTTTAAAAATTAACAATAATATGCAATAATGATATTCATACATTTCTGGTAGAAATATAATTTGCATAGTTTCCAAAGTTATTTGGCAATATTTTCTAAAACTGAAAATAAACACATGCTTATGATCTGGCAATTTCAATAGTAAACATATATACATTAGAAATAAATACATATACTAACAAAAAAATCATGCAAAAATATGCTCATTGACATCCCTGCTCATATATTAAGAAAATAAAATCCATAAACATCAACTTTGATATTTTTATAAAGTGAAATATTATATGGTAATGAATCTTAAAAGCCTTGAGTTTAAAATCCAAGAACAATGTAATAAATATGGTGTGATTACACTTTTATACTTTTAAAAAACAGGCAAAATAAGATTCAGGTCTTAGAAGTGGGCATTCTTTTGTTATAAATGGAGGGTTTTGAGGAGTGTTGAAAGAGTAGTAATATTCATTTTTTCGATATGTAGTCTGGTTTAAAAGGCCTATTTATTTTGGGGAAATCCATCAATTATATTTTATGTGTTCTTTATGTCTGATATAGTTTGAAATACAGTTATTTAAATCTATATTTATTAACATCTATATTATTTGTATTATCTTAAAAGAAAACCTAAGTGGTCTGGGGCAGGAACAGACTATCAATACTTAGTGCACAGAAAAAACTTATCTTCCAAACACGTATGTTTAGTGCTTGGAGGTCTGTGAGTTAAACTGACAAAAGCCATTAACAGGAGAAATGTCCAAGTTTTATTTATGTATGTAGGTGAGAGCTCACAGGAAAATGAAAGCACAAAATAGTGGTCAGAACTTTAGGCTCACATAGCATCTCAATAAAAAAGAAGAGAGGAAAAGAGCACTAATGAAAAAATGGATGAAATTTGCAAAAGATACATGAGACTTTTGGAGAATAGCTAGAAAGTATAGTAGTTTTCTGACAATATTTGTTTTAGATATGTTTCATCTGCGGAATGACTTTTGGTCTCTGGAGTTAGAAATTAATCTCCTTCCCTCCTCCTACAGTACAAAAAGCCTCCCTCAAAGAAGCATTTATTATAGTTGAATTCTTTTGAAAGTCTAGTTTTTAGAAAGATAAGGAGAGTTCAAAAACATCCTCTTTCTGAATCTGTGAAATGTCTTCAGTCAAAATGGTCCTTATTCCAGTATAATATGTTGTTCTAGAATCCTTGAATTGACAGTTTTTGTTTGTTTGTTTGTTTTGTTTGTTTTGTTTTTACAGAGACAGAGAGAGAGAGTCAGATAGGGACAGATAGGAATGGAGAGAGATGACAAGCATCAATTATCAGTTTTTTGTTGCGACACCTTAGTTGTTCATTGATTGCTTTCTCACATGTGCCTTGACTGGGAGGGTACAGCAGACTGAGTAACCCCTTGCTTGAGCCAGCGACCTTGGGTCCAAGCTGGTGAGCTTTGCTCAAACCAGATGAGTCCGCACCCAAGCTGGCGACCTTGGGGGCTCAAACCTGGGTCCTCCGCATCCCAGTCTGTCACTCTATCCACTGCGCCACCACCTAGTCAGGTGCTACAGTTTTAATATACAGCAGTAAGCACATTGCTTCCCCTTGCCCAGTATATCCTTTCCCAGGGAGGCCATGTATTGAGAGACAGCTGTAATTCTGTATATATCAGAGTTTGTATTTTAAAAGTTATTTGAAGTTTGTAACTTAACAAGTAAAACAGTTATTATTTTAAAAGGATGTATACTTTTAAAGCTATTTGAATTTTGGTCAAACTTTGAGTGTCATTTTCCTTATTACTTCTACTTTCTAAGTATAATGAACTTCCAAACCACAGAGAAGTTGATAAAATGTACATCCATGTAAATTGCTTTGGATTCATCAATTATTAATATTTGGCCTTGTATACTTTCTGTTTGTGGTATATATCAATGTACCTTTGGAAAATTTTTTACATAATGACACTATCATGGAATATTTCAGCAAATATCTGCTAAGAACTAGATTATTCTTCAATAAAATGACAACTTTTATATTACACTCAAAAGGTTTAACGACACAGTAATGTCATTAGAAATCACATTGAAGTTTCTCAATGTATTTGAAAACTGCTTTACTTAAGGCAATAAACATACATACATTTAATGGAGTTTTCATGTTTAATTCTTTTTGTTTGTTTGTTAATTTGTTTCTGAGAAAGCCAAGGAGAGAGAGAGAGAGAGACAAAAGAAATAGGAAAATGCAGCTGTTTTTGTATATGCCCTGACCAGGGAATCGAACTGGAAACCTCCGTGCTGTGGCACAGTGCTTCAACAAACTGAGCAATCCAGCCAGGGCTCAATCTTTTCACTTCTTGTTGATTCTTAGAGAGACAGAGAGAGGAAGGGAGAGAAAGGGGAGGAGAAAAGGAAGTATTGGTTTGTTGTTCCCCTCAGCCCTGCACTTATTGTTTGCTTCCCATGTGTGCCCTGACTGAGGACCAAACCCGCAACCTTGCCCTTTTGGGATGATGCTCTTAATTGAATAAGGCAACTGCCCAGGGCTTATATCTTTTTTTTAAATCTAGATAAGTAACAACTCTTTCTCTTTTCCTTCCTCCCTCCCTCCTTCCCTCCCTCCCTCCTTTCTTTCTTTCTTTCTTTCTTTCTTTCTTTCTTTCTTTCTTTCTTTCTTTCTTTCTTTCTTTCTTTCTTTCTTTCTTTCTTTCTTTCTTTCTTATTTCATCTTTCTTGAAGCCAGGGTATATTTTCAGACAATAGGATTGTGTTTACAGAGTGTCCTACAATTTGGATTTAACCAGATGTTTTTCTTAATTATATTTTGTTTAACATATATGTCATAAATTCCTCATATGTAAATTATGGCTTCCAGTTGATACCATAAAATGTGTGATTTTGTTGCATTGATGGTGATAATTATGATTATTTGTGTAAGATTGGTTTATGCCAAATTTCTCCAATGTAAAGATATGTTCCTAATGGTGATTTAAAATGATCTGAAATATGCAATTTTTAAATGGTATCAGAAATTTGAGGTTGTACTATAGAATCAAACTAAAATGGAGTCATTCATGTCAGGGACAAAATGTAGGTCAACAGGTACATAAAGGAAACTTAATGTAACCTATATGAATTTATAACTCTTTTCAGAAATCAGCAGAAACACCAGCCAATCCCCAAATGCCAAATTGCAGAAGAAAATTTAAAGGTAGTAGAGGTTGATTTCATGAGGTTTAAGGAAGGTAGCCATCTCCAGAACATAAAAGTTAAATGTAAAATAGCAAGTGCTGATGTAGCAGTTGCAGCAAGTTATCCAGAAGATCTAGCAAAGATAATTAATGAAGGTAGCTAAACTAAACAACCGATTGTAATATATAGTAGATGAAACAGCCTTATGTTTGAAAGATATATCATCTAAGACTTTCATAGTTGAAGAAATCAACTCCTGGCTTCAAAGGACAGGCTGACTCTCTCTCTCTCTCTCTCATTATAATTTTACGTGAGAAGAGGGGAGATAGAGAAACAGACTCCCTCATGCATCCCAACTGGGAACCACCCAGCAACCCCCATCTGGAGCTCTGTTTATTTGGGGTCACTCTGGCAACTGAGCTATTTTTAGCCCCTGAGGGGGAAGCTCCAGGAGCCATCCTAAGTGCCTCAGGCCAATGTGCAGAACCAATTGAGCCATGGCTGTGGGAAGGGAAGAGAGAGAGAGAGAGAGAGAGAGAGAGAGAGAGAGAAGGGGAAGAAGGAGAGGAGGAGAAGCAAATGGTTGTGTTTCCTTTGTTCCCTGACTGTGAATCAAACACAAGATTTCCACACACCAGATCAACTCTCTACCACTGAACCACTGACTCTCTTGTTAGTAGTTTAATATAATGGCCTCAATTTGAAATGACATGCATTAGAATAGTGGTTTTCAACTGCTGGTCCATGAACAGGTGGTGGTCTGCCAAAAATTTTCTGTCAGTCTGCAAAAGAGTTAACCACTTTGCTGTTGAAAAACACTGCATTAGATTTTAGAAGTTGGAGTCAAGGTATAAAGAAATTCATGGTATATTTTAATGAAAACAATAAAACTTATAAATATATTAAATTAAGTATATGCAAAAAAGTAAAAACTAAAGAAGGCTCTCTAAGAATTTTAGCCTAAGTAACTTAAAAAGTTTTATTTTCAAAGTTGTAGAAAATTGTGAAGGATAAATTTTATTTATTTATATTTCTTGGAGGTGTGGAGGACTGTTCACCAAGAATTCTATTAGAACTATATTATTTTGAAATGTCCATAGGATACTACATGAATATTTATATATCATTTCTAGACAGGGATGGCTTCACAAACATGTGATCTGTGCTTATGGACTTTCTTTAGTATGAGGACTGTGATGGTTAATTTTATGTGTCAACTTAATGAAGCCAGATAGTTGGGTGCTGAGATATTGGGCCAAACATTATTCTAGGTGATTTTTGTGGGTGTCTATGGATGAAATTAACATTTAAATCAGCAGACTGATTTAAAGCAGCTTGTTCTCCTAATGTGGATGGACCTCATTTATTCAGTTCAAGGTCTGAATAGAACAGAAAGCATGACTTTCCCTTGAGATAGAGGGAATTCTCCCTGATTGACTGTCTTTGAATTAAGATATGGAGTGTTTTTGTTGTTTGTATGTTTTTTTCTGCCTTAGACTTGAACAAGAATATCAGCTCTTCCTAGATACTAAAATTACTGGCCTTTGACCCAAATGACAGAATTGGCTGTCCTGGTACTCTGGCATTTGAACTCAGACGGAAACTAAACTGTTGGCTCTCTTGGGTATCCAGCTTGCTGACTCTCTGCAAGTCTTGAACATACTAAACTGTATAATTGCATTAGCCAAATTTTAAATATATATAATGCATTTAATATATTATATTAAGATATTATTATAATTGTATAATGTATAACATATATTATAATTATTATATTATATTAATATAAAATGGTTTGTTTCTCTGGGGAACCTAGAATAAAACTGGATATAATATTTTCTCTTTACTCTGAGCTCCTACAAATTATGAAGCTACTCCTGCTTCAGCTCTAATAGTTTGTGTTTTATTTTTATTTCTCTAAAAGAAGACTGCATTAAAATATTTAAAGATGCTTAGATTTATACATTCCATATAGTTTAATTTTAACAACCAAACAGGATGAATAATGTACCCAAATCCAAATCCCAACCTACTCATTCCAAACAAGAAGAGCCAAGGATAGAAAACACTTGCACGAGAAAAGTCTTGGTACTTTAAGCATTCTGCCTTCTTTTATTAACCACAGACTTTTATGTAGTTTCTTTGTACCTCATTCTGAGAAACCTGGTCTATCTATTCAGACCTTCATACCGAACAGGTTAGAATTTGTCTCCAATTTGTAAGTTTATTTTAAAATTGTGAAGTGATAGGTATTCTTTTCTTGTGCTTGAAATACACATTTTGAATATCTACAATTGAGTTTAGTAAAAGATATGACATTAACAATGACATTATCTATTATGGACTGAATTGTGTCCTTCAATATTTGTACAGTGAAGCTAACATCCCCACCATGACAACATTTAGAGTTAATGCCTTTAAAACAGGTAATTAAGAGTAACTGAGCACATGAATATCAGGCTCTAATCTGATAGGACTGGTGTCCTTAGGAGAACAGGAAGAGATAATAAAGAGTGTTCTCTCTTTTCACTGCACAGAGGAAAGATGGTGTGAGGACAAAAGGAGAAAGTGGTCATCTACAAGCTATGGAGAGAGCCCTCACCAGGCAGAAACACTGCTGGAAGTGGGCGTGGAATTCCATCCTTCAGGACAGTGACAAAAGAAATTAATGTATATTGTTTAATTCATTCAACCTATGGTATTTTGTCACAGAAGTCTGAGCTTACTGACACAATACCTCTGATGATATTTAAGCAACTCAGTTTTTGTTTTTGTTTTCTATGTATAAAATTTAAAAATCATAATACTGAATATAAACCAATGTTCTAGTTTGAAAAATGTCTTTATACTTATCTGTGACTATCTTTTGTTTATTATGAAGATTTACTCCCTTTGGACTTTAAGTACTTAACCTTACATAATGTTAAAGCAAAAAAAACCCCAAAACAACACAATAATAAGTAGTACATTTTAATAGAAACCACAACATATAATTGCCAAGTTTTTAGTTTAATGTACAGGGTGGAAATTTTTGGCTCAGCACCAATAATTATATTAGTATTAATAATAATTGACTTGTTATCATCATTTATGAAGAGGCAATAAAAATAAAGATGATGGTCCATGTTGTGTATTTACCACATATGTGTCACTCTTCACTGCATATTTTGATTACATTAAGTATTTATGTTTTTAAATATAAAATTAGCATATCTGTACTGACATTTCCTATTTCTTTCTTTTCTGATTGCTCTGTTATTGGACAGTGAAATATGGCTGTATTTGAAAGGAAATGTATTAATGTTTCTTACAGATGAATATGTGAGTCGTACTGGAGAGAGTTGTCTTTCTTTCTATCTTTTGATGAACAATATGGAGCCAGTTGGATGCAAGTCATTCAAAAATGAATTTAGAAAAATTCACAAGAAAATATATTTATGAAAGAAGTCAAATTTTTAATCAGTGCTTAAACACATGCACAATTGAGAGTTCTTTTTAATAAAATATTTTATTTTCATATTCTTGGATTCAATTATCTTTTTATTGAATCAGCTTTATTATTATTAATTATTATAGAATGTTATATGTCCACTGTTCTTGTTAACAGCTGAGGAAAATAAAACAACCTGACTTCTCTTTTGAGTCATATCTTATTCTTTTACAATTGTATAGATGCGAAAGTACAAACAGCTACCTAGAATTCTTTTACTTATTTTTTTTAAGTGAGAAGAGGGGAGACAGAGAGACAGACGTAGGCATGCCCCTTCTGGGATTCACCAAGCAAGCCCCCTACAGGCGATACTCTGCCCATCTTGGGAAGTTGCTTGGCAACCAAGCTATTTTTAGCACCTGAGGTAGAGGCTCCAAGAGCCATCCTCCACACCAGGGGCCAACTGGCTGGAACCAATCATGGCTGAAAGAGGGGCAGAGAGAGAGAGAGAGAGAGAGAGAGAGAGAGAGGCAGAGAGAAGGGAGAGGGATGGAGAAGCAGATGGTCTTTTTTCCAGTGTGCCCTGATGGGGAATGTAACACTGGACATCAACACACCTGGCAGCCTATGCTCTACCACTGAGCCAACCAGCCAGGGCCTGGGATTCTTGCAATCAATTATTCTTTAAGTATCCAAAAAGTATATGGCAGAATTGTAGGGATACATCAAAGAAAAAGTCTTGCATCTGAAATTTGAACAGTGTAACTGTAAACTTGTCTGTTCACTAGTAAGTAAATTATCATAAAGTTATATAAGAAATTGTGCCAGAACTATAAATGTAAATGTGTATGACTACTGATCTGATTCACAACATGTAAAATTTTCAGAACAGCAAGTACAAATGTTAGAATAAAGTAAAGAATTTTAAGAAGCCAAAATAAATGTTCCTGGAAAATAAAATTTTAAATATCCTAATATATTTTGCTTCATATGCAGATAGATGGATGTGTTAGCTTACTCCACAATTTGTGTAATGTGATGATGAATGACGACTGACAATGGATTACCACAGGTTTTTCTTTTTCCTTTTTTGTCTTAAAAGAGCCTTTTAGCAAAACCGAGGCAATTTCCAAGAATACTTATATAGTTCAGAACACTTCAAATGAAAAGGGATTCTGTGACTTAATAGTCCACTGTGTTAACATTTTATATTTATATTAGCATGCTCACTGAATGTCGCTATCATGGTATCACATGAATCACTTCTGCATAAGCTCATCACATCTAACAATTAAAACTTAGTCAACCTGCAATGTCAGCTTGACGCCAATTTAACATTTTTCAGGGGTTTGGAATTTTGTGCCTATTCAGCATACTTGTGCATTCTGGCTTCTATAAGAATGACATTTTAATTTCAGTATAAAATAAGTATTACAGACACAATATTACTTGTACTACTAATATACACATTTTTTATACTATTTAGTAAAGAAAAATATTGAATATCAAGCAAATTATAAGGAACACATATCACCACAGTTCAAATAAATTATAAAACATAGAATTTAGTCAATCAGAAATGTAAGAAGTTTAGGCTGCCATTAATGTTTGAACTATATACCACATTAGGTGCAAAAAAAAAAAAGTAGATAATTAGTCACCGCTCTTGGGAAAAAAATTCCCCAATCTTATTTATAAAATGATTAATTAACTTTAACTCAACACATGGAGCAAAAAATAAGCTTCAGTCATCTCATTTCTAATTCTGGACACAAATGAAGCAAAAGAGAAATTAGTTCTTTCCAGAGCCACAAAAGCCCCTGGGTGCAATGATACGCCTATGTTGGAAATCAGTGTAAAGATCTTAAACTAACATTTTACTGCCAAAGTAGGTTGGAATAATTTGTCTTTATGATCTGTTTTATAAACAGTTTTATGTTAGCATTGTTTATTAGTAAATAGATAAGGAATAGTTACAATGTCACTGGATGTTTTCAACAGCTAATATTACTTATTAGAAAGATATAGTGCACAAATGTGTTTTCCTCAAGACCACAACATGCAAGTTATAATCCAAAACTTGAAGAAAGACATTAGTCTAAGTAGGTCCTGAATTTGAGTTTTACATGTGTAATTATTGAATGACAATTACCTTTCCAAATTGAACTTGCTTGCTTTTATAAGCATTTAACATTTAAGAATAACAAAAATATGTACAATTCCTGATAACTATTTAAATACTTTATCAATCAATTCTTTTAAAAGGTCAAAAATGACTATAAGAAATTTTCATGATGTTGTGTCCTGATTTTTCAAACGTCACATAATCAATATCTGCAATGAAACTTATCTGTAAAAATTAATGATAATAAAGAATTCTATGAGAAATTTAGAATTATCTGTATGAGAACAGAAATGTATATTTGGACTAATAACTACAATATAATTTCATGACTTGTTAGTGTTGTCCCTTACCTCTCATAAAAAAATAATAACGCTTATATATAACAGGTGCATAATGCCTTACATGCCACTTACGCTGAATTAAGTGCAGTCTTAGAGCCAACTGTTACTGGCTAACAAGAACAAAATGTTACAATTTTCGAAAGTTTTCAAACTAGTTGTTAAGAGAACCATTATTATAAAGCAAATTATACCAAATTTCAATTAAATCAATTATATTAAAAACAAAGTTAATAATCATGAGATAATTCTGAAATGGAGGCTAAGGAGCTCTTCAGACTTTCTCCCCACTGAAACAAGCATACTGGTAAACATTACTTTTTATTTTATTTTATTTTTGTTCAGCAAGAGGAGGGGAGGCAGAGAGACAGACTCCCGCATATGCCCTGACCAGGATCCATCTGGAAGCCCACCAGGGGTATGCTCTGCCCATCTGGGGTGTTACTCTGTTGCTCAGCAATTGAACCATTTTTTAGCACCTGAGTTGAGGCCATGAAGCCCTCCTCAGCACCCAGGCCAGCTCACTACAACTGAGCCCTGGCTGTAAGAGAAAAGGGAAAGAAGGAGAGAAACGAGAAGGGGAGGAAAAGTAGAGAAGCAGATGGGCACTTCTCCTGTGTGCCCTGACTGGGAATAAAACTCTGGACATCCGAACACCAGGCCAAAGCTCTACTACTGAACTAACTAGCTAGAGCCAACATTATTTTTTAAAGCAATTTTAGTGTCTGAAAATTGCCTCAAGAGCATACAGAAGGTGAAAAAATAATTATTTAACAAAATATATGAAATATTAGTAGAAAAGTGAGAGTCTGTTGCAGTTGAGCCATGATGTACTTCTTTCTGTGCACTATTTATCATGCATGAAGCTCACCTATGAAGTGGCAAAAGGGATGTGGCCTTAAACATCTTTCTTCCTACCTCCCAGGCTAAGGCTACAATATCTTTCCAGAAGAGTCAAGTTGACCAAATTAGCATCCTTCTCCAGATTTTTGGAGAAAATGTCATTTATCTATTCCAAGCCAGTGTAGCTGAGAGTTTGAGGTTCCTTTTTCTACCTAACTTCCATTTGAATGACAGGTGTACCACTGGTTCTAACAAGCTGAATTTACTCTTAAGACATAGGTTCTATGCTAAGACTGCTTTCGGAAATTTATGTCAAAATGTAATTGGGCAAAACTGAGACCCTTAGGCTAAACCGTCGTCCAATATGATGGGTGTCTTTATAAGAAGAAGACATTTAAATCCACAGAGACAACATAGATGTGAAAACAGAGAGGAACCTCCATGTGAGGGCACGGTGAGAATGCCACTCTCTATCGGCCAGGGGACCAGACTGTAAGAAAAACCTTAAAACTGTCAACATCTTAATCTTTGACTTCTAGACTCCATAACTTCAAAATAATAATAATAATAATAATAATAATAATAATAATAATAATAATTTTACTGTTTAAGTCATACAATCAGTGGTATTTTGTTATGGTCGCCTGAGCAAACCCAAATGAAAGAAGAGCCCCAAATACATGACAGACATGCTAACAACACAAACACATGCAGAACAGAAGTCCTAGAGGGAGAGGCAAGAGAGAGGAATGAAAAGAATATTTAAAAAATAATGGCAGAAAATTTCACAAACGTTATAAAATGTGTGAATGTACATATTTGTGAGTGAAAATGGGTTCTATAAAAAATAATCTCACATAGTGATCTTATCATAAATTTTTATTATTTATTTTGTGAGAGAGAGACAGACAGACAGACAGGAAGGGAGAGAGATGAAAACATCAACTCGTAATTGCGTCACCTTAGTTGTTCATTGACTGCTTTCTCATATGTGCCTTGACCCGGGGAGTGCCAGCTGAGCCAGTCACTCTTTGCTCAAGCCAGTAACCTTGGTTTCCAAGCCAGCGACCATGGAGGTTATGTCTATGACTCCAGGCTCAAGCCAGAGACTCTGTGCTCAAGCTGGCAACCCTGTACTTAAGCCGGCAACTTCAGGGTTTCAAACCTGAGTCTTCCGTTTCTCAGGTCCACCCTCTATCCACTGTGCCACTACCTGGTCAGGCAAGATCATACATTTTTAACTAAGTAGGTCATGGTGGATCGTTATGCCTCATGCATATAACTTTTTTAGTAAACAGTTTATTTTTGTCTCAAGCAAGCCGTGTCCATTGTTTTCTGTGCATCTAGGTTAACAAATTGTGGAAATGTCTCTTCAGACCACTCAGAAGCAAAATAATAGGTTAACACACCTCTAAAATATCTCTTTGTAGACACCACAAATGTAAAACTACCTTCAAAAATACGCATAATCTTCTTCATTATCATCTAATTCAATCCCTACTTTGCTTTCTGCCACCCTCATGTAATCTTCTTCATGTCCTGTCCTTAATTCCAAATGCATAAAAGAAGGTGCAAATGGCCTTTCTGTGAAATATATTTTTTTTAGTCTATTGTGATCTTTCTTCCAGGAATATCTTCTGTTTGACTCAAATTTTTATTAAAATTCCGTACAAGTTGACACATTCTTGCATTGACACATTCAAGAAGCTCAGTGAAAAATAAGATGAATAAACACAAAGAGATCTCCAATGATACACATTATAATCAAACTGTTGAAAGCCATAGATAAAAGAAAATGTCTAGATTACAACAATAAGAAGTAACTCATAATATAAAATAAATCTTAAAAAAAAAACTTATTAGAAACCATAAAGGCCAGAGTAAAGTGGGATGACATGTAAGAAGTGCTGAAAGAAAAAAAATTGTTAAACCCAGAATTTTATATCAGGAAAAATTATTTTTCATAAATAAGAAAAATTTAAGACATTCTCAGATAAAGAAAATATTGAACATGGCCTGACCTGTGGTGACGCAGTGGATAAAGCCTCAACATGGAATGCTGAGGTTGCCGATTCAAAACCCTGGGCTTGCTGGGTCAAGGCACATATGGGAGTTGAAGCTTCCTGCTCCTCCCCCACTTTGCGTGCTTGCACTCTCTCTCTCTCTCTCTCTCTCTCTCTCTCTCTCTCTCTCTCTCTCTGCTCTAAAGTGAATAAATAAATAAAAATAATTTAAAGAAAATATTAAACAATTTTTTTAAGTGATATGACGGGTGATAGAGAGACAGACTCCTGCATGCGATCCGACCAGGATCCACCAGGCAAACTCTGTCTGGAGTCGATGTTCAGACCAAGTGAGCCATTAGTTGCTGGAGGGGCAGAAAGAGAGAAGAGTGAGAGGGAGAGGGAGAGAAGCAGATGGTCACTTCTCATGTGTATCCTGACCGGGGATCAAAGTTGGGACTTCCTCATGTCAGGCCGACCTTCTGTGCACTGAACAAACTGTCCAGGCCTTAAGGGATTTTTTAATAGTATACTTCTTCCACAATAAATGCTAAAAAAAATTCTTCAGACTGAAACAAGAAGATAATAGTTAATCAAAGCTATGCAGTTGAATAAAAAAAATTCCATAAATAGTACTACATAATAAAATATAAAAGTCAGCATTATCAATTGTTTTTATTTGCAACTCCTTTTATTGTCCTATACCAAATAAAAGAAAATTTATAAAACTATAATTATAAATTATGTTAATGGTACACAATGTATACATATGTAATTTATGACAATAACAACTCAAAGAGTGAAGAACAGAATTGCATAATAAGAGAGTTGTTTGAATACTATTGGATCTAAATTGGTATTAATTTAAACTATGTTATTATAAATTTGAGATAATAATTATAACACCCAGCACAACACTAAGAAATTAACTTAAAATGTATAGAAAAGAAAGTAAAACTTAAATCGATGAAGATGGGTGCAGCCACTGTTGAAAGCAGTATGGAATAATCTGAAAAAATTAAAAATGAAACCACCTTTTGACCCAGTGATCTTACTTCTGGGAATATATTCTAAGAATCCTGAAATACTAATCTGAAAAAATATATGAACCCCTCTGCTCATCACAGTGTTATTTACAATAGCCAAGATTTAGAAGCAGCCTAAGTGCCAATTAGTAGATGAGTGAATAAAAAAGCTGTGGTACCCTTTACACACTGGAATACTACTCAGTCATAAAAAAGAAGAAAGTATTACCTTTTATGACAACATGGATGAACCTGGAGATCATTATGCTAAGTGAAATATGCCAATCAGAAGAAAAAAAAATAGTGTATTATTTCACTCATATGTGGGAGCTAATGAATAAAACGAACTAGCAAGCAAAATAAAAACAGGCTCATACATAGAGAGCAGGCTGATAGCAGTGGGGGAGGCTGTGAGAGGGGGTGGAAAGATAGAGAAAAAAGACAAAATAACTCATAGACATGGACAACAGTGTAGTGGTTGCTGGGGCAGGGGGGAGAGCAAGTGGAGGAGGGGAGGAGGGTAGAGGAAGAATAAATGTTGACGGACGAAGACTTGACTTGGGGAGTGAACCCACAATATGGTGTACAGTGATGTGTTGTAGAATTGTGCACCTGAAACCTGTATAACAATGTTAACCAGTGTCACCCTAATAAATTCAATTTTAAAGTAAAAAAGAAACAGAACATGCCTTGTAAAAATAATGATTAACCAGTGTCAGCCCAATAAAATTCAATTTAAAAACTAAAATAAAGGGTGAAATCATGAAGAAAAGGGTCAATGGTCCCAAACAAGTCTAGAATTTTGTACAGCAAATCTCATTACATTTTAAGGCTTGCAAACAATTCCTTTTGGCTGAGATGAGTCATGCTGTGTACTGTCCTCCAGGCCAACTGGTTGGTGGCTTTGTCCTCAGAGCCCACAGGAATGGAGACCTTGCTCTTTTTTTTTTTTTTTTTTTTTTATCTTTCTGAAGCTGGAAACGGGAGAGACAGTCAGACAGACTCCCGCATGTGCCCAACCGGGATCCACCCACCCGGCATGCCCACCAGGGGCAATGCTCTGCCCCTCCGGGGCATCACTCTGCCGTGACCAAAGCCACTCTAGCACCTGGGGCAGAGGCCAAGGAGCCATCCCCAGCGCCCGGACCATCTTTGCTCCAATGGAGCCTTGGCTGCGGGAGGGGAAGAGAGAGACAGAGAGGAAGGAGGGGGGGGTGGAGAAGCAAATGGGCGCTTCTCCTATGTGCCCAGGCCGGGAATCGAACCCGGGTCCCCCGCACGCCAGGCCGACGCTCTACCGCTGAGCCAACCAACCAGGGCGAGACCTTGCTCTTTTAATCTGTGCTCCCTGGGCCTGTGATGACAATAGCAACCTTGCCAGATTGGTCTGTTACTCATGCCACAAAGTAATAAACTGTTTAATAATCTGAAAATTTCCTTAATTTCCTTCCATTTCCATCTTTTTAAATCTAGGTAGGCAGTGTTTCTGCTAGTATAAAATTGTCAAAAAATGTGTTGACCTCTTCATGTAATTCAGAGGACCTCAGTCTATCAGACAGAAAGCTCTCCATAAATATGTCCTAGATAAATGCATCTTTATCCTTGATCCTGCTGAGATTGATTTGATTCATGAGTCACAATATAATTTCTTTTGAAAAGTTGTCTAATCACATCATTGATCCTGCTTCTAGCACAAACTATTTGGATTGTCATAATCTTCCAAATCATAAAGTGCTGATGTCTTTTGGTTAGCAGTTCCTTCTTCAAGTATATCTCTCCTTCCTGGATGTTACTACAAGCAGCAAGTCGGAATGCAGCCATTTTATCAACATTTTGCTTAGAAATGTTCTCAGATAAATATCCAAGTATATCAGTTAAAAGTTCTGCTTTTCTTACAATAGAACACAAGGTGGCCAAGTTCCTCACTGTTTTATAATAACTTTCCTTTAGTTCTTGGTAAAATCTTTCTCTTTTCAGTCTGACACCTTACCAGAAGCACCTCTATCCATTGGATAGGCACATTATAAAGTATATTCTGTTTTCCTTAAAGTTACTAATTGTAAATATCACATGTATGGAAAAACATCTTCACAGTCACCTTTAGACTGCTGTTTGACCAAAGAACTGGAAACTATACCCTAGCCAATCTAACACAAAAAGTTAACCATCACAGTCATACACCCTCTCTCATTCTTGATTTTAGTAACTTAAATTTTCTTACTTTTTAAAATTGTTACTTTCAAACAGTTTGTTAATTTTATGGATCTTTTCAAAGAATTGATTTTGATTTCAAGTTTTGTGGATTTTCTCTATTGCTTTTCTTTCCTGTATCTCAGTGATTTTCACAGTGTGCCGCAGGAATTTTGAAAGTATGCAATATCTGACTATTTACTCAGGGGCACTGACCTCTTTCCCTTAGATTGTCAAATTAAAAAATGGCAACAGCTAACACAACAATAGTCATCTGGTCTAAATGAATCAAAATTATACCTGTATTTTTTGACAAAGCAATAAAAGTATATATTTCGGTATGCCACAAAATTTTAGTAATAAGATTATGTGTGCTATGAGATAAAAAAGGCTAAAAAACACTGCTCTGTTGCATTTATATGCATTTTTATATTTATTATTTCCTTGTCTTTAATAGATTTTGTATTTTGGGGGGGGTTCTTTTTGTAGTATTTTGGGTATAAGGAGAGGTTATTAAGTTGAGTTCTTTTTTCTTTTACAAGTTTGCTTTTGCAGCTATAAATTTCTCTCTGCACTGACTTCTCTGCATCCAATAGTTGTGGACAAGTCCTGCTGGGGGTGAGGACGATGCAGACGCAAAGACCCGACTCCAGGGACCAGGTTCAGTGACGCAGATCCAGTTTATTCAGGAAGTAAGCTAGCTTATATACATGGGTTCAGCCAATAGGCTGTTACAGTGTATCCTTCAGCCAATGGCTGAAAAGATCAAGGAGCTGCATGGTTGGCGCTAAGACTTCCTTATAGCGGGCGAGCTTCCTTCCTGGATATGCCTAGGAGGCTTCTGGGAGCTGGAGTATTCTCACAGCATTGTATCAGGCACAGCTGCGAAGAATGTGCTCTGTGCTCCAGCCACATCTCCTCCTTCTCTTTTAGTTAAGGCCAATTGGACTAGATGAATGCCAGCTTGCTGTTGTTGTAGCTTCTGAATGCTACGCATTATGCAATGGAACCCTAGTAGAACTAAAACAACTGTAAAACCTATTATACTATATGCTAATAGATTAACTAGATTAAACAATGAGGCAAGCTTCTGTAATGTTGGACTAGTTAGGAAATAGAACGGGGGTCTTAAACAGGGGACTCCTCCTAGGGGTTGGGATGTCATTTCCCTCCCATTGTGTTACAGAGACCTTCTAGGTGCCATTAAACACAGTTCCATTTTGATTGTAAAAAATAGATGTAGGTTCATGCATGCCCCCTTCCCACAAAGGTCCCAGAGTCCAAACACAGAACGAATGGCTTGCCGTGGGCTGCGTACTGCATATGGTTGCAAGGCACATTACACAAATTACAACAACATGACAAATCATACAATTTCAACAATTACAAAGGTACCTTTCACCAGTCTCTGAGCACTTAGCCCAAAGCGCAAAATGTCCTCAACCTTCTTTCTAGCCATGGGAAAAGCTTCCCATGGCAGGGGAGTGCTTCCAGCAAAGCCGCCACCCCACACCCATCAGGGTATTTCACATTGTCCAAAATCCGTAAGTCCATCCAACAAAGGAGCCAGTGCTCACTCTGGTTGTAGTCCAGGAAATCAGTCCACAAACATGAGTCCTCAGCCACCCCCCTCATCCCTGCCATCCTGGCAGGTCTTACACTTTCCCAAAGAGGAGCACATGGCAAAGGCAGTCAGCATTTCCATCTCTTCTCTGGAGAGCATGATGGCATCCACCCCTATATCCCAAAATGTCAGCAAACCCACCAGCGGCTTAGCAGGCACTCCCTGCCATTTCAACAGCCACTCGGTGATACAAGCCTGGCTTCCATTCATCCTCCTGCCGCAGCTGCTGCTGTTTACCTTCTGGAGTCTGCGAATCGCAACTCCGGCCAAATTCTCCTCATCCTCCAAAGATGAACTGAAAACACCAGTTCACGCTGCCAGGCTCGAGCCCCGGGCTGCCACCACCTGCATCTGGGCATCAGCAATTACTATAGTACACACAAGTAATAACAGAGTGCCAGGGCCTGGGGGCCCATCAGGGGCCATTCTCCGGGCCTGCCCCGCCAAAGCCTCCATATCCCCCCAGGTGATGGGGCATGCACACTGGCTGCGAGGTCTTCTTCTGGAGCATTGAGGACCTCCTTGCCTCAGGCATAGTCGGTGTGGAGAAGGCCAGGGCTGTGACTTTGGATGGGTGAAGATTGTACCACTTAGTGGGTGCCCAAGAAACCCTGTCAAGCAGGTTGGGGGGTTCCTGGGATCCAAATTGGCTGAAAAACACAAGCATAACCTCTCCCTTGTGTTAGAGGGTGTGATCCCTGCCACTGTGCTGTGACTGGATCCTTCCAGCATCATTTCAGAAAGAGTGGCGGGGGAGAGAGAGAGTGAGAGATACATAAAAATAGACAAGACAGACAGAAAGAAAAAAGACACAATGAGGCATATAGGCTGGCCTATATGCCAGCCGACTATGCCTGAGTGGAGGAGGTCCTCAATGCTCCAGAAGAAGACCTTGCAGCCAGTGTGCATGCCCCATCACCTGGGGGGATATGGAGACTTTGGCAGGGCAGGCCCAGAGAATGGCCTCTGACGGGCCCCCAGGCCCTGGTACTCTGTTCTTGCTTGTGTGTGCTATAGTAATCGCTGATGCCCAGATGCAGGTGTTGGAGAAAATGGTGTCTGAGAGGCAGGGGAGGGGCACTGAGCCTCGGCAGGGAATGTAGAAGTAGTGATTTCTGCTCTACCCAGTGGCAGAGCTGATGGCGCAGTTAGCAATTTGGTTGATTTTGTTTCTGCGCACTCAGCCGCGATTTTGTCAAATTCGGAGGCTAAACTACTTTTCTCCTCAGTGGAGGGGAATGAATAGGAAGGTAGCGGCTCCTCAGAGAGAGAGGCAGCCTGCAATATCTTTGGCATTGGCGGAGGGTCCCCAGGAGGAGCACTGGTCAAGCAGGCATGTATCGCTAGCAGGGCAGGAATGAGGCCAAGAGGTAAGGTATATCCCCCATGTACTTCAGCCGAACGAACGTGCCGGAAAGCTTGAGCCCAAGTATCTGGGTCCCAGAGAGGCACATCCTGGAGCCAGGGATTGAAACCAGAGAGGATTTCCCAGTAGGTACAAAGATCCTTTTCACAAACTTTAACTCACCTACTCTGCAATAGGGTGTGCAGGGCTCAAGCCTGCAGGGCTCGAGAGTGGTGGAGAAGTTTTCCCATTGCAGAGGGTCACTCACCCATCCCTTGGATGCCAGTTAGGTCCCTGTCCCACGTTGGGCACCAGTTGTGGACAAGTCCTGCCAGGTGTGAGGACGACTGAGATGCAAAGACCCGACTCTGGGGACCAGGTTCAGTGACACAGATCCACTTTATTCAGAAAGTAAGCTAGCTTATATAGAGGGGTTCAGCCAATAGGATGTTACAGCGTGTCCTTCATAGCCAATGGCTGAAAAGATCATGGAGATGTGTGGTTGGCGCTAAGTCACTTCCTTATTGTGGGCGATCTCTCTTCCTGGGTGTGCCCAAGAAGGTTCTGGGAGCTGTAGCATTCTCACAGCATTGCATCAGCCACAGCTGCTAGGAATGTGCTCTGTGCTCCAGCCACAAATAGTTTTAGAGTCTTGTGCTTTCATTTTCCTTCTTTTTTAAATTTTTTCTGAGGTTAGAAGCAGGGAGGCAGTCAGACAGACTCCTGCATGCAGCTTACTGAGATCCACCTGGCATGCCCACCAGGGGTCGATGCTCTGTCCATCTGGGGTGCTGCTCCCTTGCAACCGAAGCCATTCTAGCACCTGAGGCGAACATCGTGGAGCTGTCCTCAGTGCCTGGGCCAACTTTGCTCCAATGGAGCCTTGGCTGCAGGAGGAGAAGAGAGAGATAGAGAAGAAGGAGAGGGGGAAGGGTGGAGGAGCAGATGGGCACTTCTCTTGTGTGCCCTGGCTGGGAATCAAACCTGGGAGTTCCACATGCCAGGCCAATGCTTTATTGCTGAGCCAACTGGCCAGGGCCTTATTTTCTTCCTTATTTTCCTTTTTTGTTTGACAGGGACAGAGAGAGGGGCAGATACGGACAGACAGACTTGAAGGTAGAGAGATGAGAAATATCAATTCTTCGTTGTGGCACCTTAGTTTTTCATTGATTGCTTTCTCATATGTGCCTTGAGTGTGGGGCTATAGCAGACCGAGTGACCCCTTGCTCAAGCCAGCGACCTTGTGCTCAAACTGGTGTGCCTTGCTCAAACCAGATGAGCCTGCACTTAAACCGATGACTCGAGGTTTTGAACCTGGGTGCTCCAAGTCCCAGTCCATCACTATACCCACTGCACCACCCCTGGTCAGGATCATTTTCATTTTTCTCAAAGAATATTTTTATTTTCCTTGTGCTTTCTTAATTGTACCAATGTATGTTTGAGTATATGTTGTTTTCTTTTAACATGTTTAGAAATTTTCCTGTTTTCTTTTGATTATTTATTTCAAATCTCATAACATTGTGGTCTGAGAAGATACTTTGTGTGATATCAGTCTTCTCAAATTATTGAAGCTACTTTAGCTTTCTTAAAAATGGTCTGTACTAAAAAAAAAGAATATTCTGTACTGGATATTATTTTATGTGCACTTAAGAAGAATGTGCATTCTGTTATTGTTGGGTGGAGAATTCTGGATATATATAATTCTATATATATATATATATTGTATTTTTCTGAAGTTGGAAATGGGTAGGCAGTCAGAGAGACTCCCGCATGCGCCCCACCGGGATCCACCCGGCATGTCCACCGGGGGCGATGCTCTGCCCATCTGGGGCGTTGCTCTGCCACAATCAGAGCCATTCTAGCACCTGAGGCAGAGGCCACGGAGCCATTCTCAGTGCCCGGGCCAACTTTGCCCCAGTGGAGCCTTGGCTGCGGGAGGGGAAGAGACAGACAGAGAGGAAGGAGAGGGAGAGGGGTGGAGAAGCAGATGGGCGCTTCTCCTGTTTGCCCTAGCCGGGAATCAAACCCTGGACTCCCGCACTCCAGGCCGACGCTCTGCCACTGAGATAACCAGCCAGGGTGAATTCTGGATATATTTTTTATGTTCAATGGATTCACAGCATTCTTCAATTCTTCTATTCCTTATTATCAACTTTAGGTGTTCTAGCTACTAATGAAAGTGCAATATTGAAGTCTACAACTATTATTGTAGATCTTTCCATGTCATCCTTTATTTCTGTGAATTTTTCTTCATATATTTTGGTACTCTGTTGATAGATGCATCTATGCTTTTAATTGTCTTATCTTCAAGAATTGACACATTTATAAATATATAATGTCATCATTTTTCTTTTTGTTACAATTCTGAGTTAAATCTAACTTTTTTTTTTACTATTATAGCCACCCAATGTAACATATTTTTCATACTGTTTATCTTTCAACTTATTTTTTCTTTGGATCTAAAGTGACACTCCTAGACAACAATCAGCTTTATCAATTTAAAATGCATTTTCTTAATCTCTGTCTTTTAATAAGTGAATGTAATATATTTGCATTTGTACTGATTTCCAACAAGTATAGACTTATTTTTTATCTTTTAATTTGATTTTTATAAGCCTTAATTCTCAGTCCCCCTTCACTTACTTCATGATTGCAACGTTTTATCTTTAATTGAATTCTTTTCTTTTAGCAGGAGAGAGAGATAGAAAGAGAGACAGAAGAACAAGCAGGGACAGACAGGAAAGGAGAGATGAGAAGCATCAACTTGTAGTTGTAGCACTTCAGTTGTTCATTGATTGCTTTCTCATATGTGCCTTGATGGCTGGGAGTGGGGGAACTCCAGCTGATTCAATGACCCCTTGTTTATTCCAGTGACTGTGGCCTCAAGTTAGCGACCTTTGGGCTCAAGTCAGACACCATGAGGTCATGTATGTGATCCCACTATCAAGCCAGATGAACCTGCACTCAAGCTGGCAACCTCAAGGTCTCAAACCTGGTTTCTCTGTGTCCCAAGCCAGCACTCCATCCATTGTGCCACCACCTTGTCAGGCACTAGTGTACTTATAAAAAGAAAAAAATCTTGGCCCTGGCCAATTTGCTCAATGGTAGAACATTGGCCCAGCGTGTAGATGTCTCAAGTTTGACTCCTGGTCAGGGCACACAAAAGCAACCATCTGCTTATCCACCCCTCCCCCTCTCCCTTCTCTCTCTCTCTCTCTCTCTCTCTCTTCCTCCTGCAGGCAAAGCTTCACTGGAGCATGTTGACCCGGGCACTGAGGATGGCACCATGGCCTCACGTCAGGCACTAAAATGACCCCATTTGTGACAGAGCAATGGCCCCAGATGGACAGAGTATCACCCCATAATGGGCTAGCCAGGTGGATCCTGGTGTGGCATATGCGAGAGTCTGTCTGTCTCCATGTGTCTCACTTAAGAAAAATAAAAATTAAAAACAAGAAAAGCAAAAAGCCTTGAAAATTCATAAATGTGATATATCATATTAGCAGAATGAAGGATGAAAAAAATGACCATTATAAAAGATATAAAAATAATCTGAAAAATGTTTAATACCTTTAGGTAATAAAAATTCAAAATATCAAGAATAGAAGAAATGTACCTCAATATAATAAAGGTCATATATGAAAAGCCCAAGGCTAACATCATGTGACAAAATCTAATAACTTTTATTATAACATTAAAGAAACTACCAATACTAGGGAACTTTCTAAACCAAATAAAAGTTATGAATGGAAACTTCATAGCTAATATACTTAAGGTTAAAGACTGGATGCCTTATCTTTAAGATCAAGAGCAAGAGAAAGATATCCATTTTTTCTATTCATATTTAACATTGTACTGAAAGTTATATCCAAAATAATTAGGCAAGAATAAAAAAGAATAAGCACTCAAATTAGAAAGGTAGAAGTAAAGCTATCTTTTGCCTGACCAGGTGGTGATGCAGTGGATAGAACATAGGACTGGAACTCAGAGGATCCAGGTTTGAAACCCTAAGGTTGCTGGCTTGAACACAGGCTCAACAGCTTGAGTGCAGGGTTGCTGGCCTGAGCGTGGGATTATAGATATGACCCCATGGTTACTGACTCGAGCCCAAAAGTCACTGGCTTGAGCTCAAGGTTGCTGGCTTGAGCAAGGGGTCACTCGCTTTGCTGTAGCCCCCACACCCCTGTCAAGGCACATATGAGAAAGCAATCAATAAACAAGTAAAGGAGCTGCAATGAGGAATTGATGCTTCTCATTGCTCTCCCTTCTTGTGTGTTTGTACTTATCTGTCCCTCTCTCTGTCTCTCTGTCTCTCTGTCTCTCTGTCTCTCTCTCTCTCTCTCTCTCTGTCACAAAAAAAGAAAGTAAAGCTATCTTTATTCACAGATGACATAATCTTGTACAAAGAAAAAACTAAAGAATTCAATAAAAGTACTATTATAACTAATAAATATGGTTAGCTAAATTTCAGGATGCAAGATTAATATCCAAAGTTAATTGTATTTTAATACACCAGCAATGAAGAATCCAAAATGAAATTAAGTAAGCAATTTAAAAATAACACCAAATAGAATAAAATAATAATGAATAATTTTAACAAAAGCATAATATATATTTTGGAAGTGAAAAAAACATTTAAAGAATAGATAAATAATTGAAAAAAGTATTCCATATTCCTGGTCAGATTAAATAACTTTTCTGAGATGACAGTACTCTTCAAAGTGATACACAAGCTCAACACAATCGTTGTTATGTTCTCAGCTCTATTCTTTATATAACTATACAAGCTGATTCTGAAATTCATGTGAACTAGCAGGGAGCACAGAGTCACTAATATAAACTTAATATAGAAGAACATAGTAGGAGCCACATTTTTTTGATTGGAAAACACTACAAAGCAGCAGTAATCAAGACTACTGGGTACTGGTGCAAGTACAGACATGTAGATCAATGGAATAGAATTTAGAGCCAAAAATAAATGCATATCTATGATAGATTTTTTTTTGGCATGGATGCCAATATTATTCAATGGGAAAAGTATAGTATTTTCCAAGTCATTCTGGAACAACTAAACAGTCACATGGAAAAGAATGAAGTTGTATCCTTTCCTCATGGCATTTGCATAAATTAACCAAAATGAATTACTATACCTTATATTTCAGTACTAAAGCTACTAAAACTTCTCAAAGAAAGCAAAAGATTAAATCTTCATAACCTTGAATTTGGTAAAAGATTTTTAAATGACACCAAAAGCTTGAGAAACAACAAAATATAAATCAACAAATTGAACTATATCTAAAAAAAAAATCTTTCATATTTAATCAGAGTACACCATCAAAAAAGTAGGACTGCAACCCACAGACTTGGAGAAAGTATTCGTAAATCATCTATCGCATAATGGACTTATACACAGAATATAAAAAAAACCTTTTACAGATAAATATTGAAAAGATAAACAGCTCAACTAAGGTGGGCCAATGATCAGAATATACCTTTCTTTATGGAGATATACAAATGCCCAACAAACACATGAAAACATGTAATGTTTTTAGTCATCAGAGAAATGCAAATCAATACATCATCATGAGATACCATTTCACATTCACAGAGATAGCTAGAGTCAAAAGGTCAGATAATGAGTATAGAAGGAGATACAGACCAATTAAGATCTTTATACAATGGTAATGGATGGGAAAATGGTACAGCTCCTTTGGAAAACAGTCTGGCAGTAGCTCAAATGATTAAATATATATATGATATAATCCAGTGATATCATTCCTAGGTGTATACTGAAGAAATGGAAAAGCACATATCCACACAAAAACTAGCATCTTGATAATAATCAAAAGCTGGGGAGGTACCAGAAGTCCATAAACTAATGAATAAGTAGATAAAATGTGGTATATTGGTACAATAGATATTTTTTTTAGCCACTAAAAGCGATTGAGTCTTGATATGTGCTACAACATGGATAAATCTTGAAAACATAATGCTGCATGAAAGAAGCCAGGCACAAAAGACCACATATACATTTCCTTACATATTAAATGTCCAAAATAAGGAAATCCATTGAAACAGAAAATAATTGAGTGGTTTCTTATCTGGCGGCTGGCAGTTTTGTGCAGTGATAGTTAAAAGATACAGGGTTTCTTTGTGAAGTGATGAAATGTTCTAAAATAGACTGTGGTGATTGTTGCACTTACCTGTGAATATGCTAAACTCCACTGAATTGTACACTTTAAAGAGGTGAATTATATGGTGTATGAATTCTATCTCAACAAAGTTGTTTTTTAAAAAGGTAATGATATAGTCTACACTCATCTCTTCACATTTTACCTCATGTACATATTATCATCAATGATTTAATTTTTATCTATTGTATTTACATTGTAAATTTACTACATATCACTGCATTACTTCATGTCTCTTCCCAAATGCACATCCAGTATATCACATATCAATCCTGAAATGATCTATAGTGGTAGTATGGACTGAAACTGGCAAATTTAAAAATTAGCAAACTGTACAAACTAGGCCTGTTTTTCTGCTGTTGTTAATTTTTTAAAGTTAAGTGATAGAAGAATATTTATTACATTTAAATAAAATGTTATTACATTTTACAAAATTTTATTACATTTAGAATAAAAATCAGGAATATTTTGTAAGCGTTTAAAAACTATTATCCACATTAGAAATAAATACAGGCCCTGGACGGTTAGCTCAGTTGGTTAGAGCGTCCTCCCAAGGCAACAAGGTTGTGGGATAGATTCCTGGTCAAGGCATGCACAGGAAGCAATCAACAAGTGCACGACTGAGTGAAATAACAAATGAATCCTTCCCTTCCCCTTCCCCTCTGTCTCTCTTCCCCTCTCTAAAAATCAATAAATAAGAAATTAAACCCTGGCCGAATAGCTTTGTTGGTTGGAGCATTGTCCCAAAGCACAGAGGTTGCCAGTTTGATCTGAAGTCAAGGCACATACAAGAACATTTCAATAATCTTGTCCCTCTGTCATTCTCTTTAAAAATAAATAAATAGCCTGACCTGTGGTGGCACAGTGGATAATGCGTCGACCTGGAAATGCTGAGGTCGCTGGTTTGAAACCCTGGGCTTGCCTGGTCAAGGCACATATGGGAGTTGATGCTTCCAGCTCCTCCCCCCTTCTCTCTCTCTGTCTCTCTCTCTCTCCCTCTCTCTCTCTCCTCTCTAAAAATGAATAAAGAAAAAAATAAAAAAAAAATAAATAAATAATTTAAATTAAATAATAAAATGATTCAGTCAATGACAATAGTGAACAGGTAAGCATGCAAAAATTTTTTTTCTTTTTATGTTTCACTATTGTCTTATTCATTAATATAAATGAAAATAATAATAACAACCAACATTCGTATAAGAACTATACTTGACTGATATATATAAATCATAATTACGTTATAAATACAAGAGATAAGTAACAACAAAAGATTTTGTGAAAATCAGAGAATCATTTGTCTATATGGAATTTACAGTACAGTATATTATATATTTTATTATTATTTGTAAATTGTAGTCTATATACATTTTCATAAGTAAAATTTATGATTAATTTGTATCTAGCTATATATACATATATGTAATTTCTTTACATATCATAAACTTTTACCAGGACACCACTGGCATAATTCCATATTTAGAATCAAATACATTAAGAATAAAAGCAGGAAGATATTTAAAAATGACAGGTGGGTGGATAGCTGTCTTGGAAAAAGTCAAATAAATGGTTAAATATAATCTATGCCTCAAAAACAAAGTAGTTTAAAATGCTTGAAACAATGCAGGTTAAATGAGGATTTAAGCATCTGTTTTATTTATTTATGGAAGAAATGTGTTAACTTTGAAGTAGGCCATTCTAATTGGTATTCATTTTATACATTTATTGCTTATTTTGAAGAGCTTTTGAATCAAAGTAGCAAAATAAGCTAAGAATATAGAGTGGATGGCATACTTATGACCTGTTAAAATATGAATTAAAAGGGAAAAGGAAATATGACACAAGCTTCTAAATGTTATTCTGACTCTTGAAATCAATATTGTCATTCAAAATCTAAAGTAAGAGGAAAGTGAAAGAGTAATTAAATTATTTTTAAAAATCAGTAACATTTAGAAAAGACACTGCAGTAGAGTTGTCATTATTCATTAAAAAGTATTTGTTAAGTCCCTAGATAGTTGAAATATGTTTACCTTTTCTTAGTGTACAAAGCAAATATACTGTAATGAGCTGCATATACTAGGCAAATTTCATGGCATCAAATGTAACTTCATAGAAATGCAAAGTAAAAGACACCCTAGTTTTTCATCTTTAGTTCTGAATTTTGTCTAACTTTTATTTGTATGAACTTTTAAAATACTAAAGGAAAATATTATAATAAAATATTTACCTTAGAAAATTTTTGTCACTCAAAAACTGGAAGAATCATTTTGCTGTACAGAATTTAAAACATTGCATTTTATATATTATTATTTGTAAATTAAATGAATTTGTATCTAAAATTGGTAAAGCTGGCTCCTAAATTACTTTAAGTCATAGACCACTTTGAGATTCTTATGCAAACTATTGATATCTGAAGAAAAATAATTATATTATATAGTCTTATAAATATACACTATTTCATATAAACCCAGATTCTAATTTAAGTTAAAACCCTTTGTCTATGCCATCTGTATATATATATTTTTTATTTCTAGTCCTCCTTTCTACTTCTCTTAAAATGGTGACTTATACATAAAACACAATTTATTGGCCTCCCAGTTCCTTGTGAATTTTAAAGAGAACCACGTACTCAGATGACAAAAGCAGGCAAATGCATTTGATTTATCACTGCAAAATGTGGGTGCATTCCTTAGTGATCCACACTGGATCATATGAAAAATTACTTCCATTCAAGGTAAAAATAAGCAAAGGGAGCCCAGAGCACTTTCAGGAGTCTAAAAATTCTCCTTAGTTATGTTGTTCTGTAGATCAGTGATTTTCAACATTTTTACACTTGGGAATGGGTGAAAATAGAAGAATTATTCCAGTGGCCACTAAGGCAGAAATCACCCTGAATGTAAGTTATAAATTTAAGTAGATCTTTCGGTCTATAATCTTCATACAACACCATGCTTGAATGATTATAGCTTCATTAGCAGCAATAGCAGGGAAGTGTTAGTATAAATATATAAAGGAATGAACAAACAACTAGCAAAAGTGGTGTTTTTGTAGTGATAGTATTCACAGTCCTCTATCTCTCCCCGTTCCTTACAAGAAAAATAAAGCAAAAACCCTGGCTGGGTAGCTCAGTTGGTTAGAGCATCATCCTAAATTACAGAGGGTGTCTGTTCGATCTTGATCAGGGCACGTACAGGAGCAGATCAATGTTCCTGTCTCTCTTTTCCTCTCTCTCTAAAATTAATACAATGAACATTTTAAAAAACAAAGCATTACACGTAGTCAGGGTACACAAAACCTTTGGAGGAGATGAAGAGATGGACATAACCTGGAAAAATCAACTAACCTCAAGCAAGAGGATGGGGAGAGTTCGAGAGAATAGTAAGTGAAGAGAAGTATCTATCTCTTATTGTATGTCCAGACACTTGGTGGGGGTGTGGTGGCTGAAAAAATGTATTATCCTTATTTTTTTATTTTTTTAAATTTTTTTACAGAGACAGAGAGAGGGATAGATAGGGGAAGACAGACAGGAAGGGAGAGATGAGAAGCATCAATCGTTAGTTTTTCGTTGCGCACTGCAACACCCTAGTTGTTCATTGATTGCTTTCTCATATGTGCCTTGACCGTGGGCCTTGGGCCGACCGAGTAACCCTTTGCTTGAGCCAGAGACCTTGGGTCCAAGCTGGTGAGCTTTTGCTCAAACCAGATGAGCTCGTGCTCAAGCTGGCGACCTCGGGGTCTCAAACCTGGGTCCTCCGCATCCCAGTCCGACGCTCTATCCACTGTGCCACCGCCTGGTCAGGCCAAGAATATTATCTTTAATAGAAGACATTACAAAAAAAGCAGGTTCTATTTCTAGCTCTATGGGGGGGGGGAGGAATTTATGTTCTTGATCCTGATGTACCGTAAGGACAAAAGTGAATAGGAAAATTGATTTGCAAGATAATTTTCACTATCCACAACACAAAATGAGACACAGTACCGAAAAAGTACGTAGAAAAAGGAATTCATCTGATAGAGTTTTGAAAATGTAGGAGCATGTTGTTAGAGAACTGAAAAACTCAGATGTATACACAAATATAGTAGACATATCATTCAAGGTTTATGATTATGGTTATAAAATAGAACCTTTATTGCACCTTTTGTCTTAGAAACTGCTTAAACCTCAGTCATTCACTACATACTCTCTTTAAATTTCAAGTTGTTTCCAGTGTATTTTTAAAAATACTCCCTAAAACAATCTTTTTAAAATAATCTCATTACACCAACACTGCTGCCAGGCCGCAGCAGAGAAGGTCAAGGGAGGCCTCAACCTGATAAAAGTTCTTGTCATGGAACAAGATGGAATTCACAAATGTGGCAGAAAGACTTAGCAAAGAAAATAAATTTATTAAACAATAGTGCACATGGAAAATTTATTAAATTGATAGTATACACTTGAGAAGAGAGAGCAAGCAAACTCGAAGGATGAGACATATCAGTGGTGTCTGAGTGGAAAGTTTGTATTAAACATGGGCAACAGTAGGTATAGAGTAGCGGTATTTAATAAGAAGTCTTTTTCCAAATGGCAGCATGAGCACGTAAAGCAAGGAAGGCATATTGGGAGTCTGTGTAAGTGTTGACTCTTGTCTTTTCCTAGTTGAAGAACTCAGGTCAAAACTATTTGTTGTTAATGAAAGACACAGGAGTGCATAGAGAAGAAGTATAGTAGAAGGGCTTCTAGGCCAAGGGGAGGGTGTCAGAAGGGTGTCCCAGGGAAATCTTGGGACAAACAAGGACCTGATCCCTGGCCTTTGTGTTTCCCTAGATTATCTACTGGGCATGATGGAGGCATAGACAGGAGAGGATCTTCTAGTATGTCTGTATTCCCCTGGGTGTTTATGAAAGGCAGATGCAAAACAAGGCAAATCCATGTGGCAAATTAACCAGCAACCGCAGGCAGAAAACTTACTCCTCTGGGGTAAGAGCCTGAGGTTCTGGTTGCCTAGCAGCGGGCCTCCAATCGGAGTCTGAGAGAGAGAGAGAAAGAGAGAGAGAGAGAGAGAGAGAGAGAGAGAGAGAGAGAGAGACTCCCAGTTGGGAGTGGAGGAGAGAAACAAGATGAGGGCTCCTGAAGACAAAATTAAGGAGGGAGATGAAAACTGCAGCCCCTTGCTGCTTCTTGATTGCAAGTTACAGAGAACACCTGTGAAAAGAAGTGATTCCCCCCATTTTTCTCATCAAGAGCTGATGGTGGGTGGCATCTGGGGAAGCCAAGGGAGGCATCAACCTGATCCAGGTTCTTGTCACAGAACAAGAAGACATTCAAGAGCATGACAGAAAGATTTACCAAATCCCAGTCAATTTATTTATTTACTTACTTATTTGTTTTGTGTGTGTGTGTGTGTGTGTGTGTGTGTGTGTGTGTGTGTGTGTGTGTGTGTGACAGGGACAGAGAGAGAGTCAGAGAAAGGGACAGACAGGGACAAACAGACAGGAAAGGAGAGAAATGAGAAGCATTGATTCTTTGCTGCAGCACCTTAGTTGTTCACTGATTGCTTTTTCATATGTGCCTTGACCAGGGGGCTATAGCAGAGCAAATGACCCCTTCCTCAAGCCAGCGACCTTGGGCTTCAAGCCAGCAAAGTTTGGGCTCAAGTTAGTGAGCATGGGCTCATGTCTATGATCTCATATTCAAGCTAACTACCCCACACTCAAGCTGTTATCCTTGGGGTTTCAAACCTGAGTCCTCTGCATCACAGTCTAACCCTCTTTCCATTATGCCGCTGCCTGATCAGCCCCAGTAAATTTATTAAAGTGATAGTACATACTTAAGAAGTGAGATCAGGCAACCTCGAAAAATGAGATGTGCCAATGGGGTCTGGGTGAAAATTTTTTATTAAAAGTGAGCAAAGGAGGGATAAGGTGGTTCTTTGCTTCTAATATTGGTGAGGTGACTGACAATGCCATTTGTACTTCTTCTTCATTGCCAGATAGTGATTTTTTTTTTTTTTTGGTCCTCTTAGTGTTAGGAAATTGAGGAAAACAGGACGGGGGAACAAGTGTTAGTGAAAGTCGCATCTGTGATGTTTCAGCCAAGACAGATAAGGGAAGGGGTTAAAGCTTGAGAACCTTGTTCTTTATTCCAACTTCCTTGTCTCAGAACCACCTTTATTTTTCTTGATGTTCCACTAAGCACTCAAAGTACCTGGTTCACATAATACTCTGATAATACAGACATTTTCTTTTCACATCCTAGATGAATGTAAGTATTTGTTTCTTGTGTACTGATGCATTCAAGAATTAGTCCATTTTTGAACAATGTAGTCATGTTGAAAGAATTGTTGTGGCAAATATTATTACCGCACACAGATAAAATATATGGGCATTTCCCTCCACTTTGGATGTATTCTCTCATACTATGATAGCTCTTCTTTACTTTCCAAAATTTGTGACTTGAATGAAGCACAGTACACATACCATGACACATTATATATTATATTCAACCTTTTCCATATTATATTCAACCCTAGTGTTGAGCCTCTAGACCCAGTTGAGATTGGTAGTTCAGGGGACTAGACATCATTATTAAATCATTCTGTTATAGTCATCTCCTGAGTTTTGTATGGAACACATGCAAATAAGTCCCAATTGATTCATCATGTCGGATAGTCATACAAAACAGATTAATAAATTCTTCTTGCTCTGAGACTTTTATTATACACATTTTTTAGATGATGTTCCAAAACTGTCTGTATTACTACTCTCTAAACCTCTGGAGAATTATATACAATTAACTAGGATCAAACATCTCTTCTACATGTGGTTACATTAAATTATACATCAATTTATTTCTGACTCTCAAGTATATCACCCTTTGTCCACTCTATGTTTTATTATTCACTTGCATCAGATTTAGTTAGGAAAACTTGCTCCTCTAGAAAATTACTAACTGCCATAAAAAGTAAGATGTTGCTGAAAAAATATATATCAAGTTGAATAATTATAGTTCATTTATATATATATATTTATACTTATATTTAATATCTCTCTCTATATATTGGTTATTACAAAATAACCACCAGGTGGACTTTTCTTTTCTTTTCTTTTTTCTTTTTTTTAGGAAGGAAGGGAGGGAGAGAGAGAGGAAGTGAGGGAGGAAGTGGACTTTTCTTAAGTACTTGTACTTTCACAGTGGTTCACCTTTTTTACCTTTGCTTTTTTCAGTTTTATAGCTACACCTTTTATATTTAATAGACAATTTTTAAAACTGTTTTAAATTTATAGGAAAATTATGCAGAGATCCACGATGGCAGTCTACTAGTTGGAAACTATACTCACTTTCTCCCAGGACCAAACTAGAATCAAAACTAAAATACAGAACAATCAACTTGAATAAGCAATTGAAAACTAGCTGAATAGAAGTCATATAACCAAAGATTTACAGAAGAAGCCTCATTGAGATTGGTAGCAAGGGTAGAGATGGGAAAAGGACTGGCCTTACTCCCGCAGGCAATGGCTAAGATTCCAGAAAGATTTCTCAGCTGCAAAGTTTCCCCCTAAAAGTATGGAGTCTCAACTCAATGCCAGAGTCCCCAGTCCAGTGCACCAGAGTTGGGAAGAGGTGCTCACATAACATCTAACTGTAAAAATAAGCAAGAATTCTGTCCACCAGAGAACGACAAGAGTCTTCTAGATACATAGGCACACTCTTAAAGGCCCAGCTCACAAAATCTTACTCACAGCCATTTAATCCTGGGCTCTGCTGGAGGAAGGTTGAATGGGCCAGAGTCATGTGAGGAGAGACTGAAGTTTGTAATTCTGGGGAGAAAGCTGAAGGGATATCTTTTACAATCTCAGAGCTAAGTCCCTCTTGCACATGTAAACACAGTTTTTCTTGTGTAGAATACTATCTTCCTTATGGCATCAGCCTGGAAGGATGCAATAACCTCACCTTCTGAATATACTGTTAGCCCAACTCTCTGAAACTTATATCCTGCTGAGGAGTCAGCTGCCTGAGCTTGGGTGTAGAGGTCTGAGCATACTTACGGGTGTCAGTGACTTAGTTGTGCGGCACTTAGGTGAGGGTCATTCTCTCCTCTTTCTGGTGAACCTGACTGGTGCATCCCTGTCACAGGAGATACACTAGCCCCACCTTCTGGGTTTCTAGGAACTCTACTCTCCCAACTTCTGGTGGTCCCGCTCTCCTGAGAAGGTCTGGGCACGATCAGAGACTGACTGAGTTGTGAGGCTCTGTGATGGTTGCCACTCTCCCCACTTTTCCCCAAGACTGAATGGCATTTCTCCTTGAAGGGAGATCCACTAGCCTCACCCACTAGACTCCTGGTGGCCTTGCTCTGCTAAGCTGGGATGCTGACAGTATCTGGGAAAAACTGAATAGTGTAACTTTAGAATGGGAGCCATTTTTTTTCTTGCACACCCAACCAGTGCAGACACTTCCATTTACATGGCAAATCATCATCTGTATAGGCATAATGAACTCTGTTAGCTTCACCCTCATGACTCCCTGAGATCTTCACCCTAATACAAAGGTCTCCAAGCACCTGGAAGGGGGCAGCTAGACTTTTTATACCCCAGAACTTTTACTGAGCTGCCTCAGACCCAACATTGGCATTGAGTTTGAACATGCAACAGCCGGTGAATACCACTCTCCCCTACCTGCTGACAAGCTGAGAACTTACCTCATGCAAACTGAATACAACCAGGGGATTTTTCAGTGGCTAAACCTAACAAGCACCAAGCAGGCAGAGGCAGGCCAGGCAAGAACAGATCTTCAGATGACTTGTACCATTTACTGACCTATTCCTGGGTTTGGTGCTGGTGGAAGCTGGCCTTGGTACAGAGCTTGGCTCCTCCCATATACACCAAGGCCCAACAGAGGTAGCACAAACTGTGGGTTACTTTGTAGTTTTAAACAGGTTGCCTAGGGACAGTCACAGGCAGGATCTGATATTGATCTGCACCAGAGTTTCTACAAAAAGGCTCCAGAACAGACACACCTAGTGATTAGCTTCAGACAACATCAGGAATACAACATATTTCTAAATAATTTACCTCCACAAACAACATATCCAAAGGGATATCTCGGCGAGATATTGCTAAGGTAAATTCTGCTTAATGTGGTCAGCACCTAAAAAACAGATTTTGCCATATGGTCAAGGTCAATTCTCACAGTCAGCCAACCTGAGGGTTGATCTCATGCATGAATGGGCTAATAGCAATCAAGACTGTATTACAATAATTGTGCTGACATAACCCAGACAAAGGACGTTCTTGTAGCAACCAGCTCAGATGATCAAGGAAATTATGTTACTGGGTCCCACAGGACATCTACTATGTTAGATCACCCACCCAAGACTGGGAGACATAGAAAATCTAACTAATATATAGAAACAAATACACACTGTCAAAAATGGGAAGAAAAGAAACATGACCCAGCCTAGGTCAGAAAGCTTGGTTGGTTAAAGCATTGTGCCAATATTCAAAGGTTGCTGGTTCGATCCCAGTCAGGGGACGTACAGGAGAAGATTGCTATTTCTGTCTGTCTGTCTGTCTCTCCCTTCTTCTCTCTTTAAAATCAATAAGTAAAACTTAAAAAATAAGAAACATGACCCAAATGAAAGAACAAAAGATAATTCCAGAAAAAGAACTAAATGAAATGGAGGTAAGAAATTTACCAGTTATACAGTTAAAAAAAATGCACCAGGAATCACTGGAAAAATGACTGACAAAAAACTAGAATGGTCAACATACAGTATGAGCTTGAAACATAATGTAGTGCCAGAAAAAATGGTAATGTTAAAAACAAGAATAACCCAGAATAATAGACATATAACTATATGGCACAGGAGTTAACTGAGTCTTCTAAACAGCCAATGCTAGAACAATTAAGGCACCAAAACAAAGTAGTATTGGATTGCACCACAAAGTATAGATATCAGTATGTCATGCGTCTAAACAGATTTAAGTACTTAAAAATAAAAAGTAACTCTTTTGGAGGTTGGGGGTAGAAGGAGATGGGTACATGGGGCACAAATAGTGATGGACAGAGACTTGACTTGGGCTGGTGAGAACACAATACATGCTACAGAAGATGTGTAGTAGAATTGTTCACTTGAAACCTGTATAATATGTTAACCAATGTCACCCTGATCGATTCAATCAAAAATAAATAAAATAAGAATAAACAAATCTTCAATACAGCATATTTCTAAATAATTTACATAGATATTTTGCCCTCAGGGAGGTAAAGTATAACTTCCACTCTTTATATGACTTCTACTTATTCTCATACAGTGTGGAAAAGGTGTAAAGAGTAACTTTACAGCGGAGAAACATGACAGACCTTACCTCAGCCAAGTAAACAAACTTAACATCATTAATAATAAATCATGTTGCTAACATCTTAACATGCACTTCATTTCTATAGTCTTTTTCCCAAGAACAGATAGCTTCAGTCTAATCACACGCACACACAAAAAAATCAAAGACCAAATAAAAAGTTTTCTAGGTTAGGGCCAGATGGCTTAGTGCTAGAGTATGGCCCGGCAAGTAGATGTCCTAGGTTCAATTCCCAATCAAGGCACACAGGACAAGTGACCATCTGCTTCTCCACCTCTTCCTCTCCTCCTTCTCACTCACTCTCTTTCTCTTCCCCTCCCACAGTCATGGCTCAATTGATTTAATCACATTGGTTCAGGTGCTGAGTATGGCTCTGTGGAGCCTGGCCTCATTTGTGAGCATGGCCCAGGCAAAGCATTGACCCCAGACAGGGGTTGCTGGGTGGATCCTGGTCCCAGTGCATGTGGGAGTCTTTTTCTCTATCTCCTCTCCTCTCACTTAAAAATAAAATAAAATTATGTTGTGTTCTTTGAAAATGTCAGGTTCATCAAAAGTGAGGAAAATCTGAGAAACTATCACAGTCAATAGTAGCCTAAGGTAACATGACTATTAAATGTAAGGTGGTATACTATAACAGTAAAAGAATATTAGGTAAAAATGAAATATATCTGTAGACACATGGATTTTAGTTCATAATAATGTACCAATATTGGTTCAGTAATTTTAACAAATATACCATCCTAACATAAAATATAAATAATGAAAAATTAAATGTGGAGAATATGGCAACTTTCGTACTATTACTATCATTTTTTTTTATAAATCTAAAACTGTACTAAGGACATTTTTTCAAAAAACAAATGGTGAAAATAATTCTAATAGGTAAAAGTAAGATGAACCATGAAAATCACCTTATCTGTTTAGCAGTTGGGGGATGTCAATATAAGCCACAATCAGAGCAGTTTCGTTGAGTTATGGAAGCAAGATCCTGAGTCTTGTGTATAAAACAGAGTGAGGAATACAAATAGGAAACAGTGAAAATAGATATCTCTATTGAAGAAATTATTGACTTGGGTTTAAAAGCGCTTTGAAATAGCAGTGCAGGTAGGTGAAACCAAATAGTCCAAAGTGCTTTTGTGGAATTAAATCCGCAGAGATTTAAAGGAACATGATTTGAAGAAGACAAGACAGCTCTAGTTTTCAGCAGTGATTGCAATTACAAAGAGAAATAGTTGCAGAAATTTTTATAGTGTTCGCGTGTTTTGGATAAATACTAACTAACTTGCACATAGAAAGGGTGAAATTCTACACAAATGAGCAAAAATATCCATGGAGGAAAGAAATTTTACTAATGTCAACGTAAAAAAAACTTCCAAGCCTGTAAGAATTTTTTATGAGTTTATTTGAGCTAAACTGTTGACAATTGCAGGGAAGCGAAGCCTCAAAGAATTGAGAAAGTGCTCCAGAAAATGGCAGTTTCACCACTTATTTTATACAACAGAATCAAAGGGAAAAACTTATGGGGCTATATGAAATTAATTAGTGCTAGATTAGGGAGCCTGGAAACAGCAAAGTAGGGATATCTCTGGGACTATAAAAGTGAAAATATATATACATTGAAACCTCTACTACATAGAGAGGCACAATTCAGGCAAGTTAACTAACATGATAATAACAATGAAAGGGTTTGTTGGTGTCTGCTCTGGTGGGATGCCTGCCCTGAGGGAGCAGAAAAAGAAGATGACTCCCACACCTCGAAGGCCTATTATCAGGTACATTATTGCAGATGCAAAAGGCAACAGACAGGTTTCAAAGCAAACATTGACCTTGTTCAGATAGAGAATAACTCCCCAGGACATGATTACCCACCATAAATAAACTGATTATTTTTATTTTTATTTATTCATTTTAGAGAGGAGAGAGAGAGAGAGAGAGAGGAGAGAGAGACAGGGGGGAGGAGCTGGAAGCATCAACTCCCATATGTGCCTTGACCAGGCAAGCCCAGGGTTTCGAACCGGCGACCTCAGCATTTCCAGGTCGACACTTTATCCACTGCACCACCACAGGTCAGGCTGATTTTAGTTAGAAAGGTTTGATAGACCATCCTGTATTTACCTTAGTTCCCTGAGTTTGCAAGGCCATTGTGTAGGCTTTCGCTGAGCTTCTCAGGTTCAGTTCATGGCCACATCTTGATTTATGAAAAAATAATATTTTTTTTTTCTTTTTCTTTTTTTTCATCCACACTGGGAAACTGTAACTTGAACTTTTCCTACAGTAAACACAGTGTAAAGAACACTCACTAAACACTTGGGAAAATTCCATTGAAACTGAAGAAGTGTCATACCTCACTTAGTCATAGGGCTAAATCAGCCTTTGAATAGAGGCTACTGTAAACATGCTCTAGTAATGTCTAAAAAAGAAGCTTTGGAAAATTAAAGTCAACAACAAAAACAACAAAAGTCATCAATGTGCTAGTAACTTAAGAGCTTGCTGAAAAAATTAAAATCTTTAAAGTTAAATGAATAAATTGATATTCATCAGTGGATACCAAATATCCATTAAAATTTTTTTAGATATACAAAAAAAAACATGAAATTATATATATATATATATATATATATATATATATAATATATATAATATATAAATATATATATGTAAACATATATATAAATATATATAAATACATATATATATATTTCTAGAAATTTGTCCATTTCAACTAGGGTTCTTAATTTGTTGAGGGACAATTAATTGATCATAGAATTTTTTAATCAACTAAAATATTTTTTAATCTTTTTTAGTCCATTAAAATTGGTTGTAATATATCTTCTTTCATTTCCAAGTTTAAGTATTTGAGTATTATCTCTCTTTTTGGAGTATAATTAAAGTTTTGCCCATTTTGCTGTTCCTTTTAAAGAACTAACTCTAGGTTTTTTAAATTTTCTGTATGATTTTTTTTCTATTTCATTTATCTCTACTGCAGCATACAGTGATGCAAAAATATATTCAGATTTCTGAGTATGTGAAACACAGTTTATTTTATGTTATTATGTATTAATTATTGTATTATTTTTTATGAACAACTGTAAACTTACTTCTGCACCACTCTATGTATGATGATGTTCAAATGGTTTAATTTCCCTAAGAGTCTCACCCCTTATTTTTCTCAGAGCCTCAGATATTTTGCCCCCATGCACCTGTAGGACAGCAGACTCTCTCCAGATATAATGCACAGCACCTGTCATGGATTTTAGTGCCTTCAAATTGATTTCAGAACTATTTCACCATTCCCATCAATGCTCCAGGTCAGACAAGTCAGAAATAAGTTCCTAGAACAGCCCTAGTCAAGCCAGAACTTGCTCTATCCTTTTCATTCAGTCCCAAAGGAGGAGCCAGGAAATGGGAGGTTCCCTTCTGCCTGAATTTCACTGTCCCAGAGAGTGGCTGGAACAAAGGTGAGCAAAATTCCATAAATGTCTCTCTTATTTTGAATCTAGTTTTTTCTTGGCTAAACATGTGCTTGATTTCGCGCTTCTCAATTGGTTTTTAGTGCTCTCACAAAGCTATTTTTATGTATGTAATGTTCTTGATTTGGTGTTTCCACGGAGGAATGATGGGCTAGAGCTTCCTAGTCTCCATATTTATTACATCACTTCCCTGGTAAATTACTTTTAAAAACAACAGACATCCAATATACTATAGAAAACTAGATAATTGGCTTTGCAGTGGATAGAGCATTGACTCAGCATATGGACATCCCAGGTTCAATCCCCGGTCAGGGCACATGTGAGAACCGACCAGCTACTTCTCTGCTCCTCACTCTCCCACTTCTCTTTCCCTTCCTCTCCTGCAGCCAGTGGCTCGATTGGTTTGAGTGTCAGCCTGGGCGCTGAGGATAGATTACTTGGTCCAAGCATCAGCCCCAGACAAAGGTTGCCAGGTGGATCCCCATTGGACACATGCAGGAGTCTGTCTCTCTATCTTCCTTCCTCTCATTTAAAAAAAATAGAAAGAAAGGGAAAAAAAGAAAATTTAGTTATTTTAATTAATTAACTGAGTCAATATTATAAGACAAACTGGGCTACAAATGTTTACTTACTTTGGTAAAACAATTCAATTAAAATGAACAAGAATGTGATGGTGGGTGATGTCAGAGAAATGGCGCTGTGAGGAGCACGACCAACAAATCTCCCCAAAATTTCAACAAGTTCATCAACCAGAGACAGAAAAATCTATCCTTGGAGCGTCTGGGTGTCCCACACACTGAAAACAAAGGTATGATCGAGCGAAAAATTGACTAAATATATAATCAATCCTGAAGGAAATAAGACGGAGAAAGGAACACTCTGCCTTCCTCACTGACCTGAGCAAGGGCTGTTTTCACTTAGAACTGAGATAGAGTAGGGGGGGCTAAGGGTGTGGAGGAGGCTAGGCTGCTGAACGGATGTTCAAGCCAAGGAAAAAGTGTGCCTGTGGCGATTTAGCCCACGCGAGCTAACACCCGTGCCGGTCACTGGCAAGGATAGGCAAGCAGCAGCTGCCAGAGCCAAAGCGAACTTTTCTACGCCCCAGCTTCTCTGAGCAGGCGGAGATCCCCACCCAGCCATTCAAGTTAACAATCAAGCATTGGGGGAGGGGCGTGCGGGCAGCTTGCAGTCCTTCCTGGAGCAGATCAGCAGATCTGCTTACCTCCCAACTGACCTAAGTGGCCCTACTGACAAGATCTCTCTCAGTTCAGCGATCTAAGATAAGACGCGTGATGTTTTTTAGTGCCTCTTGCTAAAGGGGTGGGGGCAACTTCTGATTGGCAAAGCTTTCATATTCAGGGATATACGCTAAAAAGTGGGACTTGGCAGCAGTTAAGACCTCCTGTACTGTACGCAGCGACTAGGGCACCTTCTTCCTAGCCAAAACAGGTTACAAAGTGCAAAAAGTCTGGGGAGACTGGCCCCACAGAGTGCTAGGCGTGCTGAACAGGCCTGGAGGCTCAGAGAAAGTCACCTTGAGAACAATTGGCTCCAAACCTCGTCTGATTACGCTGGTGGCTCTGACTGACAGAGCCTTACCCAGAGCCCTGTGCTGAGTAGGGATAGAGGGGGAATTTGCCAGCTCTTTGAGCCTCTGTTGTGCAGATAAAATATATTATGCTCACTTTGTTAAAGATGGTGCTGCCCACGTGGAGGCCATTGCCCAGATGATATTAATGTGTGTCTCTGTGGGCTGAGGGCAGGCAGGATCCTTGGAGCCTGGGGCTTGGTTTGGGGATTAAGCCTTTCCCACCTTTTTTGATGTGGAATGGTGCAATCCCATTTTGCCCCAGATAAGTGACTGTATTAGAAACTTCCCTATTTTGTATATTGGATTAAAGGTTTGGATTTCTACACCATAAAATAGGGGCAGAATAGGAGCTTGCTCTCTTGGTTCCTGAGATTAGCATTAGAGAGCAGAGAAAGGCCACATGGAGGCCAGGAGAAGCAGCCAAGATGGCGGAGTGCTGAGTGAGAAGTCAGTTAGTGCAGAGTTTGTGTATAGAGAAGGAAGGAGATGGGGAACAGAGGTGAATAAGTCTGGTGAGCTAGAAACCTTTGATTTTAGGAAACTCGGATAAGTCAGTAGCTTTGTGAGCACTGAATATGAGTGGGTTTGGAGCCTGTTGGGCAGATAAAATATATTATGCTCACTTTGTTAAAGATGGCGCTGCCCACGAGGAGGCCGTTGCCCAGGTGATATTAATGTGTGTTGGGGTGGGCTAAAGGCAGGCAGAATCCTTGTAGCCTGGGGCTTGGTTTTGGGATTAAGCCTTTCCCACCCTTTTTGATGTGGGGTGGTACAATCCCATCTTGACTCAGATAGGTGACTTTGTATTAGAGATTTCCCTATTGTGTATATTGGATTAAAGGTTTAGATTTCCACACTATAAAATGGGGACAGAACGGGAGCTTGCGCTCTTGGTTCCTGAGATTAATATTAGAGGAGAGAGCAGAGAGCATAGAGCAGAGAAAGGCCACATGGAGGAGGCCAGGAGAAGCAGCCAAGATGGTGGACTGTTGAGTGATAAGCCAGTTAGTGCAGAGTTTGTGCAGAGAGAAGGAAGGAGATGGGGAACAGAGGTGAATAAGTCTGGTGAACTAGAAACCTTTGATTTTAGAAAACTCGGATAAGTCAGTAGCTTTGTGAGCACTGAATGTGAGTGGGTTTTGGAGCCCAGTGTGTTTTTACTTGCCTGCCGCGTACAAGATAGAATTAAAGATGACAGCCCATCAGTTTTTGGCTATGTTGTTTCTTTACTGACTGTCCGAATCCAATGCAAACCTGCATGGGCCAGGCTGCTGTGATGGCAGCCCTGGCTGGTGGCTTTCCAGAGCCCAGTGTGTGTTTTTACTTGCCCACCTGATGCAAGCTAGGATTAAAGAAGATGGCCCATCAGTTTTTGGCTCCATTGTTTCTTTACCGACTGTCTGAATCCAATGCGAACCTGCATGAGCCAGGCTGCTATATTAGTGGCCCTGGCTACTGGCTTTACAGCCTCTTACTCTTCAGGCAGAGGCAGCGGCAGCCTCATAGATGGATCATCAGGCTGCTAAATAAGGAAGGAGAGACTAGGAGAGAGGTTCCGGGAAAATGGACTCTCTCATTGTCGGAGCCTGCAAACGCTAACAAGCCTTGACTACCAACAAGATTGAAGCCTAATATATGACATTGCCGAAGAGTCTCATCAACTGCAAATCTCTACCTAAGCGTGCCTCAGGGGCAGAGCCTGGGGTACAGAGTCACAGACCAGGAAGAGAGAGAAAAAAGAAAAAGGAAGAAGTTAACCTCTCAAAATCTAAAAAAATCCACAGACTATATAACTTGTTCCACTATTTTTTTTTTGTTTCTTTCATCTTCTTGCCTTTATTATTAGTATTATTATTATTTCTTTTTTCTCTGCCTTGGTCTTTTTATTCTCTGCCCATCTTATTATTTTTTTCTTTTTGAACTACACTACCCATAAATGTTACATTTCCCATTTTCTTTCTTAACTTCTACCTTTCTCTCTGTTGGGCAGATAAAATGTATTATGCTCACTTTGTTAAAGATGGCCCTGCCCACGTGGAGGCCATTGCCCAGGTGATATTAATGTGTGTCTCTGTTGGCTGTGGGCAGGCTGGATCCTTGTAGCCTGGGGCTTGGTTTTAGGATTAAGCCTTTCTTACCCGTTTTGATGTGGGGTGGTACAATCCCATCATGCCCCAGATAAGTGACTTTGTATTAGAAACTTCCCTATTTTGTACATTGGATTAAAGGTTATGAATCTACACTATAAAGTGGGGCAGAACAGGAGCTTGCTCTCTTGGTTCCTGAGATTATCATTAGAGGAGAGAGCAGAGAGGAGAGCAGAGAAAGGCCACGTGGAGGAGGCCAGGAGAAGCAACCAAGATGGCAGAGTGTTGAGTGATAAGCCAGTTTGTGCAGAGTTTGTGCAGGGAGAAGGAAGGAGATGGGAAACAGAGGTAAATAAGTCTGGTGAACTAGAAACCTTTGGTTCTAGGAAACTTGGATAAGTCAGTAGTTTTGTGAGCACTGAATGTGAGTAGGTTTTGGAGCCCAGTGTGTGTTTTTACTTGCCCACCGGGTGCAAGCTAGGATTAGACATGATGGCCCACCAGTTCTTGGCTCCATTGTTTCTTTACCATCTGTCTAAATCCAATGCGAACCTGCATGGGCCAGGCTGCTGTGATGGCGGCCCTGGCTACTGGCTCTACACTCTCCATAAGGGTTATACTCCAAAACCCTTAACTCTCTCTCTTTTTGTTTTTTTTCTTTCTTCTTTCCTTTTCCCCTTTTTCTTTTTTCTCCCACTCTATTAGTTTCTTCTTTTCTCCTTTTACTTTTCCTCTCATTCAATTCTCAATCAGGAACAAATTATTTTATTTGGGACTTATTTTTTTGTGTGGCATTTTGGGTGCTTTTTACTTAGCTTTTTAACTCGTTAGCATTCCTCGCAACCCTGGCTCTCCATTCTATCTAGTTTTTGCTCCACTTAATACAATATTAATTTTTTTTTCCTTTTTCCTGTTTCACTCTTATCTCTCTCATTCTATCTCTTAGTCAACCATAACTTACAAACAAATAATTTTATACTCGACCCAAATTTTTTCCTTTCTTGCATTTTGTGGGTCCCTACCTCCTTTTATGCCCCTTGAACACTTCACCCCAACTCAGGCCCTCCATTATAGGAAGATTTTGTTCCATTTAGCATAATATAATTCATAGTTCATCAAGTTATTTTACTAAGAAGGAGGGGAGAGGAGGGAAAGAAAAGAAAAAAAAAGAGAAGTAATAAATTATCATTATCTTTTATCCAAATTTTTTTTCTTTTTTTACCTTTTATTCTTTATTAATTCTCATTAGTGCTATCAACAAGACCACCCACAGATGCAATTAAAAAAAAGAAAATCGAATACCATGGACACACAAGATAGAGAAGTTGCACAGATAGATGTGGAAAAATCTATGTAGAAAAACTTTAATATATTAGAAACCTTGGAGCTAAATGACAGAGAATTTAAAATAAAAATCCTAAAAATACTCAGACATATACAAGAAAACAAAGAAAGGCAATTTAGGGAGCTCAAAAAACAACTCCACAAACACAGACAATATATTACCAAGGAAATTGAAACTATAAAAACAAATCAAACAGAAATAAAAAACTCAATTCATGAAATGAAAAACAAGGTAACAAGCTTAGCTAATAGAAAAGGCAAGATAGAAGGTAGGATTAGTGACACAGAAAACAAAAAACTTGAGACACAACAGAGAGAAGAAGAGAGAGATTCAAAAATTAAAAAAAAAAATGAGAAAGCCCTCCAGGAATTGTCTGAATCCATCAATAAGAATAACATAAGAATAATAGGTATATCAGAGGGAGAAGAAAAAAATAATGGAATGGAAAATATATTCAAACAAATAATAGATGAGAACTTCCCAAGCCTGTGCAAAGAACTAAAGCCTCAAATTCAAGAAGCAAACAGAACACTGAGTTTTCTTAACCCCAACAAACCTACTCCAAGGTACATCATAATGAAATTGGCACAAACCAATGACAAAGAAAAAATTCTCAAGGCAGCCAGGGAAAAGAAGAATACAACATATAAAGGAAGGCCTACTAGATTATCATCAGATTTCTCAGCAGATACTCTACAAGCTAGAAGAGAGTGGGCCCCAATATTTAAAGTACTGAAAGAGAGGAACTTTCAGCCAAGAATACTATACCCATCAAAGCTATTATTCAAATATGAAGGAGAAATAAGAACATTCACAAATACAGAAAAGATGAGGGAATTTATCATCAGAAAACCCCCACTCCAGGAAATACTAAAGGGGGTTTTACAACCAGATACAAAGAACAAAACAAAACAAAACCACAAGTAAAAGCTCCACCAAGAACACAATAAAACAAAATGTAAACTGTGACAACAGAAACAAAAAAAAGGGGGGGGGGAGAGGATGGAGATTAACAGTAGCAAAGGATGATGAAGTGCAGAAGCACCCATAAGATAGGGTACTACAATGAATATGGTAGGTATCCTTTTCATTACTTAATGGTAACCACCTTGAAAAAAACACCACAGAAGCACATGACTTAAAAAAGGTAGCAACAGAGGAAAGAAGTATGGATACAAACAAACAAAAACAAATAATAGAAAAACAAAAGAGAATAATCAAACAAGATACAATACAACAGAAAGCAATTTATAAAATGACAATAGGAAACCCACAAGTGTCAATAATTACACTAAATGTAAATGGATTAAACTCACCAATAAAAAGACACAGAGCAGCAGATTGGATTAAAAAAGAAAATCCAACTATATGCTGCCTAAAAGAAACACATCTAAGCAACAAAGATAAAAGCAAATTCAAAGTGAAAGGCTGGAAAACAATACTCCAAATAACATAAAAAAAGCAGGTGTAGTAATACTCATATCTAATTATGCTGAAAATAAGACAGCAAAAGTACTCAGAGACAAAAATGTTCATTTCATAATGATTAAGGGGACATTGAATCAAGAAGACATAACAATTCTTAATATATATGCATCAAACGAAGGAGCAAAAAATATATAAGACAGCTACTTATTGACTTAAAAACAAAAACTTACAAAAATACAATCATACTTGGAGACCTCAATACACCGCTGATGGCTCTAGATTATTCATCCAAACAGGAAATCAATAAAGTTATATTGGCGTTAAATGAAACACTAGAGCACCTGGATATGATAGACATCTACAGGACACTTCATCCCAAAGCGACAGAGTATACATTTTTCTCTAGTGTACATGGAACATTCTCAAGAATTGACCATATGTTGGGCCACAAAAATAACATCAGCAAATTCAGAAAAATTGAAATTGTACCAAGCATATTTTCTGATCATAAAGCGTTGAAACTAGAATTCAATGGCAAAAAAGAGGATAAACCCCCACAAAAATGTGGAAACTAAACAACATACTTTTAAAAAATGAATGGGTCAAAGAAGAAATAAGCTCAGAGATCAAAAGATATATACAGACAAATGAAAATGACAATACGACATATCAGAATCTCTGGGATGCAGCAAAGGCAGTAATAAGAGGGAAGTTCATGTCACTTCAGGCCTATATGAACAAACAAGAGAGAACCCAAGTGAACCACTTAACTTCACACCTTAAAGCACTGGAAAAAGAAGAAAAAAGACAACCCAAAACGAGCCGAAGAAAGGAAATAATAAAAATAAGAGCAGAAATAAATGAAATAGAGAACAGAAAAACTATAGAAAAAATTAATAAAACAAGGAGCTGGTTCTTTGAAAAGATCAACAAAATTGACAAACCCTTGGCAAGACTCACCAAGGAAAAAAGAGAAAGGACTCATATAAACAAAATCCAAAATGAAAGAGGCGAAATCACCACAGACATTGTAGATATACAAAGAATTATTGTAGAATAATATGAAAAACTATATGCCATCAAATTCAACAATCTAGAAGAAATCGATAAATTCCTAGAACAATACAACCTTCCTAGACTGAGTCATGAAGAAGCAGAAAGCTTAAACAGACCAATCAGCAGGGAGGAAATAGAAAAAACTACTAAAAACCTCCCCAAAAATAAAAGTCCAGGCCCAGACGGTTATACTAGTGAATTCTTTCAAACATTGAAAGATGACTTGGTTCCTATTCTACTCAAAGTCTTCCAAAAAATTGAAGAAGTAATACTTGCAAACACATTTTATGAGACCAACATAACCCTCATACCGAAACCGGGCAAGGACAGCACAAAAAAACAAACAAACAAAAAAACTACAGACCAATATCTCTAATGAATTCAGATGCTAAAATACTAAACAAAATACTAGCAAATCGAATACAACAACATATTAAAAAAATAATACATCATAATAAAGTGGGATTCATTCCAGAATCTCAAGGATGTTTCAACATACATAAAACGGTAATGTAATACACCATATCAACAAAACAAAGAACAAAAAACACAGGATCTTATCAGTAGATGCAGAAAAGGCATTCGATAAAATACAACATAAAATTGTTTATGTTTAAGACACTCAACAAAATGTGTGTAGAAGGAAAATATCTCAACACAATAAAGGCCATATATGATAAACCATCAGCCAACATCATACAAAATGGCATAAAACTGAGGACTTTTTCCCTTAAATTAGGAACAAGACAGGGTTGTCCACTCTCTCCCCTCTTATATAACGTGGTGCTAGAAGTTCTGGCCAGAGCAATCAGACAAGAGAAAGAAATAAAAGTCATCCATATCGGAAAAGAAGAAGTAAAGGTATCACTTTTTACAGATGATATAATCCTATACATCAAAACCCCCAAAGACTCCACAAAAAGACTACTGGAAATAATAAACCAATACAGTATGGTTGCTGGGTACAAAATTAATATACAAAAGTCCACAGCCTTTCTATATGCCAACAATAAAATATTAGAAAACTAATTCAAAAAAATAATCCCCTTTACAATTGCAACAAGAAAAATAAAATACCTAGGAATACACATAACAAAGAATGTAAAGGACCTATATAATGAAAACTACAAACCATTGTTAAGGGAAATAAAAAAAAGATAAAATGATATGGAAAAAATATTCCTTGTTCTTGGATAAAAAGGATAAATATAATCAAAATGGCCATATTCCCCAAAGCAATTTACACATTTAATGCAATTCTCATCAAAATTCCAATGACATTTTTTAAAGAAATGGAACAAAATATCATCAGATTTATATGGAACTATAAAAAACCCCGAATAGCCCAAGCAATCCTAAGGAAAAAGAATGAAGCTGGGGGCATTACAATACCTGACTTCAAACTATATTATAGGGCTACGACAATCAAAACAGCATAGTATTGGCAGAAAAATAGACACGCAGACCAATGAAACAGAATAGAAAGTCCAGAAATAAAAACACATATATATGGTCAAATAATTTCTGATAAAGGGGCCAACAACACACAATGGAAAAAGAAAGCCTGTTCAACAAATGATGCTGGGAAAACTGGAAAGCCACATGGAAAAGAATGAAACTCGACTACAGCTTGTCCCCTTGTACTAAAATTAATTCAACATGGTTCAAAGACCTAAATATAAGACCTGAAACAATAAAGTACATAGAAGAAGACATAGGTACTAAACTCATGGACCTGGGTTTTAAAGAGCATTTTATGACTTTGACTCCAAAGGCAAGAGAAGTGAAGGCAAAGATAAATGAATGGGACTACATCAGACTAAGAAGTTTTTGCTCAGCAAATGAAACTGACCACAAAATAAACAGACAGCCAACTAAAGCTGTGGAGAATAAGGAACCCTCATTCACTGTTGGTGGGAATGTAAAGTAGTACAACCATTATGAAAGAAAGTATGGTGATTCCTCAAAAAACTGAAAATAGAACTACCTTATGAACCAGCTATCCCTCTACTGGGTATATACCAAAAAAACTCAGAAACATTTATACGTAAAGACACATGTAGCCCCATGTTCATTGCAGCATTGTACACAGTGGCCAAGACATGGTAACAACCAAAAAGCCCTTCAATAGAAGACTGGATAAAGAAGATGTGGCACATATACACTATGGAATACTACTCAGCCATAAGAAATGATGACATTGGATCATTTACAAAAAAATGGTGGGATGTTGATAACATTATACGGAGTGAAATAAGTAGATCAGAAAAAAACAAGAACTGCATGATTCTATACATTGGTGGGATATAAAAACGAGACTAAGAAACATGGACAATAGTGTGGTGGTTACGGGGGGAGGGGGAGGGAAGGAGGGAGAGGGGAAAGGGGAGGGGAGGGCACAAAGAAAACTAGATAGAGGGTGACGGAGGACAATATGACTTTGGGCGATGGGTATGCAACATAATTGAATGACAAGATAACCTGGACATATTTTCTTTGAATATATGTACCCTGATTTACTGATGTCACCCCATTAAAATTAATAAAAATTTATTTATAAAAAAAGAGAATGTTATGGTAATGGGGGGATGGGGGTTGGGAGGGTGGGAGGAAGGAGAAAGGGCGTGGGGGGAGGGGAGGGGAAGTGTACAAAGTAAACCAGGTAAAAGTTGACGGAAGACAATTTGACTTTGAATGAGGGATATGCAACATAATCAAATGTCAAAATTATCTGGAGATGTTTCCTCTGAATATATGTACCCTGCTTTATCAATGTCACTGCATTAAAATTAATAAAAAAATACTATGGCAAAAAAAAATATTTAGTCTGAAATATTTATAATTATCTTAATGGCTCCTTGAGAAGATTGCTAATTCAAATTATTTTTTTCAAATAGACAATGCTGTCATTTTTTCCTCTCTGATGACATGTTAACATTTAAAATACCCCAAGCTCCAAATTTAACTCCCTGAAATTATTAAGAATATTCATCATTGCCCTGCCCAGATAGCTCAGTTGGTTAGCAGTGGTTCCAAACCCCCGGGCCATGGACCAGTACTGGTCTGTGAGCCATTTGGTACTGGTCTACAGAGAAAAAATAAATAACTTACATTATTTCCATTTTATTTATATGTAAGTGTGAATGATGTTTTATTTTTTTTAAATGACCAGATTCCCTCTGTTACATCCGTCTAAGACTCACTCTTGATGCTTGTCTCGGTCACGTGATACATTTATCTGTCCCACCCTAAAGGCTGGTCCATGAAAATATTTTTCTGACATTAAACTGGTCTGTGGCCCAAAAAAGGTTGGGGACCACTGGGTTAGAGCATCAGCCAGACAGGCAGAGGTTGCTGGTATGATTCCTGGTCAGGGCACACACAGGAACAGCTCAATGTTCCTGTCTCTCTCTTTCTCTCTCCCTTCCTGTCTCACTGAAATCTAAATAAAAATAAAAAATAAAAAAAGAATAGTCATAATTGTCAACTCAGTGTAATTTAAATGAGTATTTTATTTTTGTTTGGTTATTTGTCCTACTATGTATGGGTTAGATAGAACTAATTGTAGGGCTCTAGTTAAGATTTTATAGTATATTTTTCAATTTTTTTTTTCTTAAATGAGAAGAAGGGAGGCAGAGAGACAGACTCCTGCATGTGTCCCAACTGGAATATACCTAGTAAGTCCCATACTATAAGATGCTCTGTCCATCTGGGGCCATTGCTCTGCTGTTTGGCAACTGAGCTATTTTAGCACCTGAGGTGAAGCCATGGAGCCATCCTCAGCTCCTGGGGCCAACTTCTTAAGCTATTCGAGCCATGGCTACAGGATGAGAAGAGAGAGATAGAGAGAAAGAAGTGAGAGAGGGAGGGGTGGAGAAGCAGATCGTCACTTCTCCTGTATGCCATGACCTGGAATTGAACCCAGGACTTCCACATGCTGGGCTGGTTCTCTACCACTGAGCCAACCGGCCCAGACACATTTTCAATTTTATATTGTGCATAATTTAGTTGTGTTCTAAGTTGTAACAGGGAAAATAGCATACTATCATCAAAGTGACACTGATTAACTTATCTTAAGAGAGTTCTTTGCATTTTCCATGCCACATTAAAAATATCCCTTTTCCAGTATTAAGCTTAGTATGGACCTGTTTACTATATCTTGCAGCTGTTCCTCTTATTAACTTTGTTCATGTTGTCTTTGCTGCCTGGGTTTCCTTGATTTCCACAAATTTTAAGGTACAGTGCAGGTGTCATATCCCACAGGAAACTTTTTCTGACCCTCTGAACTTTTCTCTCCACACAGACCATATCTTCTCCCCAAATACCTCAGGTATACTTTTTAAGATTAAATGAACCTACATGAAAAATATATAGATTTATAAATATCTACTTATCATAATCTCATTTTTAAGAGGATATATTTTGTATTTAGAAAGAATCTGTGACCACAGTGATTAGTACAATTTCAGGCGTGCAATAGAATAATAGACAGTATTTATTATATTAATTCATCTATTTGTTTACTTTTCAGAGTATTTATAATAATAATTCATTGAAGCATTTTCCTACACTTACATTTGATTTACTGTTTTGAAACTATACATCAAGTACTAATTTTTTACTAAAATTGTTCTTTCTGTGGTAACAATATTCTTTCTCTGGAAATAGGAGATATTTTAAAAGCATGACCATTCAATTATTATCTTTTGTTTCTCTTTAATGATATTGTAGTTATATAAACAGGTGTGACAGGTTCGACTTGTGACATTTCTTTTCCTTTCTTTTGTGACAGAGATAAAGAGAGAGACAGAGGGACAGAGAGGGGCAGACAGACAGGAAGGGAGAGATGAGAAGCATCAATTCTTTGTTGCGGCTCTTTGTTGCTGTTCTTTAGTTGTCATTGATTACTTTCTCATATGTGCCTTGACCAAGGGGCTACAGCAGAGTAAGTGACCCCTTTCTCAATTCAGCGACCTTGGGCTCACGCTAGTGACAATAGGGTCATTGACAATAGGGTCATTGACAATAGGGTCTATGATCCCACACTCAAGCCAGTGACCCCACGCTCAAGTTGGTGAGCCCAAAGTCAAACTGGATGAGCCCGTGCTTAAGCCAGTGACCTCAGGGTTTCAAACCTGGGTCTTCTACATCTCAGTCCAATGCTCTATCCACTGTGGCACTGCCTGGTTAGGCTATTTTTATTTTTAAAAAAATTTTATAGATTTCATTTATTGATTTTTAGAGACAGAAAGAGAAAATGGGTGGAGAAATGGAAATCGTCAATTCACTCGTAATAGTTACTTCTTGTATGTGCCTTGACCAGGTAAAACCAGGGTTTTGAACTGGCAACCTGAGCATTACAGGTCAACACTTTATCCGGTGAGCCACCACAGTTCAAGCATTTTTTATTTTTATTTTTTAATAGATTTTATTTATTTATTTTTAGAGAGAGAGAGAGAGAGAGAGAGAGTGGGGATAGAAGTGGGATGACCTGTGACATTTAAAATAATGCTTTCACCTCTATCCAAATATAAAAATCAGTATTTTAAAATGTTACATTTAGTAAAGCACATAAATTAGTGAGAGGATCTCTCTGCTTTATTGGCTAATTTCAACATAGATATGCTTTGACTACTCAATTTAAAAATAATATTTGTTACAGTTCTCTGAGCATTACATATAATTTACCTTCTTTGCTATGGCAAGTATTTCCAGAATCTCAGGTGGATGTATTTGGAGAAAAAGTTGACCATACTATGCTTATTAATACCTCTGCAAAGCCCATTTTTCTTATATTAAGGTCAATAGCAGATTTTGACAGGTTAAAAAATAGTGTTGGCACTATCTTAAACAATTAAATATATGTATGTGTGTGTGTGTGTGTGTGTGTGTGTATATATATATATATATTATAACTAGTGTGAAAATATAAAAGAATCAGAACATGAATCCAAAAATCTAACTTGAGTCATAAAAGTATAATCATGATAAAAAAAACCTGCTCTTATTCAAAATACAGCATGAGAAATGCCTAAAAAGTACAATTTTACACTGCTCTACACTTTTTATTGTACATAGTACATGCCCAGGAGTTTAAATCTATAATAATTTCCCCCTTTCTTCTCTCATAACTTTGGGAGAACAATGTTATATGTTTTGCTTTATGCTTCTAATTTTCAAAGATGTTAAGTAAAATAGTAGATACTTGAAATTAAAACTTTTTTGAAGTACTATTCTCCTGTACTTGACATATATGAGGAATTAATTAAGCACATACTCATAAGCAAACACTCAATTCGGGCTTGACATAGAAATCATGCATAAATTACTCATAAAGAAAAATTTCTTAAAAGGGCAAAGACAGACACTTGTAAAAAATTTACATAGTGGTAATTTTCTTTACGAAAGTGATGATCTACTTTTTAAAAAAGTATTTAATTGGTCTTTGTACAACAAAAGAAAATAATTCCATAGCTATGACTTGAAAACAGCCATCATATAAGTTAATGAAGCCAACTTTCTTTTAGCAAAATAAAAAAGAAAACCTTTTATCTATTTGTCTTATGAGGACTTGAAATCATGTTAGATACTTGATCTTGACTAATAATTGTATTTCCTTGAGAATTTATTTATTTTATTTCCTTATATTATGAAATTCTAATTATGTAGGCATTTGAAATTTGAGACATTTTAAAATAATACATCTCTAAAGATTCAAAACATTAATGCTTTTAAGTGATTAAATTTTTTTAAATGTTCATTAACCTAAGCATCTTCAAATATTTTAGTTTTTAATTTATAGCACAGCCATTCCTCTGACTGTTTTGTTTAAATAAAAAATGTTCTACAAACCCTGACTTTCTTTTACAAATACAAACAATAATCCTATATGTATAATCAAATTTAAAAGAACAAATATAACTGATTTGAAGAATCATTATTTGCAGGCTATAAGAACTGAGCCTTGAGTTACTGGAGCTCATGGTCTGTGTTCCATGTGAGAAAAATCCAATCCTCACACCTCAGAGAAAACTGCAGGTGCTACACCAGCACACTGCTATCAGCACATCAGCTGCTTTGTGTCAATTCTTCCTGATCACTGCTCTCAAATAACAAGGCTCTTCTAAGAGCCAAACTGCACAGCAGCATGTCATGCACTATTGGAGCTCATTTTCACTCTCAGAGCTCAAATACTTCACCGTTAGAGAAATCTATGGATGGTGCATCTCGAGTGAATAACCAATACTCTTGATGAAAAGGAGGCTTCAGTATTCATTTCCTCTGGAAGAGATTTAATGCTTGGGGAGAAACAATTTCACTCAAACTTTTTAAGATATTAGAATTAGTTGAACTTATCACCTTATTTCTTTTATAAGATTAGCTATTTCTTATTATGCTTCTGCCTATACATCTTTTGCTTCACATGCTTGGACATGATTCCTATTCTGCTGAGCTTTAAAAAGATGTACTCTTTAGGTTATTTGAGTGATATCAAGCCCAGTGCCATGTGTCATTAGTCATATTGAAAATGTGGGGGAAATAAATTTGAACTTCTACTAATACTATTTTAAACTTATAGCATTACATTTATTTAAAAATGTGACTTGATAGATAACAATGTTCTTCCTCCTACAAAATATGTTACCTATAAAAACCCAGGGAAAATTTATACTCCATTATGTCTATTTGAAAACTATAAATCAGACATAAGCTTTTTTCCTCCAAAACTTCATGTATGCATTGTGTGGGAAATCACAAAAATTTTAGGTGTGATACTTACTTTTAGTGATTATTTGGACAAAAATTTTGAAATATGCACATGTAAAGGAAATATAAGAATTTGATTAATACATTTTTCTGACCTGACCTCTGGTGGCGCAGTGGATAAAGCGTCAACCTGGGACGCTGAGGTCGCTGGTTCAAAACCCCAGGCTTGCCGGGTCATGGCACATGTGAGAGTTGATACTTCATGTTCCTCCCCCGTTCTCTCTCTTGTTTTCTCCCTCTCTCTCCTATCTAATATGAATAAATAAAATCTCAAAAAAAGTACATTTTTCTGTTTGAGTTTAAAACTAAGCACTTAGCATCAAAATAGGTGGCTCATATTTTATTATTCTACTTTAATTTATGGTTTAAAAACAAAGTGAATATATCAGAACTACAAATGAACATAGTACTGTAATATATATTCCAATGAGGCATAAAATGAAAGCAAAGGGCTGTGGGAGCTCCACTTCTACAATGTCAGACTGTGAAGCTGCATGGACTCATTCCACATTAAAACAACCAGAACTGGTGGAAATTATTTAAAAAAACACACACACACAAAAACATAACAACTGAAATTTCTGATGTATGTCCTAAAGACATAGTATACTGCATAGAGAAAATTAAGAAAGATTTAGTCAAGAAAATTTTAATTTTGGCAAGAAGAGCAAAAGTCTGAGGGATGGGAGCCATGTCTCCTTCCACCCTCTTTTTTAGCTCAACATGGTGGAAGCTTTACTCTAAGTGGGTGTGGCTCAGAATATAAATTTTCCAACCCCCTTTGCTGCCAATCAAAGACTGTGGAATACTAGAAGGGGCAGGTCATGAGCTTTTCTCAGATCATACTTGAAAAGGCTAAATCATGGTGACTGCAGTTCAAGATAGATGCTACCTATTCCATCTAATTTTCAATGAATAGATTGGAGAGTCTGCCCCAAGGATACTAGGTCAAATAAACATAAGCCCCCATCTCTCCTTCCCAAGGCAACTCATAAATCAATGTTGCATCCTGGAAAAGGCAAGCAGGGTAGTCCTGAGGCTACTGCCCCCACATAGCCTTCTGCTAATTAAGTAAGCTGTCATTCCAAGAGAAGTGGGACATTATCAATATTCCCAGTTCCTGAGAAGTGACTCAGAGATTTTGCCCAGGGTAAAAGACAGTCTATATAGAAAGACGATGCTCTAAATTTCTCTCAAAAGGGTTGACTTTATTTGAAACGGAGTGTGCAAAAGTTCAAACTTTTCAAGTCTGCCCTTGAAAACAATGGATATTTTTGATGTACACAATGAAGGAGTAGTGTTGGTAGGTCTACATGGCTGACCAATTATTTTCAATTGCAAATGGGCTCAAATATAATAGAATTCACTTATAAAGAAAATCACATCTCAGATAAGTGTCAAAAATCATAAAAAACAATAGAACAGTCCAGCAAGAATTAACAGACACTAAAAAATTGATGTGTTAATAACAAGGTCAAAAAGCTTATCAGTGAAATTAAGAGAAAAGCTAGTCAAATAGAACACTACTAAAACATTGTCATTCAGGGTGATTGTTACACATGCTTAAGGTTAAAACCTTTCAAGGAGCAACATTAAATACTTTACACTGCTGGGGAAATAAACATCATTGAAATATTACAAGCATTAAGTAAACAACTATCAACAAAATTTGCACCAAGGAAAAGGATCAGTGTTGCTATATTATATTATTTAAAATGTGTGCACTTTTCAACAGCAAAAATTAAGACACTCGCAAGAAAATAAGAAACTAAGGCCTATAAAAAGGAAAACAAATAAGACAACAGAAACTTCCTGTGAGAGGATTCAAATTTCTCATAAAAACTTCAAAGTCATTATCAAAAAGTGTAATGAATTAAAGGAAACCATTCTTAAAGAAATAAGACATAATGAAATGTTGTATAAATTCAGATTATCAATAAAAAAGATAAAAATATTAAAATAAGTAAATAAAAATTCTAACACTGGCAAGTAAAATGACTGCAATTAAAAATATTTAAAGGAACCCATTGAAGTTTTGAACTAAAATAAAAAGGATTACCATACTTGAAAATAAAACCAATAGAAATTATGTAATCCAAAGTATTATATATATATATATATATATATATATATATATATATATATATATATTAAAGAAAAATGACCAGAGGCTTAGAAAAATGAAGGACACTATTAATTGAACTAATATACACATAATTAGAGTCTTGGGACAAGAGAAGAGAGAGAAAAGAACAAAAAATTCAAAGAAAGAGTAGTTGGAAAAAATAGTCTCCAAATAATGAAAAATATTAATATACAAAACTAGAAAGCTCAAACAACTCCAAAGAAAATAGCCTCAAAGAAATTCACACCTTATTCATATAGTAAACATTCTGAAGGCTAATAACAGAAAGAAAATTTTGGAAGCATAAAGTGAAAAACTGACTATAAATATCTCACTCCCATAAACCAAATCCATCTAAAAAACAATGGAGTTCTGAAAGGGATTGAGTTTGAAAAACACTGGAAGAAAAAGTGAGGGAACACTCTAAACCAAATGGTGACACAGGAGGCTCCTGAATTTCTCTCCAACCACAGACACACTGAACATACAGCTACATATGCAGCAATTCACTCAGAAAGAAATTAAGAAAATAGTTCACTGACTCTTACACATCAAGTGACTGAAAAAATTCCTACATTAAAATGGGTAAGAAAGCTTGAAATACACTCTCACCACAAACCCCACACCTTGCCATATAATTCCCAACTTTCATTTTCTCTGAAGAGGAAAGGGTTTAGACTATACATCTATTCTTTCCTTTTTTTTCCTTTTAAGCAAAGTAAGGGAGATAGACAGACTCTCACATGCACTCCAACGAGAATCCAACAGGCAACTCCCATCTAGTGCAGATGCTGAAATAAACAGAGCTAACTTTCACACTCGTGGCTGACTGTTTGGTCCAATCAAGCCACTGACTACAGGAGGGGAAGAGGAAGAGAGGAGGAAGAGGGAAGTGGAGAGAAGCAGATGGTTGCTTTTCACATGTGCCCTGACCAGGAATTTAACCCAGGACTGTCGCACTCAGGACAGATGCTCTATCCACTGAGCCAGGGGCTGGACCACCCATCTAACACCTCAACTTTTAAGGTTATTGTTCAAGGGACAGAGTCTCAAAACACCTAAATCTTTTTTTTTTTATAATTTTTTTTTAATTTTATTTATTCATTTTAGAGAGGAGAGAGAGAGAGAGAGACAGAGACAGTGGGGAGGAGCTGGAAGCATCAACTCCCATATGTGCCTTGACCAGGCAAGCCCAGGGTTTCGAACCGGCGACCTCAGCATTTCCAGGTCAACGCTCTATCCACTGTGCCACCACAGGTCAGGCTCAAAACACCTAGATCTTAAAGCTAATCCTGTGTTCACAAGTCTCACAGGATTACAGCAAACAAAAAGCAGTTATTAACATGCATGCAAGTATTTGCCATGGCTCTTCTTCCAGGACTCAGTGCAGAGGCAGTAAGCAACAACACCTATCTCTCAATCTTTCCCTAGAAGGGGATTGACTGCATTACTTTACAAGCTGCTGCCTGGGGGTTCAGTCTCTAATTTGCATGAATCTAAGTGCTAAATGTGGTCTTCCCTGGAGCTCAAAAGAGATGGTTGATACTTCCTCAATATTTTCCTTCTGTCTTGCTTCAAAAATAAAAAAGTCACCAGCATCTCCCTGGAAAGAACTTATTTCAAAAACTTAGCACCCCAAATTTTATGGCTGCTGTCTAAAAGATGAACTTACAAATCACCTAATTGGGATAGCCAAAGGACTTGCCTTTATGAGTTCCACAAGATTATAACAAAATAGAAAATTTTAAAAGATGTAGAAACAAATGTTACAATTGTACACCCAGATTAATTCCAGGAGGACCAGGCAAAAATGCCCATCTCCCAGTTTCTCTTGGAAGGGGGTGTGACTACCTAATTTTTCAACTGCTATCTGAGGGTCTAACCCTTAATGATTTTAGGTGCTGACTGAAATCTTTCCCTTTGGGCCACTGACTGGGCTTAGCATACTCTCAACTATGGTGAGTGTGAGAACAAAGACAAACGTTTGGATAGCCATCCACATTAGAGAGGCCATCAGGAACTTGGGTTGGAGTAATTGATAAGGTTGATCTCTTCTTTTTTTGAGAAAGAGAGACTAAGAGAGAGAGACAGAAAGGCAAGAAGGGAGAAAGATGAGAAGCATCAACTCATACATAAGTCAATTTAGTTGTTCACTGATTGCTTCTCATACGTGCCTTAATTGGGGGAGGGGGTCTCCAGCTGAGCCAGGGACCCTTTGCTCAAACCAGCAACCTTGGGCTCAAACTGGAGACCTTGTGTTTTAAGCCAGTGACCTTTGGGTACAAACTAGTGACCATGGGGTCATGTCTATGATTCCACACTCAAGCTGACAACCACATGCTCAAGATGGTGACCTTACACTCAAGCTGGATGATCCTGCACTCAAGCCAGAGACCTTGGAGTGTCAAACCTGGAACATCAGCATCCCAAGTTGATGTTCTATACACTGCACCACCATAGGTCTGACTGACCTCTTCGTTTTAACAAGGCCTAACCTGAGGAGAATTATTTAACCAGAGCCTAAACTTCTATGGTTTTAGCAGAGCTTAAATAACCTGGGGAAAAAAATACTCAACTCTAACTGGTTCTACTTTTTCATGTATAGGAAGGGAAATGTTCAATTCCAGTTTCCTCCAGCTTTCTTAGTAGAAAAAAAGAGAGTATTTAATTCTAGCCCATTTTTAGCTACCCTGTCTCACCAAGAATAGGAAAGGGAGAATAGAGAAGCATTTATGAAATCCAAAGTACACAGGCAAAGGCTCACAGAAAAGACTGAGACTTAATCATAAGATTATAGACTGGTACCTCCATCAGCACTTCAATAAAGGTAGATACACAAGGGTTCCTTTTACCTATACATTATGCACAATTACAAAGAAAATTTATGAAGAATATTAAAAAGCAAAAACACAGTTTGAAGAGAAAGAACAAACATTAGAACCAGAATCACTATGTCAAGAATGTTAAACTTATTAGACAAGGATTTAAAATACCTAAGATGAATTATGTTAAGGGTTTTAATCGTTAAGGTACATACCATGCAAGAACATAAAGGTAATGTTAACAGAGAAATGGAATTCTAAGAAATAACCAAAAAAAATGCTAGAGATTAACACACACACACACACACACACACACACACACACACTAATGAAGAATGGATTTAATGAGTTTATTAGTGGATAGGACACAGATAAGAAAAGAGTCTTACTTAGCTAGAAGATATGGTGATAGAAAGCTCCAAAACTGAAAGGCAAATAGAAAAAAAAGACTGAAACAATGAAAAGATAGAATATCCAAAAACTGTGGGACTAGAAAAGGTGCAATATTTGTATTATAAGAATACCAAAATGATAGTAAAGAAAAGAAGAAGAGAAATAATTAAAATAATAATGCTTGAAAATTTCCTCCAAATTGATGTCACAAACTAAACCACAAATCTAGAAAGCTTAGAGAACACCAATAGGATACATGTTAAAAATAACAAATCAGGCCATGGCCGGTTGGCTCAGCAGTAGAGTGTTGGCCTGGCGTGTGGGGGACCCGGGTTCGATTCCCGGCCAGGGCACATAGGAGAAGTGCCCATTTGCTTCTCCATCCCCCCTCCTTCCTCTCTGTCTCTCTCTTCCCCTCCTGCAGCCAAGGCTCCATTGGAGCAAAGATGGCCCGGGCGCTGGGGATGGCTCCTTGGCCTCTGCCCCAGGCACTAGAGTGGCTCTGGTCATGGCAGAGCGACGCCCTGGAGGGGCAGAGCATCGCCCCCTGGTGGGCAGAGCCTCGCCCCTGGTGGGCGTGCCGGGTGGATCCCGGTCGGGCGCATGCGGGAGTCTGTCTGACTGTCTCTCCCCGTTTCCAGCTTCAGAAAAATACAAAAAAAAAAAAAAAATCAAACCAAAACATTATACCTAGTTATATCATTTTCAAACAACAGAAAATCAAAGATAAAAAATTTCTGACATAAGCCAGAAAAAGCAATAAAAAATTACATTTAAACTTTTCTTTAAAAACCATGCAAGTACTCCTGGCTGGTTTGCGCAGCAGTAGAGTGTTGGCCCGGCACGTAGAACTTCTAGTTTTGATTCCCAGTCAGGGCACACAGGAAAAGTGAACATCTGGTTCTCCACCTCTCCCCCATATCTCTCTCTCTCTCTCTTTCTCCCTTTCCCATAGTGATGGCTCAAATGGTTTGAGCAAGTTGGCTCCAAGCACTGAGGATGGCTCCATGGTCTCACCTCAGGTGCTGAAATACTTCTATTGCTGAGCAATGGAGCACGGGCTCCAGATGGGCAGAGCATTGCCTGGTAGGGGGTTTGTCAGTTGGATCCGATTGGGGCACATGCCGGACTCTGTCTCTCTGCCTTCCTGCTTCCTTGCCTCTCATTTAATAATAAAAAAAAAATCATGCAAACACAGAGGAAATAAATACATGTATTTAAAATGTTGAGATAACATCAACCTAGAATTCAATGCCATGCAAAATTATCCTTCAAAAAATAAGGAGAAAAACTTTGCAAACAAATAAACAAAACACCAGAATAAATTAACCAGTAGATCTGCCTTGCAAGAAATGTTAAAAGATCTTTAGAGAGAAGAAATACAAATTAAAATCTCAAACCTGCATAAGGAAGTGAAGAGCATTAAATTAGAATAAGTGGAGGAAATAAAACTGGACATTCTCATGCAGAAAAAAAATGTATCTCTACACAAACCATGCAACTTCCACAAAAATTAACTCAAAATATATAATAGACCTAAATGTCAAATGTGAAACTATAAAACCCCTTGTAGATAACATAGAAGAAATGTAGGTGACCTTGGGTTTGACAATGTCTTCTTAGACACACCAGAGACACAATCTATGACAGAGACAATTGATAATCTGGAGTACATTGAAAGTAAAATTTCCTACTGCACAAAAGATAAGGTCCAGAAAATAAAAACACAAGCCACAGACTGAATAATATATTTGTGTAAAGAAATTATTAAAGGTGAGGGTAAAACAATCTGAAAGTATTAGGATGAAGGACAATGGGTACACAAACAGAGCCATTCATTGTACCTGCCCCACCAGCCAGACTGGAAAACCTTATAATTCATGGGTCATTGCATAGAATTTTTTAGAAGTATTTTGCTTCTAATGGGTAAAGTTAGCTAAAAACTAATTGCTGCGCTGGGCCAATAAAATAGAAATTCAAAGTAAGACCAAAAAATATCAAACTTTTTCCAAGGACCTTAACCTCAAGCAAGAACAATGTATCTATAAGGAGGCAAAAATAAAATATCTAAAAAGCAATGAAAATTCAGAGTTGGGAACCGCATTTAAAATTATCATAAATTCAAAGAAGCTAGAAAATATAACACATAGTAAAAAAAAAAACAATCAAAATTGACTCAGCTGAAATAGATGACAAAATTTGTAGGCAAAGATGCACACACAATCATTATAATTGTATTCCATTTCTACAAAACCTGAAGGAATTATTTAAAATGATTAAGATGAAATATATATCTTAGAGATGAAAACTGCAATGTCAGTAGTAAAATACACCTGGATATTATCAATAAAAAACTAGACATTGCAAAATAAAAAATGACTAAGTTTGAAGACATGGGAAGAAAAACTATCCAAAACTGAAATAAAGTTAAAAAAAAAAGTGCTTATAAAACTGAGTATCAGGTCCTGGCCGTTTGGCTCAGTGGTAGAGCGTTGGCCTGGCGTGCAGAAGTCCCCGGGTTCGATTCCCAGCCAGGGCACACAGAAGAAGCGCCCATCTACTTCTCCACCCCTCCCCCTCTCCTTCCTCTCTGTCTCTCTTCCCCTCCCACAGCCGAGGCTCCATTGGAGCAAAGATGGCCCAGGCGCTGGGAATGGCTCCTTGGCCTCTGCCCCAGGCGCTGGAGTGGCTCTGGTCGCGACAGAGCGACGCCCCGGAGGGGCAGAGCATCGCTCCCTGGTGGGCAGAGCGTCGCCCCCTGGTGGGCGTGCCGGGTGGATCCCGGTCGGGTGCATGCAGGAGTCTAACTGTCTCTCTCCGTTTCCAGCTTCAGAAAAATACAAAAACAAACAAACAAACAAACAAACAAAAAACTGAGTATTGCTGAGCTATGAAACAAGTAAGAGCAGTAATGAATATGGAATTTTTCTGGTGAAAAAAAAACCCCGAGGAGAAACACATTTTAAGAAAAATTAGACAAAAATTCTTAACCCAATGATCAAAAAAGATTAATGAATTCTAAACATATGAAACAAAATTCCAATGCACATAAAAGCACATTCCAATGAAATTGCTCAAAAGCATTAATAAAGAAAAAATGTTAAAAGTAAGCAGAAATATTACATACAGAGGAATATTGGTGGAGCAATCTCTTTGACATGTTGAACCAAAAATATTTCTTTTTTCCTCAACCAAGCAATCTATAAGCACAAATACATTTCTCTAAAATGAAGGCAATGTAAAACCTTTGTCAGATATACAAAAGTTGAGAGAATTAACCAGCAGGCTCCCACTATTAGAACTATAAAAGAAAATCGTTCCAGATATTTAAAACTGACAACAAATAAATTACACATCTATACAAAGGAGTAGAGATCATCAAAAAATATAACAATAGGGAAGTACTTGTGTTTTCATATATTACTTAAATCCCTTTAAAAGATAATTTACTGCTTAAAGTAAAAACTATTCCTAAAAATAAGTTAAGATGGAACATTTTAAAACAGTAAAAGAAAATTATAGGGCAACAACTCTAAAGAACATAGAGGAGAACTTAAAAAAAAAACCCCAAAAATAAAAACAAACATTTGCTAACTAAATTCAACAATACATTTAAAGAATTATATACCATGATCAAGAAGGAATAATTCCAGGGATGTAAGGATAGTTTATCATATGTCAACATTAATATGATCATTTCATATTAATGACATGAAAGATGAAAATCAAATGATTATCTGATTAGATACAGAAAAAAATTTTGCCAATATTGAACATTCTTTTTTTTTCAACATTTATACATTATCAAAACACAACAAACAGGGTATATAGGGATTGTACCGGAACATAACAAATGCCATATTTGACAAGCCAACAGCTAATATCGTATTCAATAGTGAAAGCTGAAAGATTTTCCTCTAAGACAAGGAACAAGACAATGATGTCCACTTTTGCCAATTTTATTCAACAGTACTAGAAGTCCTAGCCAGAGTAATTATAAAAGAAAAAGAAATTTTAAAAAGACATACAAAATAAAATAGAAAAAGGAAGTGAATGTCTCTATATGCAGATGATGTATTAAATACATAAATATATATAAAACTTTAATAACTCCATCAAAAAAATACCTAGAACCAATAAACTTAGTAAAGTTGTTGGATGCAAAAATTCATGTACAAAAAATCAGTTGTTTCTAAACTCTAACAATGAACTTACAGAAAGAAAATTTAAAATCCCATTTATAATTACATCAAAAAGAATAAACTACATAAGAATAAATCAAACCAATGGCTGAAAGATTTGCACAATGAAAACCTTAAGACACTGATGAAACAAATGTAATTACACACAAATATGTACATGGAAGTATATTCTGTGCTCCTGTTGTGAAAGAATTAATAGTGTTAAAATGTCCATACTGTACAAAGAAGCTATAAATCAATACCATAACTATTTAATATGTAAGTGCATTTTTCACAGAAATAGAAAACAGAATTTAAAAAATCATGTGGCACTACCAAAGACCCCAAATAACCAAAGCAATCCTGAGAAAGAACAATGTTGGAGGCATCACACTTCTTGTGTGGCACTGGCATAAAAATAAATGCGTAGACCAATGAAATAGAAAAGACATCTTAGAATATTTTTTAGTCTCCTAAAAATTTTATTTTATTTTATTATTTTATTTACTTTTTATTTATTGATTGATTTTAATGTGAGAGAAAGTGAGAGAGGGAGACAAGAACATTGATGTGTTCCTGTATTTTTCCTAACCGGGATTGAACTGGCAACCTCTGTACATTGGCAAGAAGTCATGATGTTCTACAACCAAGTTATCTGGTCAGGGCCAGGGTGCATAAATTTTAAGTCTCTAGTTCCTTTGAATACATATTATACTATCCTGAAAAAAGTGTGTCATTTGTGAGCCAACTTTTTGTAGTGTGCTACTCAGTAATGCTGGCTATCCTGTATTTAATAAATATACAGGTTAAAATGATAGGCTTCTGCTTGGGACAATGGAATAACTAAAACTAGGTTGTTCTTCACAACATCATTAACTAAAGAAGAAATGAATATCATCTATTCACCCCTTGATCTAATTATCTACTGACATTTAATGTGTTTTGGTATCATCAGTATTAACAACTAAAAAAAAAACACTAGTTTAAATGCTTCTTTTATTTGTAATGGAAAATATAGTGACTTCAAAATTAGTAAATTGAAATGGAGACAATTATGCTGGTACAAAAATGTTATCTGATATATTATGCTGTTTGAAGTAAACAAATGCTCTTTATCTCAATGCAAATATGTAGTAATATAATGGGCCTAAATTAAAAACATGTAAATTACAAACTATGCTACAACTTTTATCTTAAAAATAACTTTTAAATTCTCCATAAAAGTTTTAAGTTATGAAAAGTGAGGGGGTAAGGTCTAACTAATTTTTTATTATCAGTTGTTTCTGTGATGAGTATGTTTTGATATATAGCCTTTATTTTATTTTTTAATTTTTTAAAAGATTTTATTTATTTTAGAGAGGAGAAAGAGAGAGAGAGAGAAAATGGGGAGGAGCAGGAAGCATCAACTCCCATATGCGCCTTGACCAGGCAAGCCTAGGGTTTCAAACCGACAACCTCAGCATTCCAGGTTGACGCTTTATCCACTGCATCACACAGGCCAGGTGATATATAGCCTTTAAACTCACTAAAGTGAAAAGATAACAAAACAAAACTGTTTACTCAATGAAACCATAAAAATCACTACTTTCACTAATTGTGGAAGTTTCTAAAAAGAATATTATTTAAATTTAAAAATATTTTAAAATATCAATAAATTCAGATAGCCATTAATTATAACACACAAGGAGACTATCTCCAATGATTAAAATCCCCACCACTCAAAAGAGAGGAAAAAATAGCTCATGATTGAAATATATATTAAGGTATTAAGAAATGAAGATTTAAGATAAAGCCCTAGAGTAATTTGTTGATCTATATGTTGGGATCTTTAAAACTCACACTACATTTGCTTTCTGAAATTCAACATGCCAAGTGTAGCATTAATTCATTTGTGAGCCTTTAATGAGTATAAAATGAATAGCCTGGAGGATAAAGGTTAAATATTTTTATTGATATACAAAATATAATGTGTTGGATAAAATATATCACACAACTCAGAACCAAAAAATGAACATTATTAAAGTAAAATTCTTAAAAGGTGAGTTTTAATGTACTGATAGAAGTACAGAATAGTTTTGTAATCATTCATATAGTCTATTAGTAAGTAAGGAAATGGAAATATTGGATTCATTTGTCTTTCCCATTTAAAAACTCATTAAACTTCAAGGACTCAATTAATCACTTTGAGAAAAAAGAAACACTCTGACAAGTAAATGTAATGTGGCACTCTGAATTGAATCTAGGAACTAAAATAGGACAGTGATAAAAAAATACTGATGAAATATAAATAATATCCTACCTTATTGTTGGATTCTTAGCTTTTCCAAATGTGCCAAGATAAAGTAAGATGTTAAGAATAAAGGAAATAGACTGAGTTATACAGGAACTCTGAATTATCTTTGTAATATTTCTAGAAACCTAAAATTATCTTTTTTTCTCTTTCTCTTTCTTTTCCCTTTTGTTTTGTTTTGTTAGAGAAGGGGAGATAGCAAGGTAGACTCCCTCATGAGCCCTGACAAGGATCCTTCTGGAAACTTTGTCTTGGGCCAATGCTCAAGTATGGGGCTATTTTTAGTGCCTGAGGTTGATGCACTCAGACCAACTGAGCTATCCTAAGCTGAAACCAAGTGAGCGATTGGCTGCAGGAGTGGAAGAGAGAAAGAAGGGGAAGAAGGAGGGAGAGAGAAGCAGATGGTTACTTCTCCTGTGTGCCCTCACAGGGAATTAAACCTGGGATGTCCATATCCTGGGCTGACACTCTATCCACTGAGCAACCAGCTAAGGCCTTAAAATTATTCTAAAACTAAGTTTATTAAAAAATATGTTACGACCTGGCCGGTTGGCTCAGTGGTAGAGCGTCGGCCTGGTGTGCGAAGGTCCCGGGTTCGATTCTCGGCCAGGGCACACAGGAGAGGCGCCCATCTGCTTCTCCACCCCTCCCCTTCTCCTTCCTCTCTGTCTCTCTCTTCCCCTCCCGCAGCCGAGGCTCCATTGGAGCATAAGATGGCCTCGGCGCTGGGGATGGCTCCTTGGCCTCTTCTATAATATTCTTTCTCTTATTGTAATTGCTGAGAACCCCTCGCGATCAAAGTTAAATTAAGAAATAGTGAAGGTAAGATGAGTTTATCCAACCACAGTGTAACTACATTATGAGTCTGTTTGTTAGTATGCATAATTGGATAGGTTCATCCTCTAAACTACCAGCAGCCGAGTAAAGTTTAAAGTACATACACTAATTGGCAAATAAAGCAGGTGTCTAGATTATAATTTTTTTCATCCTTGGATATCCTGAAAATTGTCATTTTACTAAGTGTTTCCCTCCAAATAATATTCTATTGGTTTTATTTCTTACTTTTTCCCACATAATAACTTAACTTCATAGTAAATATGTGAAAACTTCTAATAATATATGCCACACAATGGTCACTAGATATATAATGATTTTATTATTTTCTGTTTATAAATATGACCATTGAAAGTATGTAAGTACAAAATACATTCATTGTACATCAGTATTTTTTTTAAAAAATTGACAACTTGGCATGGTGAACGCACAATACAGTGGACAGATGATGTATTGTGGAATCGTGCACCTGAAACCTGTATAATTTTTGTAACCAGTGTCACACCTCTCAATGCAATGAATAGGAAAAAATTAAAAGTAATTGACATTTAAGATGTTGGTTCTCAGTAAAGCAATGAAAGAATCCTCCAGGATGATCTAGTGAAATGCCAGTACTGTGTGGCTTCACTCTACATTTCTGCCTTAAAGGTAGTATGTATAATATGTACCTGTTCATTTTGAAGGTATTACTCAAAAGAAATTTTTTTTGCATATATTAGAACATCCTTTCCTGTTTCCTGTATAGTTAGATATCATAAATAACAATAAAATGTGTTTCAGTTTATGAAAAAAATTCATAATTGATCCTGGGCTCAAAGAGGAAAAATCCCCTTCATTATTTTTTTATGAGAATCTAATAGCTTGCATTGCGAATGGCTCTTTGAGAACACAAGTCAGAAGTTCTGCCTTGTGAATGTACCTGAAAGGTAATACCACAGCCATCAGACCACAATAAAGTAGTGATTAAAATACTGGGTTAGGCCCTGGCCGGTTGGCTCAGCGGTAGAGCGTCGGCCTGGCGTGTGGGGGACCCAGGTTCGATTCTCGGCCAGGGCACATAGGAGAGGCGCTCATTTGCTTCTCCACCCCCAACCCCTCCTTCCTCTCTGTCTCTCTCTTCCCCTCCCGTAGCCAAGTCTCCGTTGGAGCAAAGATGGCCCCGGGCGCTGGGGATGGCTCCTTGGCCTCTGCCCCAGGCGCTAGAGTGGCTCTGGTGGCAGCAGAGCGACGCCCCGGAGGGGAAGAGCATCGCCCCCTGGTGGGCAGAGTGTTGCCCCTGGTGGGTGTCCTGGGTGGGTCCCGGTCGGGCATATGCGGGAGTCTGTCTGTCTCTCCCCGTTTCCAGCTTCAGAAAAATACAAAAAAAAAAAAAAAAATTCTGGGTTATAAGAAAGGAATATCTAATCCATGCCTGTCTGTTTCTAAAAAGCTGTGTAGTTATGAGCACATCACTTAGCTTTCTTTTTAATTTTTTATTACTTTCTCTACAAAAATATGAGGGTTTTGTAATTCAAGATATGTTTGTATATATACAGTGACATTAATTTCCTTTATTAACATTTTAGGAGAGTTAAAGGAAGAGGAAAGTGGGTAAGAAAATGTGCAATTTCATTTTTGATTTATTGAAACAGTAAGGAAGATGAACAAAAGAGAAATATATTACTTATAAATATTTGTATAGTCATTTTAAATGTTTGTGATTATTCATTATGATATATTATCCATATTATTTCATAATCCTTCATTTTTATACATTTAATTTGAAGAAGAGAAACATAAAATATCTATGGAAGTTGTGCTGTATTAAGATTATATTTCAAATCTCTAATATCCAATATTATAAAAATGATGCTTTCAGTTCCTTAAAAAAAGGGTTACACCTAGTTTATCTGTTTATTTATCACCTCATGTCTAATATATATATATATAATTATATAATCTATAAAATGCATATCTATAAAACATATACATTATAAAATATATTATACATTATAAAATACATGTCTATGAAATGTATATATATAAGGATATAATTTATATAATCTATAAAGTATACATCTATAAAAATATCTTATAAATATATTTTACATTCATTCATTCAACAAGTATTTAGTGAGATTCTGCTATGTACCAAGACTTTTTAATGATATGACAAATTAGTATGTTTGGTTTATGTGACATGACTTGATATTTAGAGCAACAGCCCTGGGAAGTAGGCATGTAGTAGCATCATCTTTTTTTTTTTTTTTTTTTTTTTTTTCCTGAAGCTGAAAACGGGGAGAGACAGTCAGACAGACTCCAGCATGCGCCCGACCGGGATTCACCCGGCACGCCCACCAGGGGGCGATGCTCTTCCCCTCCGGGGCGTCGCTCTGCCGCAACCAGAGCCACTCTAGCACCTGGGGCAGAGGTCAAGGAGCCATCCCCAGCGCCCGGGCCATCTTTGCTCCAATGGAGCCTTGGCTGCGAGAGGGGAAGAGAGAGACAGAGAGGAAGGAGGGGGGGGGTGGAGAAGCAAATGGGCTCTTCTCCTATGTGCCCTGGCCGGGAATCGAACCCAGGTCCCCCGCACGCCAGACCGACGCTCTACTGCGGAGCCAACTGGCCAGGGCCAGCATCATCTTCATTGAGGATATTCAAGCTAATGTTGAGAAAAATGTGAGCTGCTTGTAAAGTCACACACATAGAAGTCACATAAACAGAAATCAAACCTGTGTTTTGTCTCTAAAACCTGACCTCTTTATTAACTTTACTGTAATTAAATATTATTCCACAGATTGGAACAATACTTAGACTATATTCCACCTAAAATAAACTTTTTAATATAGTGATAATTGAAGTTCTTTTGCTCAAGTGACAGAAAACCACTTCAAAATGCCTTAAGAAAAGAAGCAAATTAAGTGTGGGCCAGTTGGCTGAGTGGTAGAGCATAGGTCCGGCATGTGGATGTCCCGGGTTCAATTAGCGGTCAAGGCACACAGGAATGGTACCCATCATCTTCTTCTTCTCCCTTTTCTCTCTCTCTTTCTCTCTTTTCTCCTTCACTCCTACACCCATGGCTCGAATTGGCCCTAGGTGCTGAGGATGGCTCCATTGCCACTCATGCTAAAAAAAAAAAAAAAAAAGAAATAAAGGCTCCAGTTGCAGGAGAGCAAGGACCCCAGATTAGCAGAACATCATCCTCTAGTGATCTTGTCAGGTGGATCCTGGGTGAGACGCATGTGGGAATCTGTCTCTGCTTTCCCGCTTTTCACATAAGAAAATACCAAAAAAAAAAAAAAAAAATATATATATATATATATATATATATATATATATATTGCTATGTACCAAGACTTTTTAATGATATGACAAATTAATATGTTTGGTTTAGGTGACATGACTTGATATTTAGAGGAGCCCTGGGAAGTAGGCATGAGGCCTACTTATTTTCTTTCATATATATATATATATATATATATATATATATATATATATGAAAGAAAATAAGTGAATTAATTTTTTTCACGCAAATGAAGAGCCCATCTTCTATAAGTTGGAACAGAGCTATATCCACACTTTTTGTGTGTGTGTGTCAGAGACAGAGAAAGAGAGAGGGACAAATAGAGACAGACAGGAAGAGAGAGAGATGAGAAGCATCAATTCTTCATTACGGCACCTTAATTGTTCATCGATTGCTTTCTCATATGTGCCTTGACCCAGGGAGAGCTACAGCAGACCGAGTGACCCCTTGCTCAAGCCAGCGACCTTAAAGCTGGTGAGCTGTGCTCAAAGCAGATGAGCCCATACTCAAGCTGATGATCTCAGGGTTTTGAAACTTGGTCCTCTGGATTCCAGCCAACGCTCTATCCACTGCACCACTGCCTGGTCAGGCTGTATCCACATTTAGAAAAAATAGTCATTAAAGCAGTCCCTTTTTCAGTGCCTGTGAGCTCTCTCCCTTCTTTTGTGCTAGTATAATTTTCAATCTGGACCTTTTCAAAATGTGACAAAGATGACCACTCCAGCGATATTCTGGGGGATTTCTGTGGCCTGATTTCGGTTATGAGAACACTCTCAGTTGTAGAGGATGAGCTCATTTATACACAAGTTTTATGGACTGGTAAATTATGAAGAAGTATACTTGAAAGATGAATTATCTGTCACCTTCATATAAAGACATAAGCAAGAATGTAAAATACAAAGCCTGCCTATTTAGAGAAACTGTCCAAGGAAATCTAGTCATATTTTTTCCTTACTTTGTCATCCTTTTACATAAATTTTATTTTATTTCTGTTGCAACCAGATTCATTTTTTTAATGCCTGAGGTGGAGGCAATGCAGACTTTTCAGCTTCTGGGGACAATTCATTTTAATTGAGCTATGGCTGCAGGAGAAGAAGTAGGGAGGAGAGAGAGAGAGAGAGAGAGAGAGAGAGAGAGAGAGAGAGAGAGATGAGAGGGGAAAGGGTGGAGTAGAGAAGCAGATAGGCACTTCTCCTGTGTGCCCTGACCAGGAATCGAATTCGGGACATCGACACACCAGGCAGATGCTCTACCATTGAGCCAAACGGTCAGGGCCAATACAGCACTTCTTTTTTTTAATTAATTAATTTATTTATTCATTTTTTAGAGGAGAGGGGGGGAGGAGCAGGAAGCATCAACTCCCATATGTGCCTTGATTGGGCAAGCCCAGGGTTTTGAACTGGCAACCTCAGCATTTCAGGTTGACGCTTTATCCACTGCGCCACCACAGGTCAGGCCAATACAGCACTTTTATTGTGATACAATTTATTGTATGTGTATTTCTGCTATAGCACCATCAACTTTTTAAAATCATGGACCACCTTTTATTGATGTTTGTGTGCTTTTTCAATATTGTTTGTTATTATGGAAATTCTTAATTAAAGCTTCTGAAAAAATAAACAGTTGAAGTTAGAAAAAATAATTTGCATTGATACATATCTTGAGATAAAGAAAATGCATAAAATATATGAAAATGTTAATAATTTTTAAAGATGTTACAAAACAGAGGTTACATGTACACTAATTTTCTAAGATAAACAGGAAAAAAGTCTTGTAAATTCTTTTGTAATCAAGTTTAAGCTGTCAGTTATTCAACAAAAAAAATCTTAGAAATCTATTTTATTCCAAGCCCTGTGAAATATGCTGATTAAAAGAAAAAAAAAACTATAGAGCTAGACAACACATTTATAGTATAAGTTGAGAATGATATTTAATATAATAATGATATGTACCACACATCAATGGTCTATACATACAATTGAATATATAATATAATCATTTGGGAATATAATCCAGCCTGGGGAGAAAGACAAGTTATAGTGTTTGTCAGGCATACTTCATGGAATAGGTCAGGGAGAGGTTAGGGAGAGCATCTCATACAAAAAGAATGGCATGTGAAGACATATCACTAGGAAGCAAGGCTTGTTTAGAGGACAACAGAAACAGTAGAAATTGAATATTATATGATTGTAAGATCACAAATTCATCAGCAAAATCTAAAGAATGGAGACACAGGGAGTGACTAAATCATGAAAGGTCTCGCACAGTCTATTAAGAACTTTGAATTTTATCTTGAAAATTTAGCAGACCCATAGAATAATCATAAGCACGGGAATAATGTAACTGGCTGTATCTTTCAGGACAACCAATCTAGAGACCAGATGTAGAATAGAATGAAGATGAGAAAAATAAAAGTCAATCAAGAGAGTTAATTGTGATTCTGATAAAAAATCATGAAGGCCTTGGAAAATACGTGTCAGAGTGGGGAAACAGGTGTCAAATTTAAAAGTTTGCTAAAATACATAAGCAATAGTTTTCAGTGGAAATTTCAAGGAGAAGATATGAAGTGTGAATGGTTGAGAACAACCTTTTAATAAACCTTTTAGTAAGATTAAAAAATGATTATTTAAAAATTTGGAATAATTACAGTTTGAATATTGTGTCTTCTTAATGAAGTGACCGTTATGTTATTATGTAATGCATTATTTTTGTCCCTGGTAGTATTTGTTGCTCTGTCATCTACTTTATATGATATTACTACAGCTACCCCTGCTTTCTTTGGATTAATATATGCATGGTATATCTTTCTCAATCCACTTACTTTCAACCAACCTATATAGTCAAATTTGAAGTGAATTTCTTTTGTATAGTCTCTAGTTGTTGAATTTTTTAACCCATTCTGCCAATCATTATCTTTTTTTAAATTTTATTTTTCAGTTTCAGTTTACATTCAACATTACATTGTATTCATTTCAGGTGTACAACATAGTGGTTAGACAATCATATACTTTATAAAATGGTTCCCCAATATCAATCTCTGTCTTTTAATTAGCATATTGACCATTACATTTAAACTATTAGAGATATTTTAGAAGTTAATCTTCTATTTTATTATTAAGTTCTGTGTTTTTCCTCTGGTTTTCCTTTCTTTGTTATTTTTTCTTGAATTTTTTGAGTTACTCAAACAATATTTAGAATTCCATCTTGATGTATTCATATTTTAACAGTTTTATTAAGATATATTTAGCATTTTATAAAATTGAAATATTCAAACTATACAATTGAATGGTTTAGTATCTGCATGGAGTTCTGCAAAAATCACTACTATCAGTTTTTGAACATTTTTATTACCCCCCCCCCTAAAAAAAAAACTTGAACATTTTAGCCATCACTCCATTTCTCCATCCCTCTAGCTCCAGGAAACCTTACATCTATTTTCTGTCATTATTGACTTGCTCACTCTTTATATTTCATATTAATCAAATTATAGTTTGTGCAACTATTGTGAATGCAATCTTTTCTAACGCAGTAACTTCTTTTTCTTAGCATAATGTTTTCAAAGTTCACCCATGTTTTAACATTTTCAGGACTTCATTCCTTTGTATTGCTGAATAATATTCCAATGTATGGATGTACCATATTTATATATTCACTCATCAGTTGATAGACATTTGGTTTGTTTCTACTTCTTGGTTATTATAAATAATGCTCTATAAACATTTGTGTAAATGTTTATATGTAAATGCTGGGTTGCATGGTAGCTCTAAATTTCATATTTCGAGGAATGGCAAAACTTCTTAAAATTAGCTGCTCCATTTTACCTCTTTACATCTCCCCAACAATGTCCGAGTATTTCAATTTTTCACCTCCTCACCAGCACTTGATATGGTCTGTTTTATTTATTTGTTTGTTTTTATAGCCATCATATTGTGAGTGAGATGGTATCACATTGCATTTTATGCAGAAATTCTATTATTTTATTTCATATTAATATCAAATACACAGCATTACAATACACATATTCAATCTTTTTAACAGATTGACAAAATCCTTAGAATATGTAGCCCTTCATATACAATTCCTATTGGGATATCTAAGATAAAGAAACTTTTATTTAATCAACAAGTGCACTAAAACATGGATATACAAGTGGATTGTTGAAATGTTTAATATATATTGTAGGTGTTATTTCAAATTACTTTTTGTGCCATTTCAAAGAGCAAGATATTAAAATTGACCCTTGTATTAATTTTTCCAGGGCTGTGGATATGGTATCACATGGCATTTTCTAAACTATTTTCTTTTATTTTATTTTTTTTTTTTTTTTTTTTTTTTTTTTTTTTTTTTTTTTTTTTTTTCATTTTTCTGAAGCTGGAAACAGGGAGAGACAGTCAGACAGACTCCCGCATGCGCCCGACCGGGATCCACCCGGCACGCCCACCATGGGGCGATGCTCTGCCCACCAGGGGGCGGTGCTCTGCCCATCCTGGGCGTCGCCATGTTGCGACCAGAGCCACTCTAGCGCCTGAGGCAGAGGCCACAGAGCCATCCCCAGCGCCCGGGCCATCTTTGCTCCAATGGAGCCTCGGCTGCGGGAGGGGAAGAGAGAGACAGAGAGGAAAGCGCGGCGGAGGGGTGGAGAAGCAAATGGGCGCTTCTCCTGTGTGCCCTGGCCAGGAATCGAACCCGGGTCCTCCGCACGCTAGGCCGACGCTCTACCGCTGAGCCAACCGGCCAGGGCCTCTTTTATTTTTTTTAAGGTGAGAGGAAGGGAGATAGCAAGGCAGACTCCTGCATGTGCCCCAAGTGAGATCCACCCCATCCTTGGCCGATGCACTAGTACGGAGCTATTTTTAACACCTGAGACTGACACACTCAGATCAATCAAGCTATCCTCAGAGCTCAGGCCATGCTCAAACTAATAGAGTTTACTGGCTGAAGGAGGGGAAAAAGGAGAGGAGGGGGAAGGAGAGAAATAGATGGTCACCTCTCCTATGTGCCCTGACTGGTAATCGAAACTGGAACTTCCATACGCCAGGCCGACACTCTATCTACTGAACCACCAGCCAGGGCTTCAAACCTATGTTTTGTACAACTTTATTGAGATAGTTTACATACCAAAAAATTTACTCATTTAACCTGTGCATTTCAGCTGTGCCAACATGGACAAAGAAGCTTCTTGGGCTGAGCCACTTATTATGACAGAGTCTCTCTTGCCTGTGCTAGCTGCTCACTTGGTTTCCTTGGGAACAGAGAAGTTTCAGGTTCTTGGGGAAAAAAAAGTATTTCTTGACCAAGCCCCTTATTGAGATTGGGTTCTCTCATGCAGGTATTGTTTAGCTGCATCTCTCATTAGAGGAAGAGGGTTTCAGACCAGTGAAGATGATGAGACATTCTAGGCTGGACTGCTCCTCGTGGCAAGGCATCCCTTTCTGCCTCTGCCTGTCCTTCGTAGTGCCTCTGGATGAGAAGGTGTTGTCGGACTCACAGTGATATAAAACACCCTTAGATAAGCCCTCTGATCTCCCCAGTATCTCTCAGTGTGTGAAAGGGCATATTAAGTCATATGATTGAGAGTACTTCTTCTGGCCCCTTAGATTTAGACAATCTATCCTCCTGTTTTTTTATGTCAGGCCTGTCTGGTGTTGGCAGGGCAGCTGTTCTATTAGGGGGTTGGAATGAACCAACTAGAGCTACCTTCTTTTGCTAGGTGAGAGCCAGGAAATTCTGGGTTAGGGTCACTTTCTGCTATTGAGTGGAGAAGATGCATTGCACCCTGCTTCTGTGTTGTTTCTTCAGTCCTGGGGTCACAGCCAGTTTTCCTACTTCATATGACCTTTCAGAAATCTCCTCTAGTTGCTGCCTGTTAACTTCCATGGTTTATATTTGTACTTGGAAAGCAGGAGCCTCTATACCATCTTGACTGGACCAGAAGCCGTTAAAATATTTAAAAATTATATTTATTTAATTCATTGAAAATAACAATAATGAGATAAAAATAAATTTGCAGTTGTTCAGATGGAGGAGGGATGGAAAGTTGTTATTTAATGAATGTGGAGTTTCATTTGGGGAAAATGAAACAGTTGTAGAGATGGATGGTGGGTGGTGGACATACGACAATGTGACTATACTTAATGCTACTGAACTGCACACTTAAAAATGGTTAATATGGTAAGTTTTAAGTTATGTATATTTTAACTGAATAAAAATAAGAGTAGTAAAGTACTTTATAATTACATAAAAATTATGCATTTACATAAATAGTATATTTTTAATGAAAAAAAAAACCCTATCTCTTTCAAGACAAAAAGTAGCAAAAGTGACATTGCTTTATATTTTGGCAAATTTGAGAAAACACAAGAATATAAAATGCACATCTTTTACTAGCTGTTAGGGTAATCACGTCATCATACATTCTGTAGTTACTAGAAAGTTCCACTCTACATTTGTAAGAGAATGATAATGAAAAAGGAAAATAATATTTTAGTGTTTTTTCAATATAAATTTGACTTTTAGGAATTCCTAACAGGATCTCAGGGACCTCCCAGCTTTCCCAGATCACACACTGAGAACCTACATTTTAGTCTGACAAATACTTGGACTGGTTGGATCCACAACCGAAAATTGTAGTGAAAGTTCTAGTGCCCAGAAAGAGAACACAAAATAAAAAAATGAGAAACTTAAAGGCGGGCCCTTGGTAAAGTTTTCGTTTGTGTTGTTCAGAATATAAAAGTGATCAAATTTTGAAAAGTTAATAACATATCCAGGTATAGGGGTGGTAGGGAGTGTCAAACAGGGTTGCTTATTTACTGTGGAATCCTCAGATGCTAGATACTGTGAATCCTGAAAACCAGATACCTATTAAGGACTCCTGGCCCTGGCCGGTTGGCTCAGCGGTAGAGCGTCGGCCTGGCGTGCAGGAGTCCCGGTTGGATTCCCCGCCAGGGCACAGAGGAGAGGCGCCCATTTGCTTCTCTCCACCCCTCCCCCTCTCCTTCCTCTCTGTCTCTCTCTTCCCCTCCTGCAGGGAGGCTCCATTGGAGCAAAGATGGCCGGGGCGCTGGGGATGGCTCTGTGGCCTCTGCCTCAGGTGCTAGAATGGCTCTGTACGCGACAGAGCGGCGCCCCAGAGGTGCAAAGCATCGCCCCCTGGTGGGCATGCCGGGTGGATCCCGGTTCGGGCGCATGTGGGAGTCTGTCTGACTGCCTCCCCGTTTCCAGCTTCGGAAAAAAAAAAAAAAGACTCCTGGTGGCTAACTGGGTTCAAATTACAGGGGCCTCTTATACAAACTGCACCCCAGGTAGAAGCCTGCACTAAACTGCTTGTCTCTCCCCCTCAAGCCAGAAACGGAGAGGCAGTTAGACAGACTCACGCATGCGCCTGACCGAGATCCACCCGCGGCACGCCTGGGGCGTCGCTCTGTTGCAACCAGAGCCATTCTAGGCGTCTCAGGCAGAGGCCACAGAGCCATCCCCAGTGCCCCCACCAACTTTGCCCGGCCAGGAATCGAACCCGGGACTCCTGCATGCCAGGCCGATGCTCTACCACTGAGCCAATCGGCCAGGGCCACTGCTTGTTTCTTTACTGAACTGTCTTAACTGTTTTCTTGTTGCCCGATCCAACCGTTGGAAAGAAGTTCCTGGAATTCTATTCCAGCAAACAAGGCTGAGGCTTTCCCTATCCAATGGGAGCTGCATCAGCTTCTTCACCAACCAATCAGAGCAGCTCCATTCTGACCAACCAGAACAGTACATTTTGGACCAATCAAACTGTAGAAATTTGAAATTTTCATTTGTACGAAGAGAAAACATTCACGGACCAGGGGCAGAGATTTCTGGCTACGAGGTCAGCTCCCCTCATGCTCTGAGAGCTCACTTTTCCTTTCCACCTAAGACTGAGTTTCCTCAGCTGGAGCCGGAACACTAAAGGTGAGCAGACTAGTGCGCGAAGGAGTAGATTGACACAGAATGGAGCAGACCAGAGCTGAGTGGAACAGTCCAGTGCAGGGGAAAGCCGAACCATGTAGAGCAGAGCAGAGCTGTCTAGCTAGAGAGAGGCCTGGCCCTAGGCTGCCTCACACTCATGCTGTAGCACAGTTGAGCTGTTCTACAGCCAGAGCTGTTTTTACAGCCTTACTGTATTACAGTGGAGTTGTTTTGCACTGAATAAAAAGTTTCTTTCTTCAACACACTCAAACTGGGAATTTCTTTTGTCATTAAATTGGTGCCAAGGACCATCTCATTGGTTGACAATAGAGTAGTCAATATCTCCCAAAGGGCTTTACCCTGAAGGAAACAAGTGAAGCCTTATTATCTCTAAGTTTTAAAGTATTTCCAATATTCATATAAGAAAATGATTAATATATTATTACTCAGTGAAATATAAGTTGCTGTAATAGCCAGGCAGATAGCAGGCAAGATGCTCCTTAACTGTATAAAAGAGAAATTTATTAAAACAAAGAATAATTACTCTTAGGCAGTATATATATATATATATATATATATATATATATATATATATATATATATATATAATGATATTTACATAAGTGAGACAACTTTATTCTGCACTGTGTAATATGAAAGCTGAATACTGAATTAACCTAAGTCTAAGAGATATTGATAGACAATGTAATTTTACATGAATTATGTGATAAATTAAAACCGTTACCAAATTCTAATTTTAAAAGATTTAGTGAAAGTTTTCTAACTCAAAATAGATTAATTTAGTATAGAATGTTGTAGGAATTTTACTTGTGTGTCTATGGTGATCTTTTGGCTCCACTGGTAGTGTGCTTATCCTGTCCTTAGAAGCCATCTAAAGAACTGTTATGCTCTTTGTTTGAATATAGGTACACTTTAGAAATTTCATTTATCTTAAAAAAGTACAGTGATTTTCAGCAAAACTTTAAACCAGAGACGCAACTGCAAGTTAATTGATATACACAAGAACCAAGTTTCTACAGCATATTTCTGGTCACAAAAACATTACCACAGTTCTAAATAAAGACTCAAAATACTTCAAATGTTAAACTTTGAAATACATGTGGGTTATATATACATTTTAAAAAGATGAATAAAAACAAGTTAGACTATTTTTCTCATGGGCTTATTTCAGTGCACAGTTCACAGTGGCTGCATGTAAGGCAGGGACCCATCCTGGACAGCATACCCTTCCAAAACCTGCTCAGCACATGACCACACTCATTCAGACTGAGACAATGCAGCTATGCTGATTAACCTAATGTGCATATCTTTGGAATGTGAGAGGAAACCAAAGTACATAGGGAAAACCTATGCTGACATTGAGTGAACATGTAAACACACTCGTCATTTTGAAATTTTTGATAATTTTTGAAAAAGCACCACATTTTCAGTTTGCAGTTGTTCCCCCCAAATGATGTGGCCTTTCTGTCTCTAATTCTGTATTTTCAAAGTGCCTTGTTTGTGTGCCTGGTTTTTGTTTTAAAAATATATTTATAGAAATAATTAAAGTCTTAAAATGATTGCATTTTCTTCCAAAAATGTCACATTACTCTCAGGGTTTCTGAGCCAGAGCATCTTGATGAGGTGAATATGGACCACACGATCATATGAAGGATTATCTCTCTTGCTATGGCTTTATAGCTCTGGGGAAGTTGCTTGAACTGTAGGCTTGTCTTAGAGTACGATATTTTGGTAACTCCTAGGCTTTGATTGATGTTGCTAGTCTAGTAAGAGCACCAAAAACATAATTCTCTTTATCAGCTGATTTTTCAATATTATAAAATATTCTCAGGCAAAAAGTACCTTTGACTACTACTAGTGTTAACAACATGGTTTTTATCTCTTTTGGGATTTGGGCTAAATGCTTCCTCACTTTTTTTAACATCTATGTTACCTCAAGTATATTTTATAATAATTTGCAATAAACATTTTTAGTTGGTCTCAAAAACTGAGTTTGGTCTTAATTAACAAATTCTCAATGATAAGAAACAGACTTTTTCCATTTTAATTTTATATTCAATAATAATATATTCCATTAGTTCTTTAATCTTTTAAATTTGATCAGATTCTCATTTATTTTTTAAGTTGATTGAGGATAATTACAAATACAATTGTATATAAAATATACAATGTAGTAATTTGATATACATATACATTGTGGAATGATTACCAAGATTAAGATAATTAACACACCCTTTACTTCACAGAATTGACATGTCTGGTGTGGTGGAAATGCTTTAAATCTATTCTCAGCAGCTTTCAAGTATACAATGCTGTATTAGAAGTATAATCACCATGCTGTGCATTAGGTCACCAGACCTTATTTTTCTTATAACTAAAAATTTGTACACTTTGACCAGCATCACCCAATTTCCCACTCCTCCGCCAACCCAAGGCAATCATTATTTTATTTTTTGTTTTTTTGAAGATTTTATTTATCTATTTTAGAGAGCGAGAGAGAAGGGAGGAGGAGCAGGAAGCATCAACTCCCATATGTGCCCTGACCGTGCAAGCCCAGGGTTTCAAACTGGCAACCTGAGCAGTCAACGTTTTACCCACTGCGCCACCACAGGTCAGGCCTCTATTTTCTGTTTCTATGAAATTGGCTTAAAAAAAAAAAAGATTCCACATTTCAGTTACACCACAGAGTATTTGTTATTCTCTGTTTGGCTTATTTTACTTAATACAGTATAATGGCTTCTAAGTCTATGGATACTGTTGTAAGTGGCAGGATTTCATTCTTTATTAAGACTGAATAATATTCAATTTAGATCATTTTCATGTTTTGGCTATTGTTAAAAATGTTTCAACAAACATGGGTGTGGAGAATACTTATTTCTATTCTTTAAAATATCTACCAAAGAGCGGGAATGCTGGATATGCGGTCGTTCTATTTTTATTGTTTGCATAACTGCCATGTCGTTTTCCACAGTGGCGGTACCAACTGACAGCCCCGTCATCAGAGTGTGTGTTCTTTTCTGCACATCACTGATATTTGTTTTCTATGCAGCTATCCCCAGTTTTTGAGCTCCACAGGTTTTTCAGGTATTTTCCCCACTGCATCTTTGTTATACTGGACAGCTTTCCCTGAACCATTTTTTTTTGTTGTTGTTGGTCTGTAGTTGTTATTTACTGTTTTTATTGTTTTTGTAAGAGATTTTCTGGCCCTCTATCTTGATGTCACCTCAACATAGGCCTGCTCATTATTTCTTGGAGTCTGCACATATTTTCCAACTTGTTTGTGAACACTTTAAAGTAAATGCTACTAGTTTATGTTTGTATCTGATAATTTCAATATATGATGCTTCTGTTAATCTTTCTCTCTGACATTTGATTTTTGGTGGTTCTGCTTTATGGTGTCCTATTACCTGTGTGAGAGTTTAGTGATATTTGAAGTCTACTAATTTTATGTAAGAATTTAATCATGGGATTTTTTTTTCTGGGGGCATAGTCTGGCACTGAGATTAGTTACCTCAAGGAGGGACTTTAATGTTAGATGCATGAAGGTAGAGTCGTTTCCATATGTTTTAAAATTAATTTTAGTAGCAATATTTTGCTGAGCAATAGAAGCTTTGCACAGAAGAGAATAAATTGTAGAATGGCGTTTACATACAAAATAATCAATTTTTAAAAATCAGACTATTGATGTTCCTCTGTGAGAGTAGAGGTAACATTAAATGAGAAGGCAGATTAAGGAAATTTATGGGCTGATTATAAGATCTGTATTAAATTGATCATATGCCTTTGTTAGAACCCAGTAAATGTCATTTAAGATTTGTTCATTTCATAGTATGTAAATTTTGGATATTTTTAAAAACTATAAATTAATATCTAAACCTATATAAAAATATAAATGCAGAAGTATTTTAAAAAGTATGTTGATGGCAACAATTTATTTTTAAATTTATCAAAAAGTAAGATAGGATGATATAGATGAGAAGATAGGTATGTGTAGAAAAAATTATAATTCCTTGTTTATGATAAAATCATGATGAATATATAAATGTTCACTAGAAGAGCTTTTACTTTTTGCTTTTATGTTTCAAAATTTTCATAATAAGTGTTGGAAATACTTTTTAAAATGTAGATTTAGGCTTGACCTGTGGTGGTGCAGTGGATGGAGTGTTGACTTGGGTCACTGAGGTTACTGGTTTGAATCCCTGGACTTGCCTGGTCAGGGCACATATGGTAGTTGATGTTTCATGCTCCTCCCCACTTCTCTCTCTCTCTTTCCTCTCTAAAATGAATGAATAAAATCTTAAAAAAAATAAAGTGTAGATTTATTATGTTTAGATCCAATTTCTATAAATTCAGGCTGTAAATCTTACAAGCTAATTTGTTGGTGGTTATAATTTTGGGGGGATATTTTTCTCATTTTCTTTGTTCAGAATCATGATATAAAGTTATTTTTGCTATCCTCTGAGTGGTAATGGGGTTCCTTTGTACTTCGCCATTACTTTTAGGTTATAATTTTTTAGGTGTATAGTAGTATAGAATTAGAGCCTGTAATGAGATCGACCACTCTTTGCATAGTCCTTAACATTGTTAGATGAGCAAATTAAATGCCCCATACGATATTTAGGATATGTTTTAAGTTAAAAAAATTATTTTTTTAAACTGAAATTCAAATTTAATTGGGCATTCTGTATTTTATCTAGCAACGCTGACCATGTTGAAATCTGTATACTGCGCTTTGTATCACCTGAAGCCATTAAAACTGAAGCACTAATCAATGTTGTAAGCCACTTTAGTCCTCTAGAGGCAGCCCTCTGGCTTCCGCACAGAAATCTTGTTCCTCATATTCTTTGCTATCTCATCATTTTGATCCTAATAGACATTTCGTTTGCTTAAATATCTTGGCTACTGTGAATAATATTATAAGGAACTTGGGAATCCAGATATCAAGCTGAGATCCAGATTTCAATTCCTTTGGACATATATCTAGGTGCGAGATTGCTAAATGGAATGATAGTTATATTTTTAGCTTTTTTCAAGACCCTCAATACGGTTTTACACAACGGCAGTAATAATTTACATTTCCATTAAGAGTGTACAGTTCTTTTTCTCCATATCCTCACCAACATTTTTTATATATATTTTTTATAATAGCCATCTTAACAGGTGTGAAGTAATATATAATGGTTAGTGATGTTGAACACATTTCCAAATACCTATTGACTATTTTTATATCGTTTATTTGGTTACTCTGCCCATTTTTAAATCAAATTGTTTTACAAGGGCTTTTGCTACTGATTTCTGTGAGTTCCTTATGTAAACCCACTAAGAAAGGCTCCTGGTGGCTAATTGGGCTCAATTTTTAAAAAAGAGAGCCTAGCAGTTATTTCTATACAGGGATTTTTCACACAAACTGCACTTCAGAGAGAAACCTGCATTGAACTGCTTGCCTCTTCTCTGAATTGCCTGCCTGCACTGTTTCTGCCATCTTAGCCAGGAGTTCCGGAAGTCATATTTCAACCAATAGGATGGAGGCTTTCCCCATCCAATCAGAGCTGTGCTCTTTCAACCAACCGGAACAGCTATATTCTGACCAATCAGGGAAGTACTTTGCACCAATCAAACTGTGACAATTTGTTGTCTTTTTTTTTGCATGAGAACAGACCAATTGGCGGCCTCCTTTCTATATAAGCCAACTCTCTTCAGGCTTTGGGGGCGCACTTTGTCTTTCCACTGTAGTCTGCGGACTGCTTTCGGAATGAAGCTGAAGTGACAAAAATGTCTCACTGAAGCGGAGCAGAACAGTGCGGGCCAGAACTGATTGGCCTGGAATGAAGCAGACAGCGGAGTGGACAGAGCAGCTCATGGCAAAGCAGAGTAACCAGAAGTAGAGCAGAGCCGTCTAGGAGGAAAAAGGCCTGGCCCCAAGACTGCCTCTCAGCCTTGTATGGCGCTGTAGCAAAAGTAAGTTCCATAGCCACGCTGTTTTCATAACTGTGCTATACGACAACTGCGCTATTTTGCATTAAGTAAGGTTTGCTTCTTTACCAAGTCCCAAATTGGCCGATTCCCGTTGGTGCCAATGACTACGGACTTACTCATATATTTAGATAGTAACCCTTACTAATGGCGAATAGGTGGAATAGAATAGAAAGCACAGAAATAAATCCGCACATACACAGTCAACTACTCTTCAACAGAGTTCCCGAGAATAGGCCATGGAGATAGGATAATTTCAGGAATAAATAGTGTTTTGACACCAGATGGTCAAATAAAAAAGAATAAAATTGATGCTTATCTCACAATATACACGAAAGTCAACTCAAAATTGTTTAAACACTTAAATATAATACTTGAAACCATCAAACTTATAGAATGAAACATAGGGGAAAGGTCTAAAACATTGACTTTAGTAGTGATTTCTTAAGTATGACACAAAAGCACAGGCAAAAGTAAGCAAATGAAACTATTTAAAGCTAAAAAAAAAAAAAAAAAAAAAAAAAAAAAAAACCCGCAGAGTAAATGACACACAAAAAAGTAAAGGCTACCTCCTGAATGGGTAAAATTTCTTCTTTGGAAGAACATTTTAATTTGTTAATTTATATTTTTATTAAGAGGTTAAGTATATTATTTATTTTCTGTTTTCTCACATTTTGCATTTTACGGCTTCCAAGAAATTGTGCGTTTTTATTATTTGTTGAATTTTATGACAGTTAATTTCTTTTTAACAGGTGCGGGGACTACAGTGACATTTTTTTTTTTTTTTTACTTCCTAATATTGGGGATTTGTGTCTTCCTTCTTTCTTCTTTGTCAGTCTTCATTGTGTTTATCAATTTTGTACTTTTTTTTCTCCAAAGGACCAGGGCTTTGTTTCATAGATTTTCCTGTTTTAATTTCATTGATTTTTATTTTATTATTTTCCTTATTCTGATTTATTTTTATTAATTTTTTCTATTATTTTTCTAGGCCTGAGTTAATGATTTATTTAGACTATTATTTTGGCATTTAAAAAAAAATCTTATATTGGTAAGTGTTCAGTCTTGAGTTTTATCATGCAGGTTCTGGATGATTTTTCTGGGCTTTTCTTTGAATAGCATTTTAATTTTCATAACCTTTGCAAGATTCCTTTGTTCTGCTCAGTTTGTCTGATCTCATTGGGGTTCTTATTTGTCCCTGATGGTGCTGCCTAAAGAGACAAAGGTAGTTTCATCAAGCTGGCCACTTGATGTGTCCAAGTGAGAGTAAAGAGTCCCAGTGCACTGGGATGAGACTTGACTGGCAATCTTGATTGTTGTTGAGGACTTTCCTATTGGTGCCCTCTAGCTGCCTTGATATTTCTAGGTTAAGGAGAACAATATCAGGGCAATAAGGACAAAAGGACTTTCTGAGACTAGATGCCCACTATATCTTGATTCCTCTTGCTAGTTGCACTTGTCTATAGCCTCATCTCTTGGATGGTGAAAGAGAATATCAAGCTTTCTAGGATTTCCTTGGCTGATTGCTTGTTTTGTGGATAGTAAAGATTATATCCAAGCTTAGATCACTTGTTCTGTCTACTTAATTATGAAAAAAAGTGAACACTCCAACTTCAAAATTAATAATACAATCATTTTTGCCATATTGCGATTCACTTTTCGTGGTCTCACTGTATCGTGGATTTTTAAATTGTATATATTTAATTTTGTAACATGGATTTTTCACTATATCACAGGATTTTGATATATATAGGTATTTTTATATATTTATTATTTTAATTATTTTTGTGGTAAAATAAGCATTTTCTAGCCTAAAAAAACTGAAAACAATATAAAAATATTAACTGAAACATCATCATTCAGGTTGTAGTATATTCACTGGTGAGTACCCATATAGAATTGTATATGTTGTTAAAATGACATAGGTTTAAGAGTGTAGAAAGTGTTTAAGAATATAAGAAGTGTTTATAAGGGTGTAGAAAAGGTATATAAGAATGTGGGGCAGGTTTATAAAGCCTTAAAATATATATAAATAAAAAAAATAAATAAAAGGTCGTTACTTCATGGATTTTCACCTATCGTGAGGGGTTCTAGAATCTAACCCCTGTGATAGATGAGGGACCCACTGTATCCTTTTTATGTGTTCACAGTTTCAGAAAATGCAATATTTATCCATATTGTTGTTGGTTAATAATAGGAATGATGTAGTATGTAGAATAAATTTTAATGGCATAATTTAACAGTTTAATAAATATGTTTATTCATTTATTTATAGAAGCATTAAAGGTTGTATGGGCTTATGTAATATGTTCAATTATGTGTATTGAATTATATGGTGTGTAATGATAAACTAGCTAGGTCATGGCACCCATATTTGTCACCAAATATTATTCTAGATGTACATATATAAAGTTATTTTTTAGAAAACATTAATGTTTTAATTAACAGACTTTGATTAAAGTATATTACCTTTAATGATGTTGGTAAACTTCATTCAATCAGTTGAAGAAGGCCTTAATACAGAAATATTGATCTCTTCAGAGGAGAAGGATTCTTTCGCAGACCACCTTCTGACTCCAACTGCAGTTTTTCCTGGGTCTCCAGACCGCTGCCTCACTGCAGATTTTGGATTTGCCAACCTCCACAAAAAGGTGAGCTAAGTCCTTAAATTTCCAATACATAAGAGAAGTTGGATACTGTTGTATAATTTAAAAACTTAAAGATTCATGAAATCCTTGGGTCATATCCCTTTGATATTAAGACATTAGTAACAATTAGTAAAGTGGCAATAGCTTTTTCATGTATAACTTCAAACAGTTCTATCTGATGTCAAGAGATGATAGTGAACATACTTCTTATATCTAGTTTTGCAACCTTGGAATAGATTGAAATTATAGATGAATCAGTAGTGGAATTTAGATTTTACTTATTCCGGAACTATCTTTTCAGTTGTCAGTATTTGAAACGATGAAACACTATTATAAGGAATGTGTAACTGAAACTCAGAAAAGTTGTGAATACAGTTGTCCCTCGCCATATTGTGGGTCACTTTTTAAGATCTCACTGTACCACTGATTTTTAAATTGTATATATCTAATTTTTTATCATGGATTTTTCACTATATCATGAGATTTTTCAGTATATAGGTATTTTTAAATATGATCTTATTTTTTTAGGTAAAATAAGCATTTTCTAGCCTAAAAAATAGAAAACAACATAAAATATTTAAAAATATTAATTAAAACATATTAAAAGAATATTACATAGAAATAAAGCCTTAAAATATATATAAATAATAAAATAAATATAAGGTTGCTACTTCATGGATTTTCACCTGTTGTGAGGAGTTCTGGAACCTAACCCCCATGATAGACAAGGGACCACTGCATTTTTACTGGTCTTGCCACACCATCACTCTACAGATCACCAGTGAATTGATTTTTAAATATATATGATTCTAACTATTTCTGGGCTGTAACTCTTCATTATTTTGTATCTATGTGCACTGATATATTTAAAAGAAGCTTTTAAAGCATTTATTTATCCAAGAAAATATATTAAATCAGTCATCAGTGTTTTGGATTATTGCTTCTTTCACTGTTTTTCCGAACCTGCCTTTATAAATCTTATAATTAAGAGTGTCAATCCCTTCATTGGAAAGTACTCATTTTTTATAAAATGAAATATTTATTGCCTTGACTTTTTGTATATCATTAAGTTTTAAAGGAGTATATCATTTTGATAGTTTATCACTTCAAGATACTCTTTCTCTTAACAATAAATTTGATTTATAAAGACATTCCAATTATTAATATTTTAGCTGGTTTGATTAGGAAAAGGTTGATATAAATTTTGTATTGGTGAAAACTGATACCATTCCCAAAACTATGTTATTTTGGTTACCTAGGTACCTCAACTACATTAGTTCTTCAAATATGATGTCTTTTTAAAATGAATATGTAATAGTTGGCAAAGAGTATCAATTTATTTGATGAAACTATCAAGTCAATTGGCATGAACTAGTCTACATTTAAAATGGAGATTGTCCCCTGGCTGGTTAGCTCAGTGGTAGAACATTGGCCTGGTGTGTGTGAATGTCCTGGCTTCAATTACTGGCCAGAGTACATATTAGAAACACACTTCTACTTCTCCACCCCTCCTCTTCTTGATATTCATATTCTCTCTCCCTCTCCCTCTCCCTCTCCCCTCTCTCCTCGCCCCTCTCCCCTCTCCCTTCTCTCCTCTCCCCTCTCCCCTCTCCCCTCCCCTCTCCCCTCTCCCCTCTCCCCTCTCCCTCCCTCTCTTCTCCTGCAGCACTGGCTAGACTTGAATGAGTTGCCCCTGGGGTGCTGAAAATGGTTCCATGGCCTCCGCCTCAGGTTCTAAAAAGAGATTGGTTGCTGAGCAACAGAGCATGACCCAAATGGGCAGAGCATTGCCTTGTAGGGGGCTTGCCAGGTGCATGCAGGAGTCTGTGTCTGCCTCTTTTCCTCTTACTTAATAAAAAAAATGGAGGTTGTATGTTTTTCAGAGACATCATAACTCAACTAATCATATATTTATATTTGTAATGGTTTATTTCATTATATAATTGTAAAAATGTTGACTATGTTCATCATAAGCACAATTTTTTTCATATACATAAAATACCTGTTCAAAAGCCCAAGCATATTTTATGGATTTAAAAATGTCTTTTTATTTAAAATAAGGAAACTTCAGAAAACATTCAAAATTCTTACTATATCTTATAAAACTTTTTAATTGATATCACATACAAATTTATAAAATTGTTAAATATATAAATAAAACTTAAAGGTGTTTTATTCTCACTTTAAAAAAAGTTAGACTTTATATAGCAGACAGTTTGCACACTAATTCTTCACTCTGAAATGTTTAATTAAATGGGAAATTAATTATTGTCTTGTATTTCCTTTGTAATTTTTTTCTTTTTTCTTTCCTTTGTAATTTTTAAATTTAACCAGATAATTCTAGTTTCTAAGGACCTATCTCTACAGCAGAATTCCAGAGAATTTATGTAAAACAATTAGTATTATAAGAAAATGTCAATTGTGTTCTCCACAAAATAATTTATTCATCCAAAGGCCATCAGTGGATGTTAAGAAAAATAGATGAAATTCTAATGGAGATTGTATGTTTGCAGGATGCTAAAACTTTTCTCCACATTTTGGTCATAAGGGGGAAAATATATTTTTACAATGCAAGGACAAGGTGACCTCCAACTTAGCAATCTGATCAAACACCGTATCACTAAGAATGGAACAATCAGATATATCAGACATGATGTGCTTCCTGATAATGTGCACACTGTTACGCAGTATTGGGCACAGAGATTTGCATATGCTGCACTTGGTAAAAGTACTGAACTTCAATAAAATCCAGTTACATGATACAGTGATAAAAGAATCTAATAACTACTAATTATTTATATTTATTATTTATACACTTACAAAGAATCTTGTTAAAATGCAAATTCTGATTCAGTAAGTCTGGAGTGGGGTTCAGTATTCTGCCCTTCTAACATGTTGCTAAGTGTGTTGATGATATTACCTTCCTACAACACATTAAGTAACAGATATGAAAAGATGAGTGAAATAAAACAGATAACTTCAAGACATTCTATTTTACAATATAGCCAGTCTAGTCTCATCAGTTACTCAATGGCATGAAAACAAATGCGAAGAAATTGTTCAGAACCACATTATTTTAATTACTGTATATTTGTAATGTATTTTGAAATCAAGAAGTGTTAGGTCTCCAGTAGGGGTTAGGAGGGCAGGTGTGCACAGCCCTGTACAGACCTGGGATCTCAGTTGCATGCAGCATGTAGAGCAGCCGCAGCTCTGGAGTCAGCGGCCTGAACAGGGTTTGGGGAGGGGGTTGGTATCCCTTGTCTCAGGGAAAGGAATGACAGCTCTTTGGGAGAGGTGGGGACAGAGCAGTGTCTCTCTTTTCCTGGTCCACAGCCACTGTGTTTCCTCAGTGACAAAAGATGCTGATGTCTTCTGCTCAGGCCACTGGGGTTCTTTCTCTTCCACAAACACTATGGGGTCCTTTATTTGAAATTTTCAGGGAGTCTACATGGATCAGACTGATGGTTACCAGACAGAAGTTAGGTTGAGTAGGTTGGGGAGCTGGGTGAGAAAGGCAATAATTAAGTACAAATTGGTAGTTACAAAATAGTGATGGGGATGTAGAGTACAGCATAGGAAATACAGTCTGTAATATTATAATAACTATATATGGTGCCAAATGGATACTTGAATTATCAAGAGCATCACTCTGTAAATTACATAATTGTCTAACCACTATGGTGTATAGCTGAGACTGATATAAAACAATATTGAATGTAAACTGTAAATGAAAAATTAAAAAATAAAAATTTAAAAATAAAAGAAAACTTCAGGGTGACTACAGTTCTCACAGGAGCCATTGAAGTCATCAGAGCAAGCTGACTGCCAGTGGTCCTCTGATCCTCCACAGAACAGGTTTCTGGGGACTATGACAGATAGCGAGGCCTGTGAGGCTGATATTAAAAGCACTGACCCTTCTTTATTCTTAGTGAACTCCAGGAGGGTGAGTAATATCAGCCTCATGGTTCGGTGTCATTGTCCTTTCCAGTAGTCTGCTGATAACCCAAGCAATCCTTTCCATGGGGTTATGCTCCTCCATTTCGTATTCCACTTTGTTGTTGTAGGTTCTTACTTAGACACTTGAGCCCTTCCAGGGTTATTTTCATTTGTAGATAGATGTCTAATTGTTTTTTGTTTTGTTTTGTGGGGAAACTAAGGACATTATCTCCTACTCTGCCACCTTGCTGATGTTAATGGTCCTTCTCCTCCTACTTGGTATTTCCTCTTTTCTTATTCTTAGTTTAGGCTCAAATTGTTCTTCTTTTCCTGGTATTTGAATATAGAGTATTAGTTTAATGATTTTTTCCATTTTTTATTATATGTATTTAAAATGATCTATTTCTCTCTAAGAATGGACTTCACTGCATCCCACAAATTTTGATATATTTATTGCAATTTTCATTTAATTCAAAGTATTTTTAAATATTTTTCTTAAGGCTCTATTTTGTACCTTTGTCTTATTTAGTGGTATGTTACTTAATTTTCACAAATTCTGCAATTTTTCTGTTAGTATTTCACATTTAATTTGATGACTTATTGAAGATGGCTAATTTTGCACCATAACTGCAGAGTTGGATATTTGCACAAGAGGAGTTATGACTCCCAAAGCCATAAAGTATTTACTATCTGAGACTTTATAGAACATGCTTGCTGATTTCTGTTATATCATTACTCAGAAAGGAAATATATAGTAAAAAAAAATTAAATACTATTTCACATCCTGTATTAAAATAATAAAAAAAAAACTGACCATATCATGTGACAGTGAGGATATAGAGCAAATGGAACCATAAGGTTCTAGTGATGAAAATGTTAAGTGGTGCAGTTGTTTTGGCAAACAGATTGTTCACTTTTTTCTTTTAGTTTTATTTTGAAATAATTTAAAGCTTAATGGAAATTTGCATAATTGTACAGTGTTACTGTGTACACTTCAAACAGTTTTCACTAATGGTAACATTTAAAAAATCATAGAAGGCCCTGGCCGGTTCGCTCAGCGGTAGAGCGTCAGCCTGGCGTGTGGGGGACCTGGGTTCGATTCCCGGCCAGGGCACATGGGAGAGGCGCCCATTTGCTTCACCACCCCTCCTTCCTCTGTCTCTCTCTTCACCTCCCGCAGCCAAGGCTCCATTGGAGCGGGGATGGCCCGGGCGCTGGGGATGGCTCCTTGGCCTCTGCCCCAGGCGCTAGAGTGGCTCTGGTCTCGGCAGAGCGGCGCCCCGGAGGGGCAGAGCATCGCCCCCTGGTGGGCGTGCCGGGTGGATCTCGGTCGGGCGTATGCGGGAGTCTGTCAGACTGTCTCTCCCCGTTTCCAGCTTCAGAAAAAAAAATAAAAATAAAAATAAATAAATAAAAAATCATAGAACATTATCAAAGCCAGGACACTGAAATTCGTACAATGCTGATAACTGCAAACCTTAATTAGATTTTACCAGTTTCCTGTGTTGCTGCTGTGTACAGGGATAGATGGCGTAATAAAATTATTTCCATGTATTCAAAATAAATAATAATACCAGGATTTTGTTGGATATTTGGGAGGGGTAGATTTTTAATGTTCCTCTTTTATCCTCATGACTGGAATGAAGCTTAAGAAAAAAGTGGTGCATGTGAAGATTTTGGGGCCAGCCAAATCACAATAAGTTTCCAAGCTTTTTTTCACCTTTACTGAAAAGTTTTGAAGAGTTCTCAGTCCCACTGGTGCCCAAGTAAAGTTGTGAGACACCAAGCGGTTTCATGGTCTTCAGCTCTTTGATGCTTCACTCTTCATACATATTTGGAAATAAAACATTTAAGTGTTTGAAATCATTTTTGAAACCTCTTTGTATACTTGAGAGTTCTTCAAAAAGGTTGATTTTATAGAAAGTGTGTGGTCATCTCATCACTCAAGGTAATGAGGATTTAAATTCTTAGTCTTTTTCTATACTTACAAACACACAAAGAGAGAAACAAACACATTGCATGTTTATATGTACATATATACTTTGTTTTGTTTCCCTTTACCTTTTTTCAAAAAATGGATAATTTACATGTCATTTAAAAATTTTTTTTCACAGTGTGAACTCATTTCATGTTAATGCATGTCTATGCTTTCAAACTTAAGTGCTAGTTTTTTTTACTATTATTGAAAATATCTCTTGGCCTGACCTGTGGTGATGCAGTGGGCAAAACGTCGATTGGAACGCTGAAGTTGCTGGTTCGAAACCCTGGGCTTGCCAGGTCAAGACACATATGGAAGTTGATGCTTCCTGCTCTCCCCCTTTCTCTCGCTCACTTTCTACCTCTGTCCTCTCTAAAATGAATAAAATAAGTGTTAAAAATTTAAAAAAGAAAGTATCTTTTTAACTTATTCCATTATGTTGAAAATTTGTTTCTAATTTTTCACAATTATAATTAAATTTTTAAAAATTATTTTGTATATTTTACCTTTATAATTTATCAAGTATTTTCCTTATGATTAATTTCTCAAAGTAACATTCCTGGGTTAAGCAGTACATTTTATTTATTTTTTATTCTTCCTGTAAGAACACCTTTGAAAAGACTCACCCATTTTGTAGTCACTAAATTTATATAAATATAAATAGTTCAACATACAAACTTTCAGCAATACTACTTTTTAAAATTTATTTGGTGTTTGATTATTTGGTGGGAAAAAATCATACCGAATGTTGTTTTGTATTCACACTGATGAATACTATGAAAGCTAGTCAAGTTTTTATATATTTATAGGTTATTGTATGTCTTTGTTAAATTGTCCATGATATTTACTCATTTTTCTATTAAAGTGATTTACTCTTTATTGCTTTGTAGGTGTTATGAGAATGACAAATATAATAAAGTTTTGCCTGCCGTATATATATATTGCCAATTTTTTATCAGTACAAAATATATTTCTGAAGGATTTTGTCTGCAGGTTGGGTTTATTCATACAGAAGTTTCTTATATTTACATAATCACATCTAATAAACTTAATCTTTCTGATACCTTTTCTACAATTTGCATGAATGTGCACATTCATATACAAAACATATGCAAATTTATGTGGCATTTTTAATAACACTAATGTGATTAAATCCCAAATACTTAACTTCATACTTAATGTTAAAAATATTCATTTTTTCCGATGGCCAGTCACTTGTCCCAATTTGTTCTTTCTCTCACCATCAGGCCACTCCTACTTTTACTCCCCCTAATTAAACCTTATTAAATGGATTTTTGCAGAATTCTCTACACTTTCTATTCCTATTACTCTTTCAGTACGTGACTTTAAGGATGTTTCCCTGTGTGTTTCTTCAACTTGTTTAAAACTGTAAAATAGACCTGACCAAGCAGTGGCACAGTGGATAGAGCATCAGACTGGGACCCAGAAGACCCAGGTTCGAACATCGAGGTTGCTGGCTTGAGCGTGGGCTCACCATCTTGAATGCAGGATCGCTGGCTTGAGCAAAGGGCCACTGTTTCAGCTGGCTCCCTCTGATCAAGACACATATGAGAATACAATCAATGAACGATTAATGTGCTGCAATAAAGAACAGATGCTTCTTATCTCTCTCCCTTTCTATCTATCTGTATCTGTTCCTCTTTCTGACTCTCTGTCTCTGTAACCAAAAAAAAAAAAGAAAGAAAGAAAGAAAATAAAACCAAACTGTAAAATATTTGGCAGAAAATATATAAATTTCATGGTAAGTTCTAGGAAAATTTCATTATTTTCAAGGTGACTCTGAGTCCTTCAGCAATGATACGGAAACTGGACCTGTCACCACACGGTACCATTAAGTCCTTGAGACCGTTGCCATATTTCGTTTTTTCATTGTTGTGTTTATGCCTACAGGTTTATTACACTGCTTTAATTACTTGCTACTTTAAAACATACTATAATATCTAGTTGGTCAAATTTTTCTACATCAGTTTGTTTTTACAAAAAATGCTATATTATATCATGTATTAGTCTCTCCAGATAAATTTCAGAAATATTTTTCAACACGTATCATAAAGTAAGAAGTTACAAGAGATTAAAAGCACTTGTGATTTTGATAGATAAAAGAAACAAAGACAAATATAAAGATAATTGACATTATTAAAGTATTGAGACTTATGTAAGAAATAAAAATATTTTGTTGGCCCTGGCCGGATGGCTCAGTGGTAGAGCTTCGGCCTGGTATGCGGAAGTCCCGGGTTCGATTCCCAGCCAGGGCACACAGGAGAAGCGCCCATTTGCTTCTCCACCCCTCCCCCTCTCTTTCCTCTCTGTCTCTCTCTTCCCCTCCCGCAGCCGAGGCTCCATTGGAGCAAAAGATGGCCCGGGCACTGGGGATGGCTCCTTGACCTCTGCCTCAGGTGCTAGAGTGGCTCTGGTCGCTACAGAGCGACACCCCGGGTGGGCAGAACATCGCCCCCTGGTGGGCGTGCCGGGTGGATCCCGGTCGGGCGCATGAGGGAGTCTGTCTGACTGCCTCCCCATTTCCAGCTTCAGAAAAATACAAAAAAAAAAAATTTTTGTCACGTATTAACATCATATTTTATGTTATTCATAGGATTTTACATTTGTTTTAGCATTGGCCCTGAACAGTTTTTTCTTACCTTATGCTCAAATATTTTATATTTTTATTGTTTTTATAATTATGAACTAATTTCCTCATATATTTTCTAAATTATGGTTGTTGGTATATCCTAAAGTTTACCATTTATTCATTCATAACTGACTATCTCACCTAACCCATTATTTCTAAAAGTTTCTCAATTAATTTTTAAATATTTTCATAATGCATTATGAAATAATGGGTTACCGTCAACTATTAATATTATTTTACCTCCTTATGTGCATTAGATTTATTTTTGTTTGCTTAATTCCATCAGCTCCACATTCTAAGCAGTGTTATAGTAGTGAAAATAGATATATTTGTCTTGCTCGTGAAATTGGGAAAAATCATTTTTGTTTTACTATTAAGCATAAAGCTGGGTATCTGTGATTTTATCTCCTTATGAATCTATGTTATGCTAAAGAAGCTTTTTTTCTCTTCTTGTCTATTTCACTATAGCATGTTTATCAGAAATTTTTGATTTTGAATTCTGTAAAAAAGATCTCAACCTCCTTCAATATAATACATTTTTTTCTTCTACATATTAATGTCAATAATTATGTAAATGTATAGTCTATTGCTAAATCATGATTGAATTTGTGGGTCGAAATCCATTCATGTGTTTTATATTTTATGTGAATCTAGACATTATTTGAGTAATAATATATAATTTTATAATATGCTATGAATTTATGAATATACTATGATTGTCATGTCTTACAAGATTTTTCACATCAAGATCATGCAAGATTTGTACAAGTCTTGGAAAACATTTCTTTTACATTTATGCTATGGAAAACATTAAATATTGAAGCCATTAGACAACTATCTTACTGGGAAATAATTCTGTGATATTACCTTTTTTTCCTTTTATATTGATCTCCTTAATTCTTTTTTACTTTTTATTGAATTTATTCGGGTGACACTAGTTAAAAAATATATACAAGTTTCAGGTGCACAATTCCATAACACTTCATCTGTATACTATATTGTGTGTTCATCACCGTAAGTTGGTCTATTTGATTTTTAAAAGACATATATCTTAAAAATTATATGGCTATGTAATGTATATGTATTTCTATAAATATATATTTATAAAATATGGATGTATCTTAGAAAAATTAGATTGAAAATTTTTATGTATAAACATAAATTTCCACACCTTCAACTAAGGTTCTGAGATACCTCTAATCTCTGGTTATCGTCATGCCACATTTTCATCTTTATCCGGCAGAACTTTGCTTCCTACTCATAACTACCCTCTACTCCTTCAAATAGTGGAGTTTAGTGCTGGCTTCCTGAATGCTCCTTTAATTGGTTTCAAAGTGTAAAATATCCAGCAGGAATTATCCAGGTACTGTGGAGTATAGTAAACTCTATGCATTTCACTTTTTTTTAAATTTATTTATTCATTTTAGAGAGGAGAGGGAGAGACAGAGGGAGAGAGAGAGAGGAGAGACAGAGAGAGAGAAGGGGGGAGGAGCTGGAAGCATCAACTCCCATATGTGCCTTTACCAGGCAAGCCCAGGGTTTCGAACCGGCAACCTCAGCATTTCCAGGTTGACGCTTTATCCACTGCGCCATCACAGGTCAGGCGCATTTCACTTTCTAGAAGTTGGCAAAGTCCCATTACCACGCTATCAATTTTTGCTTCTCTAGTTCACTCTGCTTCTTTTTAGGAGCTGGGTTTTATATGTTTGTTCGTTTGTTTTAGCTTTTGTTTTTAATTTGTTTTTGCTCTACCCCATTTCTTGGAAGTCAAAACATAAGCTTTTCTATTTTCATCTTTTTAACTCTGCAAATAAACTAATGTAGTTTGAAGTGTACGATACTCAAAGTATTAGAAAAGATAAGTGACAAGATTTAAAAAAAAACAACACTCCACCTTGTCAGGCCTTACATAATTTGAGAATTAAGGTTCTCATTATAGTATAATATCATGTTAATTCATTATATAATTGTGAGGAGACACTTTTCAGCCATATGTAAATAAATTAATGCTTACAAATGTACAACACTATTTTCAATAGATTCCCCTGGTGTTTTATATAAAACTAAAGAATGAAGGAAAAGAAAATTTTGTAAAAACCATTTTGATTACTTGAGGTCCTTAAAAGTTTCAAAGAACTAAATGTGTGGAAGCAATCCATTTCTCTTAGAGATGCTCTTAAATCATATTTTGCATCATCAAAAACTTGGAAGAAAAGTAATGCAGGTTATTCAATGTTTCTATTATTACATACTGAAACAGACGTATTTTGAATCAAAACTGACGTTGTTGTTGTCCCCCCCCCCCCCAGAAAGTAACAGTAAGGGGCAGTGCTAATGGCAGAAATGACGTCACGTCACAAAGCCCGTTGTCTCAAAGCAGTTAGCAACCACTTGTTAGGGCCTGAGTAACAAAATATGAGACTTCTCCTAGGAGATGAACGCTAGCCCTTTTCATTGGCTGTCTGACCTCCGTTTAACCTAACTCTATTATCTTTGATTCCCAAGGTCGAGATGGCAAGCCGCAGGAAAAGGAGCGCTCCTGAAGAAAGTACCAGCTCTGCAACCCAAAGTTCGCCCCAAGGGACTTCCGTCTTCTCGGACAGTGCTACCGGTACAGATGAAATTCATGTCCCACAAGAGGGCAGGAAGAGGGAAGAGAAACCACCAGCAGAGCCTGAAAAGATCCTCCACCAGTGGCTGTTCGAGCACCGCTTTAAGGCCTACCCGTCAGAAGCGGAGAAGCGAATGCTGTCGGAGCAGACCAGTTTGTCCTTGCCACAGATCAATACCTGGTTCGCCAACGCCCGCAAACACATTCTTCCGAATATGCTTGAACAGAACAGAGACAACCCCACCGATACCACCATATACCACCAGAAAGGCAAGCAGAGGAAAGTCAATCTACCTACACAAGCCAAGTCAGAATCCGGAAGTTCAGAGATCAAAAGCCCACCTGCGAGCCCTCCGCCAATGGCTCAGGAATTAGGGGGAGAGCTGCTGAAGCAGGAGTTAGACCAAGGCCACAAGCCCAAAACCCACTCAGAGGAAGAGGCCCAGACTTCCACCAGTGCGCCCTTGTCTTCTCCAGAACCAATATCGTCAGAGGCATACACGGACTTTAGTAATTTCTATTTGCTGGTGGATGTAGCTGTACAGAAAGCGTTGGAACTGGAGCTACAGAAGAAGCAAGAGTCCGATCCATGATTTCCATGTCTTTAAACACCCGAAACTGTCAGTCATTTGCTGTGTGAAGTCTGTTTATGTTCCATGCTAATTTGTTGTTTAAATTTAACAGAAACATTGTTACTTCTAGGGATTTTGCAAGAATCATTGCTAGCTTTTGGGACTCAGTTTTGCCAGATACGTCATTATTTCCAGATGGAAGCTACTAACTTGTCATCTTAACACTGACATAAAGATCGCAGATACTCTGCTTCCTCCTGGATTTAAAAACTTGAGACAATCAGACCCATTTACCAGAGACTAGACCTAGTGCTGAGACTTTTTCAGAAAAGACTGTTGTTAACCAGACGTTTTGGTCCCAGGGCCGCTGCATATACCAAGTCACATTCATTTCTGTAGGGAAATAATAATAGGAAACAAAATATGTTGCATTAATAAACATGTTACAAATAAAGTTGAATTACTATTTCTGGTAACAGAGAAAAGTACACAATAAAGATTAAAATGGAAAATTTCTGCTGTTGTTAGATAATTGGTTTTAAAGAATACTTTTTATTATAATTTTCAACATTAGAGAGGAAAAGGCAAAAATCAACAAAAAATAAAAAGCAGAAAAAGATCCAAAGATTCCCAGAGGAAACAGAACAGAGGAAGATAATTTTAAAGTAAGGGGAAAAAAATTTAAACATTTTCTGAGGAAAAAAAAAGTAGAATTATCCACAGCCTCTCCAACATTTGCTATTACCTGTCTTGTTAATAATAGCTAATCTAACAGGTGTGAGGTGGTATCTCATTGCAGTTTTGATTTGCATTTCTCTAATAACTAAAGAAGATGAGCATCTTTTCATATATCTGTTGGCCATTTGTATTTCTTCCTGGGAGAAGTGTCTGTTCATATCCTCTTCCCATTTTTTATTGGATTGTTTGTTTGTTTGTTGTTGAGTTTTATGAGTTCTTTGTATATTTTGGATATTAGGCCCTTATCTGAGCTGTTGTTTGAAAATATCATTTCCCATTTAGTTGGCTGTCTATTTTGTTATCAGTTTCTCTTGCTGAGCAAAAACTTCTTAGTCTGATGTAGTCCCATTCATTAATTTTTGCCTTCACTTCTCTTGCCTTTGGAGTCAAATTCATGGAAACAACCAAAAAGCCCATCAATAGATGACTGAATAAAGAAGATGTGGCACATATACACTATGGAATACTACTTAGCCATAGAAATGATGACATCCGACCATTTACAGCAAAATAGTGGGATCTTGATAACATTATATGAAATGAAATAAGTAAATCAGAAAAAACCAGGAACTGTATTATTCCATACGTAGGTGGGATATAAAGTGAGACTAAGAGACATAAATAAGAGTATGGTGGTTATGGGGGGAGGGGGGAGAGGGAAAGGGGGAGGGGGAGGGGCACAAAGAAAACTAGATAGAAGGTGACAGAGGACAGTCTGACTTTGGGTGATGGGTATGCAAAATAATTGAATGACAAGATAACCTGGACATGTTATCTTTGAATATATGTATCCTGATTTATTAATGTAGCCCCATTAAAAAAATAAAATTACTTTAAAAAAGTAGAATTAAATAATTATTGTTTTTTGTTGTTTTGGTTTGGTTTTACCTTTTTAGTATACTTATTACTATATATTTTGTATTTGGATCAGTAGAGGTGGTGGTGGGAATGGTAAAACTTCAGGCAGCTCCCACTTTGAGATAATCCCATTGTCCTATAGAGATGAATCTTCCCACTGCCTCAAGTACAGGCAGATTTTCAATAACAACAAAAGCTATTGTTCCTGAAAGCTATAATTTAGCTGCTTTGATCTTAGGGAGCTAAAATCTGAGGAATCTGGACCTGCAAATTGGACACTGGCCTCAGATTCTGCTCCTGCCCCATTTTTTTTAATATTGTTATCTAATTACTGGCAATTTTCAATACAGGACACCCTACCTTCTTCAAAAAAATTTTTTTTTCAGAGAGAGAGAGAAAAGAGGGAGAGTGAGAAGTATGAACTCATACTTGCTTTACTTTAGTTGTTCATTCATTTTCTCATATGTGTCTTGACTGTGAGGCTCAAGCTGAGCCAGTGACCCCTTGCTCAAGCCAGAGACATTGAGCTCAAACCAGCGACTTTGCACTTCAAGTCTTGAGATCATGTCAATAATGTTACACTCAAGGTGATGACCCTAGGATCGCCTACTCAAGTGCACAACCTCGGGGTTTTGAACCTGGGGCCTCAGCATTCCAGATTGACACTATTCACTGCATCACCACTGGTCAGGCTGTTTAAACATCTTAAGAAACAACCACGGGTTATTATCTAATATTATAATCTAATATAATTTTGCATTTTACCAGGAAGGAAACAGAGTCATGTTCCCAAACTGCTGTTCCTGAAATAGACTAAGGTAATTCAAATTTTCTAAAGTATGCATGGATTCAGGAGGATTTAGAAGAAAGAAAGGCAAAAATATTGATTATATACTTACTGGGGAAGACTACTAAAAGTTCTATGAAGCTCCCATACCACTTCTTTTCTTACTCCCTCATCTGTGCCACTTTCTCCATATGGAGGCATAGGAGGCTTTTATTCAAGAAAACTTCTTTTATGAGTGAGGAGATATTTAACTTCCGTCTATACAATTCTAGACCTTCACTACTATTTTGTCTTCTAACTTTTTAGAAAAGATTTTAGTAATTTTAGAAGAGAGAGAGAACGAAAGAGAGAAAGGGAGTGGGGGACGAGCCAGCAAGAAGCATCAACTTGTAGTAGTTGCTTCTCATATGTGCCTTGGTTGGGCAAGGCTGAAGTTTCAAACTGGTGAACTCAGCATTTCAGGTCGATACTTTATCCACGGCTCTACTGCAGGTCAGGCATGTCTTCTTTTATGTCCAAGATATTTTGGGATTCCTTAGGCTTTTCTCTTAGTGGAAAATGAACTATTATTGCAACTTTTTCTTCTGGGGTCTGAAGAAACAAGTGTTTTCTTGTCTAACTTCTTCTAGCTTATCTCTAAGGCTGAGTGAAGTGAGATTATTGTGGAATGATGATTGCAGAACCTGTCCTAAAAGGAATATACTGGAATGACAGTGATATTCTTTGATTTTACATGTGTACGTTATAATGGTGGACGGCACGCTATAGGGGTGGTGTCGTTTTCATTGCATGATGTGGGAAGTGGGAGAGGGAGTCTGTTGGTTTCTGCCTTGGATTTGTTGTTGTACAAACATGTGAAATAAGCATATTTTCCCCCAAGTAAATTAAGAAAAATAGAGAAACGACATTTATTGTTGAGTTTTTGTTAAATAATTTATATTGATTTTAATATAAAGGATGATTTACTCTCATTTCTCTACAACCACTCTACTGTTGAAGCTTCTCTATTACCATTATTTTCTGAGAGTAAAATTCAAATATCATTGATCTACTTCACTCTATAGAGAGATGTGGAAATAATTTTCTAAAGAAACTGAAATTCTAAAGCCTAACCATCAATTCCATGGTTCTTGAGTTTAAAAACTGTATAAAGCCGGACAGAGAAAAGAATCAGTTTCTAACAATATGGTCTTGTAGAAATAAAATGGAGAGGGTAGCATTGAGAAAAACAACTTGATGGAGCTATTTTGTAAGGAAAAAGAGATCTCTATTGGTATCAGTGGACTGAGAGAAATACATAGTAGAATGTTTTAATATGAATGGGAAATCTATAGGGGGTTGTTCTAACAAGGAATAGGCATAATTGTTCATAGACAAAATCACTGTATTCAGCGCTTTCTAAATCTTAAATGGTGAAGAAATGAGACTTGTCAATATGTATTCCAATAATTTTATATTAAAAATATTCCTATAAAAGAATATCACATCAATGTGTCTTAATCCTCTGGTATAGAAGCACATTTCTAAACAATTTAATCATAACAAATGTATTCACTCTTGCGTTCTTTCTTATCCCTCAAGAGTACAACTTGCAATATCAGGGGTTTTCCTTTAGTTGATTTATTTATGAAGCCTAAAATGCTTTGTACATTTTTTATAATGTGCTTTAATAAATGCAAATGTATCTCATTGAAGAGAAAACGTGGGAATAGAATACTCCTAGATATTTTATTCAGTGAAGAACAAGACAAATATAGTCAGTTTCTGTGCTAATTTCTCCAGTCAACGAGGACACACTTTGTGTACTATGATTAACATATTCCAGTAAGTTCCTTTTATGTCACTTTCTTAAAAAGCATGTTTTTGGTATTTAAATATTTTCCAACATTTATATTTGATTTATTTAATTACTCTGTGTACTTTATGTGCTGTATTTCAAGAACCTAGACATTTTTCTCATTTTTATCTGAAAAATGTTTCTATATTTATGTGTTTATTGTTAAAAATATACCCTAAATCTTCTGGCATTCTTAGTTCATCAGGCTAAAATAAGGACATTAAGCCCAAGGTAAGAAGAGATTTAGCCACTGACTCCCAGAATCTTAGAAAGGGATCACATACTTAGGAGAAAAGTAAAAAGCAGATTGCTCACAGATCACAAATGTGGTCTTTCACATAAGAAGGTATGTAAGGCCCTGGCCGGTTGGCTCAGCGGTAGAGCGTCGGCCTAGCGTGCGGAGGACCCGGGTTCGATTCCCGGCCAGGGCACATAGGAGAAGCGCCCATTTGCTTCTCCACCCCTCCGCCGCGCTTTCCTCTCTGTCTCTCTCTTCCCCTCCCGCAGCCAAGGCTCCATTGGAGCAAAGATGGCCCGGGCGCTGGGGATGGGGATGGGGATGGCTCTGTGGCCTCTGTCTCAGGCGCTAGAGTGGCTCTGGTCGCAACATGGCGACGCCCAGGATGGGCAGAGCGTCGCCCCTGGTGGGCGTGCCGGGTGGATCCCGGTCGGGCGCATGCGGGAGTCTGTCTGACTGTCTCTCCCTGTTTCCAGCTTCAGGAAAAATGAAAAGAAAAAGAACAAAAAAAAAGGTATGTAATTATACTCAGTTTTTAAGTATTTATGGATGGTTACTTTGTGTTTTTAGAACCTCAAGAATTGGCACACACTAAAACATAATCAGAAAGGGCATTAAAATCATAACTAAACTAAGGTCAGTTGTAAAGAAAAGGTAAAATTGATTGTCAGGAAACCATTAAAGATGAAATCCATGAGGCCAACTATATACCCTTTTATATTATACTGTTCTTTAAGTGAGAGGAAGGGAGATATAGAGACAAATTTCCACATGTGCTCCAACCGGAATCCACCTAGCAACCCCTATCTGGGACCAATGCTCGAATCAACAAAGTTATCCTCAGTGCCTGAAGCCAATGTTCAGACCACCCAAATTATCATCAGTACCTGGGGCAGACTCTCAGACCAACAGAGGCACTGGTAGTTAGAGGGGAAGAGGGGGAGAAAGGGGAGAGAGAGAGGAAGAGAAACAGATGGTCCCTATTCATGTGTGTCTTAACTGGAAATCAAACCCAGGATGTCCGTACGTCAGCTGACACTATCTAGTGAGTCAACCAGCCAAGGCTATAACATACTATTTACTACTACTGTTATAAGCAGAATGCCACATTGTGTAGTATATAATTTTAACTAGAACTGGCTCTTAATGCTTTTTATAAAATGCAAATTGGAAATGTGATGTGATAAACATAATTTAAAACATCTTTATGGACTTTTTTATTTTTAGCTAATGTGCTCATTTTCAATATTGTTTTTATTTTTTTCAACAATTTTTTTTTTTTTTTGGTATTTTTTCTGAAGCTGGAAACAGGGAAAGACAGTTAGACAGACTCCCACATGCGCCCGACCGGGATCCACCCGGCAGGCCCACCAGGGGCGACGCTCTGTCCACCAGGGGGCGATGCTCTGCCCCTCTGGGGCGTCGCTCTGCCGTGACCAGAGCCACTCTAGTGCCTGGGGCAGAGGCCAAGGAGCCATCCCCAGCGCCCGGGCCATCCTTGCTCCAATGGAGCCTCAACTGTGGGAGGGGAAGAGAGAGACAGAGGGAGAAGAGAGAGACAGAGAGGAAGGAGAGGGGGAGCGGTGGAGAAGCAGATGGGTGCTTCTCCTGTGTGCCCTGGCCGGGAATCGAACCCGGGACTTCTGCACGCCAGGCCGACGCTCTACCACTGAGCCAACCAGCCAGGGGCTCAACAATTTTTAATAGCTCAGTGATACTGGTGAAATTTGAAACATTTAAGTTTGCATTCTTTTATATGAAAAAGATAATAATAACAAAGGTGACCAGTGTTTCACTACTATTCTAAATGTTGCAAGCTACAATTCCTTCGTATATACCACAAACGCTTACACTTAATGGAATATATATTATACATTACATAATAGAGGGGTTTCAGATGTGAAAATTCTGACCAGATTTTTGTGTGTGACAGAAACAGAGGGAGAGAGACAGAGGGACAGATAAGGACAGACAGGAAGGGAGAGGTGAGAAGCATCAAGTCGTCATTGCGACTCCTTAGTTGTTCATTGATTGCTTTCTCATATGTGCCTTGACAGGGGGCTACAGCAGAGTGAGGGACCCCTTGTTCAAGGCAGCGACCTTGGGCTCAAGCCAGTAACCTTTGAACTAAAGCTGGTGAGCCCTCCCTCAAGCCAGATGAACCCATGCTCTAACCAGTGGCCTCGGGGTCTCAAATATGGGTCCTCTGCGTCCCAGTCCACCGCTTGGTCAGGTCTGACCAGAAAATTTTTAAGTACCTTGGCTCACTATATAAGATGATGAGAAATTTTATTTCTTATTATTAGTTATTATTATTACTATCTTTTAAAAAATACTAACATTCTTGATTTTTTATCCTAAAGATAGCTTAAATAATTCTAAAGTTATGTCCTTAGCTTTTGAGGATATTATATAGAAAAAGCTGAAAAAGAAAGTATTGGAATCAGTGATAATTTTATTCAAAGATATCAAAGAATCAAAATTTCCTTGGTGCATGCACTGTAAATTTAATATAAACCACTTACAGGAACATCGTTAGCTATGTGTCATGATATCAATTTTCATTGTTTTATGGAAAAATACTTTCAATTTTCTAAAATTTTGCAAATTTAATATTAAATTCTGTACAGTATGTTTGTGAAAGCATTGAAGAATATTAATAAGATTCTAAAATTAAAATAATACAAACAGAATACTTTACTAAATTTTAGCAGCATACAAAATTATGATGTAGTTAACTTCTAAAAGAAATATCTGAAGTGATGTTAGAAATTCTTCTGTGCCTGGACCACATACCTCAGTTAGTTTGAGCACCGTACCGATGTACTGAGGTTGTTGGTTTGATCCTCAGTAAGGACACATACAAGAATCAATCAATTAATGAATAAATAAAGTGAAACAAATCAATCTCTCTCTCTTTCTCTCTCGCTCATTCTTTCTCTCTCCCATTACTCTCCCTCTAAAATAATCAATCAATAAAAATAAAAAAAATTCTTCTCTATCTTCCTCCTATCTCACCACATATTTAGTAAAGTTTACTAAACGAATAACAGAAATATTGTGTTTGAATGGTGCCAAATGTGTGTGTGTGTGCATTAGACAAAGAAAGAGTGAGAATACAAGAATTTAACAGGAGGACAAACTTTACTTCTAAGTCAGTGCAGTCCATTAGCAGAATCTTTATATATATATAAAGATTTATATAAAGATTTATATAAAGATTTATATATATCAATTATTAATATATATTATATATTAATGATATATATTATATATTTTAATAATAATAATTATTAATAATTATTATTAAATAATTTAAATAATATTAATAATAATTATTAATAATATATATTATTAATATATATATTATTAGCAGAATCTTTACTGTGAAAGAAGTTTGGTTGATATGGTGCTCGTTAGATGTTTATACCCCTTAGGTATTTTATAAAAATCTTATAGAAGAATTTCAGTTTTAATAAGCAAAATGATTGCAAGGATTCAAGTTAAACATATCTAGATTCTGAAGCACCAAGAAATTCTAAAAGCAGATGTCATAAATATATGTCTCTCAGAACATAATTTAAAAGTTACTTTTTCTGTATAAATATAATATGATTTTAAAAGAAAAAGGTTCAGGCCTGACTGGTGGTGATGCAGTAAATTCAAAGTCAGCTCAGGATGCTGAGGAACCCAGTTCAAAACTCCGAGGTCACCAGCTACAGCACAGACTGGTCAGGTTGAACACGGGCTGGCCAGTTTGAGCATGGGATTGCTGGCTTGAGTGTGGGATAATCAACATGATCCCATGGTCTTTTGCTTGAGCCCAAGGTCACTGGCTTGAGTAGGAATCACTAGCTCAGCTTGAACCTCTCTAGTCAAGGCACACGCAAGAAACAATCAATAGACTACTAAAATGAAGCAACTATGAGTTGATTCTTCTCATCTCTCTCTTCCCCTTCTCTCTCTCTCTCTCTTTCTGTCTATAAATAAATAAATATATTTGAAAAGAATTTAAAAATAATAAAAAGGTCAGAATATTATTTGACCTAGTGACCAATTAACTGAATATAAGAAAATAAGAAATTAACTTAGGGTGCTAACTATAACATAGATAAAATATAAACACATTATAAATCAGTCCTTGTATAGAATAATTTAAGAAAATTGTTACATTTCATAAATTTCAGAAAATTTCTTATGAAATATATATAATTCTCTGTTCATAAATATGTGCCTTTTATAAATCTCACCTATACATCAGATTTAACTATAATAATAACTAAAATCAGACATGGTTCCTTCTTCCCTGATATTCCAATATTAAAAGAATATTAGTGGAATTTATAAGAAAATTGGTATTTTATGTATCTCAGCTGCTTTCAGCCGATAAAGTTGAGACTCTTCTTACTGTTCATCAGAACTGATGTTATTCCAAACTTGTTTTAGCCCTTGGTGGAGGTAGGATATAATGATAGTTTTGCCATAAAAGGAAAACCGGATGATTCATCAGCTACAGTAAAAACAACGGAGCTGCATGGTTACAGTTAGCTCTTGAACAGTCTGTGTGTTTGAATGCAGAACATGTGCAGCACTGAATGTATTACCTGTCACAACAGTTCCTCAGACGGCATGAATTATATCCCTCAGTTGGGTAGTACAAAGGTAATTCTGTTGCCATATGTTGTGCCAAAGAGCTGCTGCTGTGACAGGGTACATTATCGATGATGTGTGTCTATGGGATGCCCATTTCCTTCTTCCTCTACAGAAATCTCATCTCCACAAAGTTTGTGGTATTCCAATAGAAAGGCTTTGCCAGAACTAGTAATTCCAAAGTACTTAAAAGCACCATTCTAAATTAGAGCCAGATTCTGTTACAATAATTAAAATGAGTCAAATTTGATAAATGTACCTTAATCCTTATAACCTGCCCATGCTGGAATTTCAAGATGAATATACTTTTTTTTTAAGTATGTCAGGCAACATATATGCTGAGAATTCACTTTATTTTTTCCTTGCATTTTAAAACTATATTATTCTCAAATTACATTAATTGTGCTGTGAACTCTTTTTATGAAGGATTAACCAAATAATGATTTATGATCATCAGGCTATATATTAGGCTATGCATGTATGAAGATATAATTATAAACAATAAAGTAAATGAAGCACACAGTATATATCTTTGTCAAACCTTATTGCCTCAGTAGTTTAAATAAAAATAATAAATAAGTAAATAAATGTAATAATATGACCTCTATATGTTCTGGAGGAAGTCAACATAACAAACATTAAGAGCTAACAATCAAGGACATCTCTAAATATACTCAGATGAATTGAAAACATTTTTTTAAAACAACAATTTCAATTCACAAAATCCAGTCTCATAACTGTCCTAGAGGATTAGATTCTAGTCATAACAGTGCCCCTGAGAACTACAGCAATCCAATGTTTCATAACATCTCCATTGAAAGGCTTGACCAGAATTGTAAAATGTATAAGAATGAGTACGATGCTAATAACCTGTGGAGTAGATTTACATTACCTTGTTTCTTCATAATGACTAAATACAGATCTATTAAATTAGGACTATAAGCCTGGTGGACTTTAATCGCTGGTGGCTTTTCTCACCCAGGCAGTAGCTAAACTGACCAGTGTCCTGGTTAGTATAAAACATTTTTAATTATGTTGTTAAACAAACATTATACATAAACCTTGTGCCACTGATCCAAAAATGGCAATACAGAGAATAGGGGACCCAGTTGTTATTCTAACACTTTAATACATAACCTCCTCTTTGTTATATATCCAAAGTGAGATGTTGAAATGCAAGTTTTTCTGAAATTAGAGCTTAATATGCATCATTAAAAAATCTTAAGATGTTTGCACTACTCTAATCAAAAAGTAAGTGCCATTTAAAGCGTACTCAGATGAATAAAATAATCAACTCAATCTAATGATTAGTATATATCTATTATCTTTATTATTGTTGTATCAAATTTATTTTATTATCTTTTTAATCTGTCTCAGTTTGATTTATTTTTATTGAGCTATTTATTTTTATTAAATTATTTTATTGGGGTGACATTGATTAATAAAATTCTATAGGTTTTAGGTATACAATTTCATAATATATCATCTGCATATTGTATTGTGTGTTCACCACCCCAAGTCAAGTCTCCTTCCATCACCATTCATCCCTGTTTAGCCTCTTCTACCGCCTACATCCCCTTACCTTATTTTCCTTCTGGTAATCACTGTACTATTGTCTTGTGTCTAAACATTTTTTTTTTGCTTAATTCCTTCACCTTTTTCCACTCAGTCCTGCAGCATCACCCCTCTCTGACACCTGTTAGTCTTTATTTATGAGTTTGTTTCTATTTTGTTTGTGGGTAAAATGGTGTCACCTTGTAATGGTAAGCAAAGTATCACTGACACAAAGACATAACCCTTTTGGAAAATAGTACAGAGATTTTTCAAAATCTTATAAAGTATCATTGGACCCAGCAATTCCACTAGTAGGTATTTATCCAAAGGAAACAAAAACACTGAATAGAAAAGGTATATAAATCCTCATGCTTGTTTGGCATTGTTTACAATAGCCAAGATATGGAAACAACCTAAATGTCCAGTGATGGAAGAATGAGTGAAAGAAATAGTGTTATAGTGTTTTATATATATATATATATATATATATATATATATATATATATATATATATATATATATATATATATATATATATATATATATATATATATAACAATATCATTCAGCCATAAAAGGCAAAAAAAAAAGTTGCCATTTGCAACAACATGGATGGACCTTGAGGGCATTATACTAGGTGAAATAAGTCAGAGAAAGACAAAAAATGCCAATAATCTCTTTTATCTGTGGAGTCTAAAATAAAAACAAAAACAAGCTAATGGAAAAAGAAAACGGATTTGTAACATCTAGAGCCTGAGGCATGGTGTATGGGAGAGGAAGAAAAATAGGAAAAGGAGGTCCAAATGAAAAAAAAGAAAAGAAAAAGGAAAAGGAAAAAAAAATCTAAAACTGTTTCTGCACTAATAAGCATTGCTATTTGAGGCAGCCAAAATACTCCTTCCCTCAATCCCTGCCCTACACTTTTTCCTGAAAAACATTTTACTGCACCCATACAAGGATTTCAACTCCCAGGAAATACCTAGACATGCCAGAACACATCAGATGGAACTGAAATCTAGGGCAAGAAATCAAAGGCAACTGGCAGTGATATATTGAGTCCTAGATACTGTCATCCTCACATGAAGAAACAATGTAGTCAAGAATGAATAAATTCTAGTAGCAGTGCCTGATAAAGATTGTAGTACTGTATTGGGTTTTTGTGTGCCTGCTAATCCAATGCACTCTGAAGAATAAAAAAGTACACTGCTCACAAAAATTAGGGATCAGAGAACATGCAGACACTCTAGTATTTTCAGCCTTTTGTATAGTGCATTTTCACCAACGAAATAAAAGTTGATTTTGTATCTCATTTGCATACCCAAACAACTTTCTTTGACTTGTCGTTTGTTTTTCTGATGTTCCTGTTTAATAAAAAAAATCAAATGTTTCTTTTTTTATCTCTTCATATTCATTTGGAAATATCCCCTAATTTTTGTGAGCAGTATATAGATCAGACAGTATCTCCTTTTACTACATCACAGACTCAGTGTGTTAATCTGGGTGCACTGAGAATATGACATCAAAATACTATATATGTGCAATGAATTTAACAGGAGAAATGTCTGGGAAAGAAAAAGGTGAGGACGTCTGGGAATGATGTTGAAGAGTGGTGCTGTTAATCAAGTACTGACCTGGAGGATAGGGGCAAGGGAAAGAAGGAAGGAAGGAAGTTTAGGTAAAAAGTCTTTATAACTGTCAAGTTCTCAGGTAAAATCCCAAGATGGACAAGGTGGCTTAGAGTCAAATTTGCCTGTTAAAGGAGTTCCCCATCACCCAAGAACAAGACAACCTCAATATTCCAATGGAGTTCAGTCTTTGCTAGAAGTGGCCTTGTGGAAAGTACTGCCTCAGGGCAAGAACAGGAGTCCTGATCCTTAATTAATTACAGTTCCTGCATGAGGACTACTCCAATGGCTGCCACTTGTGAAGGGGGTCTGGCAGAAGTACATATCTTCTTTTTGTAGATTTGAGGAGAAGATATGAATACAGAGATGAAGAATATTATAAGTGTATTTCATCAATAAAAAAGTAAATAAATATCTTATTAAATATTTCCAGTTAAAACAATTAAAATCTTGGTAATTTTCTATCATTTTCATATTATGGTGACTATAAGATTATTCTTTGGTAGGAGAATAACTTGCCTTTGCCATACACTGCTCAGACAGATGGTTTCATTCATTTACTAGGATTAAGAGAAGCTATTAAGAGTGAAAACAATCTTGTCAACAGAATTTAGATGTCCCAGGAGTCTTCTGGCTCATTCCACTTTTAATTTTTATGAAATTTTATATGTTATAGTATGTGTTATATTGTATATAATCATAAATATATATTATATATATTCTGTCTCAAACCCTTTCTTTTTTTTTGTAATTTATTTTGTTCTTAAAAGGAAATGTATTATATTTAGAAGTGAAGTACTGAACAACTTATCTTGTGCATCCAATACTGAGATAGCTCTAATTTCAAAGAGCCAAAACATTTAATAAGCAATTATTTATGTTTCCTCTGCATTTTTGTTCTCTGACACTTTTGAATATGATCGACTACTAATGACCAAGAGAGGATATAGGGATACAATTTGAAAAACTCTTTGACTAACATAAACCTAGGATAAACTTGTTTCTTAGAATGACATTCTGAGTACCATAAGAGGATTTGGGATACTGTATTGGAATTCAAAATTTCACAATCACGCATTCTTTTTTTCTCTAAGTTTGCCAGGGGCTAAACTCAGCATTATGAATTATTTGTAATAAAAAAGATTAATTCTACAGTCAGTATTCTGGGAACAAAATTTCTTTTCCAGTATGTGTCACTGAAGCAATAATTCATTAGATGGTCAAATATACAACAGAAGAGTTGATGGAGAGAAAATGATTTAAGGAAAGCAAGATAAAAAAGAATGGTTTTATGATAACACATTCAAAAAGAAAATATTTGCTGAAGGTTATTTATTTTACATAAGATGATAGCTCCCCTCAAACTTAATGCTTTTCACAAAGTGTTGATAGAATAACACATAATATAGTTAATACTTTGCTCTTCTGATTTCTGATAGTCTATTACACTTTCATGTGTTTGAGGGAAGGTCCAATTGTAAATCTAAGAAAACTCTTCTGAGATTTATCTCTGCACTATGATTTGTTACATCTGGTGCTATCTATCAATCTGTCTATCATCTATTTATCATCTATCTATGTAAATTGTTTTAGAGTTAAGTTAAGCACAATGAACACAGACATGACAAATTCATATATTATTATATTTTTCTTCACTTTTATTACTTTATCTCATATTAGTTTATTCTGATATTAATAGATATTACTGTGCTCTCTAATTTTCTCTTTTTCTACAAACCATATTTATTGTATATTTCCTATATGAAATAAGAGTAGAAACATTCATTGTAAGTTTGTTTTATTTCCTGGATAGTTACCAAAGCCCTCCTCCCTAAAATTTATATCCATGAATTTTATATTGGCCAGAGCTTTTTTTTCAACATTAAATATTGTAGACTGTATTTTATTTTTAGAACACAAGGAGTAAATACATTTTTCTGGGTAATATTCCATTGTCTTAGTATATACAGATGGTTGTGTCAAATTCAAATGATGATTTATTCATTTAAAATAAAAAGTAGGCCCTGGCCGGTTGGCTCAGTGGTAGAGCGTCGGTCTGGCGTGCAGGAGTCCCAGGTTTGATTCCCAGCCAGGGCACACAGGAGAAACGCCCATCTGCTTCTCCACCCCTCCCCCTCTCCTTGCTCTCTGTCTCTCTCTTCCCCTCCTGCAGCCAAGACTCCACTGGAGCAAAGTTGGCCCAGGCGCTGGGGATGGCTCCATGGCCTCTGCCTCAGGTGCTAGAATGGCTCTGGTTGCAACAGAGCAATGGCCCAGATGGGCAGAGCATCGCCCCCTGGTGGGTATGCCGGGTGGATCCCAGTCGGGAGCATGCGGGAGTCTGACTGCCTCCCCGTTTTCAACTTCAGAGAAATAAAAAAATAAAATAAAATAAAATAAAATAAAAAGTATATAATACAGATTAGATTAGTTAAATTGGGTGAATAGCTCATACTTTTCCTATAGAAATAATCACATGAATAGTTGATATGTAATAAGAACTTTGTCTTGTTAGAGCATAGACTGAACAAAACAAATTAGATTGAGGCATGACTCAGAAATGACATATCTACATAAACAGAGTTTGTTCTGACCTTTTACTCACTGATGGATTCAGCACTTGGACATATCCTTAAAGTAGCGCCGCTAACTTCCCATTGCATTATCAATAAAAGTATTTTCTAAGAACAGTTTGTGATGACAGAATTAGAAAAACTTTATATCACAAACAAAATAGCAAAGATTTTCAAAATCCCCTTTAGAAAATCTCTTTTTGTTTCACTCAATGTTAAGGAGACTTATTTTTCCTCTTGTTTCCTTCATATAGGTTTTTTATAAATTTTTATTTACAAAATGAAATTTAACATGGTGACATTGATCCATAAGAGTACATAAGTTTCAGGTAAGCACTTCTATTGCATTTGAACTGTTAATTATGTTGTGTACCCATCTAAAATACCAGTTTAAGGTTTTATTTCTCAGATATCTACAAAAAAAGCCCTCCTTCCTATAATTTATTTTTTGTGAATTTGTCATTGGCTAGGACTTTGTTTTTACCATTAAAGATTGTAGATCTTATTCTGTTTTTAGAACACAAAAAAGTAAATACATGTTTCTTGGTAATATTCCATTATCAAAATCATTTAGTTCCATAGCTGCAGTTAGCATACTCAGCACAACAAAAAACCTAGTAATTTGTCCTATAGATCGATCTTCAACTATTTGTCATTTATGCCTCAGAGAGTTTTTAAGTCTGTCCGGCCACAGAGAATTCAAATGTGTAAATTGATTAGGTTAAAATTGCCTGACATATATCTCTACAACTCCCCTTGCAAGTATGACAAAAAAATTAAAAAGTACTCGCAAATCTCTTATTGGCCTCAAGTCCTTCACATTAGTCTCTGTATTTATTTATTTATTTACTTACTTACTTATTTATTTTGCTTAGCTCCTGTCCCATATTAATTGAAATTCATCTTTAGGTATGTTAATACAAATGAAAAAAATATTGGTGGGAAGTGTATAAGCTTTATATTCACAGATGGATTTCATTCTCAGAACAGTCCCTCAGTACTATTCTTACTACCGGAAAGTTCTGTCCGTTTTTGGAATAAAACAAAATACAAATTTTATTTCCACACCAATCCTATCTTCCAAATATGGTCCAAAATGGTTTGCTGAGCTGAATCAAGCCTTTCTGCGATCTCCAATGTTATCAGAAAAGGATCTTGCTCCAACATGGTCTTAACAACATCGTCATCGATCAAAGATAGTCACCCAGAAGGTGGCTTATCAGAAAGGTTGAAATCACCTGTTTCGGATTTTTCGAACCACCTTCTGCATGTCCTATCAGAAACTGTACCTTCACCAAACACTTTCAAAAAATTTTTACATGCTTCTGTAGCATTTCTTCCTTGTTGAAATTCGTAAAAATACAGTGGCGTAAATGAACTTTATCAGTTGCCATGGGTACACTATCGCTTCACACATAAGACTAACGTGAATAAACTTTGTTTTAATTTTCTACGTCAGTATGTATACATTAAGTGATAAAAATAGAAAGGCACACATGCACCAAATAAACATGTGCTTACGTGTCAAAACTTGTTGTGATAGAAACGGACAGAACTTTCTGGTAGATATATATATATATATATATATATATAAAATAAAAAGCAAAAAGAAGATAATTAATATGGCCAAGGTTACATAACTAATAGACAACTTTATTGAAAGTTATAATTTGTACAGGTAATTTTAGAGTCCAGACTCTTACAAAGCAGTTCTATCTTCTCTTCTAATACTGTGGATTAGAAAATAAAATAATTATTCAGTTCAGCAGGGATTCTTGTGTCCATTATTTGGTGTATATGAACAAAATATATTATCACTTTATGACGAGTATTATATATGCAAAATGTGTGTGCTTATGTTGCAACATATGTTGCTGCTATAATTCCCTCAGAATAATAATCACTATTAGATACTGAGAGTTTAACCAGTCTTACTTTATAGCAGTTAGTGTGATATAAACTAGAAAGAATCAAACAATGATTTGTAAGTTCTGAAAAAAGTCTTTCTACTTTTTTCTTCCTCAAGTATAACTATCTGCTTCCATATTTTGTACCTAACAATATCCCTCTATTCTAGGCTGAGTGGTTAGTTATTTTTTTCATTTATAAGCACTAACAAATATATTAAATGTCATTTAACTACCATGACACCAAAAGTAATAATACTATTATTACCCCATTTAATAGAAAAAGCCACTGAGGAGCAGAAATGTTGGTAAGAAGCAGAGCCAGCTTGACCAGGTGGTGGCAGAGTAGATAGAGCATTGGACTGGGATGCAGAGGACACAGGTTCAAAACCCCGAGGTCGCTTTCTTGAGGGCAGTCTCACCAGGTTTAGCACAGGGTCGTTGGCTTGAGCCCAAGGTTGCTGGCATGAACAAGAGGTCATTTACTTTGCTGTAGCCCTGGTCAAGGCACATATGAGAAAGCAATCAATGAACAACTAAGGTGCTACAAGGAAGAATTGATGCTCCTCATCTCTCTCGTTTCCTGTCTGTCTCTTTCTGTCTGTTCCTGTATGTTCCCTCTCTCTGTCTCTCTGTCTCTCTGTCTCTCTGTCTCTCTCTCTCTCTCTCTCTCTCACACACACACACACACACACACACACACACACACACACAAAATAAAAGTGGAAAAGAAGCAGAGTCACCATTCAAACTCAGAAACACTGGGCTGAGAGTCTGTTCTCCTTACTGTGCTTTGCTGACCATTTGCCTAGGAACTGCACTGTCCTTTGGGGCCATCCAGAGTGCAGTGTGGACATTGCATGTTTGTGAAGTTGACTGCAGAAGCAAAAAGAAGCTTGAATTTGGCATGGAAAGTGTCATGCAGCACTGAAGATTTTGGCACCCCTAACTCTTGACCCCTTAGTTTCCAACTCTGTGCTTCACTCCAGAGAAAATCTCAAGGATTCTATCAAGAATGTGTCTCAACTGGATCCTATCGCCGGTGCTGCCAGTGGTCTGGTCCCAAGTTTCTTAAGATCTGTAATTGTTTTATTTCATTCTGTGGTGGTTGGAATGGTGAAAAGGGTCAGCAAAAAGGCCCTGGCCAGTGGTAGAGCCACCGCTCAGTGGTAGAGCGTCAGCCTGGTGTGCAGGAGTCCCGGGTTCGATTCCTGGCCAGGGCACACAGGAGAAGTGCCCATCTGCTTCTCCATCCCTCCCCCTCTCCTTCCTCTCTGTCTCTCTCTTCTCCTCCCACAGCCAAGGCTCCACTGGAGCAAAGTTTGCCCAGGCACTGAGGATGGCTCTGTGGCCTCTGCCTCAGGCACTAGAATGGCTCTGGTTGCAACAGAGCAACGCTCCAGATGGGCAGAGCATCGTCCCCTTGTGGGCATGCCGGGTGGATCCCGGTCGGGCGCATGCGGGAGTCTGTCTGACTGCCTCCCCTTTTCCAACTTCGGAAAAATAAAAAAAAAAGAAAAGAAAAAGAAAAGGGTCAGCAAAAGACCAGCATGGTCATTATTCACTGTCATCTTGTAATCAAGTCTTTCTCTTTGGCTCAAATTTGTTTGAGTCTTGGAAAATAAATCAAAGTTGGTTGGACTGCCACCTGGTTTGAGATGGGGAACAGTGCACAAGAAAAAGGTTACTGTGCTGAGTCACATCAACATCCTAGTTTCCTGTGTGGAAGTCTCAGGACCACTTTCTGTGGAAGTCCAGGAGTTCCACCTGGGACCAGGAAGTTCTTTGTGCAAGTTTCCAGAAGGCCCAGCCTAAAAGGATAAGAGGTAAAGCTCATCTCCTCATCTTTAAATTTACTTTCAGTTCTAGTGGTATTATTTCATGATGTATTTTTAACATATATTTTTTTATGGAAAACACTTTTTAAAATGTTTTCCATAAAAACATATACAGCCTCAGCACGTATATACAGGATATAAGACATTAAAGTGCATAAGCATGTCTAAGTCAACCTTAGCCACACAGGGACAGACTCTGAGAAAACAGAGTGCGTGACTCCTCTTTATGATCAGCAGTGAAGAGATATAATTATAGTTCTTTCAAAATTTGTTTCTTAATGGTGCTATTCAAATATAACTATTTCAGAAACATGGGATATAACTGTATACATTAAGACACCTTTAAAAATAACATTTCTCTTGCAACCACTGACAATTTAATTTTTCTATTGCAAATAATGATTTTAGTGAAGAGAATAAAATGATATAAAATAATAAGAGTTTATTGGCTCTTTTATAAAATTATACAAGGTGAAAATGAGAGAACAAAATGTCTAAAATTATATTTTTAAAATGTCATCTTGACAATATTTTCTATTAACCTTTTACAAAAGAAACTATTTCACTCAAGAATAAATAAAGCAAATATTCATGGCTAATTTATTTGATTACATGTCTGTGCTTTTTCAAAGTAAAATATATTTATGTTAATTAGAATGAGAATTTACAAATATACTATTCCTATCAGGGAGTTTCTAATTTATAAAAATATTTTAAATTTAAAGAAAAATTTGAAAAATACCAAATAATTACATTATGATAAGATTTGATGTAGTTTTTATTTTCTTTAAATTTTCTATTGAATTTATTGGGGTGACATTGGTAAATAAAATTAATCAGATTTCAGGTCCTTCAAAAGAATATATGAACCCAAGTTCATTGCAGCACTATTTACAATAGTTAAGATTTGGAAACATTCCAAGTGCCCATCAGTAGATGAATAGAATAAAAAGCTGTGGTACATTTACATAATGGAATATCACATGGCCATAAAAAAAGAAGGAAAATTTACCTTTAGCCACAGCATGGATGGACCTGGAGATTATTATGTTAAGTGAAACTAGCCATTCAGAGAAAGACAAATACCATTGGATTTCACTTATATTTAAAATATTATGAATAAAATAAACAGACTCATAGATACAAAGAACATATTGACAGCTGTCAGAGTGGAGGGGTGTTGGGGTGCTGAATGGAAAAAGTAAAAGGAGTTATAGACATATATAAGAAATAAGTTATAGACAAAGACAAAGTGTAAAGATTTCAGGAGGAAAAGGGGTTGGGGCAGTGCAGAAGGATAGAGAAGGGATAGATGGTGATGGAAGGAGACCTGACTTGGGGTGGTGAACACATAATGCAATATAGAGATGATATAATATAGAACTGTGTGTTTATAGTCAATTAGTATTTGACAAAGAAGAGAAGAACATAGAGTATGATAAATATAGTCTATTCAATAAGTGGTGTTTGGAAAATTGGGCAGTTATTTGCAAAAAATAAAAACTGAATCACATTCTTACTCCATCCCAAGAATACACTCAAAATGGATTAAGGACTTAAATGTTAGACTTAAAATCATAGAAGAAAACATAGACAGTAAAATCTCAGACATGACTCTTAGCAATATTTTTTTGACACATCACCTTGGACAAGGAAAATAAAATAAAAAAATAAAAAAATAAATTAGATCAAATTAAAAGTTTGCACCACGTTAAATAAGAGTTGAGAGAGTGGACAACCCTGTCTTGTTCCTGATTTAAGGGGAAAAGTCCTCAGTTTTATGCCATTTAATATGATGTTAGCTGATGGTTTATCATAAATGGTCTTTATCATGTTCAGATATTTTCCTTCTATACCCATTTTGTTGAGTGTTTTAAACATAAAATTGTGTTGTATTTTATTGAATGCCCTTTCTGAATCTATTGATAAGATCATGTGGTTGTTTTCTTTGTTTTGTTGATATGGTGTATTACGTTAACCGTTGTACGTATGTTGAATCATCCTTGAGATTCTGGGATGAATCCCACTTGGTCATGATGTATTTTTTTTAATATGTTATGCTATAAGTTCTAGCCAGAGCAATCAGACAAGATAGAGAAATAAAATCATTCATATTGAAAAAGAAGAAGTAAAGGTTTCACTTTTTACAGATGATATGATGCTACACATCGAAAACCCCAAAGATTCCACAAAAAGATTACTAGAAACAATAAACCAATACACTAAGGTTTCAGGATACAAAATTAATATACAAAAGTCCATGACATTTTTTGAAGAAATAGAACAAAAAATCATCAGATTTATATGGAACTATAAAAAAACCCAAATAACCAAAGCAATCCTAAGGAAAAAGAATGAAGCTAGGGGCATTATAATACCTAACTTCAAACTATACTATAGAGCCACGACAATCAAAACAACATGGTATTGGCAGAAAAATAGACACTCAGACCAATGGAACAGAATAGAAAGCCCAGAAATAAAACTTCATATATATGGTCAAATAATTTTCAATAAAGGGGCCCACAACACACAATGGAGAAAGAAAGCCTTTTTAATAAATGGTGCTGGGAAAACTGGAAAGCCACATGGAAAAGAATGAAACTTGACTATAGTTTGTCCCCTTGTACTAAAATTGAATCAAAGACCTAAATATAAGACCTGAAACAATAAAGTACAATAAAGTACATAGGTACTAAACTCATGGACCTTGGTTACAAAGAGCACTTTATGAATTTGACTCCAAAGGCAAGGGAAGTGAAGGCACAGATAAATGAATGGGACTACATCAGACTAAGAAGTTTTTGCACAGCAAGAGAAACTGACAACAAAATAAACAGACAGCCAACTAAATGGGAGATGATACTTTTAAACAACTGCTCAGATAAGGGCTTAATATCCAAAATATACAAAGAACTAATAAAACTCAACAACAATCAAGCGAAAAATCCAATAAAAAATGGGAAGAGGACATGAACAGACACTTCTCCCAGGAAGAAATACAAATGGTCAACAGATATATGAAAAGATGCCCATCTTCATTAGCTATTAGAGAAATGCAAATCAAAACTGCAATGAGATACCACCTCACACCTGTTAGATTAGTTATTATCAACAAGACAGGTAATAGCAAGTGTTGGAGAGGCTGTGGAGAAAAAGGAACCCTCATCCACTGTTGGTGGAAATGTAAAGTAGTACAACCATTATGGAAGAAAGTATGGTGATTCCTCAAAAAACGAAAACTAGAACTACCATATGACCCAGCAATTCCTCTACTGGGTATATACCCCCAAAACTCAAAAACATTGGTACATAAAGACACATCCAGCCCCTTGTTCATTGCAACATTATTCACAGTGGCCAAGACATGGAAACAACCAAAAAGCCCTTCAATAGATGACTGGATAAAGAAGTTGTGGTATATATATACTATGGAATACTACTCAACCATAAGAAATGATGACATTGGATCATTTACAACAACATGGATGGATCTTGATAACATTATATGCCATAAATAAGTAAATCAGAAAAAACTAAGAACTTCATGATTCCATACATAGGTGGGACATAAAAACGAGACTAAGAGACATAGACAAGAGTGTGGTGGTTACAGGGAGGGAAGGGAGAGGAAGGGCCCAAAGAAAATTCGATTGAAGGTGAGGGAAGACAATTTGACTTTGGGTGATGGGTATGCAACATAATTAAATGTCACAATAACCTGGAGATGTTTTCTCTGAACATATGTACCCTGATTTATTAATGTCACCCCATTAAATTAATAAAACTAAATCTTACACAACAAAAGAAACCATCAACAAATTGAAAAGACAACCCACTGTATACAATATATTCACCAATACATCCAATAAGGGCTTAATATCTAAAATTTACAAAGAACTTATAAAATTCAACAACACACACACACACACACACACACACACACACACACAAAAAAAAAAAAATCTAATTTAAAAGTTGAGCAAAGGACCTGAATAGACAGTTTTTCAAAGAAGACATACAAATGGCTGATAGAATATAAGATGTTCAATGTCACGAATTGTCAGGGAAATGCAAATTAAAACCACAATGAGTTATCATCTCACACCTGTCAGAATGGCTATCAGCAAGAAATTAACAAACAATAAGTGTTGGTGAGGGTGTGGAGAAAAAGGAAGCTTCATGCACTTCCTTTTCACGGTGGCTGCAGATCGGTGCAGCCACTGTGGAAAACAGTATGGAATTACCTCAAAAAATTAAAAATAAAACTGCCTTATGATTCAGCCTGATATGATTCTCGGCTTTCTACTACTATATGAAAAAAAAAAAAGTGTTGGCTTGAAATGTAGACTGGAAAACAAATGTATGATCGGCCACATTTGAAATCTGCTGATGTTAAGTACTGAAACTTATATTGCTACAAATGTGAGTTTGGCCTGATTAGGCAGTGGTGGAATGGATAGAGCATCGGCCTGGGATGCTGAGGACCCAGATTTAAAACCCCAAGGTCGCCAGCTTGAGTGCAGGCTCATCCGGCTTGAGTGTGGGCTCACTAGCTTGAGCATGGGGTCGCCAACTTGAGTGTGGGATCATAGACCTGACCTCATGGTCGCTGTCTTTAGCCCAAAGTCACTGACTTGAGCAAGGGGTCACTGGCTCGGCTGGAGCTCCTAAGTCAAGGTACATATGAGAAAGCAATTAATGAACAAATAAGGTTCTGGAACTATGAGTTGATTCTTCTCGTTTCTCTCCTGTTCTGTCTGTCACCTCCCCCCTTTCTACCCTCATTCTCTCTCACAAAAAGAAAGAAAGAAAGAAAGAAAGAAAGAAAGAAAGAAAGAAAGAAAGAAAGAAAGAAAGAAAGAAAGAAAGAAAGAAAGAAAGAAGGAAAGAAGAAAAGAAATGTGAGTTTAGTGAAATGGCTGTAATTACACTTTTATTTTTGAAAAAAATTGAATCTATTTATTTGACTACAGTTTAAAGATAAGTGTAACACAACATACTTACAGATATATAGTCTAGGTAATAACGGAAGTAAAAGAGCATAATTGGGAATCTTGTGTTGTAGCTTGTAGCAAAATGGGTAACCAGAATAAAATGTTTCTAAGACAAGAAATTTCAGTTAAAACAAAGCAAACGTAATTAAATGTGGAGCTACAGTTTTAAGAAAGTAAAAAAGCCCTGGCTGAATAGCTCAGTTGGTTAGAGCAGGGGTCCCCAAACTATGGCCCACGGGCTGCATGCGGCCCCCTGAGGCCATTATCCAGCCCCTGCCGCACTTCCGGAAGGGGCACCTCTTTCATTTGTGGTCAGTGAGAAGAGCATAGTTCCCATTGAAATACTGGTCAGTTTGTTGATTTAAATTTACTTGTTCTTTATTTTAAATATTGTATTTGTTCCCATTTTGTTTTTTTACTTTAAAATAAGATATGTGCAGTGGGTGTAAGGATTTGTTCATAGTTTTTTTAATACTCCGGCCCTCCAATGGTCTGAGGGACAGTGAACTGGCCTCCTGTGTAAAAAGTTTGGTGACCCCTGGGTTAGAGCATCCTTCCGAAGCACAGAAGTTGCCAGTTTGATCTCTGGTCACTAGACATACAGGAACAGATCGATGTTCTTGTCTCTCTCTCTCTCTCTTTCCTCTCTCCCCTTTTCTCTATAAAATAGATAAAATAATCATTTTTTTTAAAAAGTAAAGAAACTAAAAAAAAGAAATTTATGGTTCAAAAATAAAGTGAATCCTCTAATCAGAGCAATAAAATTGATGCACCTTTCTTGTTATCCCATGGGCATCTGAGTAACTAAGCATGCTGTGTTTTAATGGATACATGGGTCATGAGACAGAGATTAAAAACTGAGAACAGGGAACTAAAACTGAGCCTTTGTACATAGCTAGTGTTTTGAAACGGTATATCCTCAATGAAATGATCAACTAGAAATAATGTATTTACCATCAAAGAAATTCTTCAGTTTAACTTCCCTGTATTTGCGAGGACTCCAGGTGAAATGTGTGTGAATGATAAATTGTAAAACTACATATTTTTGAGCTGCTTCAAAATCCTCACAAATAGTATGTGAGCAACCCCCCCCCCCACCCAGTGACCAGGTGTACCATTATGGAAAGGGCTGACTCTTGTCAAGGGTCCCTTTCTCCCTCCCATATCCAAACTGCTAAGCTGAGCCCACTCCCTTGCTAATCCTTTTTGTGTGACACTGTCATGGCAGGCGCTGACTGTCTCTCTAAGACCTTTGAGTATAATAAACTTTGTTTTCTGTGCCTCTCCTATGTTTTCTCTTGTGGCCACATCTGACTGGCCATCTCATGGAAGAATACAAAATACCATGATAGGCAGAAATTTAATGTGTCTCTCTGATCTTCACCCTCAGTGTTTTTCCCATGATTAGGTTGTGTTACATAAGGAAAGGGATTTTTCAAATTTAAGGTTAATCAGTTGAGCTTAACATAGGGAGATTATCCTTTTTCTAGCTAGTTGAAGAAGGAGAGATCAGAGATATTCAAGGCATTAAAGGGATATGGTGAATGGGAGTCTTTTCGATGCTGAGATGGAGGGGACCATGTGGCAAGCACCTGACAGTGGTCTGCAGTTGTTTAAAGCAGTCCCTATCAACAGCTAGCATAAAATGAAAACCTCAGCCCTGCTCTCCTAAGAAAATAAATTCTGCCAAAACCCTAATGAGGTTTATAAGCAGACATTTCCTTTTCCTCAAACCAGATGAGCCCGCACTCAAGCTGGCGACCTCGGGGTCTTGAACCCGGGTCCTCTGCATCCCAATCTGACACTCTATCCACTGCACCACTGCCTAGTCAGGCCAGACAGTTCCTTAAATGAGCCTCCAGATAAGAACATCACCCAGCCAACGCTTTGACTTTATTCCAGTGCAACTCTGAGAAAATAATTCAGTGAAAATATGCTAGATTCTTAAATAACAGATTCTATGGAGTAACAAATGTGTGTTGTATTAAGCCACTGTTTGCAGTAATACATTATCCAACAACATAAATCCAATATTCCTACTTATCCAAGGCATGAGAAAAGTGATTTATACATTTTCTTAAGCAGTAAGATAAATACTTTGATAAATAACACTAGGGCAACTAGTTGGCCTCATACCCCCATACACAAGGAAAGGATCAACTAGAGAAAATATATGAATATAACAAAATAGAACCTATAAATGCATGAGACAAAATAAAGAGAAATTGTTTGAAATTCTGGTATATAAAAAAAGGTTTCTCTGTTTATGACATAATATATAGAAAAGATGATTCATAAATTCAGCTACATAAAAATAATGAAAATTTCTCCCTGATCAAAAACACCAAAGCAAAATCAAAAGACTATTTTAGAGTAAATGCCTGGCAATTAGCTTTATTTTTTCTAATATAAGTTTTGAACATTAAACTTTTGATTGCCAAGCCGTCCACTTCAAAGACATCCATCTCCAACACCCACATTGTCAGGTATATATATAACTATCAAAGAGCCAGGCTACTCCATCTATGCTGTTCCCTTTTTTACAAAGCTCTGGGTGGCATAGATTATTAATCATTTGACTGACCACCTGATTTTCCTTTCTTCTGTTTTAATTCCTGCTCTTATGTTTTAAATTCAATAAAGAGTAAATCTTTGAAACCTTAGGTGGCATACCCTACACTCCAATGGAGGCAGAAGCCCAGGTCTGTTCCCTCTCTCTCTCTCTCTCTCCCTTTATCTCTCTCTCAAAACACCCGTGACATTGTTTGATGGCTCCATGTGTGCCGCATAACCTCTAGGATCTGTGAGTAATAAATATTGCTTCTTCAAAATTCCCAAGTGGTTGTCGCTGAGGTGAGCTTTCCAATCATGATAAGAACTACAAGGGCCAGTCCAGTGATGGGACTCAAATAATCGAATTACCGATCTCTGCCCTAATGACAATTTTAGGTATAAAAAACGATATACTGAAAGGCAGTTTATTATTTTGTGCATTTAATGATTAAACAACAATAAAAGAGGTACAGAAAATTAAATTATGCTATAAAAAACTTTTCTTTGATTAAATAATTTTAATGGGGCGACATTGGTAAATCAGGGTACATATGTTCAGAGAAAAAATCTCTAGGTTATTTTGACATTTGATTATGCTGCATTCCCATCGCCCAAAGTCCAATTGTCTTCCATCATCTTCTAACTGATTTTCTTTGTGCCCCTCCCCTCACCCAACCCCTTCCCTCTCCTCCTCCCACCCCATAACCCCCACACTCTTGTCCATGTCTCTGAGTCTCATTTTTATGTCCCACCTACGGTATGGAATCATATAGTTCTTAGTTTTTTCTGATTTACTTATTTCGCTCAGTATAATGTTATCAAGGTCCATCCATGTTGTTGTAAATGATCTGATGTCATCATTTCTTATGGCTGAGTAGTATTCCATAGTATATATGTACCAAAGCTTTTTAATCCACCCATCCACTGACGGACACTTGAGCTATTTTCAGATCTTCCCTATTGTGAACAATGCTGCCATAAACATGGGGGTGCATTTCTTCTTTTCAAACAGTGCTATGGTGTTCTTGGGGTATATTCCTAACAGTGGTATAGCTGGGTCAAAAGGCAGTTCGATTTTTAATTTCTTGAGGAATCTCCATACTGTTTTCCACAGTGGCTGCACCAGTCTGCATTCCCAGCAGCAGTGAAGGAGGGTTCCCTTTTCTCCACATCCTCGCCAGCACTTATTCTCTGTTGTTTTGTTGATAAGCGCCATTCTGACTGGTGTGAGGTGATATCTCATTGTGGTTTTAATTTGCATTTCTCTAATGATTAGTGATGTTGAGCATCTTTTCATATGCCTATTGGCCATCTGTATGTCCTCTTTGGAGAAGTGTCTATTCATTTCTTTTGCCCATTTTTGGATTGGATTGTTTGTCTTCCTGGTATTAAGTTTTACAAGTTCTTTATAAATTTTGGTTATTAACCCATTATCAGACGCATTGTCAAATATATTCTCCCATTGTGTAGTTTGTCTTTTTATTCTGTTCTTGTTGTCTTTAGCTGTGCAGAAGCTTTTTAGTTTGATCAAGTCCCATTTGTTTATCCTGTCTTCTATTTCACTTGCCTGTGGAGACAAATCAGCAAATATATTGCTGTGAGAGATGTCAGCGAGCTTACTGCCTATGTTTTCTTCTAAGATGCTTATGGTTTTATAGTTTACATTTAAGTCTTTTATCCATTTTGAGTTTATTTTTGTGAATGGTGTAAGTTGGTGGTCTAGTTTCATTTTTTTGCAGGTAAGTGTCCAATTTTCCCAACACCATTTTTTGAAGAGGCTGTCTTTACTCCAATATATGCTCTTACCTCCTTTGTCAAATATCAGTTGTCCATAAAAGTGTGGGTTTATTTCTGGGTTCTCGGTTCTGTTCCATTGATCTATATGCCTGTTCTTATGCCAGTACCAGGCTGTTTTGAGTACAATGGCCTGGTAGTATAACTTGATAACTGGAAGTGTGATACCTCCCACTTTATTTTTCTTTTTCAAATGGCTGAGGCTATTCGTGTTCTCTTTTGGTTCCATATAAATTTTTGGAATATGTGTTCTATATCTTTGAAGTAAGTCATTGGTATTTTAATTGGTATTGAATTGAATTAATAAATTTCTTTTGGTAATATAGACATTTTAATGATGTTTATTCTTCCTAATCATAAGCATGGTATATGCTTCCACTTATTTCTATCTTCCCTGATTTCTTTTATCAATGTTTTATAATTTTTGGAGTACAAATCTTTAATCTCCCTGGTTAAATTTATTCCTAGGTACTTTATTTTTGGGGTTGCAATGGTAAAGGGGAATCAATCCCCTTTACCAATTAAGGAATCAATCCTTAATTTCTCTTTCTGACAGTTCATTGTTAGTGTATAAAAGTGCCTCTGATTTCTGAGTATTAAATTTATATCCTGCCACCTTGCTGAATTCATTTATCAGGTCTAGTAGTCTTTTGACTGAGACTTTATGGTGTTCTATATACAATATCATATCATCTGCAAATAATGATAGTTTTACTTCTTCTTTTCCAATTTGAATACCTTTTATTCCTTTTTCTTGTCTGATTGCTATGGCTAGGACTTCCAGAACTATGTTGAATAAGAGTGGTGAAAAGGGGCACCCCTGCCTTGTTCCTGATCTTAAGGGGATTGCTTTTATTTTTTGCCCATTGAGTATGATGTTGGCTGTGGATTTGTCTTAGATGGCCTTTATCATGTTGAGGTATGTTTCCTGTATTCCCACTTTGCTGAGAGTTTTGATCATGAATGGGTGCTGGATTTTATTAAATGCTTTATCTGCATCTATTGAAATTATCATGTGGTTTTTCTTCTTCCTTTTGTTTATGTGAGGAATAACATTGATTGATTTGTGAATATTTTACCAACATTGCCTCCCAAGAATAAATCCCACTTGATCATGGTGTATGATTTTTTTCATATATTGCTGTATCTGGTTTGCTAATATTTTGCTGAGGATTTTAGCAACTTAAATTCATCAGGGATATTGGCCTATAATTTTCTTTCTTTGTGTTGTCTTTGCTTGGTTTTGGAATCAGAATTATGCTTGCCTCATAAAAGGAGCTTGGAAGTCTTCCTTCCTCTTGAATTTTTTTGAAATAGCTTGAGAAGGATAGAAGTTAGTTCTTTGAATATTTGGTAGAATTCACTTGTGAAGCCATCTGGCCCAGGACTTTTCTTTTTTGGGAGCTTTTAGATAACTGTTTCAATTTCATTTTTTGTAATTGGTCTCTTTAGGTTTTCTGATTCTTCCAGATTAATTTTTGGGAGATTATATGTTTCAAGGAATTTGTCCATTTCATCTAGGTTGTCTAGTTTTTTGGCATACACTTCTTCATAGTATTTTCTTACAATATTTTGTATTTCTTTTGTGTCAGTTTTTATTTCTCCACTCTCATTTCTAATTTTATTTATTTGAGTCCTCTCTGTTTTTTTCTTGGTTAGTCTGGCTAAAGGTTCATCGATCTTGTTTACCTTTTCAAAGAACCATCTCCTGGTTTCATTGATATCTGTATTGTTTCTTTAGCCTCTATGTCATTTATTTCTGCTCTGATCTTTATTATTTCCTTCCTTCTACTAGCTCTGGGCTTTACTTGCTGGGGTTTTTTTTTTCTAGTTCTTTTAGATGTAGGGTCAGTTGTTTATTTGAGATTTTTCTAGCTTCTTAAGGTATGCCTGTAATGCTAAGAACTTCCCTCTCATGGCGGCTTTTGCTGTGTCCCATAAATTTTGAGTTGATATATGCTCATTATCATTCCTTTCTAGGAATTTTTTTATTTCTTCTTTGATCTCATTGTTTACCCATTCGTTATTTAACAACATGCTGTTTAGTTTCCAAGTATTTGAGTATTTTTTAGTTTTTCTGTTGTTGTTGATTTCTAGTTTTATGCCATTTTGATCAGAGATAGTGCTCGATATGATTTCAATCTTCTTAAATTTGTTGAGACCGCTTTTGTGCCTAACATGTGGTCTATTCTAAAGAATGTACCATGAGCACTTGAAAAGAATGTATATTCTGCTGTTTTAGGGTGAAAGGTTCTGAAGATATCTATTAAATCGAGTTGATCTAGTATGTCCTTTAAGTCTGCTGTTTCTTTGTTAATTTTCTTTCTTGAGGATATATCTAGTGATGTTAGTTGGGTATTGAAATCCCCTACTATTATAGTATTGCGGTTGATCTCACCCTTTAAATCCATCAAAGTCTGCTTTATATATTTAGGTGCTCCTATATTAGGTGTGTAGATATTTATAACGGTTATATCTTTCTGTTGGACTGCTCCCTTTATCATTTCGTACTGATCTTCTTTATCTCTAACTATAGTCTTTGTTTTAAAGTCCATTTTGTCTGATATAAGTATTGCTACCCCAGCTTTTGTTTCATTTCCATTTGCGTGAAATATTTTTTCTATCCTCTTATCTTCAGTCTATGTGCATGTTTTGTTTTAAGGTGTGTCTCTTGTAGACAGCATATGTATGGGTCCTTTTTTTTTTTTTTTATACACGCAGCTACCCTATGTCTTTTGATAGCATCATTTAATCCATTTACATTTAAGGTTATTATTGATATGTAGTTGTTTACTGCCATTTTATTCTTTAAAACTGTATTCCTCTTTTGCTATATTCTTTTTCTCCTTTAATCTGTTTACAACAGGCCGCATAGCATTTCTTGCAGCATTGGTTTGGTTGTAGTGAATTCCTTGATATTTTTTTTGTCTGGAAAGCTTTTTATTTCTCTTTCATATTTAAATGATAGCCTTGCTGGATAAAGTAGTCTTGGTTGTAGGCTCTTGTTTTGCATTGCTTTGAATATTTCTTGCCATTCCCTTCTGGCCTCAAGTATTTCTGTTGAGAAGTCAAAAGTCATCCTTATGGGGGCTCCTTTGTAAGTGGTAGTCTTTTTTTCTCTAGCAACTTTTAATATTTTCTCCGTATCACTTAGCTTTGGTATTTTAATTATGATGTGTCTTGGTGTTGATTTCTTTGGGTTTCTCTTTAATGGAGTTCTCTGTGCTTCTTGAACATGTGAGATGTTTTCCTGCCTTAATTGAGGGAAGTTTTCAGCTATGATATGCTTGAAAAAAGTCTCTATCCCTTGTTTTTTCTCTTCTTCTTCAGGAACCCCTATGATGCAGATGTTATTTCTCTTTATGTTGTCCTAGAGCTCTCTTAGAGTTTCCTCAGATTTTTTTAAGTCTCTTTTCTTTTTTCTGCTCTGATTCTGTGCCTTTATATATCGTGTCCTCTAACTCGCTGATTCGATTCTCAGCTTCATCCATTCTGCTTTTAATTCTTTCCATTGTTTTCTTCATTTCTGATATTGTATTTGTCATTTCAGACTAATTCTTTTTTATTATTTCGATGTCCTTTTTTATATTTTCTATTTCTTCATTTAGGTTTTTGTAATGACCATCTATTGTTCTAATATCTTTGAGCATCCTAATAATCATTATTTTAAACTCCTCTGCATCTGGTAATTTGGTTATATCTGATTTGTTCAGGTCCTTTTCTGGGGATTTCTCTTGATTCATTTTTTGTTGCATTTTTTTGCCTTCTCATTTTCTCTGTGTAAAGGAAGGTTTTGTCCACTAAAGTCCACTGGGTGTGGCCTCTGTTCCCTAGGTATGGTCTGTCTGCAGGCCCGCCTTCCCCTCTGCTGTTGCTGCCTAGGGTGTTTGGGTACGGGCATTGCCAGTGCCTGCCCACTGGGATTGTTGCTGTGGTTTCTGTCTCTCCTTCACGGGAGTGGCTGTGATCATGTGCTCGGGTTTACAAGCCTTGGCAGCCTTGGCCTTCGCCCTGCCCCTGTGGGTGGCATTATGCTCGGCCTTGAGGGCAGTGGCGATCACCTTTGCTCAGCTGCGGGTCTCTGCCTGTTTCCGGGCTTTTACCTCGCCCTTGCAGGAGAAGCCCGCTCTTGGGATGGCTACAATCCTTGGCTCCACAGGCCAGGCGGGACTGTGTGCCAAGAAAAACTTTTTAAATATTGATGAAAACACATTAAATGTGACCTGACAAAAAACAATAAAACTGTTACTTAAGATATTTCCGTGTTGCTCCTTGATTGGCGTCCTCAATTGCAATTTTTTTCACCTATGGATGCTGTGAACATTACCACAGGCACTTGGAATACATTGTTGCACAAATAAATGAACATTAAAAAAGAGTAAGGAATGTCAATTTGTGATTTCTTCACTGAGCAGTTGCCCAGGCACCCACCTTAGAGAAAACCCTGATTACAAGTGCCATTTTAACAACCAGTTAGGCAAAATCAACAGAAAATTAGATATCTGTTTCTGCCGAATGGTACGGACTGGCTGAATCTCACTACTGGGCCAGTCTAATCACAAGGTGGTAATTCAAAAACGAATAATGTCTGTGAAGGCTTCATAAGTAGGGGCCCAGATGAATGTCCCAGGCATTTATAACTGATAGCATCACTATCAATAGGCTAAGACCAACCCCAAATAGCTTCTCACATAAGTATGAGATCATCTACTATCTATATTTCCATCTATCATCTAATTATCTTAATATCTGCCTATCTTTCTAGCTATCCTTTTATCTATATATCAGAAAAAATAAATAAATACAAACAACTTAATAAAAGTACAGGCAAACGTATAAGCCGTTATTAAAAAACAATTGTTCTTTAACTATATAAAGCAGATGTGAAATTTCACATCATTCATAATACAAGGTAACTCTAGCCAGGTAGCTCCATTGATTGGAACATTGTCTCAAAACACAGAGGTTGTATGTTCCATTCCCGGCCAAGCCATGTTTATGAGGAATAGATTGATGTTTCTCATTCCCTTTCTCTCTTTCTAATATTAATAAATAATTTTTTAAAAGGCAATTTAGTCTTTTTTTGTGACAGAGACAGAGAGAGGAACAGAGAGACAGGAAGGGAGAGAGATGAGAAGTATCAATTCTTCACTGAGACACCTTAGTTGTTCATTGATTGTTTTTTCATATGTTCCTTGACTGGGGGCTACAGCTGATCCAGTGACCCCTTGCTCAAGCCAGTGACCTTGAGCTCAAGCTGGTGAGCCTTGATCAAACCAGATGAGCACACGCTCAAGCCAGTCACTTCAGGGTTTGAACCTGGGTCATCCGGGTCCCAGTTCAATTCTCTATCTACTGCGCCACTGCCTGGTCAGGCTAAAAAGACAATTTAGTCTTCATTGAAATAATATTTTTATCTATGAAATTAACAAAAACATATAAGCATGGCAATAAATTATGTTGATGAAGCTGTAGGAAAACAGGTTCTTTCATACTTTCCTTATGGAGCATGAAATGGTATGAAGCCTTAGCAGACAATTTCAAAATAACTGTCAAAGTTGCAAATGCATTTATCCTTGGATCCAGCAATTCACTACCAAGGATATATCTTACATGTATGCCTATGAAATGTTTTATGAATTAGGTGACTTACTGCAATAGTATAATGAAAAAATGTAAAAAAGCTCCAATTGAACATCTGTAATGTGCTGGTTAAAAATTATAGCATATCCATTCAATGCAGCTGCTAAAAAGAATAAGAAATTTTGCTATATACTAGTGAGAAAAAATACAAAATATGTCATTTTGTAGAAAGATTTGTGAGAGAAATGGATGGAAACTGGGTATATATTCATTTTGTTTGTCCATGCACACAATTTTTTATAAGGATATACAAAAATCTATTAAGGATGATATGTGTAATGGTTAGAAAGTGCTTTGATATGGAAAGGGGGTCAGTGTAGCTATAGACACTTTGGTATCCTATGCCATATCACCTTAACCCACCTCTGATTTCTGTTTGAACTTAGTTGGAGAGCTTCTATGCATATTGATAAATTCCAACCTAAATCCTGTATCTTTTTACTGGAAACTTCCTATGAAGCCCTATAGGATACGTCAGCTCAGAGTCAGAGCAGTTAATGTCGCCAGAGGCAATGCTCTGTCATCCATCTCACAGCATTGAAGCATATTCCACATGGTACATCATATGATTTCCAGCAGGATTGAGCCCTAGTTGCCTACAGCAATAAATGGTTCAATAACACACTGTTGACTTTTTGAGCATCCTTTCCTGAAAGATACTATCATTGTCTTTTCTTTCCTGTTTAACAGAATCAACTCCTTCATAATCTATTGCAGTGACAGGCTTGTCTTTAGCTCTGCCTGTAAGTTAATAACAACTATTACACCAGTGTATATATTTTAATGTTGTCTTGATATTTGAACTATGTGAATGTAATATTTACTTTTGAAAATCTCAAATGCAAGTCTTGGCCATAATGTGGAGTTAAAAGAGTTCATTGAAATTCCTGAGTGGAAATAAATTAGTTTTTGAAAATTTGAAAAAACACCTTGGAAAATTCTGGTTGAGTGCACAAGGTGCCTATCATTACAATTCCAATCCTAGAGAACTCTCAATGCATATTCAGAACTACATATTCAACAACTTTCACTTCAGAATTTTGATAAGTACAAATAGCTGAAAATGACCAGAATGTACACTAATAAAGAAGCAACTAATTTTAAATAGTTATAACATTAAATTCTCTTCAAGAGTTTAAGTGAATGAAATATTGCTATACCTATAAATGTTATATTACTTTCATGAACATAATGCTGTGTTTTAAAACATATTGCAGAAAAATGTACACACTGTTTTACACATTTTTTAAAGAATGCAAAACATACTACTTGTTCTTTAGCAATATATATATAAGTACAATGAGATATAAAAAAAGATGTGACAATAATTAAAAAGTTATAGCTGTTATCTCTAAGGAAGGAAGGGGGTATAATTAGGATATTTGTATTATAAACTTCAATAACATTGTAAAGTTTAAATTTTTAGACTAAGTGTTGCATATAAAGATGTTCTTTATATTATTATTATTTATAGCTTCTTCCATGCATTTACTCTTTTTCACAATTCACTTTAAAAAAATAAAGAATAAAACAGTATATTGCAAATTTATTATAGTAAATTGTTAAAGAAACTTTGTGCTCAGTTTATTTCCACCACTTTTTGTTAATATTTTTCCAAAATTATTTCTTCTAAATTGAGCTTTTTTTGAGGACTATTTTCTGTGTAACATTCTTTTGCTGGAATATTAGTTCGTGTTAGTTCCATGCTCTGTCATATTCCCAGCTATACACCTAGATATCACATGAATAAAGAGTTTGAAGCCATCTTTCATATGTTCTTTTTGTGTGTGTGTGAAAGAGACAGAGAGAGTGACAGATAGGGACAGACAGACAGAAAGGGAAAGAGATGAAAAGCATCAATTCTTCATTGTGGTTCCTTAGTCCCTTTAGTTGTTCATTGATTTCTTTCTCATATGTGCCTTGACCAGGAGACTATAGAAGAGCAAGTGACCCCTTGTTCAAGCCAGCAACCTTTCACTCAAGCCAGCAACCTTTGGCTCAAGCCAGCAACCTTTAGGCTCAAGACAGCAACCATGGGGTCATGTCTATGATCCCACACTTGAGCCAGTGACCCCGTGCTTAAACTGGTTAGCCCGCAATCAAGCCAGATGAGCCTGTGCTCAAGCCAGCAACCTTGGAATTTCAAACCTGGGTCCTCTGCATTCCAGTCTGATGTTCTATTCACTGTGTCACAGCCTGATCAGGCTCTTTCATATGTTCTCACACATTTATTTTCTAAACCAATTATTAGCTCCAGGCTGTTGTTTACCATAATGATTTCCACAACATGGAAAATGATAACTATCTGTGCATTGGACAAATGATTGAAAATTTTTTATAGAGATATACTGAATTTATTTTTATCTTTTATTTTCTTTAAATTCTTAAAAAATTTTTATTTATTGATTTTAGCCAGAGAGAAAGGGAGAGAGAGAGAAAGAAACAGGAACATCAATCTGTTTCTGTATGTGCCCTGACAGGGAATCAAACTAAAAACTTCTGTGCTGCAGGCCAATGCCCTAACCAACTGAGCTATCCAACCAGAGCTAAAGTCATTTTTATTTTTCAACCATTTACAGAAAAAATTCTATAAAGAATTAATGTATAATGATTCAAAACTGAAATATATTTATATTTTTTCTTCTTTGATTTGTTACAAGAAGATTTTTGAAATTTGTAAACATGATGGTATGTTGACAAGGAACCCTAAGTAAAATTCATTTCTTATTTTTAAATATTATAACACCTTTTTTAAATCCACCATTATTTTTAAAATAATTATAAAATGCTCAGTAACACAAATAAAACAATATCAGATCATTATAAATCCAGAGTGCCTTGTTACTCTACTCATGAATATGTCAACTGTTCAATATAAAGTTCTTTAAAAACAATGTTCAGTGGCTTCTACCAGGGATGATAAATGCTCATTTTGTGAAAAATAAAAGAACAAACTGAAAAATGTTTAGATATACCTAGGATGTGATCAATATATTCTTTCATACAAATGATAAACTACTTTGCATCATTCATGGAAGATTTGAATTGGGAAAAGGTGAAGTATTTCTGAATCTCTATTTTTTTCTTACACCAACCTATTATTATCCATACAGTAAACTCTGGAAAATGCCTTTGAGTGGACAAAATACTTCAGAAATCTATACTTTTTACCTTATTTTTAATATTTTAGTTTTCCCCCTTCTTCTACTATATTTCTTCACTATTACCCTTCTTCCTATACATACATGTTAACATGAGTGTGTCCTTACTTTGTTTTATTATTTATCTACTTCAACTGGCTAGGACTTCAAACTTATTCTTTGTCTATCACATGTACAATTTATCTGAGGCACAAATTTTCTCAGTACATCAAAGCAAGAGGCACGTTGGGAACTAAAACAGAATAACTAATGCAACGATTTCTGCTTAAACTACAGAAAGAATTATGTTATTGCAATTTTTATGTCATAGACTATATAATAAGAGAAAGATTATAACTCCTTTTCGGGTTATTTTTGATAGTGTTAGCACTATGACAGCTATTCTTTCTGTACACGCTCAGCTGAGCAAAGTAGTTGAGGTATTACTTACTGTTACGATAAAAGCATGGTAACTCACTCATAAATTTTATCTTGACAATAGATTAAAAAGAAATGTTAGCTGTAGATGCCAGGTAGCTCAGTTGATTAGAGTGTCATCCTGATATGCCAAGATTGTGGGTTCAATTCCTGGTCAGGGTATATACAACTTTAAAATCAAAAAATTAAAAAAAATTAAATTAAAGAAATAAGTCAAGAAGTCTGGTATAAAAGTGTTAATTATTTTACTAGAGTTCAGTTTGGACAATCTGTCAGCCAAGAAGTCACATTTTCAAAGTTGTTAAAAGACTGGTAGTAAGGCCTGACCTGTGGTGGCGCAGTGGATAAAGCATCAACCTGGAAATGCTGAGGTCACTGGTTCGAAACCCTGGGCTTGCCTGGACAAGGCACATATGGGAGTTGATGCTTCCAGCTCCTCCTCCCTGTCTCTCTCTCTTCTCTCTCTCTCTCTCTCTCTCTCTCTCTCTGTCTCTCTCTCTCCCTCTCTCTCCTCTTCAAAATGAATAAATAATAAAAAATAAATAAAAAAATTAAAAAAGACTGGTAGTGGCATAGACATTGGGTATATGAGACAATCTCAGCATCACTTGTTTCAGTATGTCAAGTAGAAAAATAGGGAGAAAATAAAAGAAATAACTTAGGTCTTTATTTCTAGAAGAAGATAGATTAAAACTAAATCAACCATGATGTGATTTGTATGCAGCACTAGTATGGACTAAAAATACAAAGGAAGACAATGAGAAGAGATAAAAAGGGTATCATTGATAATAATAAAATATTGTTTGTAAAATATGTTGTTCATGCTCATTATGTGATGATTTTTTCCCCATCTTAGTCTGTAACCAGTAGCCAGAATGCATTTAAAATAGTTTGATAAACCAGTAAGGCAAAATATAAAATGTCAAGAATTTAGTTATTAAAGATCTCTTCGACCATTATGTTTTCCATCTGGTCACACTAAAAACAAAACAAAACAAAACAACCCCCCCAACTTTGATTTTGAAGTACACTGTGAAAAAAATTATGTTTTGGAAATTCAGTTTGAAATGAAGAGAAAATTAGTCTTCCTTGGTGTCCTTGAACTTACGAATCTTAGTTTTTATGCTAGTCTTTTACCCAGTGAAATTGACAACAATTCATCATTGACAATCATCCATCTTGGCTATTTTATTTATTCTTTTTTTATGAAAACAGTATCATTTTTTTAAATTATTTTTATTTATTCATTTTAGAGAGAGACAGAGAAAGATAGAGAGAGAGAAGGGCGGAAGAGCAGGAAGCATCAACTCCCATATGTGCCTTGACCAGGCAAGCCCAGGGTTTTGAACTGGTGACCTCATGGTTCCAAGTCAGTGCTTGATCCACTGCGCCACCACAGGTCAGGCTTATTTTATTTATTCTTATCAGTACCCAATGCTGATTGTAAAATCCAGAGAGGGGGGGAAAATGGCTGTGTTGGTTTTATACAATCTATTTTGAATATTGAACACCTGTGGATACCTTTTATATGTTTTGGAAATTTCTTTTTAAAAAAAATGTATTGATTATAGAGAGAAAGGAAGACAGAGAGAGAAAAAAACATCAATTCACTCCTGTATCCTTTGCCCTGACCTGGGATCAAACTCGCAACCTTTCATATTTCTAACCAACGAAGTTACCTGGCCAGGGCATGTTATGGAAATTTCTTACCTAATAAGGCAAAAAGCACCTCCCACAATGGAAGGCAAAACCTAGATTTCTGAGCCGGCCTTACAAGTAAGACACTGACATATTACCAAACTGCATCATATCTTGCAAAAGTACTAATAACATGAAGTACCATACAGCAAATGGATGCAATTAAGGCATAAGTAGTGATATCTACAACCAGTTTCTAGCTTTAGAGGTTCTGGCTCTCCTATCTATCCATAAAACATTAGCCTCTGTAGTATCATGGTAGCAGTAATATCTTAATAAAACCAGCCCAACAGTATCATTTGGGGAATCATTTGTGGCTGCATAACCTTGAACATGCTTCTGTTACCCTGCTAGAGATGCTATGAATTATGGTAACATCCTTTAAGAAATTAATTTCTCTCTCCAATTAACTTCTTAAATTTGCAATTAAGAACACAAGTCCTCCCAATAAAATAAACATGAATTAAACATTTATTACATAACGAGTACAAGGTTTTCCTCCTATCCCAAAAAGTAACAGATTTGCATAAAAGATCTGAGTAAGCAAACAGACTAATTGAAAACATGTGCATAAAAAGTTATGGGATCAGCAATATCTATGTTGTCCTAGTTTGTATACACAGGCTAACTTATCATAGATTAATTTAAGACTAATTTTTATACTATGATACTAGTCAGTATACAAACAGTTTTCAAATACTTGATGCAATCTGGTTATGGCTAACCCACAGTCAAATTAATGTGCAGAGTAAACAGATCAGTTGGTAGTTGGTTTGTGAATCTATGATTACTTCATTTGATCTTCCTTTAGCCACTTATACATTTCATTGCTTATATCCCATTGTTTCTATTTTAATGGATATTTTGGAGTGATAAAAACTATTTTATAAGTAGTATTTCTTATGCAGTCCCCTTTATAAACATCATCATATGATAGATATGATTAACAAGACAGTCTGGCAGGATAATAGTAATTAGGAATAAATACTGTAAAATACCTCATCAAACTGCAAGTTCCACAAATAACTCTATCACTCATCGAGAATGAGAATAAGTAATTTAGTAGCCAGTTTTCAGAAAATATGTTTTCTATCTAAATCTAATTTCTTTTTGATCTTTTTTCCCCACACACCCATGTTTTCGAGTCACAGATTACATTCTTATAAAGCAAATTTAAAGTTATCTTATTATTAATAATAACAACTAACAATTAAGGAATGTTAGAACTTGTGTGGTATGACATTTATTGTTCAATATATGTCATTTTCTTTAAACATCGCAACAACCCTACAAACTGTACTAAATATATACAAAACAGGCAATGAGAAGTTAATGAATTTGTTCAAGAAGACATAGTTTGATGGAGTCAGGGTTTGAACTTGGGACTCTATGACTCTGAGGTCTACATTATTAATGCCTAAAAAAAGTATAATACTATTTTTAAAAAAAAAATTACAATGAAAGTCCTCTTAAAAATACTACTGTATGTATGTATTTAAATAAAAGGAAAATATTTCATTTTAGACATGTAATTAAAAAAACAAATGATGTGATAACAAAACTATTTTTACTTTTAGCTTGTTTCACAGGTGTAGATAGAGAAAGAACCTAGAAAAAAGTACTCTAATTGGTTCAATGTCACCCTGTTAAAATTAATTATCTAAATAAAATAAAAAAATTCAGTTATGAACTAGAAATACATTCTGAAGAACCCAGTACTTCCATCCTATACAAAAACCTATTTACTGTGTGTCATACACAACAGTATTGTCCTTGATAGTAAATACATATTGCAAAATTATAGAGTTGTTACAGAGAATAGCAAATCAATGTAATTCAAGCCAAGATGTTGAACCAGAAAGTAAACTATGTTAGTAAAATGTGAACTTTTTTGCAAGCATTATTAATCAAAGCATTAAACAGCAATAATATTCTATATTATATCAGCAAGAATACACATATATTCATTGTTACTATTATTCTGACAAAAGAGTCCTTTAGGTCAGTCACTCTCCCAAGTGCTTACTTAAGAAAGAATAAATATTTAATACAATACATAATTTTTAATGGTGTTGAAATATATGTACCCATGCACAAACACATCATATATATATAATGTTCTTAGTTTTTCATATACATATATTGTTATTAGTTTATTTTTTGTTGGTTTTGATCTTAACATCTTATTATTATGAATAAAATATTTTAGAACCCGTCTTAATTAAATCAGAAAACATGCTGATATAAATTTACGAAAAACAGTTTTCATTCAATGAAGACAAACATACAAATCAGTAAAGAAATCAAAACTGCATATGACACCTATACAATGTATTTAAGAGAATACCCTATTCAATCCCACTCAGGGCCTTTTGAAGTACCTATTTATTGACTTATAATTTTGCATATGTAACTTTAAGTTATTCTTATTTACTAATTAAAAGAGATTAGTAATGAGTAGCTGATTTCAAAATTATCAAATATTTATGAATTATCTCTTTATGCAAAACACCATGGAGTTATTAGAAATAAAAAGAATCATAGATCCTGTACTTTATATTTTTTCTCTTTGAAAGGAGACCACAACTTAGATCTTCCACACATTTATACAAACATCCTTGTATATAATTCAAATGAATATAGGTTTCTCCATTGAGTATATCACACTGAAATACTTAAGATTTTACTGAAAAGCCATAAAATCCTCTGTATATTAAAAATATTTTTATTTTCAGACTTATATTTTTTGATAAATTTCATTTGGATCTTACAGATGAAATTTTATATGAAATTGTTTTATGAGAAAGAAAACAGACATTTCATTATATTCAACAACCTGCCTATTGATTTCCAAGCACCACCTGCAATGATGTATTAATGAAGTAGAAAAAATTCTACATCCTCTACCAACAATTTCACAAATGACCATTAACACTAGCTCTTTACTTCTACTAATCTGTGAAAAATTATAAATGAGATAATTGGCAGGTTTCCTATGGATTGAAATATAATAAAACCAGAATGTGTGCACTTGCAAAACATGAAAAAATGTGTTTGATTTCAATCAAAATGACTTTATTGAAAGCCTATTGATATTCCCCTTTTACAGATGCCATTTGAAGCTTAGAAAAATATTCGGTGTTACTGAAATAACTTGAAGAGTTTAAATCTAAGGTGACATTTTTTTGAGCACTAAAGTAAAAAATAATATTACAAAAGGTAAAGTTATATGATTACCATAATCTTATTGTACTCAATAATAATTAGACTTTTGACCACATCAAAAGGTTTTTTCTTGAATAAGTGATATGATTTCATATCTTATTTATATACTGTCAGCCTCTACATTCCTCAAGAACAGAATTAGACTTCTCAATGCATTACAACGAAACAGCATATCGTCTTTTTTACAAAATGTATTGGGGTTACATTGATTAATAACATCATATAATAATTTCAGTGTACAATTCTATCATACATCATCTACTGTATATTCCCAGGTATAAGACACACCCTTTTTTGAAAAAATTGGGGTCTAAAAACTGGGTGCGTCTTACACAGTGGTTGTAGGTTTTTTACTTGCATTTCCTGCTTTTTCACACTTGTTTTTGCGCTCACTGTTGAAGAAAGAGATTCATCATCAGACACAGATGAAGACAAGCTAATGGATGGGAATTGTGACAGTGATAAGGAGTTGTATGAATTTTATGGTGAATAAAACTTGAGTTCAATAACTTTATATAGTACATTTCTTTTTTCAAACTTTAGGCCTCAAAATTAAGGTATGTCTTATATGTGGGGAATACGGTATATACTGCATTGTGTGTTTACCACCCAAAGTCTAGTCTCCTTATGTCACCATATATTTCACCTCTTTTACCCTCTTTAACTGCCTCACACCCCCTTCTCTCTGGTAACCACCACACTGTTTTCTGTGTCTATTAGTTTGTTGCTTCCTGTTTTATATCTTTCATATCCATGGAATCATAAGGTTTTTTACTTTTCTGATTGACTTATTTAACAGCATGATACTTTCAAGCTCCATTCATATTGCTGCAAATGACAGTATTTCTTCTTTTCTTATGGTTTAGTAGTATGTCATTGGGTATATATACCATATCTTCTAAAAATATTTTTGGGTTTTTTTTTATTTTATTTATTCATTTTTAGAGAGGAGAGAGAGAGAGGCAGAGAGGGATAGAGAGGAGAGACAGAGAGAGAGAGAAGGGGGGAGGAGCTGGAAGCATCAACTCCCATATGTGCCTTGACCAGGCAAGCCCAGGGTTTCGATCCGGCGACCTCAGCATTTCCAGGTCGACGCTTTATCCACTGCGCCACCACAGGTCAGGCCATATCTTCTTTATCTAAGCATCCATCAAAGGACACTTAGGTGTCCTTTAGGTATAATATAAGGGCACCTATATATTTATGAGTAAATGCTTTCAAACTTTGGGATAGAAATCCAGAAGAGAGATTGCTGAGTTATATGGTAACTCTAAATATTTTTGAGGAAACTCCATACTATTTTTCATAGTGGCTATACCAGTTTACATATTCCCACTAACAATGTGAAGGTACTGTTTTACCCATATATCTCATGTTACTTCTTGTCTTAATGATAATAGCCATTCTAACAGGTGTGAATTCTATCTCATTGTGGTTTTTATTTGCACTTCCCTTATAGCTAGTGAAGCTGAACATCTCTTCATATATATGTTGGCCATCTCTACGTCTCCCTGAAAAAAGTGTCTATTCAGGTAATCTGTCCATTTAATTTGAATTCTTTTCTTTGTTGTTCAGTCGTATGAGTTATTTATGAATTTTGAATATTACATATTTTAAAGATACATGATTTACAAATATCTTTTTCCATTGGTTGCTTGCCTTTGTATTTTATTTATGGTTTCCTTTGATGTGAAAAAAACTTTTTTTATTGAATAGAGAGAGTGAGAAAGAGACAGTGGGGGAGGAGAGGAAAGCATAAACTCTGGCAATAGTTGCTTCTTGTATGTGCCTTGACCAGGCAAGTCTGAGGTTTTGAACCAGTGAACTCAACATTCTAGGTCGATGCTTTATCCACTGTGCCACTATGGGTCAAGCATTGTGTAGACACTTTTTAGTTTGATAAAGTCCCATTCATTTATTATTTGTTTTTACTTCCCTTGCTTTATGGGTAAAATTTTTAAAATACTCTCAGACCCTAAGGTTCATAAGTTTAGTGCTTGTGCTTCCCTCTATGTATTTTACTATTTCAGATCTTATATTTAGGTCTTTGCCCCATCTTGAGTTAATTTTTTTGTATGATATCAAACAGCAGTCTGGTTTTATTATTTTGCATGTGGCTTTCTTATTCCCCAGTACCATTTATTGAAGAGGCTTTCTGTTCTTTATTGTATAGTGTTGGTTCCTTGGTTGAAAAGTAGTTGCCCATATACATGTCAGTTTATTTCTCCCACTCAATTCTGTTCATTGGTCTGTGTGTCTGTTTTTCTATCAACACCATGCTGTTTTGATTATTGTAACTTATTGTGAGTTTTAAGTTCCATTTTAATGAAGGAATATTAGATCTGACATTAATACAATTTTTCTTTATTAAGTGTGTAGCATAAATCAGTTATTTTAAACCAGCCAAACAACTATTTTAGCTTTGATTTTATTTTTGTTTTGTTTTGGATTTGGCTCTCAGGAAGAGAAGGTACTGAAATTTTCATTTACAACTCAACTAGAATCATAAGATCTTACACTGTCATATTTACCACAGAACCTCCAGCTTTTTTCATCCTTTTTCCTTAGAACAAATGTCCTCTAACTTATTTTTAAAGCCTAAATGTGTTTACATAATATATCCTCATTTTTTTCTAAGAAATGTTTCATTTATAATGTGACTGAAACATAAATGCATTAGCAGTTTTGTTCTAAAAGCCTTTCACATTTTTATGGTGTGACTATAGGCAACTGAAGAGTTCTGCACTCTCTCTATTCTAGTCAGTGGAAAACATATGAAACATACACATGGTAAGACATCAAGGAAGATCATATTACATGATATTTCAAAATAAATCCTAAAAGTAAACAGATATGATAGAAAATAATAAGTTTATAAAACATATCCAGTCTTGTGTGTCCCAGCTATACAGTTATGTTTTCTAAAGTTGGCTTATCTTTGGATAAATATTCAAAGTTTGAAAACCAAAGATTAAACACGATTATAACTCATAGAAAGTTGCTACATCTAAATTGCAAAATAAATTATCTTGATAATAATGGAGAATCTTTACTTCAGTACAAATTTTATTTTGTAAATAAAAGAAATAAACATAGTTTAAAAAGCAGAACCATAGGAAAATAAATTCATTCAAAATAAAACTATCATCACACATTCTGGCCTTCTTCCTAGAGGTACCTTTCACTGTGCCCACTAAAAATTATTTTCTGTGCACTTTTATAGAAATAAATGTAAATAAAGTGTGTTTTATATAGTTATGCATATTTAAATTGTATATATTAGCCTGACCTGTGGTGGCGCAGTGGGTAAAGTGTCAACCTGGAAACGCTGAGGTTGCCGGTTCAAAACCCTGGGCTTGCCTGGTCAAGGCACATATGGGAGTTGATGCTTCCTGCTCCTCCCCCCTTCTTTCACTCTCTCGCTCTCTCCCCCCTCTCTATAATGAATAAATAAAAATATATATATTTAAATTGTATATATTATATATATATTTGTATTTTAAAGCAATTTTACAGATGCAATAATTCTATGTATTGTTTTACACTTTGCTTTTCTCAAGTTTTAATATATTAGAGATCTTTATCAAATAATATACAGTGTGTCCGTAAAGTCATGGTGCACTTTTGACCAGTCACAGGAAAGCAACAAAAGACGATAGAAATGTGATATCTGCACCAAATAAAAGGAAAACTCTCCCAGTTTCATACCTATTCAGTGCAGTTTGATGTGGGCTCATGCACAGATTTTTTAGGGCTCCTTAGGTAGCTATCCCGTATAGCCTCTACAGACTCATCACTGACTGATGGCCTACCAGAACGGGGTTTCTCCACCAAACTGCCGGTTTCCTTCAACTGCTTATTCCACCGAGTTATGTTATTCCTATGTGGTGGCGTTTCGTTATAAACGCGCCGATATTCACGTTGCACTTTGGTCATGGATTAGAATTTAGCGAGCCACAGAACACACTGAATTTTCCTCTGTACCGTCCACATCTCGACTGGCATGGCTGTGGGCTGCTCCGCTGTATACATGGTGTTACATCATCATCTGGGCATGCGCACATGCTGCCACATCATACTACAGAAACTGGGAGGGTTTTCCTTTTATTTGGTGCAGATTTTACATTTCTATTGTCTTTTGTTGCTTTCTTGTGACCGGTCAAAAGTGCACCATGATTTTACGGACACATTGTATAGTTATCTATATATGGCATAGAGAGATATTTTATTATATGAATGTATGATATATTTAATATGTTAAGTATACAAAAATATATTAGATATATCAAAGATTCTCCTACTGATAAAATTTGTTTTCACTTTTTCTTAGTACAAAAAGTCACAATAAAAATGTATCACATACATCTAGGTGGTAGATATGTAAAGATAAAATGTTTATATTTATAAATTTCTGATAAATATTATGTTATAGTAAACATAAGAAAATACATTGTGGAAATATTAATAAAACTTGTAAATAGTTGAAAAGAATACAAAGTAAAACTAAAAATATTTACGTGCCGGGTGAACAAACAAACAAGGAGTGCAAAGAAGTGATAAGAGTGAGCCCTGGCAATAGCCAGATGTTTATGTGACTTATGATAACCATATGGTGAAAGGTGCTAAATGCGAATGTGTTTTATTTTTTATTTTTTATTTTTTTTAAACAATTGGAACTTTTTTTTTTAAATTATTTATTTATTTATTCATTTTAGAGAGGAGAGGGAGAAACAGAGAGAGAGAGAGAGAGAGAGAGAGAGAGGAGAGACGGGAGGAGGAGGAGCTGGAAGCATCAACTCCCATATGTGCCTTGACCAGGCAAGCCCAGAGTTTTGAACCAGCGACCTCAGCATTTCCAGGTCGACGCTTTATCCACTGCGCCACCATAGGTCAGGCGCGAATGTGTTTTAAAAGGGGCTATAGAACAGCAATCAGTCAGTCAGTCAGTCAGTCGTCCATATTCCAATGTTGAATTAGACTGCCTCCACGCCACTCTGACGAAAAACAACCAAGAGGAGCATGCTGATGGGGTCCCATTAAGCTGTACCCAGGCACGCTCTAAGGATTTGTAAGTAATAAACTGCCTGTATGATTCTTGCAACTAACTTGTGTGTCGTTCGTGTCTTTCCTCAGGTGGTGATTGGTCTCAGTACCAATAAGTAGAATCCTCATAGATACATCAAGAGTAGTCTTGAAGAAGCTGCTAGCCCTGCACTTAAGCAGGAGTGTCCCACTGCACTGGAAAGTCAAATCAGGGCCACCTGATCGACATAGAGCTTGGGCTTTACTGGGACATATTGCCAAATTTCCATTCATAAATTGCAGTTCTACTTCTGACATAAAAGCATAAGAAGTTCTGCTGAGTCCCCAGAAAACCTGGTGAATGTTTTTCTTAAAATGTCACACATGTAAAGTTCCTAGAAATGGTCCTAAGGGTATACAGTCAAGAAAGAAACATTTACTCATGAATAACTACTCACTTGGTAAAAACAGTAAAGAGTTTGTAGAACTTAAACTAAGACTTGTTTTATCTTTCCTACTTCCCAGCTCAGGAAAATGGATATTTCATTCCAGAAAGATCCAGCATCTACGCATTGACCTCCAACTCTGGGTCCCAGTTAGAAGGCTATCTTCCCAGTAGGAACAGGGAGGACATCAGCATTTCTCATCCTTATCTCAGATTACTAAAGCTAAATTCCAGAAACTTCAGCTGAGAAGTCGTTCTCCCTTCATCCACTCAACCTGTACTTGTGGGTAGAGTGGTACTGAGAATACTGGTCACCTGTTGTCTTCATTCTGGCTCATATAGTGGCGGTTGTACAAGAAGAGCGGCAACTCAAAAAAATAAAAATAAAAAAGAAAGAAAAAGCTTGAGGCTACTGCTTTTCTTAGTTGAACCCAAGATTCTAAAACTGAAAGAAGTCTAGCACTGTATGCATCCCCTATTAAGAGCTGTGGCTCAGATTTTCCCTAAGGGGAAAAACAGGCCATAAAACAGAAAGCTCTGAATTACTTCTTAAAGAAAATGACTTCATTTGCAAAATATGTTTGGAGTAATTCAAGCCTATGTGTCCATTAAAAAACAATGGAGGTTGTTTTAAAAAATATTTCTTGGAGATATAGGCAAAACTATAATATGGCTATAGTTTGACAGAGGGAATCAGGAAAAAAACCTTTTTTTAAAAAGCCTTTGTAGCATTACAACAATAAATTTCAAACATTGACCTTGAGCTATTTCTTGAAAAAAAAAATAGAGTTTATTCAAATTAAAAGGGGCTATTAAACAGCAATCAATCAGTCAGTCATCCATACTCCAATGCTGAATGTAGACTGCCTCCATGCCACTCTGACGAAAAACAGCCAAGTGGAGCACGCCGATGGGGCCCCATTAATTTCTACTTAATGACATTTTTGGAAAAATAAAGCAATCAGCTGACAATTAAGGAGTTGTACAGCTAGATATAGTCAGGGAAAGAAACAGTCCAAGAGAGCTCTATCAAACCCACTGTTAACCCAGGGTGACTATGGGGACACCCCAGTCACACCCATTGTGAAGCTTCTAATAAAGAACATTATTAGAAACTTTACACTGTGTCAGAAGGGAAATAGCCTTCACTAAAAAAAATCAGCTAGTCACTAAAAAAATAAACAAACAAATAACTAAAACAAGCCTCAGCTTGGGATCACCAATACTCAGAGTTGCTGCACTGTATTATGTAAAATGTCCAGTTTTTGCCCTGACAGGGTGGTTCTAAGAGAGGAAAAGTCAGGACCCCTACCACTCTTCCTTGAGGAGGAAGAAACGAGAAGAATGCAAGGGATAAGAACCTGCAGGGGGAACCGAGTCAGCCAGTCATAGATTAACTACTTCCTATAGTTCTCTGAAAGGGTGCCAGGCACTACTTGTTACAGAGATCAAAGATAGAACTTATCTGAAAATGCTTTTTTCTTTTCTTAAAAGCCTTTAAAAGACAGTGTTTACACACTTTAATTAAAAATTCCAATACCAATCCTCTGAACCCACCTAAACTCACCGTGGAGTCATGAGAGTGAGTATACCTCCAGATAAAGGGATCACGAGCCCCTTGTATGAAAACCTGTATTCTGTAAAAGGTATATAACCTGTAAGAAAATCAACTTTGGGGAGAACATGTCTTTGAAGCTTGTAGTCTCGCGTGCTGCGCCAGCTTTTAATACATTTTCTTTTCCTCTAATAAAGTTATCTGAGTGTCTATCCTCCATCAGGTTGCTTCCTGCTACAGTTTGGTAGATAAAGCCTCCACCTGGCATGCCAGAAGTTTCAGGTTTTTTCGTTCTACCCAGTCAGGGAACTTTCCAGAAGTTATCAACGAGTGTACAACTAAATGGATTAGCTAAGTGAAACAATAAATTGATGCTTCTTTCTCTCTTTCTTTCTCTCCACCTTCCTCTCTCTCTGTCTCTCTCAAATCAATGAAAATTTTTTTTTAATTAAAATGTCCAGTTTCTACGAAAAAATTATGAAGCATGCAAAACGGGTAAATAAAGTATAAAGCATATTTTTTGCAGTGTAAAGAAAAGTAAGCAGTAGAAGCTGTATATGAGGAGCTTGAATGTCACATCTGACAAATATTTCAAAGTAAACATTGGATATATTTAAAGAACTAAAGAAAACCATAATTTAGCAAGAAAAAGAAGGTATGATGACAATGTATCATCAATCAAAGACTATCATTAAACAGGTATAAATATATATAATATATAATTGTATAATATATATTGTATATATATGTGTGTGTGTGTGTGTGTGTGTGTGTGTGTGTGTGTATATATATATATATATATATATATATATATATATATATATATATGAACCTAACAGAAATTCTGGAGTTGAGAAGAAAAATAACAAATCAAAGTATTAACTAGAAGTGATAAGGGTAGATTTTGAACTGGCATAGAAAAGAAAATTTTTTCTAGGGCATAAACTTCAGTTTAAAGAAAAATTAATCCAGAGCTAATAAATATGTAAAAAATATTTATTCTCAGTTTTCTTTAAAGAAATCCATGTTAAAGCAATGAGGATCATTTTAAATTATTGCATCATTTAAAGTCCGTGAAAGACTGTGGATAGACTATAATTTTTATTTCTTGTAGTTTTAAATGTAATATGATGTGATTTTTAAAAAAGAGTAGATTTTTTTTATTTTAAACTATGCATATTATTTTATAAAAGTTTTATTAAGATATAATTCACAAATGATAAAATACATCCATTAAAAGTATAGTTTAATAGTTTTTAGTATATTCATTTGATATGTGCAACTAAAATAGAAATTTAAAACATTTTCATCACCTCAAAACCAAACCCCATAATCTTTATCTATTACCCCATATTCCTTCATTTCTATGCAATCACTTAAATGCTTTCTAACTCTATAAATTGGCCTATGCTGGATATTTTATATAGATGGAATAATATAATGTGTGGTGTTCTATGAGATTATTTTACTTAGTATAATGTTCTCAAATTTCATTCATGTTGTAGCATGTATCTATAATGTGACCATGTATGATATACTCATTGTGTTTATTAATAACCAGTTGATAACCAATTGGGCTGTCTTCACTTTTTAACTATCATGAATAATGCGGTTTTGAACATCTGTGTACATTTTTGTGTGTGGATATATGGGGTTTTTTTGTTTGTTTTTTTGTTTTTTATCTTGGCTATACTGCTTGATGTGAAATGGCTGGGCCTTATGGGGAAACTATGGATAACCATGTAAACAGTGTCAGACAGATTTCCAAAGCGGCTATCCTTTTTTTTTTATAAAGATTTTATTAATATTTAGAGAAAGAGAGAGAAAGAGGGAAGAGCAGAAAGCATCAATTCTCATATGTGCCTTGACCAGGCAAGCCCAGGTTTTTGAACTGGCGACCTCAGCATTCCAGGTCAATGCTTACTATCCACCACAGATCAGGCTTGGCTGTCTCTTTTAACATTTCCATTAGCTAGCAATAGCAATGTATGAGGGTCTGATTTTTCCACATTTTTGTCAACAAGTATTCTTTCTGTCTTCTTTTTTCAAATGAGAGGAGAGGAGATAGGGAAATAGACTCCTGCATGTACCCTAACCAGAATCACCAGGCAACCACTCATCTGTGGCCATTCTCACACCTAGCTATTTTTAGCACCTGATACAGAAGCTCCCCAGAGCCACCCTCAGTGCCCAGAGCTGATTGCTCAAATCATTCAAGCCATGGGTGCAGGAGTGGAAGAAAGGGAAAAAGGGAGAGAGGAAGAGAGGGAGAGGGAGGAGTAGAGAAGCAGATGGTTACTGCTCCTGTGTGCCATGACTGGGAATCAAACCCAAGACATTCACATGCTGGACTGATCTTCTATCATTGAATGAACCAGCCTGGGTCACCAGTGAGTATTCTTGTCTGAATTTTTGTTTACAGGTATTCTAGTGAAAGCATTATAATATCTCATTATATGTGTGATATCTTTAAAGACTTTATTTTTATAGCAGTTTTATGTTCACAGCAACATTGAAGGGAAGGTATAGAGCATTCCTATATACTCCTTAACTCCACACATGCATAGCTTGTTTAATTATCAACTTCCCTCACCAAAGTGGTGTGTTTGTTACAATTTGTGAACCTACACTGATGCATCATAATCACCGAAAGTCCATAATTTACATTATTGTTCACCCTTACTTTTTTTATGTTCTATGGGTTTGGGAAAATGTATAATGTTATCTATGCATAGTTATGGTATCATGCAGAGTATTTCTTCCACCTTAAATATACTCTGTATTCTACATATTCTTTTCTCCTCTCTCTAGCTTCTCACTGCCACTAATATTTTTCTGTCTCTATACATTTGCCTTCTGAAGTAAAGCATACAGTTGGAATTATATAGTATATAACCCTTTTATATTGGCTTTTTCAACTTAGTAATACACATTTAAGGTTATGCCATCTCTCTTCATTATTTAGCACTGAATAACATTCTATTGTCGGATATACCACAGTTTACTTATCCATTCACATACCCAAAGAAGAGAAGAAATGCTGAAAAATAATAGGAAAATAAATTGTCTCACTTTTAGAAGAACATGTGATTAAGAACGACTGGCCACCACACAAGAATTGTCTAAATTACTTTATAAGCTATTTAAATTCCATGTGTGGGCAAAAAAAGACATAAATATTCCAAACATAAAGGAAGCTAACTCTCTTATATGCTTTTGCTTATGGAAATGCACTAAGTTTTCATAAGAAAGAATCTGCATTTGACAGATAAACAGAAGCTATGGAAGAATCAACATAAAACACGAAGACTTCCCAAGATACTTTTTCTCTATGAAACAGAATCATTCCAGTGCATTGAAAGATAGCAGGAAGAGAACCAAAGAAACAACTATTACATCCAAGGCAAATGAATAGAAGCACTATCACTGGAGAAAGGTAGGAAAAAGAATTTGAACTTTGAGAATAGGACAAAGTACTACCTTGGGTTGAAAATCATATACTAAGGCCAAGTAGAGATCTGCCACCATCAGGAAATGGAAATGAAACTCAACTGGTCAGTTGGCTCATTGGTAAAGCATTGCCCTGGTGTGTGGATGTCACTGGTTCGATTGCCGATTAGGGCACACAGGAGAAGTGACCATCTGTTTCTCCACCCCCACCTTCTCTCTCTCTTTCTTTTACTTTCTCTCTCTCCCTCTTGTCCTCTCTCTCTCTCTCTCTCTCTCTCTCTCTCCCTTTCTCTCTCTTCCCTTCCTGCAGGCATGGTTCAAGTGCCTTGGCCCTGGGCACTGAGGATGGCTCCATGGAGCCTCAGCTTCAGGCACTAAAAATAGCTTGTTTGAGTATGGCCCCAGATGGGGTTTGTATGGTGGATCCCGGTCAAGGTACATGCAGGAGTCTGTCTCTCTGTCTCCCTTTCTCTTGCTTTGAAAAGAAGAAGAAAAAAAGAAAAGAAAGAAAGAAACTCAAACTTCGGCCAGACACCAAGCACAAGACACAAGGCAGAGTTTGACTGCCACAGAAAGAACAGAAACACAGAGAAAGCCCTCCCCCAGGCCAAGGAAAACAGGGCCAGCCTGAGACTGACCAGAGATGAGTATGATAGAGAAAACCATCCCTACTCCCAACATGAGTCTAGCTTTGAGTAACAGGCAATATAATTCTACCATTGAGAGGCTGAGCAAGGATGCCGAAAGAGAATCTTCGGTGGCACAGGCATATACTTGCTTCCAAAAGATGGCTGTGCAGCATTAACCCCGAGGAAAACTCACGAGTCCTCATTAAAAACAAGGCAAGGACATATAAGCCCTGGAAGAATTGGAAACTATAGTGCACTGATAGCAACAAGACAGAAATGCAACTTAATACCTGACTAGCTTAACTCAAACCCCACAATGAGGGCCAGACAAAAGCTGAGCAATACCGATTACCCAGAGTAAATGCATTTTAACGCAATCTCTATATTTTTATACAAAACGTCTGGCATTTCATAAAAATGTAAAGACATAAAAAAGTAAGCTTCTTTATTTAATAAAAGATACATACAAAAAATTTGCAGCTCACATCAGATACAATGAAAGAATAAACATTATTACCTTAGTACTCTAGTGGGAACAAGGAAAGGATGTCTATGATCATTCCTTTTATTCAACATTATACTAGATCTACTTATAATACAAGATGCAAAAATTGGCCTAATTTGCCACAGAATTGATTGTCAAAAGCTACCTAGAAATGTCCAAATATTTTCTTTGAATTAATAAATATAATAAAATTGCAGAGCACAATGTCAATATACAAAAGTTAGTTCCTTTCTTATGTATCAACAACAATATATTTCTCTATCTATCTATATATTTATATTAGAGTCTCAATATTAGTTAAATGTAAATTCTTGCTTTATAAATCCAACAAAATTTAAATCAAGATTCTAGAAAGTTTTTGTGCCTGTATTTATTGACAAAAAATTTTTCAAATATACATGGAAAAGCAAGGGATCTGACTTGATAAGGCCCTTTTGAAAAACTGTACTGGAGGTTCATATTAACCCAATTTAATATTTATTGTAAAGTTACAATAATTAAAATAGTGTGATATAAGCAAAAAGAAATAATGAATATCCCTATTAATGATGCGTATGTCAGTCTTCACTGGTATATAATTTAAGGGACCAAAGTGTCACTTTGGATAAATGTCTTGATTACAGCAGAGAACTGTATAGCTTCCATAATAGAGTGTCATAATGTAAAGTGTCTTAATAACAGTAATAGTGCCATGTATGTCCCATAGTACAAAGCTTCAGCTCCAAAATAACAACAACAACAACAATAATAATAATAAATGAAACAAAATACAGAGATTAGAGGTAAGCTCATACAAATGTGCTCAATTGGTTTTTGAAGAAACCAATTAAATAAAAAAATGTGCTTGGAAGAAATGGTGCTGAAAATATTTGGCATTCATAAACCAAAAAAATAAAAAAAGTAAAGAAAGAAAACAAAATAATAGAACAAAGATATAAACTTCATATTTTACCCCCAAAATTATAAAATGGATGCTAGATCTAAACATGAAATGTAAAATTATTAAAATTTTAGGTAAAGAATAAAATAAAATCTGTGTGACTTTGGGATTTGTGATAAAATTTTATGTAGAAGACCAAATATGCAATTCATGAAAAATTTTATAAATTTAACTTTATTAAAATTAAAAAGTTTTGCTCTCTAGAATTCACTATTAAGAGAATAAAAAATAAGTTACAGACTAAAAGAAACTACCTTTAAATTATGTATCTGATAAAAGATTAGAATATGCTAAGGCTTCTTAAAATTTATGAAAACAAACATACAAATTTTAAATGTGGACAACAGATCTGAACACACACTTCTGAAGAAGATATACTTATGGCAAACAAATGTTACTCAACATTAATATTGATGGCCAGGAAACAGAGCAACAGGAACTTTCATTCATTACTGAAGGGAATGCAAAATTATGCAGCTGTATTGAAAGATATTTTGTCAGTTTCTAATAAAAGTGTGAACAATCTTAGAACATGATCCAGTAACCGCACTCCTAGTTATTTATTCAACTTATTTGAAAATGTATAACAACTCAAAAATTACATGGGAATGTTGATAAGAGAATTTTCATAATTACTAAAAATTGGATTCAAGATGTCTTTCAATATGTGAGTGTATAAAATAGTCCAGCCATACAATGAAATACTATTTAGCAGGTAGAAGGGATGAACTATGAATTTATGCAACACATAGTTAAATCTTAAATGCATATTGCAGAGTGAAGGAAACCTCTCTGAAAGACTGTATAATGTATGATTACATTTATGTGTTATTCTGAAAATGCAAAGCTACAGAGAGTAAAAACAGGTCAGTGAGCCTGACTGGTGGTGGTGCCGTGGAGAGAGTGTTAACCTAAGATGCTCAGGTCTCAAGTTGGAAACCCCAAAGTTGTGAGCTTGAACACGGGCTCATCCAGCTTGAGTGCTGGCTTACCAGCCAGCTTGTGCGCAGGTTCACAGGCTTGAGTGTAGGATCATTGGAATGATCTCAGGTTTGCTGGCTTGAAGCCCAACATCACTGGCTTGAGCCCAAGGTCTCTGGTTTGGGCAAGAGGTCACAGGCTTGAGCAAGGGACACTGGCTTGAGCAAGGGACACTGGCTTGGCTGGATTCCCCCCTCCCAGTTTCTGTCTCTCTCTCACACCTCTCACACATACACACACACACTAAAACAAAACAACCAAAAAAGAACTGGTCAGTTATTCTTTAGGTTTTGAAGAGGGGGAACATTGACTAGGTCAAGTATAAGAGACCTTCTTAAGGTGATAAGACTATTTTTTTCTGATACTGTAGTACTGGTACGTGACACAAAGCATAGGGCAAACTTACAGTATTTTATAGCAAAAAGAATGAACCTTAATATATGCAAATTTTAAAAAACCTAAGAAGCTCTTATTACCATAGGATGGACTGTAGACTGTCTCCAAAGAACTTAATTATATTACAAATTCTTGGCCTAACTTCACTGAGGGAGTGAGGGAAAATGGTACTAAACTGACCTAAATCATTTTGGAAATAAATGGGAACATAAAGATAAGGACAAAAAGAAGTGCACTGCAATTTAGACGATAGCTATTTCCTGTGAGGATATGGGTTAACAATTTGAAACCACTGTACATGTGCACAGTAAATAGATAATGAATGATGACAGTCAGGTTTCTCACTATTCAAAGAGACGAAGTCAACCAGGTGAATAGGCTAGCTGGAAGAATATAAAAAAATTTTTTTTTCATTTTTCTGAAGCTGGAAACAGGGAGAGACAGTCAGACAGACTCCCGCATGCGCCCGACCGGGATCCACCCGGCACGCCCACCAGGGGGCGATGCTCTGCCCATCCTGGGCATCGCCATGTTGCGACCAGAGCCACTCTAGCGTCTGAGGCAGAGGCCACAGAGCCATCCCCAGCATCCGGGCCATCTTTTTGCTCCAATGGAGCCTTGGCTGCAGGAGGGGAAGAGAGAGACAGAGAAGAAAGCGCGGCGGAGGGGTGGAGAAGCAAATGGGTGCTTCCCCTGTGTGCCCTGGCCGGGAATCGAACCCGGGTCCTCCGCACGCTAGGCTGACGCTCTACCGCTGAGCCAACCGGCCAGGGCAGAATATAAAATTTGAATTATTACCATCCAAATTTTAAAATAAAGACCCATGAGTCTATATTGACATAAATAATTTAAGAAAGAAATAAATGAATAGAATAATTTCTCTAAGAGAATTCCAAATAATTTGTGTAGATTACACCACCCATCAAGCCAATGGAAAAAACTCTCCATTCTCCCAGCTACACATGGTGACTTTCTTCTTCTTTTTTTCTTTCTTGTTTTTTTTTTATTAATTTTAATAGAGTGACATTGATAAATTGGGGTATATATGTTCAGAAAAAACAACTCTAGGTTATTTTGACATTTGATTATGCTGCATTCCCATCACCTAAAGTCCAGTTGTCTTCCGTCACCTTCTAACTGGTTTTCTTTGTGCCCCTCCCCTCCCCCAACCCCTTCCCTCTCCTCCCCCCCCCACCCTGTAACCCCCACACTCTTGTCCATGTCTCTGAGTCTCATTTTTATGTCCCACCTATGTATGGAATCATATAGTTCTTAGTTTTTTCTGATTTACTTATTTCGCTCAGTATAATGTTATCAAGGTCCATCCATGTTGTTGTAAATGATCCGATGTCATCATTTCTTATGGCTGAGTAGTATTCCATAGTATATATGTACCAAAACTTTTTAATCCACCCGTCCACTGACGGACACTTGGACTGTTTCCAGATCTTTATTATTGTGAACAATGCTGCCATAAACATGCGGGTGCATTTCTTCTTTTCAAACAGTGCTATTGAGTTCTTGGGGTATATTTCTAACAGTGGTATAGCTGGGTCAAAAGGCAGTTCGATTTTTAATTTCTTGAGGAATCTCCATACTGTTTTCCACAGTGGCTGCACCAGTCTGCATTCCCACCAGCAGTGCAGGAGAGTTCCCTTTTCTCCACATCCTCGCCAGCACTTATTCTGTGTTGTTTTGTTGATGAGTGCCATTCTGACTGGTGTGAGATGATATCTTATTGTGGTTTTAATTTGCATTTCTCTAATGATTAATGATGTTGAGCATTTTTTCATCTGCCTATTGGCCATCTGTATGTCCCCTTTGGAGAAGTGTCTATTCATTTCTTTCGTCCATTTTTAGATTGGATTGTCTGTCTTCCTGGTATTGAGTTTTACAATTTCTTTATAAATTTTGGTTATTAACCTCTTATCAGATGTATTGTCAAATATATTCTCCCACTGTGTAGTTTGTCTTTTTATTCTGTTCTTATTGTCTTTAGATGTACAGAAGCCTTTTAGTTTGATATAGTCCCATTTGTTTATTCTGTCTTTTATTTCACTTGCCCATGGAGATAAATCGGCAAATATACTGCTGCAAGAGATGTCAGAGAGCTTACTGCCTATGTTTTCTTCTAAGATTCTTATGTTTTTATGGCTTACATTTAAGTCATTTACCCATTTTGAGTTTATTTTTGTGAATGGTGTAAGTTGGTGGTCTAGTTTCATTTTTTTTCAGGTAGTTGTCCAATTGTCCCAAACCATTTGTTGAAGAGGCTGTCTTTACTCCAATGTATGCTCTTACCTCCTTTGTTAAATATCAGTTGTCCATAAAAGTGTGGGTTTATTTCTGGGTTCTCAGTTCTGTTCCATTGAGCAATATGCCTGTTATTATGGCAGAACCAGGCTGTTTTGAGTATAACGACCTTGATATCCGGAAGTTTGATATCTCCCACTTTATTCTGCCATTTCAACATAGCTGAGGCTATTGGTGTTTTCTTTTGGCTCCATATAAATTTTTGGAATATGTGTTCTATATCTTTGAAGTAAGTCATTGGTATTTTAATCGGTATTGCATTGAATTTATAAATTGCTTTGGGTAATATAGACATTTTAATGATCTTTATTCTTCCTAACCATGAGCACTGTATATGCCTCCACTTGTTTGTATCTTCCTTGATTTCTTTTATCAATGTTTTATAATTTTCTGAGTACAAGTCTTTAATCTCCCTGGTTAAATTTATTCCTAGGTATTTTATTTTTTTGGTTGCAATGGTGAAGGGAATTGCTTTCTTAATTTTTCTTTCTGATAGTTCGTTGTTAGTGTATAAAAATGCCTCTGATTTCTGAGTATTAATTTTATATCCTGTCACCTTGCTAAATTCATTTATCAGGTCCAGTACTTTTTTGATGGAGACTTTAGGGTTTTCTATATACAGTATCATATTATCTGCAAATAATGATAGTTTTACTCCTTCTTTTCCAATTTGGATGCCTTTTATTTCTTTTTCTTGTCTGATTGCTGTGGCTAGGACTTCCAGAACTATGTTGAATAAGATTGGTGAAAGGGTGCACCCCTGCCTTGTTCTTGATCTTAAGGGGATTGCTTTTAATTTTTGCCCACTGAGTATGATGTTGGCTGTGGGTTTGTCATAGTTGGCCTTAATCATGTTGAGGTATGGTCCCTGTATTCCCACTTTGCTGCATGTTTTGATCATGAATGGGTGCTGGATTTTATCAAATGCTTTTTCTGCATCTATTGAAATTATCATGTGGTTTTTCTCCTTCCTTTTGTTTATGTGATGAATCACATTGATTGATTTGCGAACATTGTACCAGCCTTGCCTCCCCAGAATAAATCCCACTTTATCATGGTGTATGATTTTTTCCATATATTGTTGGATCTGGTTTGCTAATATTTTTTTTTATTAAATTTAATGCAGTGACATTGATAAATCAGGGTACATATGTTGAGAGAAAATATCTCTAGATTATTTTGACATTTGATTGTGCTGTATACCCCTCCCCCAAAGTTAAATTGTCTTCTGTCACCTTCTATCTGGTTTTCTTTGTGCCCCTCCCCTCCCCTAACCCCTCTCTCCTTCTTCACCCCATCCCCCCTCCCCCATCCCCCGCCCCTGTTGCCATCACATTCTTGTTCATGTCTCTGAGTCTCATTTTTATGTCCCTTATATGTATGGATTCATCTTAGTTTTTTTTCTGATTTACTTATTTCACTCCGTATAATGTTGTCAAGGTCCATCCATGTTACTGTAAATGATCCAATGTCATCATTTCTTATGGCTGAGTAGTATTCCATAGTATATATGTACCAAAGCTTTTTAATCCACTCGTCCTCTGACGGACACTTGGGCTGTTTCCATATCTTCGCTATTGTGAACAATGCTGCCACAAACATGCGGGTGCATTTCTCCTTTTCGAGCCGTTCTATGGTGTCCTTGGGGTATATTCCTAAAAGTGGGATAGCTGGGTCAAAAGGCAGTTCGATTTTCAGTTTTTTGAGGAATCTCCATACTGTTTTCCACAGTGGCTGCACCAGTCTGCATTCCCACCAGCAGTGCAGGAGGGTTCCCTTTTCTCCACATCCTCGCCAGCACTTATTCTCTGTTGTTTTGTTGATAAGCGCCATTCTGACTGGTGTGAGGTGATATCTCATTGTGGTTTTAATTTGCATTTCTCTAATGATTAATGATGTTGAGCATTTTTTCATCTGCCTATTGGCCATCTGTATGTCCTCTTTGGAGAAGTGTCTATTCATCTCTTTTGCCCATTTTTGGATTGGGTTCTTTGTCTTCCTGGTGTTGAGTTTTACAAGTTCTTTATAAATTTTGGTTATTAACCCCTTATCAGACGTATTGTCAAATATATTCTCCCATTGTGTAGTTTGTCTTTTTATTCTGTTCTTGTTGTCTTTAGCTGTGCAAAAGCTTTTTAGTTTGATATAGTCCCATTTGTTTATCCTGTCTTTTATTTCACTTCCCCGTGGAGATAAATCAGCAAATATATTGCTCCGAGAGATGTCAGAGAGCTTACTGCCTATGTTTTCTTCTAAGATGCTTATGGTTTCATGGCCTACATTTAAGTCTTTTATCCATTTTGAGTTTATTTTTGTGAGTGGTATAAGCTGGTGATCTAGTTTCATTTTTTTGAGGTAGCTGTCCAATTTTCCCAACACCATTTGTTAAAGAGGCTGTCTTTACTCCACTGTATTTCCTTACCTCCTTTGTTAAATATCAGTTGTCCATAGAACTGTGGGTTTATTTCTGGGTTCTCTGTTCTGTTCCATTGATCTATATGCCTGTTCTTATGCCAGTACCACGCTGTTTTGAGTACAATGGCCTTGTAGTATAACTTGATATCAGGAAGTGTGATACTTCCCACTTTATTCTTCTTTTTTAAGATTGCTGAGACTATTCCTGTCCTCCTTTGGTTCCATATAAATTTTTGGAATATGTGTTCTATATCTTTGAAGTATGTCATTGGTATTTTAATTGGTATTGCATTGAATTTATAGATTGCTTTGTGTAATATAGACATTTTAATGATGTTTATTCTTCCTAACCATGAGCACGGTATATGCTTCCACTTGTTTGTATCTTCCTTGATTTCTTTTATCAATGTTTTGTATTTTTCCGAGTACAAGTCTTTAGTCTCCTTGGTTAAGTTTACTCCTAGGTACTTTATTTTTTTGGTTGTAATTGTGAAGGGGATTGTTTCCTTAATTTCTCTTTCTGACTGTTCATTGTTGGTGTATAAAAATGCTTCTGATTTCTGATTATTTATTTTATATCCTGCCACTTTGCTGAACTTATTCATCAGGTCCAGTAGTTTTTTGACTGAGACTTTAGGGTTTTCTATATACAATATCATATCATCTGCAAATAATGATAGTTTTACTTCTTCTTTTCCAACTTGAATGCCTTTTATTTCTTCTTCTTGTCTGATTGCTGTGGCTAGGACTTCCAGGACTATGTTAAATAAGAGTGGTGAAAGGGGGCACCCCTGCCTTGTTCCTGATCTTAAGGGTATTGCTTTTAATTTTTTCCCATTGAGTATGATGTTGGCTGTGGGTTTCTCATAGATGGCTTTTATCATGTTGAGGTATGTTCCCTGTATTCCCACTTTGCTGAGAGTTTTGATCATGAATGGGTGCTGGATTTTATCAAATGCTTTTTCTGCATCTATTGAAATTATCATATGGTTTTTCTCCTTCTTTTTTTATGTGATGAATCACATTGATGGATTTACGAATATTGTACCAGCCTTGCCTCCCCAGAATAAATCCCACTTGATCATGGTGTATGATTTTTTCCATATATTGTTGGATCTGGTTTGCTAATATTTTGTTGAGGATTTTAGCATCTATATTCATCAGAGATATTGGCCTATAATTTTCTTTCTTTGTGTTGTCTTTGCCTGGTTTTGGAATCAGAATTATGCTCGCCTCATAAAAGGAGCTTGGAAGTCTTCCTTCCTCTTGAATTTTTTGAAATAGTTTGAGAAGGATAGGAGTTAGTTCTTCTTTGAATATTTGGTAGAATTCCGTTGTGAAGCCATCGGGCCCTGGACTCTTCTTTGTTGGGAGTTTTTTGATAACTGTTTCGATCTCATTTGTTGTAATCAGTCTGTTTAGGTTTTCTGATTCTTCCAGATTGATTTTTGGAAGATTGTATGTTTCAAGGAATTTGTCCATTTCATCTAGGTTGTCTAGTTTTTTGGCATACAGTTTTTCATAGTTTTTTCTTACAATATTTTGTATTTCTGTTGTGTCAGTTGTTATTTCTCCACTCTCGTTTCTAATTTTATTTATTTGAGTCCTCTCTGTTTTTTTCTTGGTGAGTCTGGTTAAAGATTCATCGATCTTGTTTACCTTTTCAAAGAACCAGCTCCTGGTTTCATTGATCCTCTGTATTGTTTCTTTAGCCTCTATGTCATTTATTTCTGCTCTGATCTTTATTATTTCCTTCCTTCTACTAGCTCTGGGCTTTACTTGCTGTTCTTTTTCTAATTCTTTTAGATGCAGGGTTAAGTTGTTTATCTGAGCTTTTTCTAGCTTCTGAAAGTGTGCCTGTAGTGCTATGAACTTCCCTCTCAGCACTGCTTTAGCTGTGTCCCATAGATTTTGAGTTGTTGTATGCTCATTGTCATTCGTTTCTAGGAATTTTTTTATTTCTTCTTTGATCTCATTCTTAATCCATTCATTATTTAAGACCCTGCTATTTAGTTTCCATGTGTTTGAGAATTTTTGAGCTTTTCTGCTGTGATTCATTTCTAGTTTCATGCCAAGAAAGTGCTTGATATGATTTCAGTCTTCTTAAATTTGTTGAGAGCTCTTTTGTGCCCTAACGTATGGTCTATCCTAGAGAATGTACCATGAGCACTTGAAAAGAATGTATATTCTGCTGCTTTAGGGTGAAAGGTTCTGAAGGTATCTATTAGATCGAGTTGATCTAGTGTTTCCAATGAGTCTGCTGTTTCTTTGTTAATTTTCTTTCTTGAGGATCTATCTAGTGATGTTAGTGGGGTATTGAAATCCCCTACTATTATAGTATTGCTGTTGATCTCACCCTTTAAATCCATCAAAGTCTGTTTTATATATTTGGGTGCTCCTATATTAGGTGCATAGATATTTATAATAGTTATATCTTCCTGTTGGATTACTCCCTTTATCATTATGTAGTGGCCTTCTTTATCTCTGACTATATCCTTTGTTTTAAAGTCCATTTTGTCTGATATAAGTATTGCTACCCCAACTTTTTTTTCATTTCCGTTTGCATGAAATGCTTTTTTCCATCCTTTTACCTTCAATCTATGTGTGTCTTTTGTTCTAAGATGTGTCTCTTGTAGACAACATATGTATGGGTCCTGTTTTCTTATCCACACAGCTACCCTATGTCTTTTGATTGGATCATTTAATCCATTTACATTTAAGGTTATTATTGATATGTAGTTGTTTATTGCCATTTTCTTCTTTAAAGGTGTATTCCTTTTTTGCTATATTCTTTTCCCACTTTGATCTGTTTACAACAGGCCCCTTAACATTTCTTGCAGCATTGGTTTGGTTGTAATGAATTCCTTGAATTGTTTTTTGTCTGGGAAGCTTTTTATTTCTCCTTCGATATTAAACGATAGCCTTGCCGGATAAAGAAGTCTTGGTTGTAGGTTCTTGTTCTGCATTACTTTGAATATTTCTTGCCATTCCCTTCTGGCCTCAAGTGTTTCTGTTGAGAAGTTGGATGTCATCCTTATGGGGGCTCCTTTGTAGGTGATAACTTTTTTTTCTCTTGCAGCTTTTAATATTTTCTCTTTATCGCTTAGCTTTGGTATTTTAATTATGATGTGTCTTGGTGTAGGTTTCTTTGGGTTCTCTTTAGTTGAGCCCTCTGTGCTTCTTGGACTTGTGAGAGTTTCTCTTGCATTAATTTAGGGAAATTTTCAGCTATGATATGGTTGAACAACATCTCTATTCCTTGTTCCTTTTGTTCTTCTTCAGGAACCCCTATGATGCGGATGTTATTTCTCTTCATGTTGTCACAGAGCTCTCTAAGAGTTTCCTCTGACTTTTTGATTCTCTTTTCTCTTTTATTCTCTGCTTTCATGCCTTCATTCCAGTTGTCCTCTAACTCGCTGATTCGATCCTCTGCTCTATCCTGTTTTTAATTCCTTCCATTGTGGTCTTTATTTCTGATATTGTATTTGTCATCTCTGACTGGTTCTTTTTTATACTTGCTATTTCTTTATTTAGGTTTTCAAACTGCCCCTTCATTGTTGTTCTAAGATCCCTAAGCATCCTTACAATCATTATTTTGAACTCCGCATCTGGAAGTGTGATTATTTCCATATCACTCAGCTCATCTCTCAAAGGTGTCTCTTGTGGTTTCATTTGGGTTGCACTCCTTTGTCTTCTCATCATGGTGTTTTAGTCTGCCTCCAGTTTTCAGTTGTGTTATTTCTAGGTCTTCTTGGGTTGGTACCAGCTATTATTTGTAATCCACTTTCGGATTTGGGCAGTTTTGAAATCTTAATTTGTTTGTTTTCTTAACAGGTGATAGTCTTGTTAACTGATCTCAGCAGGGGGCTTCCTTTAAACTGTAACCAGGAATGCTGTGGGTGTAACCTGAGATGCTGAAGGTCTCTTCCACCAACTAATCTCACTGGGGGCAGGGTTTTTTCTCAGCTTCAGTAGGGGGAGGTGTATCTCAGATCTCCATGGAGACCTGAGTTACTGCCCCTCCTCCCCACTTCTTGTTTTCAGCTGTGTCTTGTTGCGCTGATTGGAGCTGGATAGATGTCCGGAGATCTCTGATCCGGAAGCACTTCAGCTCTGTTTTGTGAAGGGTTCAGTCCCTCCCCCAGCTATGGCCGCCTCCAGCAAGAATGAGTCAGCTTTTTTATTTCGTTTCTTGCATACCTTAGCCCCTCACAGTCTGTCCCTCTCCCTGTCCTTTCCACTTGGGAGATAAGCTGGTCTTTTCAACCCACCTTGCTCCCTGGTCGCCAGGTAAGTGGCTGTGAACAGTAGTTTCTGCTCTTTTTCCTCTGTGAAATCCTCTCTGGGCTCTCAGCCTCACCCCCCCCCCTTCCATTCCTGTAAGCAGAGGAGATTCAGGCACTCCTTACCAGGATTATTGTGTCTTCCTCTTTGCTCCTTGGTTTTTGAGAGCTGTTCTTGCAGTTCAGTGTTGGTTTTTCATGCTGATTTTTCCTAAATTGATTTGTATTCCAGTTTGGTGTTGAGAGCTGGGCGTCTGTGCGTCCGCCTACTCTGCTGCCATCTTTTGTATCTGGTTTGCTAATATTTTGTTGAGGATTTTTGCAACTAATTTCATCAGGGATATTAGCCTATAATTTTCTTTCTTTGTATGGTCTTTTCCTGGTTTTGGAAACAGAATTATACTCACCTCATAAAAGCAGCTTGGAAGTCTTCCTTCCTCTTGAATTTTTTGAAATAGTTTGAGAAGGATAGGAGTTAGTTCTTCCTTGAATATTTGGTAGAATTCACTTGTGAAGCCATCAGGCCCAGGACTTTTCTTTTTTGGGAGCTTTTTGATAACTGTTTCAATCTCATTTGTTGTAATTGGTCTGTTTAGGTTTTCTGATTCTTCCAGATTAATTTTTGGGAGATTATATGTTTCAAGGAATTTGTCCATTTCATATAGGTTGTCTAGTATTTTGGTGTATAGTTCTTCATAGTATTTTCTTACAATATTTTGTATTTCTGTTGTGTCAGTTGTTATTTCTCCACTCTCGTTTCTAATTTTATTTATTTGAGTCCTCTCTGTTTTTTTCTTGGTGAGTCTGGTTAAAGATTCATCGATCTTGTTTACCTTTTCAAAGAACCAGCTCCTGGTTTCATTGATCCTCTGTATTGTTTCTTTAGCCTCTATGTCATTTATTTCTGCTCTGATCTTTATTATTTCCTTCCTTCTACTAGCTCTGGGCTTTACTTGCTGTTCTTTTTCTAGTTCTTTTAGATGCAGGGACAAGTTGTTTATTTGAGCTTTTTCTAGCTTCTTAAGGTATGCCTGTAATGCTCTGAACTTCCCTCTCAGGACTGCTTTTGCTGTATCCCATTAATTTTGAGTTGATATATGCTCGTTATCATTCGTTTCTAGGAATTTTTTAATTTCTTCTTTGATCTCATTGTTAACCCATTCGTTATTTAATAACATGCTAATTAGTTTTTAAATATTTAAGTATTTTTCAGTTTTTCTGTTGTGATTGATTTCTAGTTTCATGTTATTGTGATCAGAGACAGTGCTCGATATGATTTCAATCTTCTTAAATTTGTTGAGACTGCTTTTGTGCCCTAACATGTGGTCTATCCTAGAGAATGTACCATGAGCACTTGAAAAGAATGTATAAATATTCTGCTGCTTTAGGGTGAAAGGTTCTGAAGATATTTATTAAATCAAGTTGATCTAGTATGTCCTTTAAGTCTGCTGTTTCTTTGTTAATTTTCTTTCTTGAGGATCTATCTAGTGATGTTAATGGGGTATTCAAATCCCTTACTATTATAGTATTGTTGTTGATCTTGCCCTTTAAATCTATCAAAGTCTGCTTTATATATTTAGGTGCTTCTATATTAGGTGTGTAGATATTTATATCGGTTATATATTCTTGTTGGATTGCTCCCTTTATCATTATGTAATAACCTTCTTTATCCTTAGCTCATAGCATTACAGGCATACCTTAAGAATCTAGAAAAAGCTCAAATAAACAACTTGACCTTTGTTTTAAAGTTCATTTTGTCTGATATAAGTATTGCTACTCCAGCTTTTGTTTCATTTCCATTTGCGTGAAATATTTTTTTCTGTCCTTTTATCTTTAGTCTATGTGCATGTTTTGTTTTAAGGTGTGTCTCTTGTAGACAGCATATGTATAGGTCCTATTTTCTTTTCCACGCAGCTACTCTATGTCTTTTGATCAGATCATTTAATCCATTTACATTTAAGGTTATTATTGATATGTAGTTGTTTATTGACATTTTATTCTTTAAAACTGTGTTCCTCTTTGCTATATTCTTTTTCTTCTTTGATCTGTTTACAACAGGCCCCATAGCATTTGTGTTGCAGTCTTGGTTTGGTTGTGGTGAATTCCTTGATTTTTATTTTGTCTGGAAAGTTTTTTTTTCTCATTCAATTTTAAATGATAGCCTTGATGGATAAAGTAGTCTTGGTTGTAGGCTCTTGTTCTGCACTACTTTGAATATTTCTTGCCATTCCCTTCTGGCCTCAAGTGTTTCTGTTGAGAAGTCGGAAGTCATCCTTATGAGGGCTCCTTTGTAAGTGATAGTCTTTTTTTCTCTAGCAGCTTTTAATATTTTCTCTTTATTGCTTAGCTTTGGTATTTTAATTATGATATGTCTTGGTGTTGATTTTTTTGGATTTCTCTTTAATGGAGTTCTCTGTGCTTATTGAACTTTTGAGATGTTTTCCTGCCTTAATTGAGGGAGGTTTTCAGCTATGATATGTTTGAACAAAGTCTCTATCCCTTGTTTTTTCTCTTCTTCTTCTGGAACCCTTATGATGTGGATGTTATTTCTCTTCATGTTGTCACAGAGCTCTCTTAGAGTTTCCTCAGACTTTTTGAGTCACTTTTCTTTTTTCTGCTCTGCTTCCGTGCCTTTATTTTTTCTGCTAACTTGCTAATTTGATTCTCAGCTTCATCCATCCTGCTTTTAATACCTTCCATTGTTTTCTTCATTTCTGATATTGTATTTGTCATTTCTGACTAATTCTTTTTTATTATTTCAATGTCCTTTTTTATATTTGCTATCCCTTTATTTAGGTGTTCGTATTGACCATCTATTGTTTTAATATCTTTGAGCATCCTAACAATCGTTATTTTAAACTCTGCATCTGGTAATTTGGTTATATCTTACTCATTCAGGTCTTTTTCTGTGGATTTCTCTTGATTCATTTTTGTTGCATTTCTCTGCCTTCTCATTTTGTCTTTGTAAAAGAAGGTTTTGGCCACTGGAGTCTACTTGGTGTGGCCTCTGTGTTCGCTAAGTGTGGTCTGTCTGCAGGCCCACTATGCCCTCTGCTGTTGCTTTCCAAGGCTTTTGGGTATGGGCGTTGCTGATGCCTGCCCACTGGGGCTGTTGCTATGGTTTCCGCCTCTCCTTCACGGGAGTGTCTGTGATCACATGCTCGGGTGTACAAACCTCGGTGGCCTTGGCCTTCACCCTGCTCCCCATGGGTGGCATTATGCTTGGCCCCGAGGGCAGGGGTGAGCACCTTTGCTTAGCTGCGGGTCTCTGCCTGATTCTGGGCTTTTGCCCCACCCTTGAAGGAGGAGCCTGCTCATAGGACGGCTGCAAGCCTTGGTTCTACAGGCTGGTTGGGACTGCATACCCATGCTCAGAGCGGAACTCTGCCTGTTCTGGACTTTTGGCTCCACCCCCACAGGAGAAGCTGGCTCCCAAGTCAGGCCACCAGCCTCAGTTCCATGGGCAGGACAAAGCTGTGCTCCTGTGCCCTTGCTCAAAGGTGGGTCTCTCCTCCTTCTGGGGCTCCTGCCCTTCCCCTACAGCCTGGATTGCAGACGGTCTGCAGCTGGGCTTGACCACTTTTCATATCCCCTCCTCCCCAGCCAGTCAAGACTGAGCTCACACCTGGGCCTCAATGGTGGCCAGCTAACTTCTGCCCTTGCTGGCAAAACCTGTGCTTCTGCATCCTGCCACCTCCCACCCTCAGGCAAGCCCTCAATCATGTGGGTGCGGGCGCTGCAGCTCAGACCCTAACACTCACTATTGTAGTCCCGAAAGCTCCTTCCTTCTAAGTGACTTTGCTCTGAGTGCCACAGGAGAGCTTGTTTGGCTGGTGTCCTGCTTCCCTTTGCTGGTATTGCTGTTGCCAGGGGAAATATTCACTTCATATTTGGGGAGTGACTCATCCCAGAGATTAGGGTGGCTGTCTCTCAAAATGTTTCTCCCTGTGACTCCTAGATTACACTCTCTTCCTGCTACTCTAGTCCTCTCCTTTCTCTCCATCCCCCAGAGCCTCGAGTGAGTGGTTGTGAGAGAGGTTTTCTGAGTAGTCCCTTTAAGAAGAATCCTGGGTCTGAGAAATCAGTCTCTTTCTCACAAACAGTATCCTGTCTTGTTTCCAGCTAAATACTGACCATACACCTCTTCTAGGCTCTGGGGCTTGAGGCTGGGGCTTTGTTCCTGGGACTCAAGACCCTACCCTCTCTGCTAAACTCACTTCCTGCCATGCGAGTCTCTCCCCAGCTGCCATTCACTCCAGGGAGCTGGGCAGCCCCATCCGCATTTCTGCTTTTCCTACCAGTCTCAGTGTGCCTTCTTCAGTGTTCCTTGGTTGAAGAGTCCTCTTAGTTTAGTCCAAAGTTGGTTTTTCCAGATGATGGTTCTTAAAATTAGTTTGTAATCTGCCCTGGCCAGTTGGCTCAGTGGTAGATCATCGGCCAAGCGTGCAGGAGTCCCAGGTTCGATTCTCAGTTAGGGCACACAGGAGAAGCACCCATCTGCTTCTCCACCTCTCCCCCTCTCCTTCCTCTCTGTCTCTCTTTTCCCCTCCTGCAGCCAAGGCTCCATTGGAGCAAAGTTGGCCCAGGCACTGAGGATGGCTCTATGGCCTCTGCCTCAGGTGCTAGAATGACTCTGCTTGTGGCAGAGCAATGCCCCGGATAGGCAGAACATCGCCCCCTGGTGGGCATGCTGGGTGAATCCCGGTCGGGCGCACGCGGGAGTCTGTCTGACTGCCTCCCCGTTTCCAACTTCAAAAAAAATAGTTTTTAATCCACTTTGGTTCTAGGAGGTGAAAGTTGGTACATCTGCCTACTCCATCGCCATCTTGTCTTCTCTCTCTCTCTCTCTCTTTTTTTTTTAGAGAGAGGAGGACAGACAGGGACAAAGAGAAAGGGAGAGAGATGAGAAGCATCAACTTGTTTTTGCAGCACTTTCTTTGTTCATTGATTGCTTCTCATATGCATAGTGATTGTGGGATCGATTGTTGGGGGTGGACTCCAGCTGAACCAATGATCCCTTGCTGAAGCCAGAGACTTTGGGCTAATAGCCAGGGATTTGGCGGCTCAAGCCGACAGTTCCACACTCAAGGCCTTGGGGTTTCCAACTTGGGTCCTCAGTGTTGCAGGTCAACAGTCTATCCACTGCGCCACTGTCTGTTCAGGCCATGGTTACTTTCTTCTAAGGAATACAATATTGTTAGGAAAAGAAAGGATAATTTTACAGTGGAATAACTTGACAAAATTAACATTTGCCAAGTGATCAGGTTAACATTATCAATGTTCATTAATATTAATAACATTTATACTTGATATGTGACAAAAAATGTATTTTACCTGTTCTGTCTTTCTCCCTAAGTTCATAACTATATTACCAACAGAAAAATGTCAGACTAAAACTCAAGATTATTCTACAAAAATACCTGTCCAGTATTTCTCTAAACTGTCAAGGTCATCAAATACAAGGCAAGTCTGAAAGAATGTCACAGTCTATAGAAGCCTAAGGGGACATGACGACTAAATGTAATTGGTACCCTGATGAGTTATTGAAACGGAAAAAGACATTAGGCAAAAACTGAAGAAATTTGAATAACATGGACTTTAGTTATAATAATATATCAATATTGTTTCATTAATCTTGACAAATGCACCATGTTAATGTAAAATATTAGTAACAAGGGGAAATGAGTATGAAGTATACAGAATTCTGTGTACTATCTTTAGAATAATTCTGTAAATTTAGAACTATCTTAAAGTTAAAGAATTATTAAATGTTAAAAGGTCTGTAAATATTTCCTGGCTAAGATGTAAAGCAAGTTATTCTCTTATACACTGCTAATATGGATGCAAAATGGAATAGCTATTTTGGAAACATTTTGTCAGTTTCTTACAAAGTTAAAGACATTTATTTTGAGTCAGAAATCCCACTCTTAGGTATTTATCCAAGACAAATAAAACTATATTTTTATACCAACATTTATATGTGAATCTATATAGTATAGCTTTATTTATAATGGCCCCAAAATGGAAACAATTCAAATGTTAATCAACAGTGAATGAATAAACAAATTTTAGTCAATCCATAAATTAAAATCTTACTGAAAAACATACATACATTATTATGGTTGAATCCCAAAACGTTATGCTAAGTGAAAAGAGGGAGAAACAAAGCATACATACTTTATAGTTCCATTTGTAAGATATTCTATAAAAGGCAATACTGTAAGGGTTAAAAACATGATATTTACAAGAAACTTGGAGTGAGTGGAGGAGTTTAAATAAATTGGAACATGAGGGAACTTTTGAGGGTGATGAAAATGTTCTGTAATTTGTTTTTGATGGTGGTTAAATGTCAGTACAGGTTTGTCAAAATTCAGAGAACCACGTACCTAAAAATGGTAAATATTACTTCATGATACCTAAAACTCAATAAATCTGACTCATAAGTCATAGACACTTTTTAAAAAATCTTTAGCTTTAAAATAATGCTTGATAAGTGCTAGTACTAGTATATTCCCAATGCCTTGTCTTTAATTTTATTTAATTTCTTTATTTTTATTGAATTTATTGAGGGAATAGTTTAATAAAATTATATAGGTTTCAGGTGTACAGTTATACATAATCTGTAAATCGTGTTGTGTGTTCACCACCCGCAGTCAAGTCTCTTTTTGTCACCATTTATGCTCCCTTTACCCTCTTTTACCTCCCTCCAGCTGCCTCTAATTTTAGAATAAGTTTTCCAGGTATCTTGAAAATCTTTGTTGAAATTTTGATTTAAAGACATCTATTCTGTGTATCAGTTTGGGGATAATGTCTTTTTTATCAAGCTTTCCTACTTACTCATGAACATTGCATAATTATGTTATGTTTTACCCTATATATAATATGTTAATAAAGTTTTTATGCATACCTAATTTTGTATTTCTTCCCTTAGATTAATAGCAATCACTTTAAGTTTTCTATTAGTCTTGTGTCAACATTTTATAGCTAATATTACCTATTATTACTGGCTTATGGAATTTCAGTTTTATTTTATTTATCATTTTAAAAAATTGGTTAAGAATCTTTTTAGTACAATATGTGTCTATAGATTATTTGTATTTTCTAACCATTGGGAAAGAATTACATTTTTGTTTCATTTACAATACTGTTTTTCCTCTTTTGCTGACTATTATTGCAAATACAGTATTGAAGAGATGTTAGTGAACATGTATTCCTAGTGCTGATTTTAGAAAGGATGGCCTGCCCTGTTTGGATTGCTCAGTTGTTTAGAGCAGTGGTCCAACAACCTTTATTGGGCCACGGACCGGTTTAATGTCAGAAAATATTTTCGCAGACTGGCCTTTAGGGTGGGATGGATAAATGTATCACGTGACCAAGACAAGCGTCAAGAGTGAGTCTTAGACGAATGTAACAGAGGGAATCTGATACTTTTAAAAAAATAAAACGTCATTCAGACTTAAATATAAATAAAACAGAAATAATGAAAGTTATTTATTTTTTCTCTGTGGACCGGTACCAAATGGCCCACAGACCGGTACCGGTCCGCAGCCCGGGGGGATGGGGACCATTGGTTTAGAGCATCTGCCTGAAGTGCAGAGGTTGCCAGGTCGATGCCCGATCAAGGCACATATGGGAACAGATCAGTGCTTCTCTCTCTCTCTCTCTCTCTCTCTCTCTCTCTCTCTCTCTCCCTTCCTCTCTTAAAATCAATAAATAAACATTAAAAAAGAAAAGAAAAAATGATTTTTTCCAGTTCATAATGCTGTTTACTGTAGGTTTTTGATAAATATCCATTATAAAGTTCAGAAAGGTTCTTTATTTTTCTAAGTACGTATTTCTTAATGAATTAAGGTTATACTTTAACATGTATATGTTTATTTTGACACTGCTAAAATGGTCACACAGTTTTCTTCTTGCATTTATTAATATGGTGGACAATTTTGTATATTTTAATTTTAATAAATCTTTGAATTACAGAGAAAATCCACCATGATCATGGTTATATTTTTAAAATATTGTTATTTTTATTTGAATTTATTGGGACATTGATACGTTAAACCATATAGATTTCAAGTGTACAACTCCGTGTAACCCAACCTGCATACTGTGTCTTCCACACTTTGTCCCAAGCAAAGTCTTTCTATACCCATTCCCTCACCCACCCACCCACCCTTTTCAACCCTTTTCTTCTGTCTATTGGCACCCTGTTGTCTGTGTCTATGTGCTATGTGTATGTTTTTTCGCTAATTCCTTAACATTATTTTATTCAGTCCCCTAACCTTCTCCCCTCTGACTGTTGTTCATCTGTTCCAAGTGTCCATGTCTCTGTTCTATTTTGTTCATCAGTTCTTGTGTTGATTAGATTCTACATATAAGTGAGATCATATGGTATTTGTCTTTCTCTGACTCGCTTATTTCACGTAGCATAGTAATTCCCAGTTCCATCCATGCTGTCACAAAAGATAAGATTTTCTACTTTTATGGCTGCATAATATTCAATTTTAACTTTTTTAATGAGTTTTACATCTATGATCTTGGGTTAATTTGGTCCAATTATGGTCATTTTTATTTGATCCTTGGTTTCAGTAATTGTATTATAATATCTTCATAAAATTAACTTTAGTATATTCCTTTTTTTGATTATTTGAAATAATTTGTATAATATTTGGATGATCTCATTCTTGGAAATTTGATAAAACTCACTTGAACACTATCTAGGTTTGGAAGTTTCCTTGTGGGAAATTTTCCTCATCTATTCCTTCTGATTTCCATCTGAGTTTATCATCTCATTGCTGGTGTCAGTTCATTGTACTTTGTCATTCAAGTTCTGATTATCCTCATTCATGGAATGATGACTGATTTTTCTATTATGTACTGGATAGTTTGCTTATTATGTTAGGAGAACATAATTTCTATATAAATCATTATTTTTTCAAGCAGTGACCATATTTAGGTTTAGCATGCAGATCCTGGCCTATTGTTTATGGACTATCGTTTTAAGGACAATTGATTTTTCAAAGAATTAGTAGTATTATTTTGTTTGACTTTGTTATGTCTTTGGTTTTGACTTTTTCATGCTGCTGGGGCTGCCACTAGTTCTCGCTGGTGTTGCATAATGGGGCAGATGCATTGCCTCTGTGCTTAAGTCATCTAATATTTTCTGTGGTGGAAAGGGTATCTCAAGCATGTGAAGAAAAAGTGGGAAATGGAAAAAGGAGGGTTGGGAGGTTTCACTGGCTGGGTACTTGTTGTGGAATTTCCACTTGTCTGTGAGGCATGGAGAAAACTTCCTGCATCAGGTGCCTGTGGAAACAAGCTCTCCCTTGCCCTTGCCCACCAGCTTCCTGAGTTGCTGGAAGGTGGAAAAAAGAAATTTTTAGCCCCCAGGGACAAATAGTCTTCTCAAGCCAAAGCACTTGTTTTAGGAATCTCTATTGTTGGTGCCACACAACCACATCAGTATCGCTTGGTAGGGAGGCAAATTTCAGATTCTCAGAAACATAGAAGTTCTGCAGTCCAGGCTGCTTGCTCTGGCATGGTATCTCTCACTGGTGTCCGCAGGCCACTCTAAAATCTTTAAGTCGAAGGGGAGCCTTAGACTTGTTGGGAAACAAAGTATTCTCTTGTCATTATATGGGTGACAGGGCTTTTGATTAATATCTCTTGTCAATAGTATTGGAATAACCTAAAGTTGTCAGAGGTACACTTGTTTGACTTTGGAGAAAAATGTACCCATCTGGTCTGTTTTCTGTTTCTGGATTTGAGGTTTGGAGATGAGGGACCCAGGTGGCTTTCTTCTGTTGGGAGAGGTGGAATAAGCACACCTAAGATTGCTGTGGTATTGTTTCTCCAGTACTGGGGATCTCAAACATATTTACCTTTCTTGTACTGCTTCTTAGGGTTCTCTTTGAATTGCCTTTTGTGTTATTTTCAAGATTTATATATGTTTTTAGTGTGTAGGAGTAGAGAGAAAGAAATTTTATCTGGAACAGTAGCCTTATATTTTGAGATTTTTTGTGATATATTTTTTAATTGAATTTATTGGGATGACACTGGTTCACAAAATCATTCAGGTTTCAAGGGTACAAGTCAATAAAACATCATCTGCATACTGCATTGTATGCCCTCTGTTACAAGCAAAGTCTCTTTCTGTCTCAATTTGCTCCCTTACAACTAACATTCCTCTTTCTGGCTATCACTACACTGTTGTCTGTGTTTTGGGATAATCCCTTCACCTTCTTTCTTTTCTCTCTCTCTCTCTCTCTCTCTCTCTCTCTGTGTGTGTGTGTGTGTGTGTGTGTGTGACAGAGACAGACAGAGGGACAAACAGCAGACAAGAAGGAAGAGAGACGAGAAGCCTCAATTCTTCGTTGTGGCACCTTAGTTGTTCATTGATTGCTTTCTCATATGTGCCTTGAACGAGGGCTACAGCAGATTGAGTGACCCCTTGCTCAAGCCAGTGACCTTAGGCTCAAGCCATTGAGCTTTGCTCAAACTAGATGAGCCCGTGCTCAAGCCGGCGACCTTGGGGTTTTTAACCTGGGTCCTCTGCTTCTCAGTCTGATGCTCTATCCACTGCGCCATCACCTGGTCAGGCCCTTCACCTTTTTTCATGCAATCCCCTAACTCCTTCCCCTCTGACAGCTGTCAGCTTGATCCATATATCCATGTTTCTGTTCATTAATTTATTTTGTTCATTAGATACCACATATAAGTAAGATCATAGAGTATTTATTTTCTTTGACTAATTTATTTCACTCAGCATAATAATATCCAGATCCATCTATGCTGTCACAAAAGGTGAGGTTTCCTTTTTTTAATGGCTATGTAGTATTCCACTGTATCAATGTATCACAGCTTTTTTTATCCACTCATCTACTGATGTGCACTTGGGCTACTTCCAGATCTTGGTGATTTTAAATAATCTTGCAATAAGTATAGGGCTGCATATATTTCTTTGAAATAGTGGTCCAAGATTCTTAGGAAAGCTTGACCAGGCGGTGGCACAGTGGATAGAGCTTCGGACTGGGATGCAGAAGGACCCAGGTTTGAGATCCCGAGGTTGCCAGATTGAATGCGGGCTCATCCAGCTTGAGCAAAAAGCTCACTAGCTTGGACCCAAGGTCACTGGCTCGAGTGGGGGGTTACTCAGTCTGCTGAAGGCCTGCAGTCATGGCACATATGAGAAAGCAATCAATGAACAACTACGGTGTCACAACAAAAAACTGATGATTGATGCTTCTCATCTCTCTCTGTTCCTGTCTGTCTGTCCCTATTTATCCCTCTATCTGATTCTGTCTCTGTCCCTGTAAAAAAATTAAAAATAAAAAAAAATAAAAAAAAAGATTCTTAGGAAATATTTTCTGAATTGGGAACACCTGGTCATAAAGCAATTGCATGTTTAATTTTTTGAGAAAACTTCATACTGTTTTCACAGTGATTGCAAAAGTCTGCATTCACACCAACAGTGCACAAGGGTTCACTTTTCTCCACATCCTCGTCAACACTTGTTTGTTGATTTATTAATCAGACCCATTCTGACAAGTGTGAAGTGATGTTTCACTATTGTTCTAACTTGCATCTCTCTGATAATCAGTTGCAATATTGAGCATTTTTTCATAGGTCAATTGGCAATTGGTATGTCCTCTTTGGAGAAGTGTCTATTCAGGTCCTTTGCCCATATTTTAATTGGATTGTTAGTCTTGCTGGTGTTGAGTTTTATAAGTTCTTTATAAATTTGTGCTGTTTTTTTATTTTTATTTATTTATTTATTATTATTATTTTTTTAATTTTTCTGAAGCTGGAAACGGGGAGAGACAGTCAGACAGACTCCCGCATGCGCCCGACCGGGATCCACCCGGCACGCCCACCAGGGGCGATGCTCTGCCCACCAGGGGGCGATGCTCTGCCCTTCCGGGGCATCGCTCCGCCGCAACCAGAGCCACTCTAGCGCCTGGGGCAGAGGCCAAGGAGCCATCCTCAGTGCCTGGGCCATCTTTGCTCCAATGGAGCCTCGGCTGCTGGAGGGGAAGAGAGAGACAGAGAGGAAGGAGGGGGGGTGGAGAAGCAAATGGGCGCTTCTCCTATGTGCCCTGGCCGGGAATCGAACCCGGGTCCCCTGTATGCCAGGCCGACGCTCTACCGCTGAGCCAACCGGCCAGGACCAAATTTGTGCTGTTAAACTTCTATCAGATATATCATTGGCAAGTATGTTCTCCTATTCAGTCTGTTCCCTTTTCTTTTTACTGATGGTTTCTTTTGCTGTGAAAAAGCTTTTTAGTTTTATGTACTCCCATTTGTTAATGTTTCCTTTGTTTCCTTTGCCTGAGGAGATATATTGGCAAAAATATTGCTGTAAGAAATGTCTGAGAGTCTATTACCTATGTTTTCCTCTAGGGTTTTTATGGTTTCCCAATGTACATTTAAGTCCTTTATCCATTTTTAGTTTATTTATGTGTATGATGCAAGTTAGTGGTCTGGTTTCATTTTTCTGTATGTACCAGTCAAATTTTCCCAAGATCAATTATTGAAGAGACTGTCTTTATTCTATTGTATGTTCTTGTCTCCTTTGTCAAATACTAATTGCCCATAAAGGTGCAGGTTTATTTCTGGGCTCTCTTTTCTGATCCATTGATCTGTATGCCTGTTCTTATGCTGGTACAAGATTGTGTTGATTACAATGGTCTTGTATTATTGTTTGATATCAGATAGTGTGATGCTTCAAATTTTTTTCTTCTTTTTCAAGGACTCTAAAAAACACTGATGGATGCAACCAGCTGACCCCTCTAAAGGACTGAGAACAACAAAGTGACCCTGCCAGCACTTGGGGACAAGCAATGCGCTCCCCAGACTGCTGCTATAATAATAGGTGTGCTTGTCCCTGGGAAGGTGGTGACTGGGTCTCCCAAGGTGACAAAATTCCCACTGATTTTCATAACCAGATGTATGTGGGGTACTCTTTTGTGTGTGTGTGTGTGTGTGTGTGTGTGTGTGTATTTTTCTGAAGCTGGAAACAGGTAGGCAGTCAGACAGACTCCTACATGCGCCCGGCCGGGATCCACCCGGCATGCCCACCAGGAGGCGATGCTCTGCCCATCTGGGGCATTGCTCTGTTGTGACCAGAGCCACTCTAGCGCCTGAGGCAGAGGCCATGGAGCCATCCCCAGTGCCCGGGCCATCTTTGCTCCAATGGGGCCTCGCTGCAGGAGGGGAAGAGAGAGACAGAGAGGAAGGAGAGGGGGAGGGGTGAAGAAGCAGATGGGCGCTTCTCCTGTGTGCCCTGGCCAAGAATCGAACCCAGGACTCCTGCACGCCAGGCCGACGCTCTACCACTGAGCCAACTGGCCAGGGCTGTGGGGTACTCTTTTTATCTCTGTTCCTCTGGGCTGAAGAATGCAGGGTGGGGTTGAGACCCCACACTCTTGAAAGGAGGGAGTGTTGCTGCTGCGATATTCCTTAGGCATCTCCGCCACTGCACCTGTGGGGACTAAACCTTTCTGCATCTCCGCCTTTCTTTCCAGTCTCTATGTGGCTTCTTCCATAAATCCTTGATTATAATATTTCAGGTCAACTATCCTTCAGTTGGTTATTCAGGTTGATTTCTCTATATATTAGCTATAAATTAAGTTTGAGGTCGAGAGCATGTGAATGTCATTCTCACCTACTCAGCAGCTATCTTGGAATCTTCTATCCTTTGACTTTGAATCATTCGGTGACCTTATGTTTTTTGCATGCCTTTTAATATAGGTATATGTTAAATTTTGTAATTTTTATCCTCAGAGAAAACATCTCTACGTTATTTTGACATTTGATTATGCTGCATTCCCATCACCCAAAGTCCAATTGTCTTCCATCACCTTCTAACTGGTTTTCTTTGTGCCCCCCCTCCTCCAAACCCCTCCCACTCCTCCCCCCTCCCCATAACCCCCACACTCTTGTCCATGTCTCTGAGTCTCATTTTTATGTCCCACCTATGTATGGAATCTTATAGTTCTTAGTTTTTTCTGATTTACTTATTTCGCTCAGTGTAATGTTATCAAGGTCCATCCATGTTGTAAATGATCTGATGTCATCATTTCTTATGGCTGAGTAGTATTCCATAGTATATATTTACCAAAGCTTTTTAATCCACTCGTCCACTGATGGACACTTGGGCTGTTTCCAGATATTCGCTATTGTGAACCATGCTGCCATAAACATGGGGGTGCATTTCTTCTTTTCAAACAGTGCTATGGTGTTCTTGGGATATATTTCTAAAAGTGGTATAGTTGGGTCAAAAGGCAATCTCATTTTTAATTTCTTGAGGAATCTCTATACTTTTTCCACAGTGGCTGCACCAGTCTGCATTCCCACCAGCAGTGCAGGAGGGTTCCCTTTTCTCCACATCCTCGCCAGCACTTATTCTGTGTTGTTTTGTTGATGAGCATCATTCTGACTGGTGTGAGGTGATATCTCATTGTGGTTTTAATTTGCATTTCTCTAATGATTAGTGATGTTGAGCATTTTTTCATATGCCTATTGGCCATCTGTATGTCCTCTTTGGAGAAGTGTCTATTCATTTCTTTTGCCCATTTAAAAAAAATTTTTTTTTAATTTATTCATTTTAGAGAGGAGAGGGAGAGACAGAGAGAGAGAGAGAGAGAGAGAGAGAGAGAGAAGGGGGGAGGAGCTGGAAGCATCAACTCCCATATGTGCCTTGACCAGGCAAGCCCAGGGTTTTGAACCAGTGACCTCAGCATTTCCAAGTCGATGCTTTATCCATTGCGCCACCACAGGTCAGGCCTCTTTTGCCCATTTTTAGATTGGATTGTTTGTCTTCCTGGTATTGAGTTTTACAAGTTCTTTATAAATTTTGGTTATTAACCCCTTATCAGACATATTAAATTTTGTATTTTTAATTCAATATCTAAATTTGTGTTTTTAAAGTTAGAAATCTATCAATTTGCTTTTGTTTTGGTTAGTTATATATTTGGATCTGATTTTATCACCTTATATGTGGATTTTAATCCTTTCCTTTATCCTCATATTTCTTTTCCGGCTTTGCTTTTAAGATATTGTTTGAAAATTTTGATATATTATTCTTAGTTTATTTGTTTATTTTTAATTTCTGTCATCTCTTTCTTCTTTTAATAATTACTATTAAATTTTACCATGCATAATTGAAGTCTAATTATAGTAATTTTCCTATTTTCCTGGAAATTTCAAAAACACTGAACGCTCTTACCTACATCACTCCACTGTGAACCTACATGTTATTCTGATCCAGCATTTCATGCCACCTCTCTGTCTCTGCAGAAGTTGGGAGGGGTTGCTTTTCTTCTCCATAGCTTGAAATAGAGGTGTCTTTTTTCACTTAACAGGTCTCTGGACACATAATGTCATTTAAGCTTATTTCTAATTAATATGTAATATTGTACAGTACCTGTACTAGATTGTTTTGTTTTCTTTTAATCCCCCATAGATTTTTTTATACAAAACCAGCATCTTACCAAGAGTTACAAGTCTAAAACTTCACTTGAAATTTTAAGGCTCTTAACTGAATTGCTTTTATAAAATATATGTTCAAGTGAGAGAAAAATCCATGTTTTCCTTTAAATAAAAACTGAATGCAAAACTTATTTTTGTTTCCAATGAATGTACTACTTCAATTTCACTTCACGTTGGATACTCAGAAAAAAATATCTGCAGAATTAACTATAGAAAGATATGAGAATAAGAAATGTTCTTGATAGCTGCTCTACTTTTATGACTGCCTACCATTCCCCACCCAGATTTTCTCTGCAACGTTTCACACAGATATGTTCTTCAATAAAATCATCTCATGTTCATTCTCCTGAGAAATTCTTCTCTCTTATTCTTACACCTCATGATTTGAGGCACTTATGTTACTTTAGTTAGAAGACAAATTTTCACTTTTAACTGTAATTCCTTAAAACTCAAGTGCTACTAATAATGGGAAAACTAAGCACCATAATAACTAAAAATGTTATTTTGGAAGCATTATTCATATCTCACATATAAATTTTATTTTTTGAATGTCTAAATTATTATTTATTTATCTTCCAAATTTTTTATTCCTTACTTTCAAGTACATTCCTGCTTCAATATAAGACTTAAAATTAATATGTCTGTTGCAAGAAGAGCAATTTCCTACATTTAAGTGAAAAAAGCTCACCATACATTAGCAATATGTATATGTGTATTGTATGTATGCATATACTTACATATTATACATATATTATAATTATGAGTATGTGTTCTTGAATTTATACACATTGCAAACAAAATTTCTTTAAAAATTTAAAATTAAATGCATATACATCTTTATTTTGTATTATTTAATAATTTAAAATGATTGCTTTTACCAAAATATTATCTAATAGATAAATATACTTTATTATCTGGCTCATTTTCATAAATTATACTGGTTGTCATGAGTGAACATATAGCCAGCAAAACAACATTGATCCAAAGGGGAAAAGTAACTCATTACCTCTACTTATTTTATTATAATTTTTACTTTTTAAAGTTATCTACCAATTCACATATTCTAGGGCAGTTTATCTTATGTCAGTTTTTCTTCGTAATCCAAAGTTATTTATTTTATTTGTGTGTGTGTGTGTGTCTGTGTTTAACTATCAAGTTGAAAACCTACTTAAACTCTTAGGAAGATATTTATATTATTTAGAATATTTTCAGCTTTACTAAATTTTTTTTTAAAATACATTGTTTTTGTAAAATAGCCAGTAAAAGAATGTGTATACATCCACACATTCTTTTCAAGAATTATCTCTCTATAATATATGGCTCTTTAAAAAATCAGTTACATCTTCACTCATTATTATACTACCACTTGTATATTAATGTGGAGATTCTTGAAATTCGATTCCCTGACATCTGGAGGAATCTGAGACACTTTAAAGAAATCTGTAAGGTCAAAAGTCTCTTCATAATACTACATTTGTTTTTCAAAATGATACACTGTATTTTTCATTATGTTTTCATGTGTAAAAACACTACTAGAAAAAATCAAGAATGTGAAAACAAGTTTTGTGCAGATTACTTTTATTCTTCACTGTCACACAGCCGGGGGGGGGGGAATGTTAGTTTTATTTTAGAATGTTCTTAAGTGATGTAGTAAGAGTTATTAATTTTATTTAAATATCAACCACTGAGTACACATCTTTTGATGAAATTCAAAGTTTACATATTTTTTTTGATGAAATGGAAAGTATACATGAAGCACTTTAAGTCAAGATACCATGGCCGTCATAAAGAAAGCCACTTGTGTAATTGAGTTTTAAGATGGTTTCTTTTTTTATGTAACTTCACTTTTGTTGGTACGAATGAATAACTGGCAAGGTATGATTGCTAATATCTGGATATTTGGCAGATATTATCCCATAAAATAATTAAGTGGACCTGTCACTTCAAGGTTAGTGATTTGTCATGATCAAAGTCAAGCTTTATAGGGAAAATCAGAATAACAAAACTTGTATCTGCAAATGTAAACTTCTGTTCATTACTGTAAATTTGATAGCTTCCCAATACCTGACAATTTTGCAAATATATTTACATATTTATATTTATATTATATATGTTATAATGTTTCAATATTTAAATATTCTGTATAATTTACTTATATTTTCAATTGACTAATTCTTGGTATTATGAAATCTTGCCTGTGTAGAAAAGATGTATTCAAAGTATAAGGTAGATGAATGGATTTTAATATAATAAAATGAAAAGTTCAGAGATATTGCTATAGATTCCACATTGCAATTAACTTTCACAAAATTTTGACCTGTTGATTTTTGGTGTATTCCTGAAAGGATATCTACATTATCTGAAAGTATTAAAATGTCTTCCCATTTTCAAATACATCTCTGTGTTAAATCAGATGTCCTTCATATGCCTCACCCAAAACAATATGTTCACAAAACATTAATGCAAAAATAAATATGAGAATTCAGCTGCCTTTTATTAAACAAACCTTTAGAGAAATTTGTAAAATATAAGAACCTGCCACTTTTCTCAATGTTTTTTTGAAAATAAAAAAAAAATGTTACTTATATTTACATACAATGCATTATTTTTTGGTATTTTAAGTGAATTAATATATTTTTCTTTTTTAAAATAAATAAATAAATAAAGGCTTAATCCCAAAACCAAGCCCCAGGCTACAAGGATTCTGCCTGCCTTTCTTTTTTTCTTTTTTTCTTTCTCTTCCTTTTCTTTGCATTTCTCTGAAGCTGGAAACAGGGAGAGACAGTCAGACAGACTCCCGCATGCGCCCGACCGGGTCCACCCGGCACGCCCACCAGGGGTGATGCTCTGCCCACCAGGGGGCTACGCTCTGCCCCTCCGGGGTGTCGCTCTGCCGTGACCAGAGCCACTCCAGCGCCTGGGGCAGAGGACAAAGAGCCATCCCCAACGCGGCCATCTCCGCTCCAATGGAGCCCCAGCTGCTGGAGGGGAAGAGAGAGACAGAGAGGAAGGAGGAGGGTGGGTGGAGAAGCAAATGAGCGCCTCTCCTGTGTGCCCTGGCCAGGAATCGAACCCGGGTCCCCCGCACGCCAGGCTGACGCTCCACCGCCGAGCCAACCGGCCAGGGCCAATATATTTTTCTTTAATTCTATTTTAATTCCTAACAGATAAATATTGGTAGATGTAACCCACATGAAACAAAGCTCTTTGGCATCTTTACTACTTTTTAATACTGTAAAGAGGATTTGAGAATAAAAAACTTGAAAACATCTGTTAAAAAATAAACTGTTTACTGCCTGACCAGGCAGTGGCGCATTGGATAGAGTGTCGCACTGGGATGCCGAGGACTCAGGTTCGAGACCCCGAGGTCGCCAGCTTGAGCGCGGGCTCATCTGGTTTGAGCAAAAGCTCACCAGCTTGGACCCAAGGTCACTGGCTCGAGCAAGGGGTTACTTGGTCTGCCGAAGGCCCACAGTCAAGGCACATATGAGAAAGCAATCAATGAACAAATAAGGTGTTGCAGCGCACAACAAAAAACTAATGATTGATGCTTCTCATCTCTTCGTTCCTGTCTGTCTGCCCCTGTCTATTCCTCTCTCTGACTCTCTCTCTCTGTCTCTGAAAAAGAAAGTAAAAAAAATAAACTGTTTACTATTTCATTAAACTTATTAGAGACCAAACAACCAATTTTTTTTTGTATTTTTCTGAAGTTGGAAACGGGGAAGCAGTCAGACAGACTCCCGCATGCGCCCGACTGGGATCCACCCAGCATGCCCACCAGGGGGGCGATGTTTTGCCCATCTGGGGCTCCGCTCTGCTGCAAACCAGAGCCATTCTGGCACCTGAGGCAGAGGCCATAGTGCCATCCCCAGCGCCCAGGCCAACTTTGCTTCAATGGAGTCTTGGCTGCAGGAGGGCAAGAGAAAGATGGAGAGGAAGGAGAGGGGGAGGGGTGGAGAAGCAGATGGGTGCTTCTCCTGTGTGCCCTGGATGGGATTTGAACCCGGGACTCCTGCACGCCAGGCTGATGCTTTACCACTGAGCCAACCAGCCAGGGCCAAAACAACCAATTTTTAACCACAGAAAGTTGTCTTTTTGTGTATGAAAAATCCATAGCTTGTGTTTTAATTTTTCACATCCCTTTAATTTGTTGCCATAAAAATAACCAGTGAAATCATGTACTATAGATTTTTATAGCAACACCCTAATGCAAAATAAAGTATTGGATGATTGTATTATATTTTAAAGGTCATATTTGATAAAGTTCATAACATTGATGATACCCTGTAGCACTCTGAATTATTTTGGTTTCAATTTCTTTGTAATTGTATGTGGGTTGCCACCTCTATAATTTTCTTGGAATCCATCTATTATTCTATGTAAAATAGTTCTGCCTTTAGTGTTTACACTTCAAAATTTTCCCATTAGGCATTGTTTTTAATAAATAAATCATTACTGGTGAGAATATACCTTTTCTTATGCGCTTTTGCTTTTTATTTTTTCTCCACTGGTTTATGCAAAAGTCTTTGTACATTTTATTTAAACAAAAATTCAGCAACTATTATTTGCAACAAGTTAAAAATACATGTTTTCCAACAATAATTGTTGACAAGTATGCATTTAAGTTGTAGCATATTTTTACTGTAAATTATTTTAGTAATTTATACAAAAGGAGGAAAAACAAGTGTTTCTATTATGGTGTATAGAATTTTTACTTTTTCTTCATAGAAACCTCGAAAGAAGTTTGAAGATATTTATAATATATTTGAATTTTGTAAAGGATTGGATTCAGTATTACAAGTTTTAAAAAATTAATGAAAATAGTCTAATAGTTTTGATGAATATCATTGAAATTAGTTTTTAAAAGTCATAGAAATAGAAATGGTCCCATATATTTACCATAAATTGCCTAGAGGTGGTGAATAATATTAGGCTACAAATATGTTATCAAATAGCCTTCTTGATAAATTTAATATTTTGGTTAATATCTTATAAAGTCTGATGAGATTGTTTTAAAAATAATTTAGTGTGACTAATGAGAACTTTTACTGGGAGCAAGAGTGTCATATCTTAGACTTGTCTCTTATGTTTACATTATTGTTATTTTCAATTTTCTTTGCAAGACTTTTTTTTTACAATTTATTTATTTTTTACATTTTATTTATTCATTTTTTTTAGAGAGAGGAGACACAGAGAAAAAAAGAGACAGAGAGAGGAAAGAGATAGAAAGAACAGAGGGAGGAGCAGGAAGCATCAACTCCCATATATGCCTTGACCAGGCAAGCCTGGGGTTTTGAACCGATGACCTCAGTGTTCCAAGTCGATGCCTTTTTTTTTTTTTTATAAAATTTTTTTTATTTTATTTTATTTATTCATTTTTAGAGAGGACAGAGAGAGGGAGAGAGATAGAGAGAGAGAGAGAAGGGGGAGGAGCTAGAAGCATCAACTTCCATATGTGCCTTGACCAGGCAAACCCAGGGTTTCGAACCGGCGACCTCAGCATTTCCAGGTCGACTCTTTATCCACTGCACCACCACAGGTCAGGCCCAGGTCGATGCTTTTACCCACTGCGCCACCACATGTCAGGCTTTTTGCAAGACTTTTAATGCATGTGTGCATTTAATGATGTAATCTAACAAAATTAAAAAATTTAATCTGTAAATCCATTTATCTGGATGGGAGTTCTTAATCACTATCATAATCTTGCCTTTCAAATCTGTAATATAAACTCTGTCTCCAATGTTTATGCTAAATTGCTAAAGCAGTTTAGAGCAGGGTCGGGAAACTTTTTGGCTGAGAGAGCCATGAACGTCACATATTTTAAAATGTAATTCCATGAGAGTCATACAATGACCCATGTACATTACACATTATCCAATAAAAATTTGTTGTTGCCTTGGAGGACAGCTGTGATTGGCTCCAGCCACCCGCAACCATGACCATGAGTGGTAGGAAATGAATGGATTGTAATACATGAGAATGTTTTATATTTTTAACGTTATTATTTTTTTTATTAAAGATTTGTCTGCAAGTCAGATGCAGCCATCAAAAGAGCCACATCTGGCTCGCGAGCCATGGGTTCACGACCCCTGGTTTAGAGGTTAGGTGTTATTGTTAAATTCCTTGAAATCAAATCCCAACTCTAGCACTTATTACTATATAATATTAGATATAGTACTTCATCATCTTGCCTTGGTTTTCTCAACTGTAAAATAGGAATAATGATAGTGCCTATCTCATAAGAAGAATTGTGAGCATTAAAGGCAGTAATACATGTGAAATGCTTAGACAGTATTTAGTACATAGCAGAACTAATAACATTTATTTAATTTTCATAATGACAATTATAGTAGTCTCCCCTTATCTACAGGAGACATGTTCCAAGGCCCCCAGTGGATGCCTGACACCACAGATAGTACCAAAAACTATATATACAATTTTTTTCTATACATACATACAAATAATAAAGTTTTGTTAACAGATTAGGCACAGAAAGAGATTAATAGCCATAACAATAATAAAATGGCATATTTAATAATAATATCAGTTATGTAAATATGGTCTTTCACTCAAAATATCTTATTCTACTGTACTTACCTTTTTACTTATAAAAGCACTTTTCAGCTTCTCCTTGCCATATCCAAATTGCCAGTGTCAACTCTTCTTGTGTTTGGAACCATTAAAAAAAGGGTTACTTGAACACAAACACTGAGATATTGTTACAGTCAATCTGATAGTCTAGATGGCTACTAAGTGAGTAATGGACAGGGAGCATTATACAGTGTGGATACACTAGACAAAGGGATGATTCAAGTCTCTGGAGGGAAAGAGCTGGAGGGCATGAGATTTCATCACACTACTCAGAACAGAATGCAATTTAAAACTTATAAATTATTTCTGGGATTTTCCATTTAATATTTTCAGACCATGGTTGACAGCCAGTAACTGAAATCATGAAAAGCGAAACTGCGAATAAAGAAACACTATTGCACTGTATTACACTTTTAGAGAAAAAGGAGAATATATTATTTAAGGGACACGGACTGAAGTCAGAATGTTATACTGAAATTCTATCTTGGTTACTTATAGTTTAAAGAATTGGACCTTGGCCAGTTGGTACAGTGGAAAGAGTGTTGGCCTGGTGTACGGACATCCTAGGTTTGATTCCTGATCAGAACACACAGTAGAATCGACCATCTCCCTCTCTTCTCTCCCTTCCATGTCCCGCTTCTCTCTCTCTTCACCTCCCACAGTTAGTAGCTCAATTGGTTCAAGCATCAGCCCTGGGTGCTGAAGATTTGCTCGGTTGATTTGAGCATCGGCCCCAGACAGGGATTGCCGGGTGGATCCCAGTGAGGGCACATGGAAGAGTCTGTTTCATTATCTCATCTTCTCACTTAAAAAAAATCAATAAAAGAACATAGTAAGGTTTCTTAACCTCTCTATAAATGATAATAATGCCTACTTCACAAAATTATGAAAATTAAATGAATTACTGATAATAATCTGTTTTAAATGCTGCTTAGCACATTGTATGCATTATACAAATTTTTCTTAACTATATAAATAAACATATTTTCTTATTTATCTTTTTGCTATGTAATTAGCCCAAACTCGTTGAAAGCAAAGAATAACTTGGAAATCAATTTCTTTATCTAACTCATGCCTATATATTACTTCACCATTACTTACTAATTATCTTTCAGCTTCTTTTTTCTTTTGACATGTTTATATTTTGGGTGCATAAGTAAACATCCTGACTATCTATTTGAAATGAAGATGATGTTTTATTTTTTCAGCCAATAATACATTTGACAAAATAGGACAGAATTTATAAAAAGACATAATGTACTTATTCACTTTTTCCGGAGATAATAAAGCATCTGATTTCTGCCCATCTGGTATGATTGCAGACTTACTGAAAATTATTAAACAACACATGCTAAAATTCAGGCTTCAATTTAGAGAATCTTTTGATTTTTCTTAACCAGAAAGTAATTATGTAACATAAGTTTCAGGGACTTCACTTCATTAATATCACTGTACTTAAAGCAAAAACAATAGACATGACAACTAAAAGCAATGTGGCATCTTGGACTAAATCCTGGAACAAAAAAAAAGAAAGGACATTGATAGAAAAAAAATCCTGAACAAAGATGAATAATATATGTATTTTAGTTAATAATATTATATATCAGTATTTGTTTTTAAGTTTTGGTAAATGTACTATGATTACATAAAATATTACCATTAGGGAAATGCATGCAAAATGTATATGCGAACTTTCTATACCAGTGATGGGTAATCTTTTGAGCAAAGTGTGTCAAAATTTGCCAAAAAAACGAGCGTAACTTGGGTGGTGTGTCACGAGAAAAAAATCCATAATTTTGCAATATTTATAGTTTAAATAACAAAAATGTATAATTGTAATATATAATTGAATTTAATAAACCAAAAACTAATTATTTAAATTACTTGCTTAGTGACTTCTTTGTTCATCTGTCAGTCAGTTTCTTTTGTTGGTCTTGATATTATTTAACTTGTGTGGGGTGCTGTGAACTATAAGATAAGTGAGGGGGAGAATTCTTTAACTAACCTGCCTTTTATTGACTTTTTTGTTGCTGAATTTAATTTGCTAAATCTTCAGTTGAAGGTTGGTATTTTGTACACTTCAAGCCCAAGCAAGTGCTACTAACTTCATCTGTCAAATCTGTTTCTTTTGTTGGTTTTTATATTATTTAACGCTGAGAATAAGGTCTCACAAAAGTACGTAGAGGGAAAAATTGTGAGTAAACCATTGCTATATTTTTCAGGATGCTAAAGTGGTAATCAGTTCTAAGCACTCAAAATTTCCTGTTTGTAGTGGCACTCCTCTTGATTCTCCAAGTGGCACCTTTCCAGATTCTCAAACTTTGACCTCACTCAAGTCGACAGACACCTGGGCCAAGATGCTGTCTTAAAATTCTGCAAGTTGCATCGTATGTAAATTAAGATGGCTGCCGCTATTTCTAATGGTGGGAAACGGCACCCATAGCACAGGCCCTCGTCTCTCCCAGTCTCCTCCTCATTTATTTCAGTAATGATGGTCAATTAGAAATCCACGACACCTCAGAAAAGTAGATTGGATGATGGTTGCTGTGGTTATGTGGTTGCTGGTAATGGCGACCACAGAGCCCCCAGAGATGGGTTCTCCACGGCATTCCACTGTTCCCTGCTCCGCCAGCCGGAAGTGAGGTCAAAGATCTCCTAATGGCCTAACCGGAAGTCCCAGAGCTAGATGCTCTATGCTGGAGTTCTGTTGTTTTGGCCTACAGACCTCCGGCACAGAGTGTCTACACTACAGCAAATGTTTTATCTTCAGCTACTGCACCTGGCCGTGCAGGAGCCAAGGATGAAACATCCTTCTTGGCATGCGGCCCCATACTTCTCTGATATGTGGCTGCATGTGGCCAAATGTTATCGAAAATGGCTACACGTGTCAGTGCTGACATGCGTGTCATAGGTTCACCATCATGGTTCCATACCATGGTCTGAAGTCCTGTGTAAATTCAAAATTATTTCAAATATACATGTTACATATTTTTAAGCATATACCTACTATGTGACTCAATCATTCCACTTTCAGATATTTAAAGAAAAGAAATGAAAGCATATGCTTGTACAGAAACATTTACAAGAATGTTCATAGCAACTTTCTTTTTTTTTTCTCTCTCTCTCTCTTCTTTTCCAAGTGAGAGGATCCACCAGCAAAACCCATCTGGGGCCAATGTCCTACCCATCTAGGACCATGCTTACAAATGACCTATTTTAGTGCCTGAGGAAGAGGATCCACAGAGCCATCCTCAGCTCTCAGGACAATGCACTGGAGCCAATCAAGCCATGGCTGTGGGAGGGGAAGAGCAATAGAGAGAGAAAGAGGAGAGGTGAAAAAGCAGATTGTTGCTTCTTCTGTGTGCCCTAAGCAGGAATCAAACTTAGGACATCGACACACCAGGTTGCCTCTTTAGCAGTAAACCAACAGGTTAGGGCCAGCTTTGTTTCTATTAAATAAAAACTAGAGGAAAAAAGAAAACATTTATGTAAAAAAAACTTTGTGTCATAAGGTCTTTGCTTTTTTTCCTCTCAGTTCAAAGAATATAAGATTTGTAAATTTTAATAAATAATTATTTATTCAAAAAGACAATACTCAACTGCACAGATTTGCAGAATTTAGTCTAACTAATAATTTTTTAGATATTATAAAAATTAAAATACTTCTTACAGAAAGAAATTAATAAATCTATAATTGAATCAATTGTATAATGGTCTTGATATCAAATGAAAATAAATTGGGAATATTTATTTATAAAAGTGAATGTACATTTACTAATCTGTCTTTTATTTTCTCTTTTGACAATGCAAAAAAACTTAAGTAGTCTGGTGATGACCAGGAGATCATTATGGGTACCAGTGAGTAGTGCCAGTGACACTTAAACACTTTGATTCTTGGATTGGTTAATCTTGGCTCAGAAAGGAACAGAACCTGACATTAGATGGTGATGCAGAGCATATAGTGGATCCTGAAGAAACTTTCCCTAACACTGCAAAGCATTACCAGCTAATTGCTGAGTCTTTAAAATGGTATTCCACTGTTCTATCAAGCTAGCTGCTTCAGAATGGTGGGGAACACGGTAAGAACGGCAAATTCCTTATGTATGGAACCCTCATCTCTTCTTTTGCTGTGTAGTAATTTCCTTGATAAAAAAGCAATGTTAAGTAGAACATCATATTGGTACATAAGACATTATGTAAGTCCAGAGACAATAGTTTTGGTGAAATAATTGTATGCAGAGAAGGCAAATTCTTATCTACCATAAACATTAAATTTAAAGAAATTTTTGTCCTTTCCATAATGGAAGCTGTCCAATATAATCAACCTACAACCAGGTAACTAACTGGTCTCCCTGGAAAATGGTATCATACTGAAAACTCAGAGTTGGTCTATGCTGGTCATCAATGGCTATCCCCAGATTGGCCTTGGTGAGTACAAGTTCATGTTGCAGAGCCATTGCATAACCTCTAACTTTGTCACCATGGTCACTTTGTTTATGAGCTCATTGGGCAATGACAAGGCTGGTTAGAAAAAGAGGCTATATTATATCCATAGAATAGATTATTCTGTCCACTTGAGTATTAAAGTCTTCCTCTGCTAAGGTCACCTTTTGTTGAGCATTCACATGAGACATAAATATCTTCATGTTTTTTACCCTTTCATAGAGATCTATCCATATACTGTTTCTTAAAATCTCTTTGTCATCAATTTTCTAATTATAGTATGTCTTTTCCAAGTCCCTAGCCACCCAGCCAAACTATTCCTCACAGACTATAAATCAGTATAGAATTACACATCTGGCCATTTCTCCTTCTAAGCAAAATGAAAAACCAGGTGCCTTGCTCAAAATTCTGCCAACTGGGAGTATTCCACTTTGCCATTGTCTTTCAGGGATGTCCCGGTAAAGAAATGGAATGCAATATCTGTCCACGTTCAGGTAGCATTGCCTATCAGTCAGAATCATTTGTAAACCAATTCCAAGTTTTCCTAAGTCAAATACTCTGGGAAATCTCCACAAAGCCATAGATGTAGACTAGAAGAAAGACGGTAATATAGAAGTGAAAGTACAGGCATTGGGCTGTTTGTTTGTTTTTTATGTCACTTTTGTATTCTTTGATGTCTTCATACACTTGATCTTGTGCATACCACTTTCATTTGATGTTGGAGTGCTGTTGAGTGCACTTAACTTTATGATTTGATGGGTCAGGGACATCACCTAGTTCATGATATATGAATCCAGCTCAGAATGCATGATAACCTGGTGGCCCAGGGCTAACAATTCAGTCTCTACTAAGACCCAGTATTAAGCCAAAAGCTGTTTATCAAATGGAAAAGTTTTCCACAGAGGAAGACAAGACTTTACTCCAAAATCTCATGTGTCTGTACTGCTATTCACCTATCAGGGTTTGCCAAAATCTTCTATCAACATCCTTATCCTCTCCTGACTATTCAAACACCATTAGATTTGCTAGATTCTATGAACTAACTGCCAGATCAGCTTTCACAGCAGTCTGGATCTGTTGTGGAGTTTTTTCTTGTTCTGTAACTCATTCAAAATAAACAATTGTTGAATCCCTCAGCAAATGAGTGGACATAACACAGTCAAATGAGAAATATGTTGCCTCCAACATCCAAACAGTCTTTTTGGGCACCATACTTAATTTTTGGTTGTAGAAGGGTTCTTTTTTTTATTTTTGTCTTGAGAGAGAGAGAGAGATGGAAAGGAGTGAAATGAGAAGCATCAACTTGAAGTTGCATCATTTTAATTGTTTATTGATTGCTTTCTCATATGTGCCTTCACCGAGAGGCTAAAGCTGAGCCAGTGACCCCTTAATCAAACCAGCAATCATTTGGGCTCAAGTCAGTGACCTTAAGGTTATGTTAACACTTTATCCTCTATGCCTGGTAGGTTTTCCTTCCTAATATTTTACAGCTGAGTTAGAAGCAACCAGCAAATCTTCTTTTATTTTGTCTAACAGTATTAGTTAGACAAAACCTTTCAAAGGTATCAACTATGTGGTCACCTAGAACCTTGCCTCGTATCAGTATTTGATTAGGAGTATCCAAGATGATATTTTGCATATCACTATTATCACATCATGCTGTCATCTATCATTGCTGTTTTTATACTGGAAATAAGTGAATTGGTGTTTTTAAATAAAATTGAATTAGATAACCAATTTCAGAAACCCCAAAACCAATTTTAAAAACTCATCCAGATAGGATTCCAAGATGATGACTGAGTAGGAGAACATTCCAACTGCCACTTCCCAGGACTAAATTGGATTATAACTTAATTGAAGACAAATCATCTTGAAAAACCAGCTTTGAACTAAATGAAGAGGATTCTGTAACCAAGGATCACAGAAAAAGTCACACTGAAACTGGAAGGATGGGCGGAGATGTGGAAAGGACTGGCTTGCTCCCAAGAGCAAGGGGTGGCAGAGGGTCCAGAGGGACTATCACTGTGGGGATGATTACCCTGAGATGTGTGGGTGTTCATCCCCAGGCCCAGAGCCCAAGCCTAGAGACCCAGAGCCTAGAAGAGGTGCCCAGACAGTATATGGCAGTGAAAAGAGCTGGGTTTCTGTCTGTGAGAAAGAGACAGCTTTCTGAGACACAGACTCCATCTTAAAGAGCCTGAGAAGAAAACCTCGTTCACAACCACTTACCCAGGGCTCTAGCAGGAGAAAGCTGAGAGGACTAGAGTTGCGAGAGGAGAGTGTGAAGTTGGAGGCCCAGGGAGACACACTGTGGGTGGCGGCCACTAGGACCCCTGTGCTGAGTCATTCTCCAGTACTACTGCAGTTGCCATCTTTCATGGGTGGAGCATCCCCTCTGAGTGGCATCAGCCTGGGGAAAAGCAGCTGCTCCACCCTCGAGAGTTTTTACTGCTCCAGTATAGCAACGGGTCATTCTGAGAGGCCAGGAAGCAGGGGATGCATCAGTGATTCAGTTTTTTGGTATTAAGACTGGAGCCCCCCACCCATGCTCCTGAATCTAACACTGGTGCTTTTTACTTCAAAGGAGACTCAGTTGAAACTATGGGCAGGCAGACAACAACTCTGGGTCTCAGAGGCCACACCCACCAGACTCCTGGGACCACACCTTACTGAAGTCTGTGAAAAAGCTCTGGACAGACTGAAACCTGGGGCTGTGGGGCGAAGCCACACCCATCACTTCTTAATCTTTGAGTTGCCTCAGGCTCTAGGCTCTAGTAGAGGTTTATTCAGCAGCCAAAACCAACCAGCAACCAACAGACAGAGGTTGCGGAAGGATGGACTGAGGAAAACTTGGCTTTTTAAGCGAAATTTTCCCCAGGCCCAAAAACCAGCCTAGGTGTGCAACTGGTATTTCCATGTGCACTTGGGCTCAGCAAAGGCAGCCACAAACTCTGGATTGTTTGTAGCTCCAAGAAGGTAGCTGAGGGCCAGTAACAGACAGTGTCTCCCACTGGTCTGTTCTGAGTTTTTGCCAGGGAGGCTCAGGGCTGGCACATCCAGTGGCCAGCTGCTGAGAGCATCAGTTCAGGACATAACAACCCTTACTAGAGTGGTATCCTAAGGAAAGGCTCCTCAAACCTGGCCCAGCTAAGGCAAGTTCTGCTGTCTCTGATCAGCACTGGCACAGCAACTCATGTCCATTGGATAAGGTGGAGCTTCACAGTCAGCCTGCCTGGGTGCTGGATATCCTACCCTGCTGGGATAGACTCCAAAGGGGGAAAGGAGAGAGGCTTAGAGCATGGAAATTTAAAGTGTGGGTCCCTGTGAGTCTATTGTTGGATCTGGCCGAGGGGCTTAGCCACCTTTGGGAGGGGCACAATCAGCCCCAGGAGAGGACTCTCTCTGTCTTCCTCTTTGAGACCAGGGTCTCATCAGCTATAAGAACTTCTGCAGAGAAAACTGTTTGCCCCACTTGATCTGAACCTGTTGTACATTTTGTTGGAGAGAAATAAAATTTGATTATTCAGCAGTGGCTGATGGATCAAGTTCTGGAGTAAGGGACACATCCCCTGTAAGGAGCTCCTGACCAAGAGACCTCTGAAGTAAGGGGTCCTACAAACATTGTATTCACAACCTCAGCTCCCCTAACCCACCAAGTATGCAACCTATAGAGAATTTGGTTGGGTAAAGACAGTCTGGGCCCACACTATAGTCTTTCTTCAAAATACTCTGGAAAGAGCTGAAAGATGAGGTGAAGCAGTTGAAAAGTAGAGGCAATCTTATGGAGCTTGGGGCTTTTACTGACCTGCTGTCAGCTCTAAGCAGGAGGAATCTAAACTTTATACAAAGTTTAGTCGCACACAACCCAGGCACAGAAAATGCAGACACAGACAGCAAAAAAAAACAGTAGCTATAGACAATTAGCCCACAGCAGGTTATGAACAACAGTTGATGCCAACTTAGGATGATCTAGAACCAACACAACTGGTAGCTGGTGGTAGATAGTACCAACCCTAGAATCAACTAGCTATGCAAGCAGCACACCAAAAGGAGGAGTCTACACACAGACAAAATGAGTATACATAGAAATGAGACCCAAATAAATCAACAAGAGAAATTCTAAGAAAAAGAATGAAATGAAATGGAAGTAATCTAACTATCAAATACAGAGTTTAAAATAATGATTTTTAAGATGCTCAAGGATCTTACAGCAACAATGCATGGACATAATGAGCACCTAAATAAAGAGATAACAAGCATCAAAAAGGATATTTAAATGATAAAAAGAACCAGTCAGAAATGAAGACTGCACAAGAAGGGATCAACAGCAGGCTGGATGAACCACCAGAGGATCAAATTAGCGATTTAGAGGACAAAATAAATGAAAGCACAAAAGTAGAGCAGCAAAAAAAAAAAAAAAAAAAGGCTCAAAAAGTTTGGGGAGGCCTTGGCCAGTTTGTTCAGTGGTAGAGCATTGGCACAGCGTGTGGATGCCCCAGGTTCGATTCCTGGCCAGGACACAAAGGAGAAACATCCATTTGTTTCTCCACCCTTCCCTCTCTCCTTTATTTCTTTCTCTCTCTTCCCCTCCTGCAGCCAAGGCTCTAGCAAAGTTGGCTCAGGTGCTGAGGATGGCTCCATGGCCTCCACCTCAGGTGCTGGAATAGCTCTGGTTGCAACAGAGCAATGTCCCAAATGAGCAGGGCATTACCCTCCAGTGGACATTCTGGATGGATCTGAGTCAGGCAAATGCAGGAGTCTGTCTCTTTGTCTTTCTGCTTCCCTGTTTCTCACTTCAGAAAAAATACCAAACAAAAAGTCTGAGAAAGCTCTAAAAGAGCTCTGTGACAACATGAAAAGAAACAACATCCATATCATAGGGGTTCCAAAAGAAAAAGAGAAAGAACAAGTAATAAAGAACCTGTTGGAAAAATCAGCTGAGAACTTCCCTAAATTGATGAAGAAAAAATCACTCAAGTTCAAGAAGCACAGAGAGTCCCATTAAACAGGAACCCAAGGAGGCCTACACCAAGACACATCATAATTAAAATGCCAAAGTTAAGAGACAAAGAAAGAATACTAAAAGCACAAGAGAAAAGCAGTTAATTACCTACATAGAAGCTGCCATAAGGATGACATCTTATTTCTTAACAGAAACACTTGAGGCGAGAAGGGACTGAAAAAAATATTCAAAGTAATGCAAAACAAATACCTACAAACATCACTGCTTTATCCAACAATGTTATCATTTAAAATTGAAGGAGAAATAAAAGGTTTCACAGACCAAAAAAAGACTCAAGGAATTCATTACAACCAAATCAGCACTGCAAGAAAAGGGGTGTGCTGTAAAAAGAGTAAAGGAAAAAATATCTTGAAAAAGAGGAATGTAGATTTAAAGAATAAAATGGCAATAAATATGTTCATGTCAGTAATAACCTTAAATGTAAATGGATTAAATACTCCAATCAAAAGACAGAGGGTACCTTCATGGATAAGAAAACAGGACCCATACATAAGCTGTCTACAGGAGACCCACTTCAGAAAAAAAAGATAAACATAGACTGAAAGTGAAGGGATGGAAAAAAAGTTTTTCAAGCAAATGGAAATGAAAAAAAAAAAAAAAAAAAAAAGCTGGGGTAGCAATACTTATATCTGACAAAATTGACTTTGAAACAAAGGCTATCAAATGGGATATAGAAAGTCACTATACAATGATAAAGAGATCAATCCAACAGGAGCATATAGCCATTGTAAATACTTATGTACCTAATATAGGAGCACAAAAATATATAAAGGAGATTTTGATGGATATAAAGGGTGAGATCAACAGCAATACTATAATAGTAGGGGATTTTAATACCCCATTAACATCAATGGATAGATTCTCCAGACAGAAAATTAACAAAGAAACAGCAACCTTAAATGACACACTAGATGAATTGGATTTAATTGACAGTTTCAGAACTTTTCATCCCAAAGCATCAGATTATACATTCTTTTTAAGTGCTCATGGTACATTCTCTAGAATAGACTATGGTTAAGACACAAAATGAGTCTCAATAAATTTAAGAAAATTGAAATTGTATCAATATTTTCTCTGCTTACAAGAGTATGAAACTAAAAATCAACTATATTAAAAAAACTGAAAAGCGTTCAAGCACTTGGAGGCTAAATAGCATGTTATTAAACAACTAATGGGTTAACAATGAGATCAAGGAAGAACTAAAAAATTTCCTTGAAACAATTGAAAATTAACATACAACAATTCAAAATTTATGGGACAAAGCAAAAGCAGTACTGAGACAAAAGTTTACTTTATAGCATTACAGGCATACCTTAAGAAGGAAGGAAAAGCTCAAATCTTGTATCTTACATATAAAAGAACTAGAAAAAAAAAAACAAAAAACAAAGCCCAGAGGAAGTGGAAGGAAGGAAATAATAAAGATCGGAGCTGAAATAAATGACATAGAGGCTAAAAATACAATACGAATGATCAATAAAACCAAGATCTGGTTCTTTGAAAAAGTAAACAAGAGTGACAAATCTTTAACCAGATTCATCAAGAAAAAAAAAGAACTCAAATAAATAAAATTAGAAATGAAAGTGGAGAAGTAACAACTGACACCACAGAAATACAAAGTTTTGTAAGAAAATACTATGAAGATGAATATGCCAAAAAAATTGCACACAACCTAGGTGAAATGGATAAATTCCTAGAAACATGCAATCTTCCAAAACTCAATCTGAAAGAATCAGGTAACCTAAACAGACCGATTACAGAAAATGAAATTGAACCAGTTATCGAAAAACTCCCAGTAAACAGAAGTCCTGAACTGTCTGACTTCACATGAGAATAAACCAAACATTCAAAGAAGAACTAACACCTACCCTACTCAAGTTATTAAAAAAAATTCAAGAGGAGGAAAGACTTCCAAGCTCCTTTTATGAGGCAAGCATAATCCTTATTCCAAAACCAGCTAAAGATACTACTGAGAAAGAAAAATGTAGGCCAATAACCCTGATGAACTTAGATGCTAAAATTATCAACAAAATATTAGTAAATTGGATCCAGCAATACATTAAAAAAAAATCATACATCACAATCAAATGGAATTTATTCAGGGGGGGCAAGCCTGTTACATTATTGGCAAATCAGTCAATGTGATTCATCACATAAACAAAAGGAAGGAGAAAAATCACATGATTATATCAATAGATGCAGAAAAAGCATTTGATAAAATCCAACACCCCTTTATGATAAAAACTCTCAGCAAGGTGGAAATAGAGGGATCATACCTCAACATAATAAAAGCCATATATGACAAACTCACAGCCAACATCAGACTGAATCAGCAAAAATTGAAAGCAATTCCCTTAAGATCAGGAACAAGGCAGGGGTGCCCCTTTCTCACCAATCATATTCAACATAGTTCTGGAAGTCCTAGCAACAGTAATCAGAAAAGAAGAAGAAATAAAAGGCATCCAAAATGGAAGAAAAGAAGTAAAACTATTATTATTTGCTGATGACATGATACTGTACATAGAAAACCCTAAAGTCTTAGTCAAAAAATTACAAGACCTGATAAATGAATTTAGCAAAGTGGAAGGATATAAAATATATATTGAGAAATCAGTTGTATTTTTATACACCAAAAAAAAAACCTGTCTGAAAGAGAAATTAAGGAAACAATACCTTTCACTATTGCAACAACAACAACAAAATAATAAAGTACCTAGGAGTAAATTTAACCAAGGAGGTAAAAGACTTGTACTCAGAAAAATATAAAACATTGATAATAGAATTCAAGAAAGATAAAAACATGTGGAAGCATATAACGTGTTCATGGATAGAAAGAACAAACATTATTAAAATATCTATATTACCCAAAGCAATCTATGAAATTCAAAGCAATTCCTATCAAAATACCAATGGCATACTTCAAAGATATAGAACAAACATTCCAAATTTTATATGGAACTGAAACACGAATTGCCTCAGCAATCTTGAAAATGAATAATAAAGTGGGAGGTATCACACATTCTTATATCAAGTTATACTACAAACCCATTTTAATCAAAACAGCATGGTACTGGCATAAGAACAGGCATACAGATCAAAGGAACAGAACAGAGAATCCAGAAATAAACCCACGCCATTATGGTCAATTCATATTTGACAAAGGAGGTAAGAGCATACAATAGAGTTAAGACAATTTCTTTAATAAATGGTGTTGGGAAAACTGGACAGGTACATGTAAAATAATGAAACTAGACCACGAACTTACACCATTCACAAAAATAAATTCAAAATGAATAAAAGACTTAAATGAAAGTCGTGAAACCATAAACATCTTGGAAGGAAACATAGGCAGTAACTCTCTGATATGTCTCGTAGCAATATTTTTGCTGATATATCTCCATGGGCAAGTGAAATAAAGGACAAAATAAACAAATGGGACTATATCAAACTAAAAAAGCTTTTGTACAGAAAAAAAACACCATTAACAAAATGAAAAACACAACCCACACAATTGGAGAATATATTTGCCAATATATCTGATAAGGGGTTAATAGCCAAAATCTATAAAGAAATTCTAAAACTCAACAGCAGGAAGGTAAACAATCCAATTAAAAAAGAACTGAACGGCCACTTCTCCAAAGAGGACATACAGATGGCCAATAGACATATGAAAAAATGTTCAACATCACTAATCATCCAAGAAATGCAAATTAAAACCACAATGAGATACTACCTCACACCTGTCAGAATGGTGCTCATTAACAAATCAACATATAATAAGTGCTGGCGAGGATGTAGAGAAAAGGGAACCCTCCTGCACTGCTGGTGAGAATGCAGACTTCTGTATCCACTGTGGAAAACTGTATGGTGTTTCCTCAAAAATTAAAAATGGAGCTACTTTTTGACCCAGGTATCCCACTATTAGGAATATATCCTAAGAATATCTAATCACTAATTCAAAAGAAGATATGCACTCTCATGTTTATTGCAGCATTGTTTACAATAGCCAAGATCTGTAAACAGTCCAAGTATCCATCAGTGGACGACTGGATTAAAAAGCAGTGGTTCATATACACAATGGAATACTATGTGGCCACGAAAAAGAAGGAAATCTTACCTTTTGTAATGGCATAGATGGACCTGGAGACTATTATGCTAAGTAAAATGAGCCCGGCCTAGAAAGACAACTATCATATGATCTCATTTATATGTGGAATCTAAGGAACAAAGTGAACTGAGGAACATAATAGAGGCAGAGGCGGGGTCACAGGGAGCAGAGGAACAGCAGTCAGAGGGAAGGAAAATGAAGGAATGGGATCAGAGAAGGTGAAGGGATTAGTGATATTATATATACATAACACAGAAATACAGATAACAGGACAGCAAATCCCAGAGGGAGGGGGGTAAGAGTTAGGGGGAGGGGGGCAAAAGTGGTGCAAATAGGGACACGGGGGTGGGAATGAGGGTGTTATATTCAGTGGGACACTTGAATCCATGTTAACACAAATTAAAATAAAAAAATGATTTCAGAATATACAGTGGATGTTTATTATATGTACTGCAAATTTTGGCTTGTTTTGAGGCAACACTTATATTTTGATTTTGGACATGGTTAGAAATTGATTAAATTTAATCCATAAGTAAAATAATAAATATTCATTTTATTAACATGGAAAAAAACCTCATCCATAATATTTTGTTCTTCTAGAACCAAAATTTGAATTAGGCATTACTTATGGCTCTCCAGAGAAATAGAATCAATAACGGGGGAGAAAAATGTTAAAGAAATTGGTTCACTGTTAAAGAAAGTGGAACCTGAAAAGTCTGAAATCTCCAGGGCAGGCCAGTGGGCTGGAAATTCTGGCCAGAGCTGTGACTGCAGTCTAATGTCCAAGGATGATCTGTAGACAAAATTCTTTCATCCTCTGGGGACCTCAGCTTTTACAATGACCTTCATATGATTAGATGAGGCACACTGATATTATGGAGAAATAATATGCTATATTTAAAGTCTTCTGATTTAATTATTAGTTACATCTAAAAAATACTTTCACCATAACATTATACTAGTGTTTAGCAAAGCAACTGGACACTATAGTTTAACCAAATTGACATATAAAATTAATGACCACAGGGCTGTTTCCATTTCAAGTAACTACCAGACTTTTTTTAAGTGGCATGGACATTTAAAACCTCTGTCAATGGAAGGAAGTTCCAGTTTCTCCACATTGGCACATTTGTGTAAAGTGATAATTCATTCTACTTTAAATTTGAATGTCTTCAATAAATAATGATGTTGAGCATCTTTTCATGTGTGAAGAAACATTCGAATATCATTTTTAGAGAAATGTCACTTAAATGTTTTGCTCATTAAAAAGACTGACTTATCTTTTTATGAATCAGTTTTAAGAGTTCTTTTTATTTTCACCATGTACATACCTTATTAGATATACAGTTTGGAATTTTTTCCCCCTTACTTTGGGTTATTTAAATTTCATGATGTTCTTTGAAATACAAAACTAACAATTCTGTTGTGTTCTAATTTATGTATGTTTTCTTTTGTTGGTATACTTTGATTTTGTAGTTAAGAAACCATTTAGGAAGCTAAATTGACATCTGTGATATTTTTTTCTAGGAATTTTGTAATTGTACCTCCTATATTTGGTTTGCTACATTTTAGGTATAGTATGAGGAAAACCCACCTCCATTATTTTGCATGTAGATATCCAATTGTCTCAACACCATTTGTGAATTCCCTGTTAAATCATCTTAGCACATGTGTGAAAATCTATTAACTATATATTTTATTTTATTTATTTATTTATTAATTATTTTTTTACAGAGACAGAGAGAGAGTTAGAGAGAGAGGCAGATAGGGACAGACAGACAGGAACGAAGAGAGATGAGAAGCATCAATCATCAGTTTTTTGTTGCTATCCCTTAGTTGTTCAGTTGTTCATTGATTGCTTTCTCATATGTGCCTTGACCGTGGGCCTTCAGCAGACCGAGTAACCCCTTGCTCAAGCCAGTGACCTTGGGTCCAAGCTGGTGAGCTTTGATCAAACCAGATGACCCTGTGCTCAAGCTGGCGACCTCAGTGTCTTGAATCTGGGTCTTCTGCATCCCAATCCGATGCTCTATCCACTGCACCACCACCTACCTGGTCAGGCTGAAAATCAGTTGACTCTAAATGCGAGGGTTTATTTCTGGTATCTTCATTCGGTCCCATTAATCTATATGCCTATCCTTATGCCATTATCACAATGTGTTCTTTTCTTTCTCTTTTTTTTTCCTTTTTTTTTTTTTTTGTTCTTATTATTTTGTAACAGGAAGCTTATACCTTTTGACTGTGTTCACCTATTTCTAACCTCTAGCTCCCACCTCTGGAAATCACCAAACTGCCTTTGGTATCCAGGAGCTCTTATTGTTTGTTTCTCAGAATTCACATGTAAGATAAAATGGAATTTGCCTTTTCCTGTTTGATTTATTTCATTAGCATATGTCCTCAAGGTCAATACATGTTGTCACAAATGTCAAGATTTTCTTCTTTGTGGAAAATATTCCATTATGTTTGTGTATGTGTGTGTGTGTGTGTGTGTGTGACTATCACATCAATCAGTTTCTTTACACATTTATTCATTAATGAGCACTTAAGTTTCTTGTATGTCTTGGCTGTTGTAAATAATACTACAGTGGAAACAAGGCTGCAGACATCTTTTTGAGTTAGTGTTTTAGCTTTGGATAAATATCCAGAAGTGTCATTACTAAATTATATGATTTGGAGGAAACTTCCATACTGTTTTTCATAGTGGCTATACCAATTTGTATTCCTAACAACAGTGCACAACGGTTCCCTTTTCTCCACATCTTTGCCAATACTTTCCTTTTTATTATAGCCATTCTAATAGGTTTGAGATGATATCTCCTTGTGGTTTTGATTTGCATTTAAATGCTGATTAGTGATGTTGAACACTTCTCCTTGTACTTGTTGACCATATGCATGTTCTCTTTCAAAAAATGTCTATTCAAATTCTTATCCATTTTTTAATTAGATTGTTTGTTTTTGTAATGGAGTTGCATGTGTTCCTTATATATTTTGGATATTTGGATATTTTGAATACTAACCCTCAGATACATGATTTGCAAATATTTTCTGTCAAACATTAGTCTGCCTTTTAATTTTGTTGATAATTTCCTTTGTGCTGAAACGTTTTAGCTTGATACAGATGCACTTATTTATTGTTGATTTTCTTGACTTTGCTTTTGGTGTCATGTCCAAAAAAACCATCACCAAGAACTATATCAAGAAGCTAAACACCTGTTTTCTTTGTAGGATATGGTTTCTGGTTTTACATTTTTTTGTTTGTTTGTTTTTATATGGGAACATTGAGCTGCTCCTGTATGTGCCTTGACCAGGGAATTGAACCAGCAACCTCTGCGCTTCAGAATGACACTCCAACCAACTGAGCCATCAGGTCAGGGCTTATTTATTTATTTTACTTTAGAGACCGAAGGAGGAAGGAAGAGAAAGAGAAGAAAGAAAGAAAGCATGCATCTGTTGTTTCACTCAGTATTGCAGTCATTGGTTGCTTCCCACGTGTGTCCTAACCGGGGATTGAACCTGCAAACTTTCTTTTTTTTTTTTTTTTCAGAACAGTGTTCTTAACTCACTGAGCTAACCAGCCAGGACTTACATTTAATTCTTTAATCCATTTGATTTACTTTTTATGCATGGTGTAAGATAGTGGCCAAGTTTCATTCTTTTACATGCAGTTCTCTGTTTTCCCAAAACAATTTGTTGAAGAGACTAACTTTTCCCCATTGTATATTTTTAGCTTCTTTATCAAAAATGTATTGACCATATAAGCAACGGTTTAGTTTCAGACTTCCTATTCTGTTCCATTGTTTTATGTTTCTGTTTGTATGCCAATACCAGACTTTTTGTTTTATGTTTCTGTTTATATTCCAATACCAGACTTTTTTGATTACTATAGTTTTGTAATACAGTTTGAAATCAGGACATATGTTGCCGATAGGTTTGTTCTTTTTTCTCAAGATTGCTTTTTCTATTCAGGGTCTTTTGTAATTCCACACAAGTTTTTAAATTATTTGTTCTATTTTTGTGATAAAGGCTATTTGAATTTGGATAAGAATTGCATTGCCTCTTTAGATTGACTCGAGTACTACGGATATTGTAACAATAAAAATACTTTTAATCCATGAGCATAAATATTTTTTCTATTTATGTGTGTGTTCTTCAGGTTTTTTAATCAACATTTTATGATTTTTGGAGCACTGTCTGTTTTCTATTTTATACTTTTTTCTCTTTTATTTTTTTATAAATTTTTATTAATGTTAATGGAGTGACATCAATAAATCAGGATACATATATTCAAAGAAAACATGTCCAGATTATCTTGTCATTCACATTCACTTATGTTGCACACCCATCACCCAAAGTCAGATTGTCCTCTATCACCTTCTATCTAGTTTTCTTTGTGCCCCCCCTCCCCCACCCCTCTATACTTTTTTTTTTTCTGAAGCTGGAAAGAGGGAGAGACAGTAAGACAGACTCCCGCATGCGCCGGACCGGGATCCACCCGGCACGCCCACCATGGGGCGACGCTCTGCCCACCAGGGGGCGATGCTTTGCCCATCCTGGGCATCGCCATGTTGCGACCAGAGCCACTCTAGCGCCTGAGGCAGAGGCCACAGAGCCATCCCCAGTGCCGGGGCCATCTTTGCTCCAATGGAGCCTTGGCTGCGGGAGGGGAAGAGAGAGACAGAGAGGAAAGCGCGGCGGAGGGTTGGAGAAGCAAATGGGCGCTTCTCCTGTGTGCCCTGGCCGGGAATCGAACCCGGGTCCTCCGCACGCTAGGCCGACGCTCTACCGCTGAGCCAACCGGCCAGGGCCTATACTTTTCTTTTAATCTTTCAATTTTCCCTGCCTTCTCTGGGTCTTAATGAAATATTTTATATAATTCCATTTTATCTCCTCTGTTAGTAAGTAAATTATGATTCTTTTTTAATAAAAGTTTAGGACCTGGCCAGTTGGCTCAATAGATAGAGCATTGGCCCAGTGTGCGTACATCCTGGGTTTGATTCCCAGTTAGGGAACACGTGAGAATCTACCATCTGTTCCTATTCCCTGTATTCTTCCCCTTCTCTTTCTCTTCCCTCTCACAGCCAGTAGATTGATTGGTTTGGGTGTCAGCCCTGGGTGTTGAAGATAGCTCAGTTGATTCTAGCATCAGCCCCAGACAAAGGTTGCCAGGCGAATCCCAGTCAGAGCACATGTGAGAGTCTGTCTCATTATCTCACCTCCTCTTACTTAAAAAAAGAAAATGTTTAAGCTTTCCCTAAAGTTTGAAATATGTATTTAGTACTAGTCTAAGTATACTTTAAAATAATACTATACAACTTTATGGGTAGTATAAGTACCTTATACAAAATATACTTAATTCCTACCTCCTATCCCTCATACAATTGCTATGTATATTTTATTTCTCCATAAGCTATAATCACCAAGTAGATTATTGATTTTGATATTTTGACCAACTATTACCTGTTCTATCATTTAAGAATAAGAAAAATGATATTTTATTTTACCTTTACTATTTTTTAATACACTTCTTTTCTTTATGTAGATCTGAGTTTCAGACCTTTATTATTTTCCTTCTCTATGAAGAACTTGTAACGTATCTAGAAAGGCAGGCCTACTGGTGACAAATTCCCTCAAATTTTTGTCCAAGAAAGTCTATTTCTTTACTTTTGAATGATAATTTTATCTAATACAGAATCCTTGGTTGATAGATTTTTTTAACACTTTAATATGTCTCTATCTTCTTTCCTTAATTATATGGTTTATGAACAGAAATCTGATGTACTTCTTATTCTTCTTCCTCTGTAGGTAAGTGTTCCCTGACCTAAGTTCTTTGCATATTTACTCTTCGTCTTTGAATTTCAGCAGTTTGAATATATAACAAAGTAGAGATTTTGGAGAGTATTTATACTTTTTGCTTATTCTTTGAACTTCCTGAATTTGTGACTTGGTGTCTGTCATTAACTTTAGAAAAGTCTCATAAATAATAACTTCAAATATTTATCCTATTCCTTAGTTTATTTTTTCTCCTTTTAATATTCCCATTAACATGTTATACCTTTTGTAATTATCTCATAGTTCTTTTTTTTTTTTTTTTTTTTTCATTTTTATGAAGCTGGAAACAGGGAGAGACAGTCAGACAGACTCCCACATGCACCCGACCGGGATCCACCCGGCACGCCCATCAGGGGCGACGCTCTGCCCACCAGGGGGCGATGCTCTGCCCATCCTGGGCGTCGCCATGTTGCTACCAGAGCCACTCTAGCACCTGGGGCAGAGGCCACAGAGCCATCCCCAGCGCCCGGGCCATCTTTGCTCCAATGGAGCCTTGGCTGCGGGAGGGGATGAGAGAGACAGAGAGGAAAGCGCGGTGGAGGGGTGGAGAAGCAAATGGGCGTTTCTCCTGTGTGCCCTGGCTGGGAATCGAACCTGGGTCCTCCGCACGCTAGGCCGACGCTCTACCGCTGAGCCCACCGGCCAGGGCTCATAGTTCTTAAATATTTTTTTATTTTGTAAAAAAATTTGTCTCATCATTGTTTTTCAGTTTGAAAAATATCTACTGAAATATCTTCAAGCTTCCTGATTTATATATGGGCCATGTCTAATACATGGATGAGCTCATAAAGGACATTCTTCCTGTTACAGCATTGTTTTTTCTTTTTTTTTTTTTCTGACAGAGAGACAGGAAGGAAGAGGAATGAGAAGCATGGACTTATCAACTTGTACTTGTGTTACTATAGTTGTTTATTTATTGCATCTCATACATGCCTTGACCAGAGGGTAGGGTCATAGGGCTCCAGCTGAGCCAGTGACCTTTTTCTCAAGCTAATAACCTTAGGCTCAAGCCAGTGACCTTTGGGCTCAAGCCAGCAACCATGGGATCGTGTTGATGATCCCATATGCAAGTTGACAAGCCTTAATTCAAGTCAGATGAGTTAGTGCTCAAGCTAACAACCTCAGGGTTTCAAACCTTGGACCTCAATGTCCCCAGTTAATGCTCTATCCACTGTGTTACCACTGGTCAAGCCAGTGTTTTATATTTATAACATTTTCTTTTTATTCTTAAAGTTATTTTAATCTCTGTACTTAAATTATCCATATATTCTTTTATCTAGTCCACTTTTTTCATTACAGTCATTTCCATATTAGTCATTGTTATTTTAAACACCAGGTTTGTTAAGTCCAACACTTATACCATATTGAAGTCTGTTTCTTCAAACAGTTTCTGTTCTGTTTTGTTCTTGTTCTTCTTCTGTCTTTTAGCATACGTTTAATTTTTTTGTTGAAAACTGGACATAATATAATTTCCTAGATTGTAACTAAGGAAAATTGGCCTTCAGTGTGGGGTTTTGGATTTACTTTGCTAAGAGTTAGGCTGTATAGTTTTGGCTCTACCTCTAGGTGTCAGAAGTTAACATTTCTTTTGGTGTCTTTGTTTTGTCTCCTCTTGCTGTCTTTGGATTTTCTCAGAGTTCTTTCTAAATAATGTCTTACAGTTGTTTCACTTGTAAGCCTCTGCTAATATACAGGAACCTTATTTATATAGTCATAACATGTGAGGAAGGGAAGCATTTTATTATTTTATGATATTTATTAATCTTTTAATGAGTCTGTAATCAAAACTATGACCTTCCAAAGTACTTCTCAGATTTTGTTTAATTTCTTATGTGAGTTAGAGACTAGATGGTGCTGAAAATTAATTTTTTCTTTCCCCAATATGGAAGACTAGAGAAGGCTGTTTTAAAATACTTTTCCCTACTACCAAAAGCTACAGGAACCTGGCTGGTGGTTGCACAGTCAATAGATTGTCAACCTAGAAACGCCAAGCTCACTGATTCAAAACCTTGGGCTTGCCCAGTCAAGGCACATATGACAAGCAATCAATAAACAACTAAAGTGAAGCAACTATGAACTGATGCTTCTCATTCTCCCACCTCCTCCCTCTGTAAAATCAATAAATAAAATATTTTTTTAAAAAGCTATAGGGACCTAGAATTTGTTTTTCCCTTTTGCCCTGCATTAAAGACTAGAGAAGGCTGTAGTTAGGTATTCACCTTCCCCTATGTCAGTTAGGTTCTGAAAATCCTTAATTCATAAACTCAAGTCTAGTAAAATAGTTTCCCTTAAAGCAAGGCCATCTTGAAGGATAATAATGTGCTCTAGGTATAAAATAAAATTGTTATTATACTGTACCAACTTCTGGAAGAATGAGAGGGTTTTCCTCTAATCTTCACAATGAGATTCTTGGTGGGGCTTCAAGGGTGAAACTTACAGAAGTATATTGGTCCCCTCAAGATTTTATAATATTAATGAGATATTTTAATTCTTTTTTTTAATATGTTTAATTTTTTTTATTTATTCATTTTTTAGAAAGGATAGGGAGAGACAGAGAGAGAGAAAGGAGAGACAGAGAGAGAGAAGTGGGGGAGGAGCTGGAAGCATCAACTCCCATATGTGCCTTGACCAGGCAAGCCCAGGGTTTCGAACCAGCGACCTCAGCATTTCCAGGTCGATGCTTTATCCACTGCGCCACCACAGGTCAGGCCAAGAGTTTATAATAAGTTTGTCAAAATCAAGTTTAGGTTGCTGAACAAAGAACTTTAATATGCCTACTAATTAAAATATTAAAGTTGCATCAAAATAGCTTAATAAATACACATACATGTATGCACAAATATCTATGTATAATAAAACATAGCATATGATATATATGTATAACTTTAACACACACACATATATAAATATACATATATAAAAGAAACATGAAAACCTATAACTACCTTTATATTTTATTTCTTAAATAATTTTTCTGAAGTATGAAGTTGAATGGGAACATTGTTGTTAATAAGAGGTGTTATCAACAATAAAGGCTTTCTAAGTGGAATAGAAAACAGGAAATGCAACTAAACTAATGAATATTATATAAATCATATGTAACCAGAACAGATATAAACAATCACTGTTAAAATTTTTGTATATACCTTTGCAGATTACAGAATGTGTGTAGTATGTATGTTATTTTATTTTTAAAAATCACATTTTCTAATCATTCTGAGTTGCCTTATCTGTTTTTTAAATTATATAAATCTTGAAAGTTGTCTATTTTAATTAATTGTTTTATATTTATTACATAAAATATTGATAGACATTAAATTAAGATACTTAATTATAAATATTGCTATGGTGAATACCCTTACACAAAATAATATATAACATTTATTGAGCATTTACTATATACCAAGAATTATTGTAAGTATTTGATAAACATTCTTTTATTTAGTCCTAGTTTCCTTATAAAATAAGTATAAAGTCTTACCTCCGTTTTACAGAAGCATACACCAAAATTTTGAGGTGTTTTCTCACTCTCTAAAGTAACTATTTTAGGAACTAATAATATGGGATCCAATCCTAGTACTTTTATAAAGTAAGTATAAAGTCTTACCTCCATTTTAAAGAAGCATACACCAAAGTTTTGAGGTGTTTTCTTACTCCCTAAAGTAACTACTTTAGTAACTAACATATACGGGATCCAAACCTATCTTTGTTTGAAGCCAAAGTTACTGTTTATATGTACTATACCATAATATTTCTTTATCTACATATTTTTGATTATTTTACCAAGCAGATAAACCCCAAAGTCCTTCTAATAGTCTTTAAAATAATATATTGTGTCCTGCGTTAAGAACCATATTCTACATATACCAAGGATTTTTTTTTCTTCTTGGTAATTAACTTGCCTAAATGATTGACCGACAGAGATAGAAATTACTTGAACAACATAAACCAACAAGACCCAAAAGATAGCTCTAGAATACTCAACCCAACAAGAGCAGAGTATAAAGTCTTCTCAAGTACACATGAAATATTCCCCAGAACAAGCCGTATGTTAGATTGTAAAAAGTCAAATCTAATTTTAAAATATTGACTCATAAATAACATGTCATTTGATGACAATATAATTAAATTAGAAATTAACATTTGGAAAAATCACAAGTATTTAGAAATGAAACAGCACATATTGAAATCAGCAATGGGTCCATGAAGAATTCACAAAAAATATTAAGAAATATTTTGAGCTGAATTTAAAAAAGAGTGCAACATATAAATGTTTTAGTGTATAAGTAAAGCAATATTAAGATTGTTTAAAAAGCTATATTAAAAACAAAGATCTTAGACCAATGTATCACCTTATACTTTAAGATAGCAAAAATGGATTCTTTGAAGATGGACAATATTTACAAACATTTATCTTTACTGAAAAAGATAAAAAAGAAAAGACATCAATCATAAAAATCAAGAAAAAAAGGGAACATCACCATAGGTCATACAGAAATTAAAATAATTATCATGTTCATGTTCTGTTTCCATTTTTTTTATTGGATTGTTTGCTTGTTTGTTGTTCAGTTTTGTGAGTTCTTCGTATATTTTGGATATTAGGCCCTTATCTGAGCTGTTGTTTGAAAATATCCTCTCCCACTTACTTGGCTGTATATTTGTTTTTTTCTCAGTTTATTTTGCTGTGCAGAAACTTCTTAGTTTGATGTGGTCCCATTCATTTTTCTTTCCTTTGGTTCCCTTGTCTTTGGAGTAAAACTCATAAAATGTTCTCTACGGCCAAAGTCCATGAGTTTAGTACCTATGATTTCTTCTATGTAATTTATTGTTTCAGATCTTATACTTAAGTCTTTGATCTGTTTTAAATTAATTTTTGTGCAATGAGACAAATTGTAGTCGACTTCCATTCTTTTGCATGTGGCTTTCCAGTTTGCCCAGCATCAGTTATTCAACAGGCTTTCTTTTCTCCATTGTATGTTTTTGGCTCCCTTATCAAAGATGATTTGACCACATATATATATATATATATATATATATATATATATATATATATATATATATATATATATATATATATATATGTGGTTTTATTTCTGGGCTTTCTATTCTGTTCCATTGGTCCGTGTGTCTATTTTTCTGCTAATACCATGCTGTTGTGATTATTGTGGCTCTGTAGTATAATTTGAAGTCACATATTGTAATGCATTCCACTTCAATTTTTCCCTTAGAATTACTTTGGCTATTTGGGGATTTTATGGTTCCATATAAAACTGATGGTTTTTTGTTCCATTTCTTTAAAAAATGACATTGGAATTTTGATAGGAATGCATTAAATTTGTATATTGCTTTGGGTAATATGGCCATTTTAACTATATCTATCCTTCCTGTCCATGAACAAGGAATATTTTTCCATTTTGTTGTGTCTTTTTCAATTTCCTTTAATAATGCTTTGTAGTTTTCATTACATAGGTCCTTTACATTTTTTTGTTATGTTTATTCCTAGGTATTTTTTTTCTTGCAACTGTGAAAGGGATTATTTTTTTTAGTTCTTTTTCTGAAGTTTCATTGTTGGCATATAAGAAAGCAATAGACTTCTGTATATTAATTTTGTATCCTGCAACCTTACTCTATTGGTTTATTGTTTCTAATAGCCTTTCTGTGGAGTCTTTAGGGTTTTCTATATACAGCATCTTATCATCTGCAAAAGGTAAGACCTTTACTTCTTCTTTCCCAATATGAATGACTTTTCTATCTCTCTTTTGTGTAATTGCTCGGGCTAGAACTTCCAGCACTATGTTCAATAGGAATGGAGAGAGTGGGCAACTTTGTCTTGTTCCTGATTTTTTTATTATTATTATTGATTTTAATTTATGTGTTTCCATAGATTCTAGTGTTTCCCTGTATGCATCTCCCCTCCCCTGTATTCCCCTCAGCATCTCTCTTGCCCCCCTCTTCTTAGCGCCCTCCCCCCTTCCATTTAGCTTTATCCCATCCTATCATCCCCTTTCCTTCTTTTCTTTTTTCCTCTGGTCCCTTTGACCCCTCCTCTGTCTCAATTCCGTTCCCCAGTTCACATTATTTATTGGGTTTCTCAAATGAGTGAGATTATATGATCTTTTTCTTTTTCTGCCTGGCTTATTTTACTTAACATAATAGTTTCCATGTCCATCAATGTTATCACAAAAGGTAAGATTTCCTTCTTTTTCATGGCCCCATAGTATTCCATTGTATATATGTACCTGAGCTTTTTAATCCACTCGTCCTCTGATGGACACATGAGCTGTTTCCAGATCTTCGCTATTGTGAACCATGTTGCCATAAACATGGGGGTGCATTTCTTCTTTTCATACAGTGCTATGGTGTTCTTGGAGTATATTCCTAACAGTGGTATAGCTGGGTCAAAAGGTAGTTTGATTTTTAATTTCTTAAGGAATCTCCATACTGTTTTCCACAGTGGCTGCACCAGTCTGCATTCCCACCAGCAGTGCAGGAGGGTTCCCTTTTCTCCACATCCTCGCCAGCACTTATTCTGTGTTGTTTTGTTGATGAGCGCCATTCTGACTGTTGTGAGGTGATATCTCATTGTGGATTTTATTTGCATTTCTCTAATGATTAGTGATGTTGAACATTTTTTCATATGCTTATTGGCCATCTGTATGTCCTCTTTGGAGAAGTGTCTATTCATTTATTTTGCCCATTTTTTGATTGGATTTTAGAAAAAAAGTTTTCAGTTTTTTGCTATTTAATATGATGTTAGTTGATGGTTTGCCATAAGTGACCTTTATTATGTTGATATATTTCCTTTTATACCCATTTTGTTGAATATTTTAAACATAAAATGATGTTGTATTTTATTGAATGCTTTTTCTGCATCTATTGATAGGATCAAGAAGACATGAGCTGATACTTCTCCCAAGAAGAAATACAAACAGCTAATAGATATATGAAAAGGTGCTCTTCTTCACTAGCTGTTAGAGAAATGCAAATCAAAACTACAAATCTCATATCTGTTAGAATATATATTAACAACAAGACAAATAATAACAAGTATTGGAGAGGTTGCAGAGAATAAGGAACCCTCATTCACTGTTGATGGGAATGTAAAGTAGTACAACCATTATGGAAGAAAGTATGGTGGTTCCTTAAAATATTAAGAATAGAACTACCATATGACCAGCAATCCTTCTACTGGGTATATATCCCAAGAAATCAAAAAGTTTGGTACATAAACACACATGCAGTCCCATGTTCATAACAGCATTTTTGATGGTGGCCAAGACATGGAAAAACCCAAAATGCCCTTCAATAGAGGACTGGATAAAGAAGATGTGGTACATATATGCAATAGAACACTACTCAGCCATAAGAAATGATAACATAGTATTATTTACAACAACATGGATGGACTTTGATAACATTATATTGAGTGAAATAAGTAAATCAGAAAAGCTAAAACCTGTATGATTCTATACATACATGGGACACAAAATTGAGACTCATGGACATAAATAAAAGTGCAATGGTTGCCAGGGGGAAGGGAAGGGAAGAGAAGAAGGGGGTGGGGTAGGAGAGCGGCTTAAGGAGAAATAAAATATAGGATGACCTAGGATGATTTGGCTTTGGGTGATGGATATGCAGCATAATTCACTATCCAGGTGGTGTGGAGATGTTTTCTCTAAATCTGTGTGCTCTGGTTGAGCAATGTTAGTTACCCTGTTAAATTTAATTGTCTAAATAAAAAAAATTTTTTTAAAAGAGTGGAGTGGTTACCAGGGGGAGTATTGTTTTTTATTAAAGCAGATGCAAAGAAAAAGTCAGAGACAGATGAAAGAAAACAGAGGACTGAAACTCAAAAGGTGGAATCAGCCTCGAACATTGTTTACTGTGCATATTTATTGGTTCACATACAGTGGGGGTATACCAGCCTAACTATGTTATTTTTCTTTTCTAAACACAATTGTAATATTTAAATCATGCATTTCTCCATTTCTCCCAGAACACTAGGTGAAGGACAGGACAACTGCTTTGCATAGTCTTAATCATAAACAAGATATCTGTATCTTGTGGCGAGCCTCCAAGATTCCTGTGTGTCTACATGCAGAACAACACAGGCCAATGTCTTGTTATTTTTCAAACTCCTTCAGCTTCTCACGCCCTCCAATAACTCCTGCTCCGAGTTTATGTCAGTGCACAATTAAAATTCCTTTAGGGGAGAGGAAAGGAGGAGAGGGAAGGAAGAAAGGAAGGGGCATAAATAGAAACAAATAAAGATGAAGGAAGACAATTTGACTTTGCGTGATGTGTATAGAACATAATCAAATGTCAGAATGATATGGTGATATTTTCTCTAAATCTATGTTCTCTAGTTGACGAATGTCACCTTACTAAAATTAACTGTCAAAATAATATTAAATTAAAAATAGTTATTAGGTAATACTACAAAAAACTTTATGTCAAAAACTTAGATAACTTAGAACAAATTGCTAGATCCTAAAATTACAAAACTTAATGAAACCAACTTATTTAACAAAGAATATCTGACTAGATATATAGCAAGTAGAAAAAAAAGTATTAAAAATTCTGATTCAGAGTGACGTCAGAGAAATGGCTCCGTTAGGAGCACGACCAACAAATCTCCCCAAAATTTCAACAAGTTCATCAACCAGAGACAGAAAAATCTTTCCTTGGAGCGTCCAGGAGTTCCACACACTGAAGGCAAAAGTAGGATAGAGCAAAAAATTGAATAAATATATAATCAACCCTGAAGGAAATAAGTCAGACAAAGGAACACTCTGCCTTCCTCACTAACATAAGCAAAGGCTACTTTCACTTGGAACTGAGATTCAGGGATGCTAAGGGTGTGGAGGAAGCTAGGCTGCAGCATGGACATTTGTTCAAGCTGAGGAAAGAGTGTGCCTGTGGTAAATCAGCCCAAGCGAGCAGACGCCTGCACACTGCGAGCAGATGCCCCCGCGCCACTAGCAGCAGCTGCAAGCGACGCACGGGGAGTGTGCCAAAGTGAGCTTCCCTACTCCTGAGCTTCTCTAGGGGGGCGGGGAGCCTCACCCAGCCATTCAAGCTAACAATCAAGCATCGGGGGAGGGTCACACGGGCAGCTTGCAGTCCTTTCTGGAGCATATCGGCGGATCCAATTGCTGAAATTAGCTTAACCCACAGTCTGCTCACCTTCCAACTGACCTACACAGCTCTAATTGACTAGATCTCTCTCAGTTCAGTGATCTAAGACAAGAGGTGTGATATTTTTTAGTGCCTCTTGCTAAAGGGGTGGGGGCAACTTATGATTGGTAGAGCTTTCATACTCAGGGATATACACTAAAAAGAGGGACTTGGCAGAATTCCTGTACTGCAGACAGGGACTAGGGCATCTTCTTCCCAGCCAAAACAGGTTACAAAGTTCGAAAAGCCTGGGGAAAGTGGTCCCACAGAGTGCTAGGCATGCTGAACAGGTCTGGAGGCTCATAGAAAGTCATTTTGTGACCAATTGGCTCCCAGCCCCGCCTGATTACGCTGGTGGCTCTGACTGCCAGAGCCTTACCCAGAGCCCTGCATTGAGTGGGGATAGAGTGGGGATTTGCCAGCTTTTTGAGCCTCTTACTCCCCAGGCAGAGGCAGCGACAGCCTCATAGCTGGATTATTAGGCTGTTAATTCAGGAAGGAGAGACTAGGAGAGAGGCTCCGGGAAAACAGACTCTCTAATTTTCAGAACCTGCAAACACTAACAAGCCTTGACTACCAACGAGACTGAAGCCTAATATATGACATCGCCGTAGAGTCTCATCAACTACAAATCTCTACCTAAGTGTGCGACAGGGGCAGATTCTGGGGTACAGAGTCACAGATCAGGAAGAGGGAGAGGAAAGAAAAAGGAAGAAGAAGTTAACCTCTCAAAATCAAGAAAAATCCACAGACTTTATAACTTGTTCCACTATTTTTTTTTGTTTCTTTCATCTTCTTGCCTTTATTATTATTATTTCTATTTCCTCCACCTTGGTCCTTTTATTCTCTGTGCATCTTATTCTGTCCTCTTCTTGAACTACACTACCCATACGTGTTATATTTTATTTCTTTTCTTCTTCCTTACTCTCCATGAGGGTTACACTCCAAAACCCTTAACTCTCTCTATCTCTCTCTGTTTTTGTTTTTTTTCTTCTTTTTCTTTTCCCCTTTCTCTTATTTCTCCCACTCTATTAGTTTCTTCTTTTCTCCTTTTACTTTTCCTCTCATTCAATACTCAATCATGAACAAATTATTTTATTTGGGACTCAAGTTGTTTTTTGTGGCATTTTGGGTGCTTTTTAATTCGCTTTTTAACTCATTAGCATTCTTCCCAACCCTGGATCTCCATTCTATTTAGTTTTTGCTCCACTTAATACAATAGTTTTTTTTCCTTTTTCCTGTTTTCCTATTATCCCTCTCATTATATCTCTTAGTCAACCATCACTTACAAACAAATCATTTTATAGTTGACCTTAATTTTTTCCTTTCTTGCATGTTGTGGATCCCTAATTCCTTTTTTGCCCCTTGAACACTTCCTCCCAACTCAGGCCCTCTGTTATACGCAGTTTTTTTTCCATTTAGCATAATACAATTCACAGTTCATCACGATATTTTCCTAAGAAGGAGGAGAGAGAAGGAGAAGAGAAGGAAAAAAAGGGGGGGAATAATAAATTATTATTGGGGGTTTTTTTTCCTCAAATTTTTTTCCATTTTTTACTTTTTTTTTTACTTTTTATTCTTTAATAATTCTCATTAGTGCTATCAACAAGACCACCCTCAGATGCCATTAAGAAAAAGGAAATTGAATATCATGGATACAAAAAATAGAGAAGTAGAACAGATAGGTGTGGAAAAATCTATGGAAAAAAATTTAATATATTAGAAATCTTGGAGCTAAATGACAGAGAATTTAAAATAGAAATCCTAAAAATACTAAGAGATATACAAGAAAACACAGAAAGGCAATTTAGGGAGCTCAGAAAACAACTCAATGAACACAAAGAATATATTACCAAGAAAATTGAAACTATAAAAACAAATCAAACAGAGATGAAAAACTCAATTCACCAACTGAAAAACAAGGTAACAAGCTTAGCTAATAGAACAGGCCAGATAGAAAGTAGGATTAGTGACATAGAAGACAAGCAACTTCAGGCACAACAGAAAGAAGAAGAGAGAATCAAAAAGTAAAAAAAATGAGAAAGGCCTACAGGAATTGTCTGACTCCATCAAAAAGAATAACATAAGAATAATAGACATATCAGAGGGAGAAGAGAGGGAAAATGGAATGGAGAATATATTCAAACAAAAAATAGACGAGAACTTCCCAAGCCTGTGCAAAGAACTAAAGCCTCAAATTCAAAAAGCAAACAGAACACCGAATTTTCTTAACCACAACAAACCTACTCCAAGGCACATAATAATGAAAATGGCATAAACCAACGACAAAGAAAAAATTCTCAAGGCAGCCAGGGAAAAGAATACAACATATAAAGGAAGGCCTATTAGATTATCATCAGATTTCTCAGCAGAAACTCTACAACCTAGAAGACAGTAGACCTCAATATTCAAAGCCGTGAAAGAGAGGAACTTTCAGTGAAGAATACTATACCCATCAAAGCTATCCTTCAAATACGAGGGAGAAATAAGAACATTCACAAATACAGAAAAGATGAGGGAATTTTTCATCAGAAAACCCCCAATCCAGGAAATACTAAAGGGGGTTTTCCGACCAGATTCAAAGAACAAAACAAAACAAAACCACAAGTAAAAGCTCCACCAAGAACACAATAAAAGCAAATTTAAACTGTGAAAACAAAAGCAAAAAAAAGGCGAGGATGGAGATTAACAGTAGCAAAGAATGATGAAGTGCAGAAACACTCATAAGATAGGGTACTACAATGAATATGGTAGGTACCCTTTTCATTACTTAATGGTAAACACCCCTGAAAAAACCACCGCAGAAGCACATGACTTAAAAAAGGTAGCAACAGAGGAAAGAAGTATGGAATACAAACAAACAAACAAAAAATGATAGAAAAACAAAAGAGAAAAATCAAACAAGATACAAAATTAACAGAAAGCAATTTATAAAATGGCATAAGGAACCCACAGGTGTCAATAAGTACACTAAATGTAAATGGATTAAACTCACCAATAAAAAGACACAGAGTAGCAGAATGGATTAAAAAAGAAAATTTAACTGTATGCTGCCTACAAGAAACACATCTAAACAACAAGGATAAAAACAAATTCAAAGTGAAAGGCTGGAAAACAATACTGCAAGCCAATAATATCCAAAAAATAGCAGGTGTAGCAATACTCATATCTAATAATGCTGACTACAAGACAGAAAAAGTACTCAGAGCAAACATGATCATTTCATAATATTAAGGGGACACTGAATCAAGAAGACATAACAATCCTTAATATATATGCACCAAACCAAGGAGCACCAAAATATATAAGACAGCTACTTATTGACCTTAAAACAAAAACTGACAAAAATACAATCACACTTAGAGACCTCAATACACCGCTAATGGCTCTAGATCGTTCATCCAAACAGAAAATCAATAAAGATATATTGGCCTTAAACAAAATACTAGAGCACCTGTATATGATAGACATCTATAGGACACTTCATCCCAAAGCGACAGAATATACATTTTTCTTTAGTGTACATGGAATATTCTCAAGAATTGAGAATGTTGGGCCGCAAAAATAAGATCAGCAAATTCAGAAAAATTAAAATTTTACCAAGCATATTTTCTGATCATAAAGCCTTGAAACTAGAATTCAACTGCAAAAAAGAGGGAAAAAACCCCCACAAAAATGTGGAAACTAAACAACATACTTTTAAAAAATAAATGAGTCAAAGAAGAAATAAACACAGAGATCAAAAGATATATACAGACAAATGAAAATAACAATACGACATATCAGTATCTCTGGGATGCAGCAAAAGGAGTAATAAGAGGGAAGTTCATATCACTTCAGGCCTTTATGAACAAACAAGAGAGAGCCCAAGTGAACCACTTAACTTCACACCTTAAGGAACTAGAAAAATATGAACAAAGACAACTGAAAACCAGCCAAAGAAAGGAAATAATAAAAATCAGAGCAGAAATAAATGAAATAGAGAACAGAAAAACTATAGAAAAAATTAATAGAACAAGGAGCTGGTTCTTTGAAAAGATCAACAAAATTGACAAACCCTTGGCGAGACTCACCAATGAAAAAAGAGAAAAGACTCATAAACAAAATGAAAAAGGAGAAACCACCATAGACATCATAGATATACAAAGAATTATTGTAGAATACTATGAAAAACTATATGCCACCAAATACAACAATCTAGAAGAAATGGATATATTCCTAGAAGAATACAACCTTCCTAGACTGAATCATGAAGAAGCAGAAAGCCTTAACAGACCAATTAGCAGGGAGGAAATAGAAAAAACTATTAAAAACCTCCCCAGAAATAAAAATCCAGGCCCAGACGGTTATACTAGTGAATTCTATCAAACATTCAAAGAAGATTTGATTCCTATCCTACTCAAAGTCTTCCAAAAAATTGAAGAAGCAGCAATACTTCCATACACATTTTATGAGGCCAACATAACCCTCATATTGAAACCTGGCAAGGATGACACACACACAAAAAATTACAGACCAATATCTCTAATGAATACAGATGCTAAAATACTAAACAAAATACTGGCAAATCGAATACAACAACATATTTAAAAAATAATACATCATGATCAAGTGGGATTCATCCCAGAATCTCAAGGATGGTTCAACATACATAAAACAGTTAATGTAATACACCATCTCAACAAAACAAAGAACAAAAACCACATGATCTTATCATTGGTGCAGAAAAGGCATTCGATAAAATACAGTACAACTTTATTTTTAAGACACTCAACAAAATGAGTATAGAAGGAAAATATCTCAACATGATAAAGGCCATATATGATAAACCATCAGCCAACATCATATTAAATGTCATAAAACTGAGGACTTTCCACCTTAAATCAGGAACAAGACAGGGTTGTCCTCTCTCTGCACTCTTATTTAACGTGGTGCTAGAAGTTCTGGCCAGAGCAATCAGACAAGACAAAGAAATAAAAAGCATCCATATCAGAAAAGAAGAAGTAAAGGTATCATTTTTTGCAGATGATATGATCCTATATATCGAAAACCCCAAAGACTTCACAAAAAGATTGCTAAAAACAATAAATCAATACAATAAGGTCGCAGGATACAAAATTAACATACAAAAGTCCATAGCTTTTCTATATGCCAACAATGAAATATTAGAAAACGAACTAAAAAAAAAATCTCCTTCACGATTGCAACAACAAAAACAACAAAAAAATACCTAGAAATAAACATTACAAAGAATGTAAAGGACCTATATAATGAAAACTACAAAGCATTGTTAAGGGAAATCGAAAAAGATACAATGAGATGGAAAAATATTCCTTGTTCTTGGATAGGAAGAATAAATATAATCAAAATGGCCATATTACCCAAAGCAATTTATAAATTTCATGCAATTCCCATCAAAATTCTGATGACATTTTTTAAAGAAATGGAACAAAAAATCATCAGATTTATATGGAACTATATAAAACTCTGAATAGCCAAAGCAATCCTAAGGAAAAAGAATGAAGCTGGGGGCATTACAATACCTGACTTCAAACTATATTATAGAGCCACGACAATCAAAACAGCATGGTATTGGCAGAAAAATAGACACTCAGACCAATGGAACAGAATAGAAAGTCCAGAAATAAAACCACATATATATGGTCAAATGATTTTGATAAAGGGGCCAACAACACACAATGGAGAAAAGAAAGCCTCTTCAACAAATGATGCTGGGAAAACTGAAAAGCCACATGCAAAGGAAAGAAAGTTGACTACAGCTTGTCCTCTTGTACGAAAATTAATTCAAAATGGATCAAAGACCTAAATATAAGACCCGAAACAATAAAATACATAGAAGAAGACATAGGTACTAAACTCATGGACCTGGGTTTTAAAAAGCATTTTATGAATTTGACTCCAAAGGCAAGAGAAGTGAAGACAAAGATAAATGAATGTGAATACATCAGACTAAAAAGTTTTTGCTCAGCAAGAGAAACTGACAACAAAATAAACAGACAGCCAACTAAATTGGAAATGATATTTTCAAACAACAGCTCAGATAAGGGCCAAATATCCAAAATATACAAAGAACTCATAAAACTCAACAACAAACAAACAAACAATCCAATAAAAAAATGGGAAGAGGACATGAACAGACACTTCTCCCAGGAAGAAATACAAATGGCCAACAGATATATGAAAAGACGCTCATCTTCATTAGTTATTAGAGAAATGCAAATCAAAACTACAATGAGATACCACCTCACACCTATTAGATTAGCTATTATCAACAAGACAGGTAATAGCAAATGTTGGAGAGGTTGTAGAGAAAAAGGAACCCTCATTCACTGTTGGTGGGAATGTAAAGTAGTACAACCATTATGGAAGAAAATATGGTGGTTCCTCAAAAAACTGAAAATAGTAGTACCTTATGACGCAGCAATCCCTCTACTGGGTATATACCCCCAAAACTCAGAAACATTGATACGTAAAGACACATGTAACCCCATGTTCATTGCAGCATTGTTCACAGTGGCCAAGACATGGAAACAACCAAAAAGCCCTTCAATAGAAGACTGGATAAAGAAGATGTGGCACATATACACTATGGAATACTACTCAGCCATAAGAAATGATAACATCGAATCATTTACAACAAAATGGTGGGATCTTGATAACATTATACGGAGTGAAATAAGTAAATCAGAAAAAGCCAAGAACTACATGATTCCATACATTGGTGGGACAGAAAAATGAGACTAAGAGACATGGACAAGAGTGTGTTGGTTACCGGGGGTGGGGGGGGGAGGGGGGGTCAGAGGGAAGGAGGGAGAGGGGAAGGGGGAGGGGAAGGGGCACAAAGAAAACTAGATATATATGGTGATGGAGGACAATCTGATTTTGGGTGCTGGGTATGCAACATAATTGAATGACAAGATAACCTGGACATGTTTTCTTTCAATATATGTACCCTGATTTATTGATGTCACCCCATTAACATTAATAAAAATTTATGTATAAAAAAAATTCTGATTCAGAAAAGCCTAACTGATAGTTTCATTGATGAATTCTACCATATATTTAAAGAAGAAATAACAGCAATGCTACATAAACCATTTCAAAAAAGAGAGATGGAAGAAACACTTTCCTATATATATCTTTGAGGCCAACTACAGATACCTCACAAGAAAAACAATGCAGAACTATATTTCTCATAGATATAAAAAGAAATTTCCTCACCAAATTATTAACACATTATTCATAAATATAAAAAAATTATATACCATGATCAAGTAAGAATTATTTTAAGAATGTAAGGTTGCCTGACAAGGATTTGAAACCCCGAGGTCACCAGCTTGAGTGCAGGCTCATTTGATTTAAAGAAGGCTCACCAGCTTGAGCTCAAAGTCACTGGCTTGAGCAAGGGGTCACTCTGTCTGCTGTAGCTCCCTGGTCAAGGCACATATGAGAAAGCAATCAATGAAAAACTAAGGTGCTGCAATGAAGAAATGATGTTTCTCACCTCTCTCCCTTCCTGTCTGTTCCTATCTTTCCCTCTCTCTCTCTCTCTGTCTCTGTCACACACACACACACACAAAAAAAAAAAAAAAAAAAAAAAAAAAAAGAATGCAAGGTTGATTTAACTTCATTTGAATGTATCCTTTCTCAGCAACATTAGTTTGAGAAAATTCCTTGGACAGTGTGCTTCTGTGGAAGGTTTGGAATGAAAGTAACAGACTGAAAAACCATGAAGTCCATGACCAGGGAGTGTCATTTTCAGAAGAGAAAACTGTACCCTGGCAGATAACTCTCCAATTGTGGTCACAGCTACAGAAACAACTCCATACCCTTAAGGACTAGGTTATAGCTTTATTTGACTTTTGCCATGGCACCAACAGCATATGCTGAAGGACTAGGTAGGATTCATGCCCATTCATGTCTTGGATTATAGGCATAAATTTCCAGCAGTCAGACCTGAAGTGGCCCTTGAAATGGCTCAGTCTTTCTCGGCCACAGCCTGGAACTCCTGCTGGTAAACCTGCTAAATTCAGAACAACTGTAGATTCTGAGCAGGCCCTGTCCCTAGAATCCAGCCCTTCCTGGCTGCAGTTTGAAGAGTCCTATTGTCACAGGGACCTGGCAGGATACACTCCATCTGTGCCTGTAGAGATCCTGAAAGTGCCCTATACTGGGCTCCAACCCCTTACATCTGTAGTCTTCCAGCAATCTTGCTGGCCCAAGGACTGGGCATGAGATAATCCCATCTGTGCCCAGGAGATGCTGAAAAGTCTAGCTCCTCCTCCTGAAGCATTATTTGAGTAGTCCTGCTGGTACACGGACCTGGTAGGAGACATTCTTGTATTCAGTGCCTGCCAAGATCCTGACAGGTCCACACATTCTACTCCATCTCTCTCGTAGGCAATCAATGAGTAGTCCTGCCAGTCCAGGGACCCATGAGAAGACACTCCTGTCTATAATACCAGACATTCTGAAAGGTCCTTAGACTCAGCTTTAATCACTCCAAGCCACAGTCATCAGCTCTTCTGCTGGCAGAAAAAACTAAAAGGAAACATCCCCGTCTGTGCTCACAGATACACTGAAATGGCCTACACCCAGTTCCAGCCCCTCCAGCCATGTAAAGGAAGGGCCAGATCACCCTGGGACCTGGCAAGAGACATACTCATCTGTTCTTAGAGAACCAGGTATGCAGATATCAATCTTGTCTGTGGACCTTGAAATAACCCTAGTACTTGGGTCTAGTCCCTCTCATCCATGATTTAGAGCCAGTCCTGTCAACTCTGGGACTTACTCAATGACATAGCAGGAGCCATATCAGTCCACATACCCGGTAATAGGCCCACAGTCTGAGGATCCAAGTATGGATCCTGAAGTGGACCATTATTCCAGTGACAACTAACTGAAAAAAGTTCTTCTGTTCAAAACCACTTTATAAAGACTGTGAGAGGTGTTTGCTTCTTCAAAATCATAGACACCAACATAAGTCAACACAGATCAAGAATAGTCTAGCAAATATGATACCACTAAAGGAAACTAGTGATGCTTCAGTGACCAACTCCATAAAAATGAAAACATAAAATATACTTGACACAGAATTAAAAATAACCATCTTAAAGAAACTCAAAAAATCCAAAAGAATACAAATAACCAACTAAAAAACAAAACAAAACAGGAAAACAATGTTTGAACACAATAAGAATTCACAAAGGTATAGAAATAATAAAAAAACAAATAAAAATAAAAATATATCCTGTCAAAAGAGGTAATATTATTAAAATGTCCATACTACTTGCTCATAACAATGTACAAATTCAATGCAATACTCATTAAAATTCCAATGGTATTTATCATAGATATAGAGAATACAATCTTTAAATTAGTATATAATAACAAAAGACTGAATAGCTAAAGCAAACTTGAGAAAGAAGAGCAAAGCTAGAGGTATCACACTTCCTGACTTAAAACTATATCACAAAATTATGTTATGGTAATCACTTATATGATACTAGCATAAAAACAGAGACATAAATCAATGGAACAGAATTAAGAGCTCAGAAATAAGGCCATTGATTTATAAAATCAATAAATGTTTTATAAAAGAGTCTGGGATACTCAATGGGTAAAAGGGTATTCTGTTCAATAAATGATACTGGTCAAACTATATATTCATATGCAAAAGTGGAAATTTGACTACTGGCTTATACCACTCACAAAAATTTACTTGAAATAAATTAAGAACTTAAATGTAAGACTTTAAACCATAAAAATCCTAGAAGAAAATATAGGAATAGTTATCAAAGGAAAGTAATCTTGCCATTTATAACATGAATAAAACTTGAGGGTATTATGTTAAGTGAAATAAATTAGAGATAGAAAGACAAATACTGTATGCTGTCCTTTATAAGTGAAAGGGAAAAAAAATTGAATCCTTGGGAACAGGGAGATAATTGGTGGTTTCCAGGAGATTGGGGGTGGGGGAAATAGGTCTATGTCAAAGAGTACACATTTTGAGTTCTAACACAAATAAGTCCTGGCGTCCTAAGTACATTGTGATGGCCAGAGTTAACAATACTGTATTGTATACTTGAAAGGTGCTAAATTAATAATCCTTTTTTTAGTAGTAGAGTATTTTATCATTCAATTGCAATTTACATTCAATATTGTTTTGTATTAGTTTTAGGTGTACATCATAGTGGTTAGACAGTCAAGAATTTACAAAGTGTTTCCCCCAATATATCCAGTAACCATCCAGGGCCATACATAGTTATTACAGCACTACTGACTATAGTCCCCATGCTGTATTTTACATCCCCATGACTATTTTGTACTGACTAATTTGTACTTAGTAATTCCTTAACCATTTTCAGCTGACACCCAAACTCTCTTCCCTAGGGCAATCAACAGTCCATTCTCTTTATAAGAAAGTAAATGTCAAATGTTCTCACCACAAACAATATATTGGTAAATAGGGAAAGGTTGTGTAGGGCCCACCCCTCCTCAGCCCTGCCTAGGCCCTGCAAGGGCTAGATGGGCAAGTTGGATGTGATAGTTTGAACTGGGCCACAAGGGTGCATGCTGCTCCTCGCTCTGGCCCTGGCAGTGATCAGAGTGGCCAGAGCCCAGGTGAGAGTGCTGGTGGGCAGGCTGGCTATAACAAAGCTGGTATCTGCGTGGCTGGAGTAGAGGATGTGGATGCTACGGAGCTTACATTCCCACTCCTTGTGGATGACCATGACCAGAATGGTCTTGGGGCTCTGGTGGCAGCAAGGGGAACCACCAGTGGTATGTGTGCAACAGAGAGAAATTATGGGAATCATTCCAGGCTGTGTTTGCTCAGAATTACCATAATTAAGGAACATAGATCTTAACAGCATTGAGAAATAAAGTTGGTTATTTATCCAATTATATTCCTCTTTTGTGTCACCTGTCATCGATCAATGCCTTGTTAGGAAGAGGCTTAATGTTTGTATTATCACCAGATAGTTTCAGAGACTGCTTAAAATTAATTCAGACCGGCAAACCCATATACATCTTGAGTTAGATGCTGGAGATGGAAAAGTGACAAAAAATCATGAGCCATCAATTTGAATAAATTTATACCATTGAGCTGTGTGAAACTATGAAACTATGAAATAGCTTCAGAAGAAGAAACACAGAGTGCTTAACATAAATGACTTAGGTAAAATATGTAAAAAGTGACCTGATGCAGTGAGTAGAGTGTCATCCTGGGACACTGAAGATTCAGGTTCAAAATCCTGAGATTGTCAGATTTAGTGTAGGCTCATCCATCTTGAGCATGTGGTCTCCAGCTTCAGCATAGTATCATAGACATGACCCCATGGTCACTGACTTGAGCTCAAAAGTTGCTGGCTTGAGCAAGGGGTCACTCACTCTGTCATAGCCCCCTAGTCAAGGTACATATGAGAAATCAATCAATGAAAAACTAAGGTGCAAAAAAAAACAACAAAAAAAAAACTAAGGTGCTGCATGTACGAGTTAATGCTTTTCATCTTTCTCTCTTCCTGTCTGCTTGTCTCTGTCTTCTTCCCCCCAAACTCTCTCTCTAATTATATATGTATTTGTGGGTATGTATGTGTCTTGGAGCCAACTAGAGTCAGAGTCGTCCTTGTCCTGCTCTTACCCTTTCATTTCTATTTGAAAAACATAGGTGGCCAGTGGAAGAATCATCAGAAATTTTGGAAATCAAGGGACAGAACTGCAAAGAACAAGATAAGAATCTGCCTGAAGTTTTCAAGAAAGCAGGTTTTGTTATTGAAGCTTTCACCAGACTGACATACCTGTATGAAAGGAGCACGTGTAAGGACTGCTACATTCTGAATGACTCTGTCTTTGTTTCCAAACCAGTGTACTCCTATGGAGGCTACAGTCTTCAGACTATAGCCCAAGAGAGACCCCCCCCAGAAGAGAGTCTGCATTCTCCATTATGTGAGAGGAAGATCTCAGGAGACTGTTGTTCTAAATATCACTTAAGATTTTTAAAAGCCAAAATACTTATTATTTCTTTGTAGTATGTCAAAGGAATGTGTTTAAAAAACAAAACCCCAACTCTTTGAGGACTTTCATCAACTTTTACTCAGTAACACAGGTCTCACGCCAATTATGGAAGATACTTTTTATACTTAATTGCAGTGAGGACTCCTTCCCAGTCAAAACAATAGTCTGAATTTCACATGGAACCAATAAATATGGATTGTTTTTAATAAAATGAAGACTGGCAATAAAGGTGTCCATCCATTCAATTGCAAATACTGGTGTTAAGGTATAGCCACTAGTATTCTTTCATGTTTAGACATTCTTTTTGTCATTATTTAAGAAAATATTTTTAATTATGCTAATAAACATTTTTTGAGATAAAAAAATAAAAAACAAACACATAAGAAAGCCTAGCAACCATTCTACACAGGGGCCTTTAATTCAAACTACTGTACTTCAGGGAAAAGCATGTGCTGAACACCCTGTCTCCATACTGAATTGCCAGCCTGCAAGGAACTGCCTGCCATCCCAGCCAGCCCTTACAGAGGAGTTCCTGAAATCCTATTCCAACCAGTAAGACTGAGGCTTTTCCAAATCAATAAGAGCTGTACAGCTTCTACCAAACAGAGCAACTCTCTTCTCACTAATCAGGACAGTTTCTTGGACCAATCAAACTGCAAGGATTTAGAGTCCATATTTGTATTAAGACAGACCAATCAGGGACCAGGAGCAAAAACTTCTGTCTAAGTAAGCCTGCTCCCATCTGGCTCTGAGAGCACAGTTTTCCCTTTCCACCAAAGACTGAAGACTGTGTCTCCCTGGCTGAGCTGAAACACGAACTGTGTCTCACCAGAGCAGTGTGGAGAAGGCCAGGCAGACCAGAGCCAACTGGCACAGAATAGAGCAGACCATTGCAAAGCGGAACAGACTAGTATGGTGCAGACCAGCAGGGAGCAAAGCAGATCAGACCAGCTAGGATTAGAGCCAAGCCAAGTTTTCACAGCTGTGCTGTATCACTGTATTGCACTGAAGAAAGTTTCTTCCTTCACTATACCCTAGCTATGAGATTCTTGTTGGTGTTGAATAGACATCTGTGGCCGTCAGTTGACAGTACTATGTGAGGTGATGGTTGCTCTAATTAATGTTGTTGTGATAATCATTTCTCAATATATATGCAGTCATCATGCTGTATGCCTAAACTTACAAAATATTATGTCAATTATATCTCAGTAAAGCTTGAAAACATTTAATATGCCCTATAAAAGACACTAACTACATGACTATTTCAATATATACAGAAAACATATTTGACAAAATCTTGCACTCAATTATGCTAAAATTCTTAGAAAACTAAAAAGAAAAAAAATTTTCTCAATTTGATAAAAATATATCTAAAAATAAAAGAGGCTATATTATACTTAATGGTGAAAGACTAATAGTTTGGCCTCTAAAATTAGGACTAAAACAAGTATTTCTGCTCTCTCCATTTTTATTCAACACTATGAGTCCCAAGTTGATAATTTGGCAATAAAAAGAGATACATGCATTTATTTTGGAAAGAAGGAAGTAAAACTATCTCTATTTGCAGATGACACAATCTCTTATATAAAAAATCCTAAAGATACACAAATACAGGATGGATCAAAAGTAAGTTTACTGTTGTGAGGATGTAAAACAGAGAGGGTATTCTTGTATTATTATTTATTATTGTGTTATTTTCCATATGAATAACTATAAGACTACTTTTGCTCCACCTTGTATATGAATTCAGTGTGCACACACAAATACACACACACACTGTTAGATTCAATAAATGAGTTCAGAGTGGTTGAAAATGTAATGAAAATATATAAAAATCAATTTTATCTTAATAAAATAAAAATAAACACTTTGAAAATGAAATCTTTCATTTGTGATAGCATCATAAATAATAAACTACTTAAGAATAAATTTATTTATTTATTTATTTGAGAGAAAGAGGGGCAGACAAGAAGAGAGAGAGATAGGAAGCATCAACTCATATTTGTGGTACCTTAGTTGTTCATTGATTGCTTTATTACAATGTATGTGCCTTGACTGTGGGGCTCCAGCTGAGCCAGTGACCCTTTGCTCAAGCCAGTAACCTTGGGCTCAAACCAGTGACCATTCGGTCATGTCTATGATCCCATGCTCAAGCTGGTGACCCCACGCCTAAGCCAGATACACTGCATTCAAACTAGTGACCTTAGGATTTTGAACCTCGGTCCTCAGTGTTCTAGGCCAATGTTTTATCCAGTGTGTCAGGCTACTTAGGAATAAATTTAGCAAAAATAGTTAAGAACATGTATAATGAAAACTATAATGCACTGGTGAGAGATTTTAAGAAACATTTGAATGAATGGAAAGATACCTCATGCTTAGGAAATGGAAGACTGCAAATTATAAAGATAGTAATTTACCCCCAAAAAGATGTCTATATTCAAAATAATCTCTGCTATATTACAGCAAGCTGTTTGCAGTAGCTGACAAGTATATTCTAAAATTAATATGGAATTTAATGACAGAGAAAGAGCCAAAGTAATCTTGAAAAAAAAAAAACATGATTGGAACTCCCACATATTTAAAATATGAAACTTATTATAAGCTGAAGTAATCAATATATATTACTCATACATGATGGACATAAAACCAAAGAAAAATAACTGAAAGTCCAAAATTAAATTATTACATTAATGTTGATGTTCATCAAAATACCAAGGCAATTCAGTAAGGATAATCTTTTCAATAAGTGCTGTCAAGAGAATTGTATATACACAGGCAAATATTAGAACTTTGACTTCACCTTATACCATATTCCAAATTAACTGAAAATACTTTATTGTAAGATCTAGAGCAATAAAACATTTTGAAGGAAACATAGGAGAAAAATATTTAAGTTTTGAGCTAGTCAAAAGCTTCTTAGATATATATCAATAATAACACAAAGCATGGTCCATAAAAGAGAAACCAGTAAATTTTAACTTATTAAAATAAAAATAGTTTCACTTGAAAAGATATCATTAAGAAAATAAAAATACAATAATAAACTGAGAGAAAATATTTCCAAAATACATAACTGACATATGAGAATGTGACTAGTTACATATTTAAAGAAGTACATTATTTTAAAGGCATCTCAATAAGCAATATCAAATCATAGCACACTATCCATATAGACTATATTTTATCCCACTAATCTTAAGAATGGGGATGATGAAGCTAATGAAAATTGTTCTATGTACTTTGTACAAAAAGACCCTGACTATATGATTATTTTAATATATTTTTTTATATTTTTCCTTGAGTATTTAGAAACTGAGCAGCAATAGCTATCTTGGAATAAGAAAAAGTAAATAAATGGCATTGATTTGCTGAATGCATGTACAATTTTTTGGCAAGATAATAAATGAAACTCAAATTAGTATGTCTGAATCAAATACTTAGCCAGACAACAAATATCTGTTTTGAGTGTTAGAGACCAAATCTTATTTTTATTTTGTATAAAGCACCCTTACATTGACAGTACCAGTCTCATAAGATTGAAATTGGTAATATCATAATGTTTTTAACCTATGAAGTTCACTAAATTTGGTCAAGTTGTGGTAAAGGAAGATGCCTAGCCAGATTCTGAATTTCTCCATGTGCCATTTGTTAACTGGAATGTCTCTTTCTGCCTGGTAAAATCTGACTCATCCTATGAAATTTTATTCAAACACAATTAACAAAGTAGCTCTTAGGGCAGATGTAAGAATTATCCTTTTTTAAATTACAATTAACTAACATTTGTACATACCTTTTCTAAAGTCCTTATCATATACTTTATTATTTTTCATTTGAACTTTTTCCATAGCAGGACAGAGATGAGTCACTGAGGACCGAGGTTCAGCCTTCAATTTTTATCCCAATAAACTTACCACAAGACCTCAACCTCTGCGTGTGGGTCTCTGAGAATACTTTCGTTGTGACTCTGTGAAAAGACTGCATTGCCACTGGCAACATAACTAGGACTTGATCTTCATTATATTTTCAAAACTTATCTTTTGCTATCTGGGAATATACCGTAACATGGACAATTTTGAAAACATAAAAAAGTGGTATGATTTTGCTATTGAGACAGTACTAGATAGCACTAAAAATTAATCACCCAGTGGCTATAAGTTCAATTTTAGAGACACTGTTAGTTTCTAAAGTGTTTTACAAGAAATAATGTCAAAATAAAGGATTTCATTTTTATCTATCTATCAAATTAAACATTTTGCTCAGATTTAGTTGGCTTAGCTTGAGCAGAAACTACCAGAGTAGACCTCTTTAGTCTTCATAACACAAAATTAGTGGTTATTTCAATTTTTAACTTTAGACAACGCTTTGAATATTGCCAATTGGAAAGAAAAACCAAGCCTAAAACTTTTATGAATAATTTGTAGCCAGTATTTCTTAAACATTAACAAGACTGATAAGTTAAGAAGAATGTTTGAAATATATGGAGCTTTATTTTTAAATAATACTTCCTTGGAGTTGTAATAAGATATAATTTGAGAAAAAAATTATGATACTAAAAAATGTATAAAAATAACTACCAATAATTTGCTACCTTAGTACTTTTTTAAAAGAAAATTAAAGCAATAATTTAGATATTTCATGACAAATTCATTTATTTTTACTTTCACTCTTTTCATCTGTTTTATGATTCTCATCTGCTGCCAAGGGAGATTAGCAAATATTAACATAAATGCCTTTATTTCATAGCATCTTTGTAAATAATTATATATCAAGCACATTTGTTTTATGAAGACATAATAAACATATTTGAGTTTTAATTTGTAATGGTTTTTAACTCACGTCCTAAAGAATATTCTTCCACAATTTTCAGTTGATCAAGTACTTTTTTAGATAAAAATATATTAGTCATAGTGACCTTTAATTATAAGCATAGTTTTCTAGATGTATTAATGAGCAAGTGGTGTTTATTTTTGCTGCAATCAGTATAATAAATCCAGTTAAAGATAATGAAAATAGAACATGTGACAGAATAAGTGTAAGTTATTGAAAACAGCAGTGACAACTAAAAAACCTTTGTACTGATCAAGAAATGGCTAAGAATTTACTAAATTTTTAACATTTCCTTTTCATAGTAAGGCTCTGTTACATTTAGAGGTAAATACAAGGCATTGAAAGAGTAAATTGTTGATAATACCATTGAAGCTATGTTGTTGAAAAGTAACTATGAATACCTGTCATGTCTTATGGAGCTTTTGTATGAATTTATATACTGATTTTGCATAATATTATTCTCTATGAAATAGGAATGCCTCTTGATAGTCATTAACTCATATATTTTAAATAGATATAAAATGCAAATAAGCATCCTAGATATGTATATTGAAAAATGACCAACTTAGAAATTGTAACTATATAATAGAACTACTTTTGAATGTATTTGAAGTTCATCCAACCTGTTTCATTAGGAGAAAAATGCACATAACCTTCTAGGACAATTATCTTACTCTGTTTTCTCAGAACTGTCAAATGACCCAAATATGTCTGTACCTAGTAGTGTATGTGCAATGATCATTTGTGTTTCTTTTCATAACAAAACTATTCTAACATAAATCAATAATATATTTGATTCTCCAACAAGAATTCAAAATGTTTTGTATAATGCTTTTTCATTCACTTTTACAATAATAAGCTTCATGTAGTTCTGAAAACAGGACTGTTATTCTCAATCCCCTTTTGTTAGAAAATAGAACCAAAAATACTTTAGCAAACCAGTTTTATAACAATTTTCCTTAGCTGTCTTTTAATTTTAGATATAGGAAAGTTTCATAAAGGATATTAGATTTTTTTCAGTTTCATTATTTACTCATCAACGTAAGCATACTCATTAGAAAGTGGAAATAAATTAAAATTATCTTTATCAAAAACAACAGAGCTATAAATGTAGTAGAAAGAGCAAAATACTGAGATTGTTCTGTTTGTTTTATAGGAAGAGAGATCACTTACCTGCTTTTGTATATTTCCAAAAGTAAGCTTGATGAAGTCACAATGTTTTGTTCAATGTTATATTCCCTAGCATAAAGCATAGCTCCTAGTGTTTAGATGTTGTTCAATAAATGGTGGTTGTGTAGGGAGGGTCCACCTTGTTAGGGTTCATTTCAGCTGGACATGAGAGTTAAATTGACACAAAACTGATTAATAGAAGAAAAATTTACAAATGTGTACAATACAAGTTTCATAGAACACAAGACTCATTCTAAAGAATGAAGATCCAAAGAAATGGCAAAACCTACACACTTTCTTAAACAAAGAGAGGCAACTGTGGAAAAGTAACTAAACTATGTGAGAAAGCTAAAGGGTGACAAGGGTTTTTTTGAAAGGTCTGTTTGTATAGAATTTTCTTAGTCTCAAATTGTCCTTGGTGATACGGTTGTTATTTTCCTTCTGGCAAAGGGAGGACATCTTTCACATGAGAATTTTATTTCCTGCTCTGAAAAAAAAATCTGAGTGTTTTTTACATTTTCTGTTATTCAAATGCATTTAACTGAAGAGTCAATATGCCAGAACAGCATATTTTGGGGTGGCATGTTCTGAGCTCCTTTAGTTGCCTCTAAATGTAATAAAAAGTAACAAAGTCTAAGTGTCACACTTAGTACATAGTTAAAGAAAAAAGAAAAATTCTACTCTCTAGCTGTGTTCAACTACTCTTCCTTGACAAAAGGAATACATTAGTCTATATGAAGAGTATGAAAACCAAAAAAATCTCAAAGGCTTCTGCAGTTCTTAAGTCTTAGCTTCCACCATGTTGCTGCTCCTATAATGTCTAGTTCATAGTTTACAACCTCACATACATAATTCACTCATTCATTCATGCTTAAATTCATTCATTCATTCCTCAGATAATTCCAGAACTACTTAAAACATTATTTTGTGCTCAAATTTACTGGCTTGTGTATATCTGAGAATACTCCAGGAGAACCTTATATAAACTAAAGGACTTATAAAAAAATAGGGGATATTTCAAAATAAATATGAAGCAATAAAATATCCCCTAATTTTTGTGAGCAGTATTTGCATTATATGAAAATAGAAAAGAAAAAATAAGTAACACACTTTATGTGAGGTTGGTTGGCAAGAGGTAAAGTCACATGGGAAACCAGGTCCGGGGATTTTTGGCTGGAACCACCCACATCCATGCCCACCAAAAGAAACGGCCCAGGAGCACATTGAAAAAGAACGACTTTTTGTCAGCCAATGAAATTTCGCCACATAATATCAACCCACCACCATCATATTTATGCTATAAATTACCCCCAGGTGGGTGAGGCTGCATGACATCTATGGCCCGTCTTGCAGACCAGAGAACTTCACCCAGGATGTACTCTGAATAAAGCTTTTGCTAGTCCACACTTGGTGGCTACGCCCTTCTTTCTTCCTCAGCGGGGAAATACCTTACATTTGGTGCCAAAACCCAGGAGGAGTTTGAAGCCCACTCTTCTCCCCTTCTTTTTCAAGGAAAAACAGGACCTCTGACCTCCCACCCACTTCAGCACATAGTGCAGTAAGTCCCCTGCCTCAGGCCTCCCTTCAGTTCTTTCTGCCTCTGAAATTCCCTGTCCATAATTGCAGCTGCGTCAGGGACCTCCTATCCTTTCTGAGAGCGTGTGTGCCCATGGAGATGTCCCGGACACTCCTACTCTACCTGACCATCCAGTGGCCAGAGATTGAGTTGCAGGATGCCAATTCTCATTCCTGGTCACTCCGAGGCTAAGGGCAGCCATAGAGGCACAGGAATTTAAACCTGGCTCAAAAACACTACTGGAGTGCCTTATCCAGAATCTCTCAAACATTGATCCCTCCCTAAAGAAGAAGAAACTGATCTTCTCCAATGTAGCCGGGCCACAATACCCACTGGATAATCAAATCAGATGGGCTCCTAAAGGGATTTTTGATTTTAACATCCTCAACAATATACAGAACTATTGCTAGAGAACTGGGAAATGGACAAAGATCCCTTACATTCAGGGCTTCTGGTATGCATGCTCCTGTCCTAATCTCTGTGCTGCCTGCTCTAGGCACAGGTCCTTTTATCCAGACAAACCTCCACTCCTGATCTTTCTTTTTCCGTCTACCCACTTGAGGAAATCTCTCCTCCTCTTGCCTGACCCCTGGGGGTGCTCCTCTCTTGGGACCCCTCTCCGGTTCCTCTGTGGACATCTTCCACTCGGGTCTCTTCCCTCTAGGAAGCCCCCTCCCCTGCTGGCCAGGGGCCCCTCCTTTCTCTGCTATGTTCTTAAGCCCCTAACCCATCAGGCCGTCCTCCACTGGCCATTGGCCCTCACCCGGGTTTGCAGGGCTCCTGACCCCATGGCCCAGCCGTGGTCTTCTTGCAGGAAGGCCTGGCCCTGTCCTGATTCTGGCTCCAGCATTTCCAGCTGAATCTGGGTGCCTCCATCCTGAGGCTCATCAGGAGTCTCCATCCTTTTATTCTCAGCCCCTGAACCCCTATTCGATACCTGATGATGAACATGGCATTTAAACTTGGGAGTTAAAGGTTGAGGCTGCTTGCCAGGCCCATATGCAGCAAAAGGTAACACTTCAAACCCAGGCTATTGTGGCAGCTCTGAGGCCAGCAGAGCAGCAGCAGCAAGGCATAGGAGGAGACCAACCCAAGTCCAGGCAACAAAGAGGAACCACACCAGGAGCTTGCTTTAAATGCAGCAAAGAGGGTCACTGGGCCTGGCAATGCCCCTATTTGAGGCTGCCTGCTAAGCCCTGTCCTGACTGCAAGCAGCCAGGTCACTGGTAGAGCAATTGCCCCATTTGGGCAATAGGCTCTTCCTCAGTATCTCTATACGGAGGACAAGCCACCCAAATGGGAGGCCAAGCCAGCCAGGTGGTCCCATTGCTCAAACTCCTTGGCTTCATGGAGACTGACGTGGCTGGACTCGAAAACCCCCATCACCCTCGCCGAGCCCAGGGTAATACTTCAGATAGCGGGTAAGTCCATCTCATATCTTGTGGACACGGGGGCTGCCTTCTCTGTTTTGCCATCACACTCTGGACCTCTAGTTCCCTCACAGGCCTCAGTTATGGGAATTGATGGGACCCCTTCTTTTCCTCTTCTCATGCCACTTCTGAAACAATTGGACACCACCGTCATAGGCTGGCAGCCCTGCTTCTGGGCACTGGGCACGGCAGCTGAACACATCAAGGAGGCTATTAAACTCACCCTTTCCCAACCCATCACTGTCTTCTCCTCCCACAGGCTCACCGATCTCCTTTCACACAAATCTCTTTCTCTATTGGGTCCTTCCCGACCACAAGAATTTCACCTCCTGTTCATTGAAAACCCTTCAGTCACTCTTTTGCCCTCTCCCCGACTCAACCCAGCCACTCTACTGCCAGCTCCAAGGACACTTCCAGAATCTACCCATTCTTGTACAGAGCTAATAGATTTCCTCAACGGATCCCAAGGTGGATTATCAGATTCTCCTTTAAAAGATCTGGATCTAATACTCTTTGTAGATGGGATATCTGTACAGGAACCCGATGGATGACGATGGGCAGCCTATGTGGTGGTCACCACTTCCTTTACCCTAGAGGTCCAATAGCTGCCAGAGGGCACCACCTCCCAGAAAGCAGAGCTAATTGCCCTCACGTGGGCACTCACTCTGGCCCAGGGAAAACACATAACTATATATACTAACTCTAAATATGCTTCTCTTATCACCCACAGCCACTCTGCCCTCTGGAAGGAAAGGGGCTTCCTCACTACCAGGGGCTCCCCCATAATCAATGCTACCCTCATTTCTAAACTTTTGCAGGCATTACAGCTTCCCATTGAGGTGGCTGTGGTACATTGTAGGGGCCATCAAACCTCTCAGGCCCTGGTGGCCTTGGGAAATGTTCAGGCTGATGTGGAGGCTTGAAACCTCACCCTGGGAGCCTCCCCCACTCCTCTCATGTTTCTCTCCACCTCCTTGAAACCTTCCTACACTCCTGAGAAAGAAGAGATCCTCCTCAGAAAGGGTGGGGACGTATGCAAACAGAGATGGATATTTTTCAGAGATAGAATTGCCTTACCAAAGGACAGGCTGATACTCTCCTTTCTGATATCCACTGTTCCTTACACATAGGGCCAAAATCTCTCCACTGGTTCTTGTAACCACTCTTTTTCTTCCCAGGCCTCCAGCAGACTATCGAAAAAATACACGCAGCATGCACTATCTGTTCCACAGATTCTACACAAGGGGAACTCCGCCCCCGCTTCCCTACTCATCAATTGAGGGGGGCACGTGCTAGGCCAGGATTAGCAAATCGACTTCACCCATATGCCCCCTCACAAAAAACTCTGTTATCTCTTAACTTTTGTTGATGCTTTTTCAGGATGGATAGAAGCCTTACCACCTCTCGAGAAACGGTAGACACCATTGCCTCCATTCTCATTGAAAACATCATTCCGCAGTTTAGACTGCTGACTACCATCCAATCAGACAACAGCCTGGCCTTTACTGCCTAAATAATCTAGTAGGTTGCCACCTCTCTCAACATCACTTGGAGACTCCACATACCCTATCACCCTCAATCGTTGGGTAAGGTGGAAAGGGCACATGGTATCCTGAAGGGTCAACTAACCAAACTTTCCACCGGTACCAGACTCTCCTTGTCAACCTTCCTTCCCCTGGCACTCACCAGAATCAGGGCAACCCTGTGAAACCCCACTGGACTCAGCCCCTTTGAGCTGGTTTTCAGTAGATCACTCCTAATCAATCACAACCTACCTGTCAATCCCCCTCCTCTTGCCACATACCTCCACTTTCTGTCTTTACTTTGCCATCTTCTCAGGGAATATGTGGACCGGACCCTTCCTCCTATAGAGGGTCCAGATGAAGCACACCCAGCGGTCCCCCTCCAGCCAGGAGACAGGGTTGTTCTGAGGGAGCTCCAGCCTGGCTCCCTACAGCCTAGGTGGACGGGACCCCATATGGTAATATGGACTACTCCTACCACAGCCAAGCTCCTAGGGCAAACACTTTGGTACCATGTCTCTCCCATCAAGCTTATCCCCATGCAGGACCACTGGCAGTCAGAACCACTGGGCCCCACCCATCGTCAGTTCACCAAAAAGTTGGGCCCTGCAGATCCTCCTGTTATTCTTGTCCCTCCCACTGAGAACCTGCTGCCAGAGTGAGTTAAAGTAGTGAGCAATGCTGTTCAATGAGACTGGCCTGATGGAAGGAAACATCAGTGTCCTCAACGGTCTGCACAAGGATCTCTCCTCCTACAACCCACTTAACTCCTGGTGGCAGCCAACCATCCTCACCTGGGTTGCCCCTATCCTAGGTCCTCTTCTAATTATCAGCATATTACACCCACGTACACGACTCCCCTCAGAACCACTTCCTTTTGACTCCCTTCCCCACTATGCCCCTAACCAGCAGGAAGTAGCCAGAGGAATAGCGGCACCCCTATCTAATATAAAAGGTCAGAATGTAAAGTCGATTGGCAATGGGGGAAGGTCATGTGAGAAACCAGGTCCGGGGACTTTTGGCTGGAACCACCCACATCCATGCCCACAAAAAAAAATGGCCCAAAAGCACGTTGAAAAAGAACAACTGTTTGTCAGCCAATGAAATTTTGCCACGTCATATCAACCCACCACCACCATACTGACTCTATAAATTACTGCCCCCCCCCCCAGCTGAGGCTGCGCGACTTCTCTGGCCCATTTCGCAGACCAGAGAACTTCACCCAGGCTGTGCTCTGAATAAAGCTTTTGCTAGTCCACACTTGGTGCCTACGCCCTTTTTTCTTCCACAGTGGGAAAATACTTTACATTTTATTTTCTCAGTATTTGAATATAATGTTGTCCAACACATCTCAAACTGTTATTAAACAGAGAAAGTTCATTCATTCAGCAATAGGAGAACTAAACAAAAAATGTTCAGAATTGCAGTGGAGAAAGATTAGTTGTTTTACTATGAATGGTGCCAACTAAGACAGTGGAAAGGCTATGAAGGAAAGTCTGAGCTCCCTGATCCAGGGTTTGGGGCAGCTTTTTAAGGTTGGGCGAACAGTATCCAGAAACTCTGGTAGGGCAAGTTTGAATTGGAGGACTTCAAAGCTTGGTTATTACGGAAAAAGGCATCAACACCAAATCTTCCTGGGCAATGAATTCTTTGCTTCTGAAAGGGTTTTGGTGTTCAAGTTTTGGCTGTCTCAATCCTTTTGTTCTCTGTGGGTTTGGGAGGCTGGGAGAAGCAAAACTTTGGTTTCTGGTGCAGATGAAAGTCCAAGTTCTCTCCTCTTCTCATGCTTTGGTTGCAGGACTTGCGATTTTGATCTGTTGTCTCTGAAAAAGAACTCAATATTGCATTACACAGGATAGGATGATTCTGAGCTGGTTCTGCAGCTAAAAATGAGTTAGTACAATTCAAAGACAAGAAAACTCTTGATCTGCTTTCCTCATCCTACACTAAAATTCACCAAACACTTATTCTGAATGAATACTTAAGTAGTTTTCTTTACAGAGTCACTCACACCAATTCAATGTTATTGCCAGAAAATCAAAGTTTATATTTTAAAGTGCAAGCATGTCAACATTTGAACAAACAACTGATAGAGCTTGCTCTCTGTTGTGTCTGTAATCCAACAGCTATTTGTGTTATTAACAAATTATAGGTTTTTTTTTAAAATAAAACTGTCTTATACATCTCTTTTTTGTTTGTTTGTTTAATGCACATGGAATTCTAACCAAATTTTCTTTCTTGTTGGTAAGCAACACAAACAGAAATATTTAATTAAATCTACATTAAAAAAGGAGGACTGTAAAAATATGTTCTTAATGAATTGAACTAATTAGTGGTTGAAATCAGCAAAGGACATTCAATTCATTTAAGAATGAGAGGTCCTAAAGAACCAAGGCACAAATACTGTGTCTAACATCATGCTCAGAGGTGAAAGAAACGGTGGTGGCGAGAGGATTAATTTATGCTTTTCTTAGACTGACTAAAGTCATTTGGCACAAATTGTAAAGTTTCTTTCTTCTCCCTCTTTCTTGAACATAGTCCTATTTACTATCAAACTATCAGGCTTGGAAGTGTGGAGGGGAAGTAGCTAGAAGAGGGAATAATTCATACATTATTCCTTCCTTTGGTGTAAATATCCTGTGCACCTGCAGCTTTGGGACAGTTATGGAAATAGACGTACTTAGAAATTCAAAACAAGTTTGTAAAGTGCACGTTTTACCATGCAAATCATGTACTTTATACACCTGTACAGAGTTAATCTACATTGTTTATTTAGGAAAAAATATTTTAATTGCATACACTTTTTTGAAGAATTTTACATTTGTGAATAAATGACAAAATTACAGTTGGTGGATGTTAAATGTATTTCAGAAAACCGTAAAAATTGGCTTTTTGTGTGCCTGGAGGGGGGGGCAAAATAAATTAAAGAGTGGGAGACACAAAAGAGCTATGCATTAATGAGCATTCACATAGAGCTGCATTCAGTCATTTGCACTTTGGTTCATGAATAACAAGTGACCATTCACGGTGCTAAGTAGGCAAATGTAGCTACCAAGGTGAGAAAATAGAGAGATTTAGTAGCAAATTCAAAAAACAAGAGTCTCTCTACCCCTAGGCTGCTTTGCATTTGCTTAATGGGTTCGTAGATGACTTGGCCACATAAATCGTAACAAATCAACACCTTTCTTCATTGTGCCCCTTAACCACAGGAGCTCAGTAGAATCACATTTATTGGGTGTTAGGCTTTTCGGAACTGAATTGATGGAATCCTGTTGTGGGAAATGAATAGGGTTTGCTTTCATTTTTTGGTGTGAGTATATTTTTCTATGTAGAACTTCACAAAAGCTTTCAAGAAGCACTTCACATTAAAGAAGAAAATAACACAATAATCTTGCTGAAGCTCTCATAAGCAACTGACATTTTCTCTGACACAAGTATTAGGATTTTTCACATAGGTGATTTAAAAATGCATCCTTTTCTATTAATTATTCAAGAAATACTAAATGAGTACCTAGTTTCTGTCCTATACTCATCTAAGAAGAAAATTTCCTGTTGAAGACATTATTTAAATTAAAACCTAAAGAATGAATAAGGATAAGCCAGAAACATAATGCTAAAAATAAGACAGTAGGCCCAAAATGCAGTTGCTGATGGGAAGGACTACATCAGCAAAACAAAAAATAACTTACAGTTGGGCTGTCTCAGAAATGAAATCAAGCTGGTCAATCAGGAACCACCTGATCAATATGAGGGAAGTAATCTGCCCGATAGAGCGCTGCCATCCCCTGAAGAAATGTAACCTTGTGATGACCAGTCCATTGTATTTTTTGTTTTTGTTTTTGTTTTTTTTGCCCTGAATACTTTCCTGTTCATGCTCCCTTCTGCCTATAAAAGTTTTTCATTTTGTACAACTCCTCAGAGCGCCTTTCCGTCTGCTAAATTGGATCCTGCCTAATTTGAATTAATGTGTGCTCAAACAAACTCATGAAATTTTTAATATGTTTCAGTTTACCTTACAACAATAGGCAAATTCAGAGAAAATATGTGAGGATACTAGGTCTCTGTTGCACTGATATAGTATAAATGAGCTAGACATGAAAAAGTCATGATAGATGAACTTGGTGAGGTTTGGACTTTATCTTGAATAAAAGAAACAGTGATTGGTAAAGTGTGAAAGTGGGTATAAAATGATAAATCGAATAGAAATCAATAGAAAAATGTGAAAGCAAAAGTGGTGATTTTTTTTTCTTTTTTTCTTTTCTTTTCTTTTTTTTTTTTCCTGAAGCTAGAAACGGGGAGAGACAGTCAGACAGACTCCTGCATGCGCCCGACCGGGATCCACCCGGCACGCCCACCAGGGGGCGATGCTCTGCCCACCAGGGGGCGATGCTCTGTCCCTCCGGGGCGTTGCTCTGTTGTGACCAGAGCCACTCTAGTGCCTGGGGCAGAGGCCAAGGAGCCATGCCCAGCACCGGGGCCATCTTTGCTCCAATGGAGCCTCGGCTGCGGGAGGGGAAGGGAGAGACAGAGAGGAAGAAGAGGGGGAGGAGTGGAGAAGCAGATGGGTGCTTCTCCTGTGTGCCCTGGCCGGGAATCGAACCCGGGACTTCTGCACGCCAGGCCAACGCTCTACCACTGAGCCAACCGGCCAGGGCCAATTTTTTTTTTTTTTTAATGAGAGGAGGGGAAATAGAGACACTCCTATATGTGCCCCTACCAGGATCCACCCCCTGGCAAATGTTCTCTACCTCAGTCTGGGGCCAATGCTTGGACCAATCAAACCACTGGCTGCAAGAGGGGAAGAGAGAGAGAGAAGGAAGAGAGGAGGGAGGGAGAAAGAAAAAAAATGGTCACTTCTAATGTGTTCCCTGACCGGGAATCAAACCCAGGACACCCATATGCCAGGCTGACGCTCTGTCCACTGAGCCAACAGGCCAGGACTAAAAAGTAGTGATTTTCCTTCTTTGTTTAGTAGGGACTTAAAAATCACAGAGAAAAAATAACTTCTAAAAAAAGGAACAACAAAAAAGAAAAGCCAGTTATTCATAATATTAAGATTTATGAGGTTTTACATTGAGTTCACAACCAGCAAGAAAAGGCATAATAACAGAGCACAGATTTTTTTTTTTTCCAAGGTAAAATTCTCCTTTGGGTAACACAATGCTTCTTATGGTAAAATACAAGAAAACATATGCTTCATATGAATTATCAAAACTGTCATTCTATGGTGTTGGGCAAATAAGTTTGTAAAATGTGATTTTTATGTCACTTTGTTAAAAATGACGGTGCTCACGTGAATGATGCTGCCCAGATGAAACATCTAATTACCTTCCTGCTTGGGAAGGGGCTAATGTGTGCTAGAGGAGGGGTTTTAACACCAAAAAGTTTTAAAAGAAGATGAAGGAGGAAGGAGGAAGCCGTATTTTTGCTAAGAAGGCAGCCAAGACGGCAGGGTGCTGAAGGTGAAGCCAATTTTTGCAGAGTTTGTATAGAGAGGAGGAGAAGGGGAGTAAGAGTGGACTGAGGCTGGTGAGGGACCTTTAATTTTAGGAAAACTTGGAAAAGATTCTCCTGATTGTGGAACCAAAGAACATGTGAGTGGGTTTTGGAGCCCTGTGTGTTTTTATTTACTGGCTGGGTACAAGGCTAGAATAAAGGAATGGCCCACCAGTTTTTGGCTCCACAGTTTCTTTACCATCTTTCTCAATCTACTGGGAACCTGAACCTGCACATGCTTGTCTGTGATTACCATGGCTACTGGCCATACATATGGATATTGGTCAATTATTTGTTAAGTATTTTCTGTCTCCTGGTCCCAACTAGATTCTAAAAACTATGCTGGTTGGTACAGTGTGTGTCTTCTTTTGCACTGTATACCTAGAAATTATCTTGTTACAGAACAGCGCCACCCAGTGCTACCAAAGCCAAACACTAGAAACCGAAAATTGCAGAGAAGAAATATTGGCTATTTATTATGAATAACACAATCCAAGAGAATGGGAAGTTAATGCCCAAAAGCCCAAACTTCTCAAACCATGTGGTTTACAGATTACATAGTGCAAAGTCACGACACTGTGGGTTAGAGGTTCAGGGTTATGCTGGGAGATGATTGGTTGGAAGGAATGTTAAGGTAATGAATCATTCCTTCAGGTCTTGAAGACAGTTCTGAGGTTTGTTCCAGAGTTTCTCTTTCTGATTTCAAAGGTAAGTGGCAAGGAGTTGTTTCACCTTAGGACTTAGGATCTGAAACATAACTTAAGTCAAGATATTATCATTAGCCTGTCAGAAACCTGAACTTTATGACAATTAGTTAGGTCCAGGGTACCAGTCTTCTGCTTCCTCAGTCATTACTGATTACCCCAGGGAAAGTTTAGATCTCTTGGGTGGGAGAGTGCTGTGGAGAGAGACAGAAAAAAAGAGATAGAGGGGAAGATAGAGAGAGGTGATCGGTTAGAGCTTCATTACTACATGCCAAGTTTGCAAGTTCAATTCCTAATCAGGGCACATAAAAGTATCAACCAATGAATACATAAATGGGTGGACAACAAACTGATGTTTCTAAATAAATAAATAAATAAAAATAATCTAAATTTAAATAATGTCATAGAGAACCTCATATTTACATTGTGGCTCTTATTAGATACTTAAATATTTATTGACAGAAAGATAAAAAAATCAAGATAAAACTGAAATAATTTTTTATTTATTTAAAAAAGATGTTAAGTGGTAGGAGGAGAGATAGAGAAACAGACTTCTGCATGTGTCCCAACTGGGGTCCATCTGGTGATCCCCATCTGGGGCTGATGCTTGAACCAACTGAGCTATCCTCAGCATTAGGACCAATGTTCCAACCAATCAAGCCACTGGCTTCAAGAAGGGAAAAGTGAGAGAAGGGGAAAAGGGAGGGTTAGAGAAGCAGATGGTAGTTTCTCATGTGTACCCTGACTGAGGATCAACCCAGGATGTTCCTATGTCTGGCTGATGCTCTATCCACTTAGCTAACCAGCCAGGGCCTAAAAGGATTTTTTTAAATAGTTACATCTATGTTTAGGCTGTAAAAATTATTTGAGTAAGACTAAAATATATGGTGATTTGTTAAGTGCATGGAATATTTATTTTAATTTTTTTTCTGTCAGTATAAGTTTCTTGAAAAATAAGGACATATTTAACCACATTCTTAAAGAAATAGCAATTGTAGAGTAACAAAAAATAATGTTCCTGGAACTTTTCTTAGTTTTTTTGCTGAGACCTCCTGTAATCAAAGACAAATTACCATGTCAAAAATAAACATAAGTGTATTAACATGTATACCTCATGTATATGTAAAAGACCAGGAAGAAGTTTTGTGCCTCTTCCTGGCACAAGGAAGAGCCAAACACTGATCACTGAATTAGAGTCACTTTATTTGAAGAGTTTTTAAAAAGGACAATGGAAAGCTGTATCTGCCAAACCAGGTGGTGGCATAGTGGATAAAGCATTGTCCTAGGGTGCTCAGGACCCAAGTTAGAAACCTCGAGGTCACCAGCTTGAGTGCGGGGTCACTGGCTTGAGTGTGGGATCATATACATGACCCTCAGTTTGCTGGTTTGGGCAAGGGGTCACTTGGCCAACTGGAGCCTCCCTCCCAAGGCACATATGGGAAAGCAATCACTGAAAAACTAAGTAGCTGCAACTCTGAGTTGGTGCTTCTCATCTCTCCCGTCCAGTCTGTCTGTTCCTCTCTTTTTCAAAAATTAAAAAGAAAAGAAAAGAAAACTATATTACTTAAAACTCATACTCCCATGCTGGATGGTTTGCTCAGTGGTAGAGCATTGACCCCGCATGTGTATGTCTTGGGTTCAATTCCCAGCCAGGGCACACAGGAGAAGCACCCATCTGCTTCTCCACCCTTCCCCCTCTCCTTTCTCTTTATCTCTCTCTTTCCCTCCTGCAGTAAAGGTTCCATTAGAGCAAAGTTGGCCCTAGTGTTGAAGATGGCTCAATGGCCTCCACCTCAGGTGCTAGAATGGCCCTGATTGCAATGGAGTAACGCCTCAGATGGGTAGAGCATTGGCCCCTGGTAGGCTTGCTGGTGGGTCCTAGTCAGGCACATGCAGAAGTCTGTCTCTCTGCCTCCCTGCTTCTCACTTCAGAATGAATGAATGAATAAATAAATAAATAAATAAATAAATAAATAAATAAATAAATAAATAACTTGAACACCCTAATGGCTTACAATTCAGGGCTTTTAAAGGCTTGGCCAACTTCTTTATGTGTAATTATAAATAAACGATTTGGCATCATGGGCTGTGTTGATTGGTCAATTTTTATGCAAGTTTCAGCAATCTGATTTACCTGGTGTCATTCTTTGTACGTCAATGTGACCATTGCCAGGTTGCATCTAACAGATAGTTCTCTAAGACATCTTGAAATTTGTGAGTTACTAACATGATCATAAAAACAAGCAAAGAAACAAACAAAAAACGTAACTTTACATTTCATGTTTACTGTAGTAAATTCTTCTGTTATTTTAAACAGTATACCTCCTGAAACTTTTTTTAGGGGCAGGTCTGTAGGCCCCAGGACCGGACTATATCCCAGGGCATCTATGATTCTCAAGAGCTAATTTAATAATTTTAACTAAAATCTGAATGCTTATGTTTCTACTGTCAATATAAAAGATGTCCAAAGTGGTAGAAAATTTTTATGAGTTTGAGCCAAACTGACAGTTGCTAGGAAGCAAAATATCAACAGATTGAGAAAATTCTTCAAAAAATGGCACTTTTACCACTTGATTTATATATCAGAAACAAAGGGGAAGATGTAATAGGGTTACATGAAATCTATCAGTGGTAGACAAGGGAGGCAGTAGAAAGCAAAGCAGGCAAATCTATGAGGTTGTACAAAAAGTAAAATAAATACACACATACTTATTTACATTGACGGGCATAACATAATTAACAATTAACATTTACAGAACATGGAGATGGTATGTGGGAGAACAAGATCACAGTGAAGGGTTCTGTGCCTGACCAGGTGGTGGCATAGTGTATAGAGAGTCAGCCTGGGATGCGAAGGACTCAGGTTCAAAACCCAGGGTCTCTATTTTACACGCAGACTCATCCAGCTTAAGTGTGGGATCACTGGCTTGAGTGTGAGATCATAGACATGACCCCATGATTGCTGGTTTGAACTCAAAGGTCCTTGAATTGAAATCCAAGGTTGCCGGCTTGAGCAAGGGGTCACTGGCTTGGTGAGAGCCTTCCAGTCAAGGCACATATGAGAAAGTAATCAATGAACAACTGAAGTGCTGCAACAATGAGTTGATGCTTCTCATATCTTTCCCTTCCTCTCTATCTCTGTCTGTTTGTCTCTCTCTCCCTCTCTCTCTCTCTCTCTTTCTTGCTAAAAAACAAATAAACAAACAAAAACAATGAGAGATTTTGTGGTCTTATGTTCTTATGGGAGATTGTGCCCTGAAGGGTTGAGCAAATGGGGAATATTCTGACATAGCAAAAGTATGTTGTTGGGCAAATAAGTTTGTAAAATCTGTATTTTCTGGTTTTGCTCACTTTTATTTTTAAAAATGGCGCTGCCCACATGAATGGCTGTTGCCCAGGTGATACAGCTAATTACCTTCCTGCTTGGAAAGGGACTTGGTTATGCTAATGTGTGCTGGAGGAGGGATTTTTGCACCAAAAAGTTTTAAAAGGAAGAGCTAGGAGGCCATTTTGGCAGGGAGGAGACCACGTTGTTGCAGGGGAGAGACCACGTTGTTGCAGAGGAGGCAGGCAGCAAGATGGTGGGGTACTGAAGGGGAACAGAGGTGAGGGGTTTTGAAGCCCCGCTGAGAAAAGGTGAGGGTCTTTGATTCTAGGAAAACCCGGATGTGTCATAGCTTTTTGAGCACTGAATGAGTGGGTTTTGGTGCCCGTGTGTTTGTGTTTACTCGCTTGTCAAGTGCAAGGCTAGAACTAAAGAAAATGGCCCACCAGCTCTTGGCTCTGCAGTTTCATTATGATCTATCTGAATCTAATGTGAACCTGCATGGGCCAGGCAGCTGTGATGCTGGCCTCAACTACTGGCTTTACATATCTTATTGTAGATACAAAGGAATGACAAAGGTAAAGATTGACCTTTGTCAAAAAAAGTACTAACTGACAACATGACTACCCTCAATGATCTGTTTATAGTTAAGAAGTTTTCATTTCAGACCATCCTACATTGATACTTTAAGTCTATGAGATTATAAATCCCTCCATGCAAACTTCCCTGAGCTTGTCATGTTTAGTGTGTGGTCCATTTTGTATCCACACTAGTCTGTTATAATTTGTTATCAATTTCATATACATCATAGATACCCAGGAAAAAATTAGAAACTTAAACTACTTGATTAATTGCAGTCTTTGACTAGAGACAAAAGAAAGAAAGGTTTGTGGGAGCCAGGAACAATAGCAGGAAAAGCAAGGTGAACAAGGGTAATTTTTGTAATGCAGATTTAAATCAATTTCTTTCCCACTGATAAAAGTCTTTTGTAATCTACAGTCATCCTTCTCTTTCTGGTTCAGAGAGAAAGATAGCTTTACACATGGAGATTTCCTTTAAAATGTAAATTTTCCTTAAAAATGTTAACTTCTATTCTGTTTTCAGAACTTCTTCTATTTCTCAAAATAATCAGCTCCAAATAATTTTTATGCTAAAGAAGCATATTTAGGTTTGGCATATTCTGCTATTCTTCATATGATTCAGAATATATATAAACTGAATCATATATATATATATGATTCCAGTTTCCACTGAAGATCTAAAAAGCTAAAAAGGGAGTAAAAAATACAGGAAAACAACAAAGTGATAAAAAATTGTTGTTAATCTTGGTTAGAAATGGGAAAAACACTGGAAAAGGAGCAGCATACAAGATATAAAAAAATATGATTTATTTTTACTAAGTTGTTATATGTTGAGTGTGGGCTAATATTTAAAGATGATCATGAACATGACTCTAACTCTATTAGTCACCATAACTAAAGATTTTTACTTTATATCAGTGTTTTTCCACCTAATGATTATAGACTGTATAATTTCCATACAATATCACTTTATTAAATCTTTTTGGACTGGCATGAAATTTCGGGTGGACTGGTGGTTTAAAAACACTGCCTTATATAACCCATGCTCTTTAATCTGCCAGGGAGTCAGAACTTTGAGCTCAACTGTGTGTAGATGTGGGCCACTTCCCAAAAGTAAACCTTTACTTCCTTTGCTGCAAACTCCTATTTGTGTCTTATAGGAATTTGATGCACAAAGGCAAATGGACCTCTTTAGTCTTAAAACAGAATGACAACTCCAATTTAGGCCTTTTATTATTTTTTTTAATTCTTAAAAAATTTTCATTGACCTTTTAGAGACAGAGAGATCAATGTTCCACTTATGTGTTGCGGGAAGGGACACCCGAGGGAGGAGACACTCAGTCAACTTAATAGAGGAAGAAGAATTTATTAGTAGCCAACGGAGCATGTAATGTTAGTAGCACCAAAGCACAAGCTCTCTGAAGTTAGATTTTTTACATCTTATATACCTTTTACAGAGGCCATACAGGGGACGTGTGGTTGGTTCTTTTGTCTGAGGTCCTATGTTTACCGCATGATTCAAGGTGAAGAGGGGACATTTCAGCAGGGCAGCAAGGGGAAAGAGGTTTCTGGACTACTGGTTCTATTTATCTATCAATCTGGTTTTTCTTGTGAGTGTTGTAAGAGTCTGCAGGAGATCAGCTAGAGATCCATATGATGTGGCTAATCTTTAACTGGTTGACTCAGTCATTGCTTTAGGCTCCTTCTCCTGCATTATTCTGGTGTCTGCCTCTCGATATGTGCATTCATTGGTTGATTCTAGTGTGTGCCCTTAACGGAAATCAAACCTGCAACTTTGATGTATCGGGACAATGCTTTAACCAACTGAGCTAACTGGCCAGGACTGTTTTTTTTTAACACCCCAAAATCAATACAATGAAATTCTAACTCCCATAGATAATAATATTAATAGGTGGGACCTTTTGAAGCTGATTAGCTCATGAGAAAAACACTTTTATTAATGAAATTAGTGTTTTTATAAAAGATATAGCATGGGATTCCATCCCCTTTTGCCATGTAAGTATACATGAGAAATATGTGAAGGATGAAGACAGTCACCCAACTGTATTGAAATCCTGATCTCAGCCTTCCAACCTGCAAAAGTATGAGAAATACTTTCTGTTATTTATGAGCCACCCAGTCTGTCATTTTGTTACAGCAGCCCAAATAGACTGAGACAGCATGTAAACATTACAGAAAATTAAAGATTATAATGTATCAAGTGTGAACTATATAGGAGATGTGTAATGACTCTGACAAGACCAGTCACTGAAACTACTTTAAAGTGTGATTTGATCATAAATTCTTAACTGGGCAGGTCATGGTGGGCAGTTATGCCTCAGGCCTATAAAAACTTTATATTTGCCTTAAGTAAATTCTGTCCACTGTTCTTATGTATCTAGATTAACATACCTTTGAAATGCCATGAAAAACCTTCTTTTTCAGACTCAAGGGTATAAAGACCCTTAAGGGAGCACATAAATTTATTATGCATTATGTAATCCAGTCATATAAATTTTCTTCCTTGTTTTTTAATCTTCTTTATATTTTCTTTTTAAACCCAAATGTATAAAAGAAACTGCAAAAGTGTCTTTCTTTGAAGCATTTGAGATCTTGCTTTCCTGAATATTATGAGTCTAGCTCAAACTCATAAAATTATCTACAGGTTTAGACACTCTTACATTGACATGAGGATAAACAAAGCAAAGCAAAAAGAACACCAAAAATTCAAAGCTCAACTACTTACTAGATTGATTCAAACTTTATACTAAAAGACTAACTAAATGCAAAAAGTGCATATTTCACATAAGGATTATTTACTTCAACCTCTACTTTCATACACAAGATATTTATATTTCAACAAAAATTTTGAGGTTTTAAATAAAGCAAACACATACAGTAAAGACATAATGCAAGATTCAGGTATGGTATAAGGTTGGAATAGTTAGAAAGGTCATTTTATTTATTTATTTATTTATTTTTTAGATGAGAGGAGGGGAGATAGTGAGACAGATTCTTGCATGCACCCTGACTGGGATCCACCTGGCAACCTCATAATGGGCTTATGCTTGAATACCCAGCTATTTTTAGCGCCTGAAGCTGATGTGCTCCACTGAGGAGCTATCCTCAGTGCCTAGGGCCACACTTGAATTAATCGAACCCCTGGCTGTGGAAATGGAAGAGAAAGAGAGGGGGGGAAAGAGGAAAGGAGGAGTAGATGGTTGTTTCTCCTATGTACCCTGACCAGGAATTGAACTCGGGATATCCATATGCCGGGCTGATGCTCTATCCATTGAGCCACTGCCCAGGAATAGAAAAGGCATTTTAAATAAGTATTATTAACATGTTAATGCTATTACTTGAAAAGTTCAGCAATATGCATAATCATGTGGACATTTCTGATAAATGGAAATAATAAAAATAGAATAAAAAATTGCTAAAATGCAAATTATGGTATGAAATACAGATTGCACATAATGGGATTCTCAATAGAATCAATGTGGCAAAAGATTCATTGAATTTAGAAATAAATAAATAGAAATCCATCGAACTGTAAAATACACTTAAATCAATAATGAATTTAATGATAAAATATTAAAAAATATAATATATGTGTTATTGAATTAGAATTTTCAAAAAAACAAAATATAGAGCAAAATAAATATGTGAATAAACAATGATAGAGGATTTCTAAAAATTGATAACCAACAATAAATTACAGATACAAGAATGTCAGAGAAGAGAAAAATAAGTCTCCACCAATGAAACTGTGACAGAAATGTCATGTTTAAACTATTAAATCCAAAAGACAAAAATAAAATTGAAAAGGCAACAAGAGAAAAAATACACATTGTCTACAGAATAATAAGAATGTAAATTAGAAAAATTGTCTCATCAGAAACAAGATAAAATAAAAGACAATGGAATAACAGATTTAAAGTGCTAGAGGTTAAAACTTTAAAATCTGTAAAATATGTGCAATAAAACATGCTTCAAAAATTAAGAAAAATAAAGATAATTTAAAAAAAACAAAAGAAAAAAGTAAGTTTATTTCTAAGAGATCAACACTTAAGAACTATTAAAGATACTGTATCGAGCAGACATAGAATGATATCAATTAGAAACTTGAATTAATATAGATATACACACTCACTGTGTAAAGTAAAATGATTATAGATATATTGGGTTTAAACCACATATAAAAGAAAAATTAATGATAATAATACAAAAAAAGTAGAGAGGTATTAAAAGCATACTGTTTTAATATCCTTACATTACACCATAAATTGTAAAATACTATTTGATAGTATATTTTAATTATTTCAAAATGATATAATGAAAGTCTTAGTCCAACTAAAACCAAGACTAAAATGAATAAGTAACAAAGTACCTGACAACTGAGATGAAAAAGAACCATAAAAATAGTCCCAATTAGTGAAAAAAATAATCAGCTGTAATTAATAGGAAATACCTAACAAGATGGTAAATTTAAATACAATCATAGTATTAATCACATTAAATATCTAAATACACCAAGAAAAAAAAGAGAGAGACAGAGCTTATTAGATTGAGTATGGAGCAGGAAAGAACCGTAAACTTATTGTCAGAAAAACTGTCAAGGGAAGGATCTATAAAAATTCTCTTTCCTATACAAGCAACCAAAAAAAAAAAAAAAAAAAAAAGAGAGAGAGAGAGAGATAAAAATATGCCTTAGCAAAAATGGTCAGAATCCATTTTCTCAGTACTCTGGAAAATACCCAATGGTCCAATGAAGTAAAGGACCATGAATCTATGAAAAAATGGCTGAATCTAAGTAAAAGAAGTGAGCCATGTACAATTTTCTTTTTAGTTATTTTTTGTTTTATTTATTATTCATTGAACTTACTGGAGTGACATTGGTTTGCAAATCCATACACGTTTCAAGTGTACAACTCAATAAGACATCATTTACATACTGTATCATGAGCCCATCGCCCCAAGCAAAATTTCTTTTTGTTCTTATTTTCCTCCCATTTTCCCACCTCCGCCTACCCTCTGTTCCCTTTTCTCTGTGTCTATGTGCTATATGTATAAGTTCCAAATTTTGGCTGTGGTAAACAAAGCAGCAACGAACATAGAGGTGCATAAGCAATATAGTTTGGGACAAAGAAAACCACAGAACAGATAAGGAGACTAGAAGTAAATCCGTTAATATATGAATAATGGATTGTTCTTCACAAAAACAGAAAGGCATTTTAATGAATAAAAAATTATCTTTTCAACAAATTGTGTTGGATCAACACAATATCCCTATGCAAAAATAATGATCATTACCTATATCCACTCTGTTCTTGCTTTATAAAATTAACTCAAATAAATTATAAATCTAAATGTAAAACCTTATATAAGATTTCTAGAAGAAAATATAGGAGAGAATCTTTATAATTTTGAGTTAGGCAAAATTTCCCTAAATGCAGTAGTAAACCACAGTTCTTAAAAATGAACTGAGCTTGACCTCTGGTTGCACAGTGGATAAAGTGTTGACTTGGAATGCTGAGGCCGCCTGTTCAAAACCCTGAGCTTGTCCAGTCAAGACACATATGGGAGTTGATGCTTCCTGCTCCTCTCCCCCTTTTTTTTCTCTCTCTCTTTCTTTCTCTTCTCTCTAAAATGAATAAAGTCTTTAAAAACTTAAAAATAAAATAAAATAAAAATAAATTTTACAAAAAATAAAAATTTCCACTCTTTGAGAGATACTCTTAAGAGAGAAAAGACAAGCCATGGACTGGGAAAAATATTTGCAAGTTATGTAATTGATAATGGCCTTCTATCTAGAACAGAAAAAAGGTCTCAAAAGATTCAATAACAAGAAGACAAACACTCCTCAAAACATTCTTAACCTCATTAGTAATTAGGAAATTGCATTTTGAAACCATAATAAGAATGCCTAAAATAAGAAAAAAAGCAAAACTGAGGATGTTGGACAACTATAGCTTTCGGATACTGTGTTACTGATGGGAATAATGGAAATACAAAAATATCTATGTAAATTTGAAATTTTTTGGCTATTTGAAAATACATTTTAATATATACTTACCTTAGCCTGACCTGTGGTGGTGCATTGGATAAAGTGTTGACCTGGGAATGCTGAGTTTGCTGGTTCAAAACCCTGGGCTTCCCTGGTCAAAGTACATATGAGAGTGATTGTTTTTGCTACTCTCCTCTCTCTCTCTCTCTCTCTCTCTCCCCCCCTCTCTCTCTCTGTGTGTGTATCTCTAAGAAAAACTGAATAAAATAAAAAATAAAATAAAATATATACTTACTTTAATACTGTATACAGAAATTTTACTCTTACCCAAGGAAAATCAAATACTGTCCACATAAAAACCTGTACACAGATGTTTATAGTTTTTGTGTTGTTTTTTTTTTTGTAATCAATACAAACTGAATACAAGCTCACTGTACCTCAACTGAGCAAGGAATCAACATTTGTATATACATACAAATGAGTAGTATTCGGCAATGAAAGAATGATTTAGTGATACACACAATATCATGCATGACTTTCAAATACACTGTGCTAAGTGACAGAATCCAAATTTAAAAGCTTACATACCATAATTTTTTTTAAATGACATTTGTAAAAAGGTAAAATTGGGTCCTGCCTGGTTGGCTCAGTGGTAGAGTATATGCCTGGCCATGTGCATGACCCAGTTTAATTCCCAGTCAAGGCACACAGGAGAACCAACCATCTGTTTCTCCAGCCCTCTCCTTTCTCTCTCTTTCTCTCTTCCAATTCTGTAACCATGGCTCAATTGGTTCAAGCTCATTGGTCCTGGGCGCTGAAGAAGGCTTTGTGGAACTGTTGCCTCAAGTGCTAAAATTAGCTCTGTTGTGAGCATGACCCCATATGGGCAGATCATCGGCCCCAAATGTGGGTTTCTGGGTGAATCCCCTTTGGGGCACATGTAGGAGTCTGTCTTTCTGTTGCCCCTTCTCTCACCTGGAAAAAGAGGGGGGGAAGGCAACGTTTTAGGGGAAGAAAACAGATCAATTGTTACCAGTGACTTGGTGTGTATGGGGGGTAACAATGCACCGTCCTTTGCAAACTTTTCTAGCATAAGCTTCCCTCTCAGGATCAATAAAGAAGAATTGTGTTAACACACTGGCAAGCCTCCTCTCCACAACTCAGATGAAGTGACTCAACAGTTGGGTGTTTATACATCTGAATTATTTGATTAAAAGTGAGGTGCGTCATGAAAATTAATTTCAAAAGTATGTTTACAAGGAAAGTCTCTGTTTGTTTAAATTTACTCTATATTCTTTGTTGGTTCTTTTTTCCATGAAATATTTATTTCGTTGCAGTGGCTTGGCCAAAATATTTCACAATTTATTCACATTTATTTTTATTGACATTCAAAGAAACATACAAATATTTGAATCATTTAGACACATAGCTCACAGTGGCTATTGGGTCTGCAAATATCAGTGAGAATTAAGATATTCAATTTAAAGAATTTCAGCACACTTGAAATAGTTCAGTAATAAGCCTTACATAAAAAAATAAATATTAAAGAGGAACTACTATAGCATCTACACTAAGCACTTCAAAATTGTTTATTAAGTCAAAAATTTTATTCTTCTATTAAATATATGTATGTAATATATCTAAGAACATATACACATAAATAAGGCTTTTTCTTTTAATTAATAGTTGTAAATAAAATTCAGCACTGTAAATCACTATTGGATAATTCACGAAGCTTATCACAAGATTATTTTAAAGGGGAAAAACACACACTTCATTTAAGACAAGAATTCTAGAAACAATTCATTTTCAATCATATCAAAAACATTTTTCTGTAAAAAACTCTTTGTCTCTCTCATTTTCCTCTTCTGGCTCTCTTACTTTTCCTCTCTTATCTGAAGAAAATAAAATTTAAACATATATAGTATTTAATAGTGTTTCTATACTTAGTCAAATTGAAGCTATTCCATAGTTACTGGACCTTGAAAATGGATTTAAAACACAACAGTCTGACAGCTTGAGTGGGAAGGGGGATAAATGAGAAGTGACTTTTTTATACAAACTTTATTTTAAAGTGATGAAAAAATTTTAAACTTAATTGTAGTTGTGGTTGCCCAAAACTTTGAACATATGTGAAAAATATTAAATTGTACACCTTAAATAAGTGAATTTTATGGTGTATAAATTAAATATCAATAAAGCTGTTAAAATAAGAAAGGAAGTAAGTTTATCTTTGGAATATTTAGAGAAACAAGAGAACACAAAGGTTTAGCTAACTATCTCCTTAGAATGAAAGAAAGAATATATGTATTTGAAATAAATAATAATACTTCACAGTGATGAAGTAAGACAGAGACAAATTTAATCCAAATTTATCTTACAGATATCCAAGTATGTGTTTATTTTGTGGGTGCACATGCACGCACATACAAGTTATATCTGTATGTTTTATCATATTGTTAAGCATGTAAGTCATTCTCAAACTGGTAGGTTAAAAAATATATACACAAAAATGTTAAGACAAAGTTTGCAATGCAGTGTGCTAATCACGTCATATTATATTGTTGAATTATTTCTCACAAAACTCCATTAAAAAGGTGTTATAAATATTATATTTTACATATGAAACAACTGAGACCTCGATTAAGTGATTCATCCAAAGCTATATTTCTAGCATGTAGCAGAGCTAACATTTGAACCTAAAGAGTCTGACAAAAGTGTTCACTCTCTTAATATCAGAAAAAAAATTCTGGAATAAAGGTAAAAAAAAACAAACACCCAATGTGAAAATCAGTAAATATTAAAAGTAAACACACACAGCATTTTAATGAAAGTATTACAGATGATTTTCATGATTTTAATGGTTTATAGGACTTGCACACCAATCAAATCAATCCATAATATTAATGATGTATTTTCTCTTTTAAGATAGAGAGCAACAAGAGAGAAGACAAGATGGCACTGGAGTAGGCAGACGAACCAACATCCACCTCCCAGAACCAAAGTGTATTACGAACTAATTTTAAGAACTATCATCTGGAAAAACCAACTTTGGACTAAACTAAGAGGACTCTTCAACCAAGGAATACTGAAGAAGCCACACTGAGACTGGTAGGAAAAGCGGAAACGTGGAGAGGGCTGCCCAGCTCCCCGGAGCAAACAGCAGCCGGGAGAGACTCTCATGGCGGGAAGTGAGTTTAGCAGAGAGGGAAGGGTCTGAGCCCCAGGAACAAAGCCCCAGTGTGCAGCACCAGAGCCTAGAAGAGGCGTATGGACAGTATTTAGCTGGAAACAAGTCAACCGAGCACATGAGCACAGCTACTCCTGTGAAAGAGAGGTGGAAACCACAGCAACAGCCCCAGTGGGCAGGCATCGGCAATGCCCAAACCCAAAAGCCATAGGCAGCAACAGAAGAGGGGGCAGCGGACCTGCAGACCGACCATACTTAGGGAACAGAGGCCATACCCAGTGGACCCCAGGGGCCAAAACCTTCCTTTACACAAAGAAAATGCGGAGGCAGAGAAATGCAACACAAATGAACCAAGAGAAATCCCAAGAAAAGGACCTAAATGAATCAGATATAACGAAATTACCAGATGCAGAGTTTAAAATAATGATTGTTAGGATGCTCAAAGATATTAGAACTATAATAGATGGTCATTACAAAAACCTAAGTAAAGAGATAGCAAATATAAAAAAGGTCATTGAAATAATAAAAAAGAATCAGAAATGATAAATACAATATCTGAAATAAAAAACACAATGGAAGAAATTAAAAGCAGGATAGATAAAGTGGAGAATTGAATCAGCGAGTTAGAGGACATGATAAATAAAGGCACGGAAGCAGAGCAGAAAAAAGAAAACACACTCAAAACGTCTAAGGAAACTCTAAGAGAGCTCTATGACAACATGAAGAGAAATAACATCTGCATCATAGGGGTTCCTGAAGAAGAAGAGAAAGAACAAGGGATAGAGACTTTGTTCAAGCATATCATAGCTGAAAACTTCCCTCAATTAAGGCAGGAAAACATCTCAAGTGGGAATACAGGGAACATACATCAACATGATAAAGGCCATCTTTGACAAACCCACAGCCAACATCATACTCAATGGGCAAAAATAGCAATCCCCTTAAGATTGGGAACAAGGCAGGGAGGGGTGCCCCTTTTCACCACTCTTATTCAACATAGTGCTGGAAGTCCTAGCCACAGCAATCAGACAAGAAAAAGAAATAAAAGGCATCCAAATTGGAAAAGAAGAAATAAAACTATCATTATTTGTAGACGATATGATATTGTATATAGAAAACCCTAAAGTCTCAGTCAAAAAACTACTAGACCTGATAAATGAATTCAGCAAGGTGGCAGGATATAAAATCAATACTCAGAAATCAGAGGCATTTTTATACACTAACAATGAACTGTCAGAAAGAGAAATTAAGGAATCAATCCCCTTTACCATTACAACCAAAAAAATAAAGTACCTAGGAATAAATTTTACCGGGAAGATTAAAGACATTACTTGGTAAATTATAAAACCTTGATAAAAGAAATCAGGGAAGATACAAACAAGTGGAGGCATATTCCGTGCTCATGGTTAGGATAAATAAACATCATTAAAATGTCTAAATTACCCAAAGCAATTTATAAATTCAATGCAGTACCGATTAAAATACCAATGACTTACTTCAAAGATATAGAACACATATTCCAAAAATTTATATGGAATCAAAAGAGAACATGAATAGCCTCAGCTATCTTGAAAAGGAATAATAAAGCAGGAGGTATCACACTTCCGGATATCAAGTTATATTATAAGGCCATTGTACTCAAAACAGCCTGGTACTGGCATAACAACAGGTATATAGATCAATGGAACAGAACCGAGAACCCAGAAATAAACCCACACTTTTATGGACAACTGATATTTGACAAAGGAGGTAAGAGCATATATTGGAGTAAAGACAGCCTCTTCAACAAATGGTGTTGGGAAAATTGGACAGTTACCTGCAAAAAAATGAAACTAGACCATCAACTTACACCACTCACAAAAATAAACTCAAAATGGATAAAGGACTTAAATGTAAGCCGTAAAACCATAAGCATTTTAGAAGAAAACATAGGCAGTAAGCTCTCTGACATCTCTCACAGCAATATATTTGCTGATTTGTCTCCACAGGCAAGTGAAATAAAAGACAGGATAAACAAATGGGACTATATCAAACTAAAAAGCTTTTGCATAGCTAAAGACAATAAGAACAGAATAAAAAGACAAACTACACAATGGGAGATATATTTGACAATGCATCTGATAATGGGTTAATAACCAAAATTTATAAAGAACTTGTAAAACGTAATACCAGAAAGACAAACAATCCAATCCAAAAGTGGGCAATAGAAATGAATAGACACTTCTCTAAAGAGGACACACAGATGGCCAATAGGCCTATGAAAAAATGCTCAACATCACTAATTATTAGAGAAATGCAAATTAAAATCACAATGAGATATCACCTCACATCAGTCAGAATGGCGCTCATCAATAAAACAACACAGAATAAGTGCTGGTGAGGATGTGGAGAAAAGGGAACCCTTCTGCACTGCTGGTGGGAATGCAGACTGGTGCAGGCACTGTGGAAAACAGTATGGAGATTCCTCAAGAAATTAAAAATCGAACTGCTATTTGACCCAGCTATACCACTGTTAGGAATATACTCCAAGAACACCATAGCACTGTTTAAAAAGAAGAAATGCACCCCATGTTTATGGCAGCATTATTCACAATAACAAAGATCTGGAAACAGCCCAAGTGTCCATCAGAGTACGAGTGGATTAAAAAGCTTTGGTATATATATACTATGGAATACTACTCAGCCATAAGAAATAATGACATCAGATCATTTACAACAACATGGATGGACCTTGATAACATTGTACTGAGCGAAATAATTAAATCAGAAAAAACTAAGAACTGTATGATTCCATACAGAGGTGAGACATAAAAATGAGACTCAGAGACATGGACAACAGTGTTGGGGTTACAGGGTGGGGGGGGGAGGAGAGGGAGGGGGTTGGGGGAGGGGAGGGGCACAAAGAAAACCAGTTAGAAGGTGACAGAAGACAATTTTATCAATGTCACCCCATCAAAATTAATCAAAAAAAAAAAAAAAAAAAAAAAGAATGTGTCTCACGGCTAATTCAGGCAGTTAGAAGAATAGTATAAGGATGCTAATTCTGCTTCTGAGGCCACATCCTGCAAAGGGGGCCCCAAGCAAATTGGTGATTTGGCTCCTCTGATTTTGCCAATTGGATTTAAAAAAATAAGTCAGGAACGCCTTGAAATGCAACTTACAATACATGAGCATAAATTTAAAGGACTTTTAGATACTGGAGCTGATGTATCTGTTATTGCTAAGCTACATTGGCCTCCTTCCTGGCCCACTCATGCAGCAGCCACAGAATTACAAGGTATAGGGCAGAGTAAATCCCCTCAACAAAGTTCTAGTTTTCTACATTGGTAAGATTAAGAGGGCCATTCTGGATTTTTTAAGCCTTAGGTGCTCCCTTGGATGGCCAGTTAATTTGTGGGGTAGAGATGTTTTGAAAAATATGGGAGCATTGCTTGTCAGTCCTAATGGTTTAGTCAGTACTCAGATGCTTGATAGGGGATTTTTGCCCACCAAGGGACTAGGGAAAGAACAGCGAGGAATTTTTACCCCCATAGAAATGGCACCCAATACCAGAAGGTGTGGATTAGGATATCAAAATTTAGCATTAGGGGCCTTGGTAGCTCCTGCTACTTCAAAAATGCATTGTGCAGACCCAATTACTTGGAAATCAGATAATCCTGTATGGGTAGAACAACGGCCCCTTTCTCAGGAGAAACTTAGGGCAGCTGCTCAATTGGTACAAGAGCAGGTACACCTTGGGCACATTGAACCATCTAATAGCCCATGGAATACACCTCCATATTTTGATCTTGTTGCCTCCTGGATTATCAAGGGGCATAGGCAACCCTTACACCTTATAGGTTTTTATTTTATTTATTTATTTTTTTTTGTATTTTTCTGAAGCCGGAAACGGGGAGAGACAGTCAGACAGACTCCCGCATGCGCCCCACCGGGATCCATCCGGCACGCGCACCAGGGGGCGATGCTCTGCCCACCAGGGGGCAATGCTCTGCCCCTCCAGGGCGTCGCTCTGTTGCGACCAGAGCCACTCTAGCGCCTGGGGCAGAGGCCGAGGAGCCATCCCCAGTGCCCGGGCCGTCTTTGCTCCAATGGAGCTTTGGCTGCGGGAGGGGAAGAGAGAGACAGAGAGCAAGGATAGGGGGAGGGGTGGAGAAGCAGATGGGCGCTTCTCCTGTGTGCCCTGGCAGGGAATCGAACCCAGGATTCCTGCAAGCCAGGCCGACGCTCTACCACTGAGCCAACCGGCCAGGGCCACACCTTATAGGTTTTGAGCTTCAAAATTATTGTTCCTTTTTTCAAAGGATCAACAACAATGGCGCTGGGAAACTTCCACTAAATGGCAAATCGCTCTTGCAAATCAATGGACAACTTTATACTGAAACTGTCAACTGAAAATCAGCTCAAAGTCTAGAATTATATGCCATGAGCATGGCTTTTTAGCATTTTCCATATTCCCCCTTTAATCTATATACAGACAGCCAATATTTACTTATGGTGTTTCCATTATAAAGACTGTTGTCTTAAGGACAAATGCTGATGAACTGTTTCAGCAGTTTCTCCTTCTTCAAAGACTTGTATGTCAACATAGAGCTTCATGTTTTATAGGACATACTCGAGCTCACTCCATGCTCCTTGGAGCTTTAGCAGAAGGGAATGCCCTTTTTTTTTTTTTTTTTTGTATTTTTCTGAATATGTTGCAACCAGAGCCATTCTAGCACCAGAGGCAGAGGCCGCAGAGCCATCCTCAGTGCCTAGGCCAACTTTGCTCCAGTGGAGCCTTGGTTGTGGGAGGGGAGGAGAGAGACAGAGAGGAAGGAGAGGGGGAGGGGTGGAGAAGCAGATGGGCATTTCTCCTGTGTGCCCTGGAGGGGAATTGAACCCAGGACTCCTGCACGCCAGGCCAATGCTCTACCACTGAGCCAACCGGCCAGGGCCTAGGAATGCCCTTGTTGATCAAGCTACCCAAAAGAAAATTATTTGAAGCAACCATGACAGATTGAGCAATTCAGTCTCATACTATTCATCTCCAGAATGCTGCAGCCCTGTGAAAAGAGTTTCAGCTTTCTCAGGAAACAGCATAGCAGATTGGGAAATCTTGTCCAAGGGGTCCTATACTACAATCTGCCCCTTCATTTGGAGTTAATCCTCAAGGACCCATACCAGGACAACTTTAGCAAATGGATGTTACTCATATACCTTCATTTGGCAAACAGTCCTATGTCCACATTACAGTGGATACATATTCCGGATCTATAGTAACCTCTGTCAGAACAGGAGAGGCTGCTAAGCATGTTATAGCTCATTGTCTGTATGCATTGTTCTATCATTGGATTTTCTAAACTGGTTAAACTGACAATGCTCCTGCATATGGAGCAAAAGCATTTACTGTATTTTGTCATTCTTGCAATCTTTAAAGTCAAGGTATTATTAATGTATACCCAGAAAATATTTTAAGGTCAATTTAAAAAAAAATTAAAAGTAGGGAGTCATATCCTGGAACTCCTATGGGTCTACCATACCATGCTTTTTACTTAAAATTTTTTTAAAATTTCTTTTGAATGCTGATGAACAGGAGATGCCAAATCTTTTTCTCCTGCAAACTACTACCTTCTTTATTTGATTCAGCTAATAACACTGTTTTGTCTTTTTCCAAATAGCTCCAGATTTATGGAATAGATTTATATAGGTGGAAGGAGATCCTGAACCCCCTCAGTGAGATCTTCTGAGCATGGCCTTTAAAATACCAAGAGGCAGAAAAAGCCCAATAGAGATCAGGGGAACTACCAGCTTTTAGGATATGCCCTTAAAGGCTCCAATGCCCCAAAGGGGTCTCATAGGATGCCATCTGGGTCCTGCTTCAATAGTGGAAAGGAAGGTCATTGAGCTAAAGCCTGCCAGACTTACATGCCTCTGCTGTGAGGAAACAGGGACACTGGAAGGTAGGCTTCCCCCTCGCTCCTCTAAGGGAGGATTCAGTCTCTTCCAGCCCTGCTGCAGCCAACTATGACCTAACCTTGCCCAGAAAGCTGGGGTTTGCCACTGAAGGCTGAAGGTGCCCAGGGCCATTGGCCCCATCTATGACACTGTGGAGGAGCCTAGGGTATTTCTTCCAAGAAGCAGGTAAATTGATCTCATTTGCACAAGGGCCACTTAACTATGTCTTGCCTGAATAGTCAGGTTTTTTATTCTTCCCTCGAAGACCTCTGTTGTGGGTGTTGATAGTCCTATTTTCTGCTGCTTTGTTTAATTTATAGTGTTTCCTTTATTCTTCCTACCTCAATGCCCACTCATATTTCAGGCTGGGACCTACTCCTAATTTAGAACTCTCTTTCCCCCTTTTGCCAACTTCTATTATGAATCTACCTTTGCCTCCCAGCTCAGTGTATCCCAAGGTTCTCTTGACCATGCCACAGTAGCAGAGCTCCAGGGAAAAGCAACCTGGCCTCATCTCTCCAGGCAGAGAAGAACAGAAACTCCATCTCCACACATGCTGCAGATGGCTTTTCTAGTCTACCTGAATCATTACCAGCTAGAAGCAGCTGTCATTGGGACTTGGACGTGAGCTGCAAAGTATAGAATTGTGACATCAATTCCAGTGCCATGTGAACTTTTCCTGGATGTGGACTTTTCCTGGACTCCTGCTCCTTGTGACAGCTCATAACAGACTGAACTGGGGTTGGGTTGCATTTTTCAGGGATTTGGCATGGTGTTGGGCCAACTTGGACTTGGTGAACATGTTAAAGACACTACTCTTTTATGGATTCTTGCTGTATTGGCTAAGAGTTTGCTTAAAGGCTATAATCACTGTAAAAAAATAGAAGACTGGATAAAGAAGATGTGGCACATATACACCATGGTACACTATTCAGCCATAAGAAATGATGACATCGGATCACTTACAACAAAATGGTGGGATCCTGATAACATTATACGGAGTGAAATAAGTAAATCAGAAAAAAACAAGAACTGCAGGATTCCGTACATTGGTGGGACATAAAAACGAGACTAAGAGACATGGACAAGAGTGTGGTGGTTACAGCGGTGGGGTGGGGGGAGGGATGGAGGGAGAGGGGGTGGGGGTGGGAGAGGGGCACAAAGAAAACTAGATAGAAAGTGACGGAGGACAATCTGACATTGGGTGATGGGTATGCAACAGAATGGAATGACAAGATAACCTGGACATTTTTTCTTTGAATATATGTACCCCATTAAAATAAAATTTTATTTATATATAAAAAAAGATAGAGAGCAACAAGAAGGAGGAGAACAGAGGGATGAGAAGCATCAATTCATAGTTGCTTCACTTTAGATGGTTATTGATTGCTTCTCCTATATGCCTTGAGGTGCAGGGCTCAAGCCGAGCCAGTAACCTCTTGCTCAAGCAGTGACCATGGGCTTTAGCCAGCAACATTTAGATTCTAGCCAGGGCACTTGGAATCATGTTTGTAATCCTGCACTCAAGCCTGCGACCCTGCGATCAAGCTGGCAAACCCATGCTCAAACCTAAAAGCCCACACTCAGGCCAGCGACCTCATAGTTTCCAACAGAGGCCCTCTGTGTCCAGGGCTGATGTTCAATCCACTGCACCATCATAGGTCATGCTAAATGATATGCATTGTAAAACAACAAACAATGTAATAAAAATATGGTAGGTGAGGAGAAACAGCTTATCCTCTACTCCTCTGAGTTCTTGACTGAGATCCCCATAATAAAAGAAAGATTAATAAGAGAAAAACAAACAAAAATTTATTAACATATAAACCTTATGTATACATGAGAGATATCCAGACAGTGAGTAACTCACTGAGGTGACTTAGAATTTAGAGTAAATAACATCTTAATAAGTAAGGGGAGGATGGATATAGGTTGCTTAGGGGAGAGAGTAAACAATTTTTAGAAATGATGAGGGGGTCTTCAGAAGACTAGATGAGACATACCACAGTTGTGACAAAGTTTGGGTGTGCACTTCTATCCTCCTCTCCTGTGAAAAGACTCAACCTTTGCTATTGATGAAAAGGGAGGAGATTTATGACAATATAATACTTTCTGAGAGTGTGTCTTTAGGCATATAAGGGTGTTCAAGCAAGCTTCTCCTTGCATTTGCTTTTAAGTGCCTACAGCTCAAAATGATCAATATGTCAAAGTGGCCTATTTTAAGGTGGCATAGTCTGTTACCTGTCAGTATAAATTATTAAACATAATGTCTAATAATATTAAGAAATATTCTATAATGATTGGCCATATGGTGAGAGATACAACAAAGTGATAACACCTATTAATAATCTGCAACACTGAAATATGTCCTCTGTGATATCTTTAACAGCTCAGCCAAGAAATAAAATGAAAGAGAGGATTAGAGACTCTGCATTGCCATATGTTTGTTTTTTCAGGGCCAGTTTTATACACGATAATAAAGGTCTATCCCATAAATAAATATATTTAAGACAGTGATATAAGATCCACTCACACAATATTAAACATGTTACTTAAAATTATTCATTTTTTGCCTGACCTGTGGTGGCGCAGTGGGATAAAGCGTCGACCTGGAAACACTGAGGTCGCCGGTTTGAAACCCTGGCTTGCCTCGTCAAGGCACATATGGGAGTTGATGCTTCCAGCTCCTTCCCCCTTCTCTCTCTCTGTCTCTCCTCTCTCTCTCTCCCTCTCCTCTCTAAAATGAATAAATTAAAAAAAAAGACTTTCTAAAAAAAAATTATTCATTTTCTTCATTCATACCACATTTATTGATTTTAGACAGAGAGAGAGAAAGAGAGAGAGAGAGAGACAAAGAGAGAGAGAGAGTCAGGAACAATAACCTGTTCTTGTATATGCCCTGACCAGGGATCGAACTGGCAGCTTTTGTGCACAGGTCAACACTCCTAACTGAGTTATCCAGTCAGGGCAGGAAAATAATTCATTTTAACTTTCAATAAATTTTATATTATCCATGCTTGAAAACTTCAGTTGTCTCATTGGTTCAAAGAGAACCCACGTACCACTGCTAAAACACCAACTTTTCAAGATTTCTGTCCTTAGTAAAAATAACTGAGGAAAGATAAGAGCTAAAAGTTTTCAGTCTGGCAAATGTGCTAAGAGCAATAATAAGTCATTCGACTTAGTTATGAATTCTTCATTTTTTTCATAATTTCATTTGAATTTATATTAAATTCATAATTTTATTTGGATCTTCTGACTCAAATGAGTAAAACAACCATGATGGGTACTCCAAAGGTAGTGTGTAAATATTTTAAAAAATCATGCATTCAGTTTAAATTTACAGAAATTAGTTTTTCATTTACACATGCAGGAAATTCAACATCAGCTTCAACCTCCCAGGTATTTTAACAATAATGAAATACTTTTTAGTGGTGGGCTGAGAAGAGAAAATAAAATGTTGTCAATCATTCTAATTAGAATTCAAACTTAATTTTACTTTTTAAATTTCTATTTTTTAAAATTTAATTTTAACTACTTACTGATTCTGAGAAATAAAAATCTTCTAGCCAGTGTTTGATTATATATTGGCTAACCTCCATTTAAAAGGTTAATATTTAGTTTTTCATTAAAACAAAAAGTCACTATGCTGAACAAAAAATAGAGGTAGTTTTCCCTCTTTGAATTTAAATTAGCTATTGTGGTTAGCTTAGCGGTGGCTGTTGGAGGGGTTAAATATCTCTGACATTTCAATTAACTTACATGATGTAGTCCTTGCTGTATTTATTGGGGAATGTCATTTGTACAGATGCCAATGTTTGAAGACTGGTCTTATGGATGTGATCTATGCTAATATTGCTTAAAGTACTTAAAAAATTGATCTAAAAATTCAGTGAAACCACAAAGCATCTCACCCCGACAGGTAAAAAGATCAGTATTAAGAAAACACATTCTAGCCTGACCAGGCAGTGGCGCAGTGGATAGAGCGTCGGACTTGAATGCGGAGAACCCAGGTTCGAAACCCTGAGGTCTCCAGCTTGAGCGCAGGCTCATCTGGTTTGAGCAAAGCTCACCAGCTTGGACCCAAGGTCATTGGATGGAGCAAGGGGTTACTCGGTCTGCTGTAGCCCCTTGGTCAAGGCACATATGAGAAAGTTATCAGTGAACAACTAAGGTGTCGCAACGAGAAACTAATGATTGATGCTTCTCATCTCTCTCCATTCCTGTCTGCCTGTCCCTATCTATCCCTCTCTCTGTCTGTGAAGAAAAAGAAAACACCTTCTTAGTTAATGCATTAAATAACAATTTATAAATATTAGTTCCAGATCGCAAAAGCTCAATATTTTGGAAACTTAGAAATTGAATTAAAAGTTCTCATTCACATCATGAAAAGGAATTATATTGTCAAGCAATTATCAGCTGTGCAGCAATCATGCACCAGGTATTATATGATGATACCCTAACCTTTTTCCAGTTGAAGTGTGTAAGGTATTTTTTCCCACTGAGGAAGAAGGAAGGACATAGCCCCAAAGTGTGGAATAGCAAAAGCTTTATTTAGCAGAGCGCTTCCTGGACAATGTTTTCTGGTCCACGAGACAGAGGCCAGAGAGGTCGCATGGGGGTATTCGCGTGGGGGTAATTTATAGCATCTCTAGGGTGGTCAGGTTAATATGATGTGGCGAAATGTCATTGGCTGACAGATGGTCGCTCTTTTCCAAAGGATTCCTGGAAAGTTTCTTTTGGCGCACATGGGTGGAGGTGGTTCTAGCCAAAGTTCCCAGGTCTGGTTCCTCACATGACCATCTCCCATTGCCAACCAACCTCATATTCAGACCTTTTATGTTAGATTGGGGTGCCACTATTCATCTGGCTACTTCTTGCTGGTTAGGGGCGATGTGGGGAGGGGATGTTGGAAGGTAGTAGTTTTGAGGGGAGTCACATATATGGGTGTAGTAACATCTGTTTGTAACTCAAAAAAACTTCGCAGATGTGGTCCTGTAAGGATTTAAAAAAAGAGGAGCAAATATGAGTAATATGCTGATAATTAGAGGAGGACCTAGGATAGGGGCAGCCCAGGTGAGGATGGGTGGCTGCCATCAAAAGTTTAGCAGGTTTTAGAAGGAGAGGTCCTTGTGCAGTTTCTCTTGCAGATGGTGGAGGACCCTGATGCTTTCTTCCATTAGGCCAGTCTCATTGAACAGCATTGCTCCCTGCTTTAACTCACTCTGGCAGTAGGTTCCCAGTGAGAGGGACAGGAACAACAGGGGGATCTGCATGGCCCAACCTTTTAGTGACCTAGAGATGGGTAGGGCCCAGTGGTTCCAACTGCCAGCAGTCCAGTATGGAGGCAGGCTTGAGGTGAGAGACATGGTATTAAGGTGTTGTCCTAGGAGTTTGGCTGCAGTAGGAGTAGTCAATATTACTGTGTGGGGTCCCATTCAAACTGCATGTCAAGGGTGGCATGAGAAGGAGAAAAGAAGAGATCCCATCCACTCTCATAATGAAGACCTGTGAGGGAACTAGAGGTGCAGAGTGGGATGGCAAAACAGAGAAGGTAGCCCCTGTGTCCACAAAAAATGAGATGGACTTACCCACTGCTGCATCATTACCTGGGGCTTGGCGAGGGTGATGGGGGTCTCTGAGTCCAGGCCGTGTCAGTCATCCATGAGGCCTAGGAGTTTGACCGGTGGGCCTGCCTGGCTGGTTTGGCCTCCCATTTGGGTGGCTTGTCTTCCATGTAGAGGTGCTGAGGAAGAGTCTGTAGCCTAAAAGGGGTAATTGCTTTGCCAGTGACCTGGCTGCTTGCAGTTAAGGAAGGGCTTAGTTGGTGGCCTGGGGCAGGGCACTGCAAGTTCCAGTGACAATCTTTGCCACATTTCGGCCCAGACTTGGGTCAGGCACCTCCTGTACCTTGACCCTGTTGCTCTGCCAGCCTCAGGGCTGCCACAAGAGCCTGGATTTGGAGTGTTATCTTCTGTTTCATGAAGGCTTGGCGAGAATCCTCGCCCTTTTTCTACTAGCCGCGACCATAAAAAACTTTAAATGCTATGTTCACAGGTCTCAGATAGGGGCTTGGGGGTTGAGAATTAGAGGAGGTGGGCTCCTGGGGAGCCCAGCACCCAGATCCAGCAGGAAAGGCTGGAACCAGAGGCAGGACAGGGCCAGGCCTTCATGCAAGAAGACTGGGGTTGGACCTTGGGGTCAGGAGCCCTGCAAACTGGCGTAAGAGCCAATGGCTGGTGGAGGGTGGCCTGATGGAGGAGGGACTTAAGAGCACAGTGGAGAAGGAGGATACCCTGGCCGGCAGGGGAGGAGAAAGAGGGACTGGTATGTGCAAGTGAATGAGAAACAGAATTTGGCAAAGGGAGAGGAGGATCCCGATAGGACAGAGGGAGCTGTGCAGGAGGGAAAGAAGGTTGGGGTTTGGCAAAGGAGGAAAGATCAGGAGCAGAGGATTTAGGTGAGGTTTTTCTGCCCAAAAAGGGCCTGCACCGTAGAACAGGTGGCATAGAGATTAGGATGGCAGCGCAAATACTAGAAGCCTTGAATGTAAGGGATCTCCAACCAGTTCCCAGTTCTTTGGCAATAGTTAAATTGGTGAGGGTATTAAAATCGCAAGTCCCTTCAGGAGGCCACCTGGTCTGGTTATCCAGTGGGTTCTGTGGCCTGGCCACAGTGAAAAAGAAGAACAGTTTCTTCTTCTTTAGGAAGGGAGGGATTTTGGATAAAGCACTCCAGGAGTGTTTTTGGATCAGGTTTAGATTCTTGTGCCTCTATGGCTGCACTCAGTCCTCAGAGTGATCAGGATGAAAGTTGGCATCCTGCAACTCAAGCTCTGGCCACCAGATGGTTAGATAGAGTGGATGCAACTGGACGTCTCCCCGGGCACACACGCACTGGAATGAATAAGAGGTCCTTGACACAGCTGCAATTACGGACAGGGAGTATCAGCAGAAAGAACTGAGGGGAGGCTGGAGGCAGGGGACTTATTGTACCGTGTGCCAAAGTGGGTGGAACATCGAAGGTCCTTGTTCTTTTTCGGAAAGGAAGAGGATAGGAGTGGCCCCAGCAGTCTTCAAACTCCTCCAGGGTTTCGGCACCAAATTTAAGGTATTTTTCCCAACCAAGGAAGAAGGAAGGGCATAGCCACGAAGTGTGGAATAATAAAAGCTTTATTTAGTACAGTACTTCTCAGATGATGTTCTCTGGTCAGCGAGACAGGGGCCAGAGAAGTCACATGAGGGGGATCCGTGTGGGGATAATTTATAGCGTGTGTAAGGTGGTCAGGTTAAGATGATGTGGCAAAATGTCATTGGCTGACAGATGGTCGCTCTTTTCAAAAGGATTCCTGGGAAGTTTCTTTTGGCACAGCATGAGTATGGGTGATTCCCAAAGTTCCTGGGTCTGGTTCCTCATGTGACCTTCCCCCATTGCCAACCAACCTCACAAAGTGTAATCAGGTACTTTAGGAACAGTATCTACAACAACAAGAAAGTTAACATATTTATATCTATGAAGAAATGTTAAGGGAAAACTGAAGGTTTTTAAGAGGTAGTATACTTAGTGATTAAAAACTAAACTTTTGAATATAAATCTTGATTCCAACACTTATTAGCTATCTTATCTTGAGTAGTAATTTAGCTTCTCTGCCTCACATTCTTCATTTGTGACATTAGAATAAGTAAAGTAAGTATCACAGATTGTTGCTGGGATGTATTAAATGAAGTAACTTACAAAAAGGCTTAGAACAGTCTCTGGCACCTGGTAAATGTTAGCTAAAATTTTTATTTATTCCGGGACATAAAAAGGAAAGAAGAGATAGGCATAATGTTTTAACCTTTAGCAAATGACAAAGGGAAAGCAAACTCAATTTTTTAATATTTTCTTTACTATTTGGGGGCAAGGGAGATGTTGAGGGGAATACAAGGGAGGGGGAATGCATTCGGGGCGACTCTAGAATCTATGTAAACACAATTAATTAAATAAAAAATATTTGGTAGAATTTTGCCATTAATCATTGAGGGATCCAAAAAATTAGAGACTTATACAAAAACTAAATTATAGTGTCCCAATTTTCAAAATGGCTAAAATTGTATTTTAAAAACTACAATTTAGTGAGTTTACTATTCATTCCTGGGAGATATCCAAATACAATTATCAGATAACTATGTTTTTAAAAAAAAATCCAATTATTAGTCAACCATTGTAGGTTGAAAAACATTATAGTTTGAATGTCAGTTAAAACTGTCTTATCTCATTGTTTTCAACAAATACCAATATAACGTATACCTTTAGAATTGTATGCCTAGAGCTATAGGACCTTTTTATATGTACTGATCTTTCCTTTATTTGTATGTTAATCCCAGAAGCTTCCATGGTTAATACAAACATTAGATTTGTATTAACGATATTGATTTTACTATGAATAAATATGAATCACTCTGATAAAATGAGACCTTCACCTAGGGGTTTAGGACTCATGAACAGAAGAGCCAAACACTTTTTTCTTAAATAGCTGAAGCTGTACAATGTGAGGTTACACAAACGAGCGCAGCAATATTTTTTGAGTATATGGGGAAAAAAAGATAGACTTCCGACAGAGCTGACTGAATCCACACAGAGAAGCACAGGACAAATAGAGGGAGAGAGCCTGATGTTGTATAAGTATGCATTTGCTGAGACCCAGTCAACATGGACAAAGGGAAACAAGGGGAGCCACATATTAAACCTGACAAGCTCAGGGGAGGCCTGCATGGTGGTCTTGCAAACTCAGAGACCTAAAATAACCATGTACAATGATCTATAATGAAAACTTCCTAATGAAAAACAAGTCATGGTGGGCACTCATGTCCTGGGCCAGTATCTTCCCTAACAAAGGTCAATATTTACCTTAACTGTGCCTGACAACTGTCATTTTGCATCTACAGTAATATTCCTTTGGAATGAGAGGGGCATTTCCATTTTCTTCCAGACCTTTCACTCCACGGGAGTGGAGATCACAAAACCCTTCATTGTTATTGTTATCCTGTTAATTGTTAACTGCTAACAATGTACCACAGATGTTAAAGAAGTATGTGTTTATTGGGTTTACTTTTAACCAATCCCAGGGATTTCCCAGCTTTGCTTTCTCCCGCCTCCCTAATGTACCACCAATAGATTTCATGTATCCCTTTGTCTCCTCCTTTGATTCTGATATATAAAATAAGCTGCAAAACTGCCATTCTCTGGAGCATTTTCTCAACCCATTGAGATTTTGCTTCCCGGCAATTTCGTCAGTTTAGCTCAAATACATTCATAATAAACTCTTGACAGCTTTAAAAAACTCTTATGTTGACACAACATGTCTGTTCAAAGTCATTATTAGTTTTTATTGTGGTTGCCAAACTGGCCTAACTTTATTTTCTTACAAATTATTAAGTAATTAGAAAAAGGAAACCCTGCAGCCAGATGTGAAAACTTTTTGTAGTATGTGAATAGATTCAATGTTGGGATATATGAATGATAGATTAAATAAATTAAAAATAAGGCTTTGCCAAACAACAGAGAAAAATTCTTATAGGAAATTTAATAGATTTAATTCTTTATTATTTCCTGCCTACTGTTTTTTTATTTATAACTTAGATGAATATATACTGCTCACAAAAATGAAGGGATATTTCAAAATGAATATGAAATGATAAAATATCCCTTAATTTTTGTTAGCAGTATATAAAAGACACATTTAACAAAAATATAAAACAACAGGCTAATGTTTTAATTCAAAGATTTTAAAAATATAATTAAATTTAATTCATATAATAACATAAAGAGTGGGCAATAGACATGATATATATATTAAAGTAAAAGATTTGTGAAAGATAGCAGATATTTATATATTTAGAGGGCAAATAGGGACAAACTGATATATGTTATAAGGAGGATTTTTTCAGTATTAGAAAAAGTTTCTTACAATAAAACTATTGAAAAGTAGCACTGAGGCCCTGGCCAGTTGGCTCAGCGGTAGAGCGTCGGCCTGGAGTGCGGGGGACCCAGGTTTGATTCCCGGCCAGGGCACATAGGAGAAGCGCAAATTTGCTTCTCCACCTCCACCCCCTCCTTCCTCTCTGTCTCTCTCTTCCCCTCCCGCAGCCAAGGCTCCGTTGGAGCAAAGATGACCCGGGCGCTGGGGATGGCTCCTTGGCCTCTGCCCCAGGCGCTAGAGTGGCTCTGGTCGCAACAGAGCGACCCCCCCGGAGGGGCAGAGCATCGCCCCCTGGTGGGCAGAGCGTCACCCCTGGTGGGTGCCGGGTGGATCCCGGTCGGGCGCATGCGGGAGTCTGTCTGACTGTCTCTCCCCGTTTCCAGCTTCATAAAAAGAAGAAAAAAAAGAAAAAAAAAGAAAAGAAAAGTAGCACTGAACAAAACACTTACAATTTTATCATTGAAAGTATTCAAACTGGCCTTTTATCTTTATTTAAAACTACAGTGTATATAAGCTCTTAGACTGAAGTTATCTATGATATTTTTTTGATTCTGAAATTTTATAGGTACAGAAAAGGAATAACCTTAGCCTGTTTTCCTTTATTTAAATTGTAGTATGCCTTGCTTATATAGAATATCTGAAGATGGAAAGGGAGAGAAATGTATAATAATGGCATTTAGCCTGACCTGTGGTGGCGCAGTGGATAAAGCATCGACCTGGAATGCTGAGGTCGCCAGTTCGAAACCTGCACTTGTCTGGTCAAGGCACATATGGGAGTTGATGCTTCCTGTTCCTCCTGCCTTTCTCTCTCTCTCTCTCTGTCTCTCTCTCTGTCTCTCTCTCTCTCTCTCTCTCTCTCTCTCTCCTCTCTAAAATGAATAAATAAAAATAATAATAATGGTATTTCTTAGGGCTTGATCTTTAAATGAGAAGTCATTATTGAAAACAACAAAATTAACAAACCTAATAGAAGCAAATAACTAAAACTTTAAAATAGCCAAGAATACCATAATGTCAGAACCTGGCTATTAAAAATTGATAATGATAATAAATGCCCATTAAATTGAGATTCCAGACTCTGTCCAGTGGCTCAGTGGATAGAGGGATGGTCTGGTGTATGGATGTACTTGGTTTGATTTCCAGTCAGGGCACACAAGTGAAGCAACCATCTGCTTCTCTCCTCCTCCCTCTCCCGTTTCTCTCCCTCTTCTCCTCTTGCAGCCAGTGTCTTGATTGGTTTGAATGTGGCTCCAGGCACTGAGAATAGCTCAGTTGGTCCAAGTGTGTCAGTTTCAGATGCTGAAAATAACTCGGTACTTGAGCATTGGCCCTAGACAGGGTTGCCAGGTGGATCCCGGTCATGGCACATGTGGGAGTCTCTCACTATCTTTCCTTCCCTCACTTAACAACAACAAAAAACAAAACAAAACAAAACTGGGATTCCACAAAAGGAGTCACTGGTAAATAAGATATGTGTGAGAAAAAGTGTGATAAGGGTTCATGGTACTAGTGGTGGAGTGTTAAAAGTTTTCATAAGACAGTTCAAACTGACCTAGTTATTTTTGTTTTTCCATCTGAGATACTTGTGTCATAGATGGGTTGATTTCATTAAAAAGACTAATAATGAAGCAGGTATCTCCTGGTAAAGTGTTTCTCAACAGGGAAACCATTGGCATTTTGGCTAGAACAAGTTTTTATTGAACAAGATTGACCCATATATCAAGCCATATTTAGCATTATCTGCTAAATTAAGGTGAAAACTGAAAAAAACCCTCATGATTGAAATTATTTGGTGTGACTTAAATTTAGAAATTAACATTTAAAGCAATGTATTTTATCTTTAAAATTTTTTTTATTTATTGATTTTATAGAGAGAAGCATGGAGAGAGAAACATTGATTTGCTGTTGTACTTATATATGTTCCACTCATTATGGTTGATTCTTGCATGTGCCCTGAATGGGGATCGAACCCACAACCTTGTCCTGTTGGAAAGATACTATAAACAACTGAGCTATCTGGCCAGGGCCTAAAGCACTTTAGAGAAATTTTCTTATTAACTGCCACAAACTGTTTTGTTTGAGATAAAAAAATAATTACCTTCTGGCCTTGGCCAGAGAGCTCAGTTGGCTAGAACATCATCTCAAAGCTCAGAGGTTGCTGGTTATATCTCCAGTCAAGGCACCTGATATTCCCGTCTATCTGTTCCTCTCTCCATCCCTTACTCTATCACCAAAATCAACCAATCAAAAAATTACCTTCCTTGTTTCACAAGTAATTATGTGACAGAAACAGGACTTAATCAAAGGTATTCTAATTCCTAGTGTATTGTATTTTTAAAAATATAGTCCTTCTGGCACAAATGTATAAGTAAAACAGAAAAATAAATTGCTACTAAACTATAACTCATTACAAAACCTATAAAGTAATAAGAAAAGTTTTGAGTATAAGTATAAAGACAATAAAAATATAATAAATTCCATTGTTCTCTATATTTCTGAGTTTTTGGAATAGTTCCCAAATTTCTGTTATGGTGACATACTTAACAACATTTCATCACTAGTAAATTATGTAAACTTGATAGCCACTCAACACTGAGAACTGCCCATTGCCCTGACCACATCCTCTTATATACAGCAGAGCCCAAATCTTGCATTCTTCCAAACATTTTTGTCGGAGACGTTGTAAATTATACCTCTTACATTTCATTTTCAGGAAATCTGAGTGTATACCACAGTGAGGCCTATTCATTTATTCATTCATTCAGCTCAGTATTCTAACATTTAAATAAGAGTATGTATTCTCAGTTGCACATATTGACTAATATTGGGCACCACATCTGAAAAATTTTTTTGCTTGCAATGCTCACATAACCTTTGATACTGAGTTATTGTTTTCAAAGGAATGCCTTTTGTAAGTAAGAGTGAATGAAGTTATTTGGCCATGAACAACTCTTAGATTCTTTCTGGTAGTTAAAAATAACCACTAAATACTTGAGTTGGAGAGAGTTATAATGCTCATAAGTCTCAGATAAAATACATACAAACATATCACAAATAACTAAGTACTTATAGTTGTATTAAAGAACCAACTTCAACAATCAATTTTTATGCTTGAGGTAGTTTTTACTCTGAATTATAAGTGCCCCTGCTACACTTTTTGTTAAGAACTTCTTTTAATGCAAACACTAAGATTTCTGAGATTATATTCTATCATCCATATAACTGACAACAAGCAAGCAGAATTCAGAGTTCATAACTGACAATAGAAACACGTAATAATTCAGACGACAGCATGATCCTTAAGCATCTGGTTCTTATAGGTTCTTATGACCTGTGTTTTGCAAGGGTAAGGAGTCTCTTCAAATATTGTAGCTGAACCTGTTATTATGAATAACTTTAATTTCATTAGTGAGAAAACACCACTAACAGTTACCATGCCATTATCACAAGATACTATTTACTATCACCTAAAAAAATCCACTTGAAACTGTGCTAATGAGCAAAGAATTGTTGATTGATGTACATAGAGACATCAACATCAGAAGGTTTGCCCACAGTCATTTGTAGGGCATGCTTCTTTTTCATGTACTGCTTGTGGAACACATCTCTAATATATATACTTTATTTGTGGATTTGCTGACCAGTCTTACAGGGTGTTGAATGTTCACTTAATTTGAAATACACACGCATAGTATCATAATAAACCAACATATTTTATATTAATAACAGAGTTTGTAATGAGTGCTAAAGAAACCTTTTTTACTTTTAAGTGAGAAGAGGCAGAGGCAAATTTAATGATGGGTACACCAGACACACACCCTGGGCTCTGACTTCTGAAGGACCCCTCAAAACCCCAACTTTACACTTTTTTCTAACGACTCCAAGTTTGGTTTCGTATGTGCAATTTTAACATTAATAGTACATAATAATTTTTATTTATTTAAAAATATGTTTAACATGTATTTTTACTTTCCCTGTACCTCTCTTTTTTTTAGGGGCCCAATATCAACCAACATTATTCTGCTTCTGAGAAGAGTAGAAATAGAGAGAGAGACTCCTACACATGCCCCAACTGAGATCTACCCAGCAACCTCTGTCTGGGGCAGATGCTTGGACCAACCGAGCTATCTTCAGTGCCCAGGGTGACCCAGAAACCAATCAAGCCACTGGTTGAGAGAAGAGAGAAAGTAAGGGGAGAGTGAGAGGAAGAAAAGAAGATAGTTCCTTCTCATGTGTGCCTCAAGTGGGAATTGGACCCAAGATGTCCACAGACTGGGACAATGTTCTATCCATTGAGCAAACTAGCCAGGGCCTTAAAGCAACCTTTAAACTGAAAGGTATTTTATTTGGGTCTTAAATTAAAGAAATATTTAGGAAACAACTTAAAAAACAAAAGATAGAAAAGGTTGAATTTTATTATACAATAACAAAGATTATTCATAGAGAGAAAAAAAGAAGAGGCAAAATTTGGATGGCACAAATCTATGCAATAACAAGTAAGGAAACAAGCATCTATCAAAAATACATTTAATAAAGTATGTCACTTTATATATACAAAATAAAACTCTCAATTTTAATATCAAATCTGATGCAAGAACATGTAACTATAAGTACCAGTGTGAAAATTTGATGAAAAATAGATTGACATGCAGCAGCAAATGAGTATAGAACAAAATGGTTATTGAATAAAATTACTTAGAATGGAGGGCAGGCGCTAAGCTAACAACTTACAATTTTCATCAATGTCTACTGAGGAAGTATCAGAATTTCACATTAGTAATACATACATTATTTAGCCCTATGTGTTTGGCCTATATTTCATAAACATATACATGTAAGCATCTACAATTTACTAAACTTAACAAGTCATTCTTTAGATAGTTGAATTATTCTTGATTAATTCCCTTTTTAATATTTAAAATACCAGTGTTTATAAATGTTATTTTCATCTCTAGTCCTATTCATATTTTTTTGTGACAGAGACAGAGAGAGACAAAGAGAGGAACAGATAGGGACAGACAGACAGAAAGGGAGAGAGATGAGAAACATCAATTCTTCATTGCGGCATCTCAGTTGCTCATTCATTGTTATCTCATATGTGCCTTCACCGGGGGGGGGGCTACAGCAGATCCAGTGACCCCTTCCTTAAGCCAGCAACCCCACGCTCAAGCTGGTGAGTTCACACTCAAGTCAGATGAGTCTGCGCTCAAGCTGGCAACCTCAGGATTTCAAATCTTAGTCCTCCGTGTCCCAATCCGACACTCTATCCACTGCACCACCACCTGGTCAGGCTCTAGTCCAATTCTTTTTTTATTTTTTATTTTTCTGAAGTAAGAATCAGAGAGGCAGTCACACAGACTCTTGCATGCACCCAACCAGGTTCCACCCGGCATGCCCACTAGTGGGTGATACTCTGCCCATCTGGGGCATTGGTTTGATGTGACTGAAGCCATTCTAATGCCTGAGGCAAAGGCCATGGAGCCATCCTCAGTGCCTGGGCCAACCTTGCTCCAATAAAGCCTTGGCTGCGGGAGGGGAAGAGAAAGATAGAGAAGAAGGAGAGGGGGAAAGGTGGAGAAGCAGATGTGCGCTTCTCCTATGTGCCCTAGCTGAAAATCAAATCCAGTACTTCCACATGTCGGGCCTATGCTTTACCACTAGCCAACTGGCCAGGGCTCTAGTCCTGTTCTTAATGTTTGTCCAGTTGTTTGCATGTTGCTACATCCACCAATGAGAAAAGTAATTTTTTGACTTAATAACCCTTCCTGAATATCATCAACAATTATAAATCATCTTTTAAAGGTTTTTAAGAATATAGCTTATAAATACTTTCTAATGACCTTTGATACACCTCTATATATTCCATGGGAAGGACAGGTATGATAGTTGGCTACCTTCCATATTTATTTAGTGACTATGTAGGTTCTCCTTTGCTATTTTCCATCATCAACTTGAATAAAGGATCCAAGTACCCTAACCAGCTGATAGGTACCATTGTTCCATCAGTTTCCCATTACTTGCCATTTTCTTCTCTCCAGGACTTCTATTAAGTGATTCCTTTGAGTGTACAGGGTTACAACTATCATTCCCATTCATCACAAACCTGAAGCTGAGTATATTAATTTGATTCCTAATTATGCTGGTTTATAACTCCTGTGGACTTTCCTCATCCTTCTCTGCTAAACTTTCTTATTAACCCTAGCCATGCCAGGCCCTTTCTCTAATCTTTCCTTACATGCTAGATGATAATGACACCATATCCTAAAAGCTACTAAGAATAAGCACTAAGAAAATTTTCAGATACTAAGTGGTAATATTTGAACTAAGAAGACCACAATATTAGTAGTTATAAATTTGGTTCCCAGAATGAACAGACAAGAAAAGCAGCTGTCATATGAGAAATTGGAGTTGAATTATTATATTATTATTATAGGCAACACTTTAAATATGACTGAGGTCAATTGAATCTATTTATCTGGTAATAGTAAAACAGATTGTAAAGGAAATCAGAAATGTATCAGCAAGTCAATAAGCATTATAATCATTTCAGAGATTTTTTTAAAGGCCAAAGAATCTTGGAAAACTTTAGCTATACATTATGTTTTATATTCCATTTTTTCTTTACTTTGCTTTATTCTTAATTGATTTTCTATTAAAGAGGTATAAATAATTAAAGAAAATAATAACAAACACCCATGCCCATCAGAAAAAAATAATAGATTATATTAACATTAATTATTAATTTAAGGAAATAATAGATTAGTAATACAGTTGAAGTTTTCTAACTATCCTTCTCCAAGCCACTCCAAATCTCTTCTATTATCAAAGAAAATCATGACTATAAAGTTGAAATATAGTTTTCACATCTATATTTTTAAAATGTATGCCTCACATATAAAATTTATATCTTATACATTTTTGTATGGTTGAGCAAACCCATATCCAAAACAACACTTTGTCATTAGGTAAAAATCTAGAAAGTGACTAAAACCAAAAATTCATATGGAATCTTGTTTGTGGATTGTAGATTCCATACAAATTTTCAAGGAACTTCCCTGGCCGGTTGGCTCAGTGGTAGAGCGTCAGCCTGGTGTGCGGAAGTCCCGGGTTCAATTCCCGGCCAAGGCACACAGGAGAAGCGCCCATCTGCTTCTCCACCCCTCCCCCTCTCCTTCCTCTCTGTCTCTCTCTTCCCCTCCTGCAGCCAAGGCTCCATTGGAGCAAAGATGGCCTGGGAACTGGGGTTGGCTCCATGGCCTCTGCCTCAGGCGCTAGAGTGGCTCTGGTCGCAACAGAGCGATGCCTCGGATGGGCAGAGCATCGCCCCCTGGTGGGCATGCCAGGTGGATCCCGGTCAGGCACATGCGGGAGTCTGTCCAACTACCTCCCCGTTTCCAGCTTCAGAAAAATACAAAAAAAAATTTTTTTTTCAAGGAACTCCTTTTCTTTTTAACAGTTTTTAAAGATTATCTACACTCATATATTTATTCCACTTTCTTCTTAATATTATTACATTTTATGAACATAATTGCATTTTAAAATACATAGTGATGTTCATTTAATTTATTTCCCAGCTTTTGCTATTATATTAATATTTTATTTCAATATTATATTATATTTCAATAATAATCTTTGTCCTATACACATAGGAAAGATTATTTTTACAACATATTTAAAAATTTTAATGCCAAATTGTAATCCAGAGTGACTGCAAAACATTTATAATCTCATCAAAAAATATATAATTTTCTACTTCTTCCACATCTTTACCAACAATTAGTATTACCAAATGCTTTACTTTGATTTACATTTTTCTAATTACCTATAAGAGGTAGAAACTCAATTATGTTGCTTCACTTACTAAAAAATGTAGTAAATTTAGTAATTTTCTCTTAAGACTCCACATTTCAGTGGAATAGTTGTTCCAAGTTCCAGAAAAAAACCCTTTAAAACAGACATATATTTTGTTTGATTAAAGGCCCAGATGTAAGGGGTTCATATTCTAGAGGGGCTGACAAATGAATCTGACATAGTCATCCTTTTATAAAATGGCAAAATAACTTCTAATTATCCCATTAATAGAGTGGTATTTCTTTAAAATTGAGAGGAGTGTGGGGCCCAGTGCAAGCCACTCCCAAAATATTCCACAATGGTATATTGAGTTTTTCTAATTAAAATAGTTTCATAAATTGCAGGAGCAGGAAGATTTCTCTGACTCTTCTGTGTCCCCCTAAAAGCAGGAGATAAAATTTTCCTATGATCATATTAACGGTGAAATGGTTCCAGATATTAGAAGTTCAATTTTTGTTCTTGAATTTGGTGAAGAAAGAATTCAGAGCCAAAAACTCTGTAATGCAAATAGTTTATTTAAGTTACAGAGGTAGAAGTGAGCCAGCTGGAGAGTGAGAGCAGCCTGAGGAAAGTAGGGGTTGGGGGAAGTTGCAGGTGAGACACAGAGAAAGAGAGAGAGAGAGGGTGAGAGAGAGAGAAAGAGCATGCACATGCACACTGAGTCCTTTGTCTTGAATGTTTTTATCTGCTTCTCTAAAGGAAGGAATTTTAAGGGAGGTTTCAGGGGAGGACCTGAATCAAATATTCCTCTGCTTCTTAGGTGTGTCCTTTTAGGCAGTGGTCTCTTCTGATTGGTCGATATTAGGGTAGGGGATCCTTAACTATTGCAGTTGATTCTGTTGTCAGCCATGATGTCCTTTGTCTGATTTTGCTGCTTTTCTGAGCCTGGACCTGAAACAAAACTGAGGTCTAGATATTATCTCTAAATTGACCAAAATTCTGTCTCTGTGATCATCAGACCCAAGGTTTTTTTTCAAGATTACTTGAGCCCTGGGTATAGCATTTTCCTGAAATTCAGAGGTTGCCAGTTCAATTCCCTAGCAAGGCACATACAGGAATAGATTGATGTTCCTGTATCTCTTTCTTACCTCTCTCTCTAAAATCAATAAAATAAACATTAAAAAAAGAATCAGTTGCTTTGAAAAAAGGATTATTTGATAGGGCCTAGAACCTCACTGTCTTAGAAGATTACTGTTTAAGTGAACAGTAGAGGTTATATGAGGAAGAAGTTATATGAGGCTATTGTCCAGCTTACTTGTTCCTCCTCTAAGGGGATCTACATGAAGGCTAGTGATGTGCCAGAGGAGGAAAGGTCAGGGGAGGATCAGAACCACATGATCAGCAATATGAAAGTTCTGGGAGTTTAAACTGTATGATCAGTGATATGTTAGAGGAGGAAAGATCACCCTGGCAGTGAAGTTCCACCCTACAATACTTGTTTTCCATGTTTGCCCATGGCTAGGCTCCCTGGATTTTCTGACCTTGTGACATTCGATGCCTGGCTTATTGTTCATACTTTATTTATGTCTGTCTAGTTGCCTACTATATCAGTAGCTGTCCTTCCTGATCCTGAAGGCTGAGAAACAAGCTTATCACAAGAGTTAAAAAATTCAGACTTGATAACATTTGTATAAACAAAACTTGGTCTTTATTAACTTACTGCCCAAGTTCAAAGCTTGCTAAAATTCTTTTGGAATGAATATTATATTTCTTTGTCTTGTTAGTTACTCATAAATTTGTTTCTTTGTCTGAAAAGTATAAAAGGTGCTACTTCAATTAATTTTGGGGGGCCACATTCAATGATCTGAACATCATATTATGATTCTCCTGAGTAGATGCATTGTTGGTTTTTGCTTCTGTTAAACTAGCCTCATGTCAATTTCATTAGTCCAGTTGTAAGAACAAAAGAAGGTTAGAAGGTGGAGATTCTCCTATTCCCTGACAAAAGCTCAAATGAAACAGAGTTCTGCAATTTTTACCCCAAAATACCCAAAATAATCTCAAATAATACTTTCTATTTTACATTAAAAAGGGAATTAAGAATCAGCAATTAGGCCCTGGCCAGTGACTCAGTGGATAGAGTGTCAACCTCACTTATGGATGTCCTGGGATAGATTCCTAGTCAAGACACACATGAGAAGCCACCATCTGCTACTCTTCCTCTCACTTTTCCCCTTCCCCATCTCTTCCCCTCTCTCAGCCAGTGAATCAATTGGTTCAAATGTGGCCCCAGGCACTAAGGATAACTCAGTTATTCCGAGTGCATTAACCTCAGGTGCTAAAAATAGCTCAATACTCAAGCATTAGTCCCAGATAAGGATGCTGGGTGGACCCCAGTCAGGGCATATGCAGGTGTCTACCTCACTATCTCCCCTCCTCTCACCTAAAAAAACAAATTAACAATTAAATGATATGTGAATTTTGCATGGTAGTATTTAACAAAAATAATTTTATGATTTTATGGAGATTTAGGGCATTAGTATGGACCTTATATAATATTACAACTATTAATAGCTAACATATAAAGCACTTATTAAACTTTAGTTGGTTTACTTATGTATTTGCCACAGCAAACCTAAGAGACAGGTCTTATTATTATACTTGATTTTACAGATAAAAGAAATTGACACTTAAATTCACTGTCTAAGGTCACAGTCAGTTTATATGAACTGGAATTTGAGCTCAGGCAGTCAGACAGCAAAACCTCTGCTCCTAAATTGCTTACTATCAGCTACTTTAGGGAGCTTCTTACTACCTGTTTTATAAGCTGATTCTTTTCCAGGATAGTTTGATACATACATGAGGAATATTTTCAGACACATTAAAGTCTATAATGTTAGCAACAATTATATGAAGGGAACAGAAAGCTGATAAGTTACTTTTTTGGCATGAAAAGCATATCATAAAAGAGACTTATTGAGGAAACGGACTCTAAAGTGTAGTGAACTAAGAAGAGGGAATTTAAGAATTATTGAAATTGCATATAGTTTTTAGTAAAAAATAAAATTTTAATTATTTAATTTATGGTATAAGGTTGCAGATGCACTCTAAAATTCTATGTATGCCTAAAATGTTTCTCCCATTCCCATCACTACTGTCAAAAAACAATTGAAAAATATATTTCATGATTTCTAACATTATTAAGCAAAATTTCAAAATATAATTCTAACCTTTGAAATGTCTACTTATTCATTTTTAATTAGAAATTAAATGTAATGAGGTAACATTGATCAATAAGAGAACATAGGTTTCAGGTGAACATCTCTATAGCATTTGAACTACTGATGATTGTGTTGTGTGCCCACTGTTGCATCCACCAAGCATGAGAACAAACGTTGGAGACTTTCAGGGGTTTAGATCTTACTTTATTGGCCAAGTTTAACCTGCGCAGGGACAAACTCTCAAGGTGTCCGAAGACACCATACCCACAAGGGGCTGCAAACGAGAGTCGTGCCTGGCGCTTATAACTAGGTTCTTATATATCCTAAGTGAGCAAGCATTATACAGAAACAGATGTGGCAGTTAGCTATTCGCTAGGGAGGTCGTGCACAGCATAACAACAGGGGAAGGGTATAGCTCAGTGGAGAATTTCAAACATAAACTTCTGATAAGGGTCTCTGACTCATAGGATGCAGGATGTTCGCCCAACTTTGTGCTGAACTCTTTGTTCTCGGCCTCACAGGGACCTTGTCAGCACTTCCCTGTTCCTGTTTTTCTAAGAGTTAGACTCTGGCAGCCATAGCACACTTCCTTGAACCTAACACCCACCACCCAAAATCAAATCATCTTCCATCACTGTATAATTCTCCCTCTTTACTCCTTTCCTCCCAAAAATGTCTAATTAAAATATAAAATATTCATTTAAATATGGATTTATGTATCTTGAATATAATTAAGTTTTTATAGTTCTTAATTAACTAATTAATTAAGTTTATTTCAATATTCCAAATTCAGACAATGCTACAAAATAACTTAAAAAAAAAAAAAACAGACATTTTTTGGGGGGGGGCTAATTGTCATATCAGGCATACATGGAAGGCAGAAAGTGCAGCCCAAACCAAAAACATGAGGATAGTGTGCTCTAAAAGGAAAGTTTATTTTAAAAGCACTTTGGTGCAAATGGACTGAGACCAGCAAAGGGTGTCAGCCCCAAGCTGCAGAAGAGAGCTTTAGATACAGGGGTTTAGACATTTTCTGGCATTGGGGTCACCTGCTCTGGACATGCTCAGATTAGTATGTTGAGGTTTGTGGCCTTGGTTACTGACTTGACATGAGCAAGAGGAAGGAGATTCTGCTGCAGAAACACAAGTTCTTTTCTTGGTGTAGCACAAGCTTGGCGTCCTTGGTAAATTCTAAAGACAGCCAAGAGGTAAGGAATCTCCCAGGAATAGCTGAGGCCTGAGTCTGTGGCTAGGCTTTTACAAACAATTATTATGATTTAAACTCCCCTAAGGGTCAGGTCCTCTCCTCAACGTAAGCTTTTCCTGACATTCCTGCAAAGGTAAACTTTTTACTACATTTCAAAGTGAAGGCCAGGAAGCCATTAAGAGAGAGGATATCAAGAAAATTAACTACAACCTTAAAAGTAGGGATTGAGAATGTTCTGTTTGGGTGAAGGGAATTTGAATTTTACAGGGTCTATGGAATTAAAGGATCCAACATAAGCCTAACAATACATATTTAGCAGATATAAAGTAGTCTCCCAATTAACAAAAAATCAGGTAATTTTACTGTATTCATTCTGTTGCATTGTAACTACTGGAAAATTCCACTCTCAAAATCTCTCTGCATTGTTTTCTAATATACAATTATATGTATCCCTCCTTTTCCTTTCCTATTTCTTTTGCTATAAACACAGAACACACACACTCACACACATGTATAAACTCATCAACAACTTCCTTGACTACAGTCATTTTTTTGAGATATTCATCATAACACTAGTATAGTTGTTTCTAATAGTGTCTGAGAAGGCTAAGTGACCGTCACCTATTTGTAAGTAATTAATGATGAGATGCTCTATTTCTTCAGTGAACCACTGGGCACTTAGTGAGTCCGCTTTTGTATCAGGAACTGTGTTATGTGCTGATGATGTGCACATAAATATGATGTAATTCCTGCCCTTAGAGAATTTAACTGGAAAAGTTCTACCAGAAACATAATAAGCAAATTATTTATTATAATTTATAATGCATAGTTAAATACTTATAACTAAGTATCCCAAAAAATCAATGCCTCTCCCAAGAATTCTCACATTCTAAGTCTGTAACTTTAAATGATCTTTTGAAAAGTTATAATTTCATTAATTATTAATTTTAATGCAGTGACATTGATAAATCAGGGTACATATGTTCAGAGAAAACATCTCCAGATTATTTTGACATTTGATTATGTAGCATACCCCTCACCCAAAGTCCAATTGTCTTCGTCACCTTCTATCTGGTTTGCTTTGTGGCCCTCCCCTCCCCCCACCCCCTCTCTCTCCTTCCTCACCCCCCCTCCCGTTACCATCACATTCTTATCCATGTCTCTGACCCAGCTATCCCACTTTTAGGAATATATCCTAAGAACGCCATAGAACTGTTTCAAAAGGAAAAATGCACCCCTATGTTTATGGTAGCATTGTTCACAATAGCGAAGATCTGGAAACAGCCCAAGTGTCCGTCAGCAGACGAGTGGATCAAAAAGCTTTAGTACATATATACTATGGAATACTACTCAGCCATAAGAAATGATGACATCGGATCATTTACAGCAAAATAGTGGGATCTTGATAACATTATACGAAGTGAAATAAGTAAATTAGAAAAAACCAGGAACTGTATTATTCCATACGTAGGTGGGACATAAAAGTGAGACTAAGAGACATTGATAAGAGTGTGGTGGTTACAGGGAGAGTGGGGAGGGGGGAGAGGGAGAGGGAAAGGGGGAGGGGGAGGGGCACAAAGAAAACTAGATAGAAGGTGACAGAGGGCAATCTGACTTTGGGTGATGGGTATGCAACATAATTGAATGACAAGATAACCTGGACATGTTATCTTTGAATATATGTATCCTGATTTATTGATGTTGCCCCATTAAAAAAATAAAATTATTTTAAAAAAAAGAAAAAACTAAGAACTATATGATTCCATTCATGGGACATAAAAATGAGACTTATAAATTTTTTTAATTCCATTTTTAATTACATATACAATACTTTCCTGTAAGGCTAAGGGCTGCTGCCATTGTGGTCATTCACATGAAGATTCTCATTGAATTTAGGCAGACCGTCAAAAACAGTGGAGCCAAAAATTGTGAGCCATTCCTTTATTAAAGTCTCGCACTGGCCAACGAGCAAACACACAGGGCTCCCAAAGCCACTGACACATTCTCCAGTTCCACAACCAAGAGAATCTTCTTTGGTTTCTCCTAGAATCAAAGGCCTCCTCAGTCTCAGTGGAGCTCACAAAAGCCCCTCACCTCTGGTTTCCCATTGCACACCTTCTCCTCTCTGTACAAACCGGCTCATTCTACAGCACCCTGCATTCTCTTCTCTCTCACTGTGCAAACATGGCATCTCTCTTTCTCCTCTCCTTCTTCTTTCTCTTTTCAAAACTTTCTGGTGTGAAAACCTCTCTTTCAGCAAACATTAGCAAGACAACGGCTCTTCCCAAGCAGGAAGGTAATTTGCAATTTCACAAACCCACATATACCTGGTGATCCCCAGTGCCATTTTTTAACACTAAAAGTGAGCAAACTCAAATAATACAAATTTTACAAACTCATTTGCCCAACACTTCCTTTAACCATGAGAATTAAAGAATACTTTACATTTGATTTAGAAATCTGTAACATCTTGAATTTAAAAATTTAAATTACTTAATTGTAATGTAAACAAAAAATAGATTATACATGTTACATGTTATAATAACAGCAGAGATAGCCTGACCAGGTGGTGGCACAGTGGATAGAGCATCGGACTGGGATGCGGAAGACCCGGGTTTGAGACCCCAAGGTTGCCAGCTTGAGTGTGGGTTCATCTGGTTTGAGCAAGGCTCACCAGCTTGAAACCAAGGTCGCTGGCTCGAGCAAGGGGTCACTCGATCTGCTGTAGCCCCCCGAGTCAAGGCACATATGAGAAAGCAATCAATGAACAACTAAGGAACCACAACAAAGAATTGATGTTTCTCATCTCTCTCCTTTCCTGTCTGTCTGTTCCTCTCTCTCTCTCTGTCTCTGCCACAAAAAAGAAAACAAAAAACAAACAAACAAAAAAACCCAGAGACATATATTGTAATGTTGTTGTTGTTTTTTTATAAAACAACTTAATATTCTGTGAAATATCAGTTCAATATTAATGAACTACTATATGCGGGAGGTATCTCTTGAGATTAAACCATTTTGGCAGCTAAAATGACTTGAGATATATCATAATAGATATCGGTAAATTATTTACTAGTAGATATATATAAAGGTATAATATTCAGTATATATTATAGTGAAAACAGTATTGGATTTGCAGCCAAGAAGATATAAGTTTGAGACACCATAGAACTATTGGTAAGCAGTATGGAATTATGCAAATAAGTTTATCTTTCTCTCACCTTCATATTAACTTTATATTAAATAATCTGCCTAATTTAGAAGATGATTGACACCTCGCCTATGACTATTCTCTTCCTGAAGATATTTTTAAGATCACTTTTCTTACTTTAACAATAGCTATATTAAAAAAATAAGCACAATTAATACTGCATTGTATTTCAGGTTCTTTTGAATGTGATTGATGTTAATAGGATTATTGTATCTTTTCCCTGGAGCTCAAAATGAATAATTTGAGTTGCTTTAGGATCAGTCTTTCCATGTTGTTGAGTGTTCAGAACTGTGAGGTATAAATGTTTTTTTGAATAATTCTATCAATAATGTTTTAATATGCAAATCAATAATGGTATATGCACCATCAATTTAAATTTGGAAGAAAAATAACAATATTTTTTTAAAAAGAAAAGACCACTTGACTCAAAACTTCTGGTGTGAAAACCTCTCTTCCAGCAAACATTAGCAAGACAACGGCTCTTCCCAAGCAGGAAGGTAATTTGCAATTTTTAAAAATATTTAAATATTTTATGAGGTAGAGGTCATTAAAATGTTGAATAATTGAAATCCTTTGAAAATACTATGAAATACAAAAGATAAAATTAAATGTTTTAATTTTATTTTTATCACTAAGCAAAGCTGTCTGATTTATATCTACATGTCCTCAAGACAGGGTTTGGAATGGCAAACTTAGACCATCATGGTTCAGAGTATTTCCTTTTTTTAATAAAATATACATATATATATATATATATATATATATATAGATAGATATATAGATAGATATATAGATAGATATATATAGATAGATGAAACAGATCATTTGTGGTTACCAGTTACATTTAGACAACTGACCAGAAGTCACAGGTGGATGCTGGGAAGAGGCTATGCTATCCTGACAATTTGAAAATTTAAAAGGTGTTGAAATAAGAAAAAAAAAATCCAAATTTGTTTTGAAATATCTTTTAGTTACAATGAAACATTAGAGCTAAGATTTGTCCTCACAGAAAGAACAAAAAAATATTTTTATCAACTAAAGGGGTGAAGTAATTTTACTACGTTTTTTAATTTTAAATTGCTATTTCCCAGAAAATGTTTCTTAGGAAATACCCAAAGTGTTCTATCTCTGTAATATTAATCTCCAGAAAACTTAATTTTTATAAGGAAGGTAGATAATATGTCTGTCAATGTAAGTTTATTTACCATTAACTTAAAATGTAAAGCTATTCACTTTATTTAATATTCTTTTTGTAGTATGCATTTTCCAGTTGTCTTATTATATTTTATAAATTACAAGTTAATTCTAACTCTCTATTATCTAAAAATTCAATTTATTTTAGAAATGTATATGTTATTCTTGACAGATATTAAATGTTATTCTATTTTGAAAGTTTGAGAAAACAATAATATTTTTTTTATTTTACTTAAAACTTAGACTTAAAAAACCTTTTTATTAAAGGTCTTGTTATAAGGTCAAATATGTATTAAGCTAATGTATTATGTTTATGAATGTACCTGTTTGCAAAGACCAATAAACACAAATTTACACCTTTAAAATTGAGTGAGACCCCTTTTTTCTAAACTAATCTAAATTTATCAGTTGTTTGGGTATGGAATTAATATAGGTTCTGTGACTTTTAACACAGTGAATTTTGAAGAATCAGATTTATAGAGAAAAAAATTAGAAGCCAGTTGGTATTCTTAATTAAGATTTAACATAGGTACACCACTCCTCCCTCATAACTGAAAGGAGGCAGTCTCTAAGGAAAGCTAGCTATAATTAGACTATGACAATGAATACTTAAAATATAAAGTTAAACTTTATCCAAAGAATACATATGCCTTTTTTCTTTCTCCTTGAGCTTGAATTCACATTTCAAGATACAGTATTTTAAGTACTCAGCTGTAAAAAATAAAAAAATAAAAAATAAAAAAATAAAAATAAAAAAAGGAAATCTTACCTTTTGAATAGCATGGATAGAGGATGTGGAGAGTATAATGCTAAGTGAAATAAGCCAGACAGAGAAAGACAAGTATCATATGATTTCATTTATATGTGGCATCTAATGAACAAAATAAACTAACAAATAAAATAGAAACAGAATCATAGATACAGAGAATAGACTTGTTGACCGAGGGCGCACCACTAAGACTCTAGACCCAAGTGTGTGGGTAAAACAGAAGAAAAAGTTTATTACACTCGCGAGCGGGCTCAAGGCAAGGAGATAGCCAAGAGCCCCGAATAACTTCAGCAAACAAGTTTTATACATTATTTCAGGGAGGGGAGGAGACACCCAGGAATTCAGGAGTCATGAGAAAGGGAAGTTGCAACGGCTTTCAGGGTGATTGCCCCAGGTGCTTGTGGAAGAGCAAACACCTATGATTACATCGGGGCAAGGTGGGCTAGTTCCTGTTCTGCAAGCCAAGATTAGCCAAGCAAAGGTCAGATGGAATTTTCTATTTTTACTGTTACATTTCCCCCTCTTTCTTCTGCATATCTCTAATCCTAGAGATCTGAGTCTTGGTTTAATTTTTCATAATGCTGTCTCATAATCATGAGTTTTACTGCTCCTATCTGCCCCTGCAGGAAGGTGGTGAGTCTATTCAGGAAGGGGCTTGCTAGGCCTCAGGGGCCCTTTGGTCAGCCAGTACTTTGTTAGGTCCTAATGGGCTGCCTTTGGCGATACCTATCTGGAGCCTAATTTTAAACGTCAATCCAGCATCAGATTCTGACACATACATTCTTAAGCTCCACTGCCTGCCTTTTAGCCATGTATTATTCTGCCTTCTTCCATGGTGGGTAAAGGTAATATTCAGTGGGTTACAGGTGAAATTTGTACATGGCCCACTACCAGTCCAGGTCCCTGGCCTCCGTGTAGAGAAGCCAGAGGCCTCATTCCCAGAGCAGCGGGAGTCCCGCATTCCTGCCCCCTCCGGGGCTACTCGCGTTACCCTGATTCAATCCTAAGAGGAGGTGGGCCTCCAGTAAGTTGTTCCGGTAGTTTCACACCCCCAGGCCTTGCAGCAAAGGGCCTTTATTCCCCCACATTTTCAGGCTGTATCTCTTTTGCGACCATCTTTTGGGCACACATAGAAATCAGAATTACGCAACTCTGCTCGCAAAGCAGGGTGGCCGCAACCATAACTATAGCCGTTCCAACGGACAGGGCAGGCACATTTTCCAGATATACAAGGAGGTGGGCCTACCCTTGGGTCAGCCGTGGGTATATCCCAATTGCCTAGTCCGGCTACGAGTTGGCAAAGGTCTGGGTACAGGGGCGGCCACCAAGTCCAGGGGGGGTGGTCATTGGAAGTCACTTCCCATACTATGTCACTGGTCCCCGATATCACCTGCCATGTCTGTTGGACCAGTTGGTGGGGATTTGTTACGGCAGCGGACACGCAGCTTGAGGGGATTATCTGTTTTTTCCACGGTCCACTGGTCATCAGGAGCAGGAGCAGGCTTGAGGTGTGAAGTATGGATCCAAGCGGTGATGCCATCGACCTTTACAGCGGTGGGTGTGATGAGGAGGACCTGGTAGGGTCCCTTCCAGCGGGGTTCGAGTGTCCGGTGTTGGTGTCTCCGGACGTAGACAAAGTCCCCAACCTGGTAGCGATGCGGGGTCCGTCTCCTGCCGGCTGGTAAAGGTCAGACAACTGCTTCCATAGGCAATGTTGCACTCTGGCCAGGGCCTGTAACCTAACAGACAAGGGGGTATTCGGGATATTTATGTCAGAGGGGGATAAATCCCGAATAAGTGGAGGGGTTCCAAAAAGTATTTCAAAGGGAGTTAGGTTAGTTTTAGCGGAAGGGGTATTCCGAGCCCGGAAAAGAGCGTATGGTAGGAGCATTACCCAATCTCTATGGCCAGTCTCTATGACTAATTTAGTTAAGGTCTCTTTAATTGTTCTATTCATTCTCTCTACCTGTCCTGAACTTTGGGGTCTATAAGCACAATGTAGTTTCCAATTAATTTTCAATATTTTGGCTACCCCCTGGCTTACCTGGGCCACAAACGCCGGTCCGTTATCAGACCCTATTACCTTTGGAAGGCCAAATCTAGGAAAGATTTCTTCCATAATCTTCTTAATTACCACCGCCGCCGTCTCATGTTTGGTAGGGAAGGCTTCTACCCATCCTGAAAAGGTGTCTACAAAAACTAAGAGATACCTTAGTCCATACTTGGCAGGTTTTACCTCAGTGAAGTCTATTTCCCAATATTGGCCTGGTCTGGTGCCTCGGAGACGGGTTCCTCTGGTTCCTTTGGCTGGGTAGGCATTTACCATCTGGCAGGCCTTACAAGCTTTGACTACTTCCTTTGCCATTTGCCTCTTCTCGGGGGTGGTCAATGTTTTATCATCCTGAAGCAGTTGTACCAGTTTGTCAGTCCCAAGGTGGGTAAGATGGTGGGCCATCTGGAGGAACGTCCGAGCATCCTCAGGTTCCTTTAAGTGGGTCAGGGTGGGGGATGGCTCTGCTTCTATAGTGAGGATGTTGGAGGCAGTCCTCATGGCTACCGCTCGAGCCTCCTCATCCGCCTTCCTGTTGCCTTTGGCTACTGGGTCTTGCCCTTTCTGGTGCCCAGGGCAATGGACAATGGCCAGCTCCCGTGGGAGCATGACAGCATCTAAGAGGGCTAGGATTTCTTGTTTGTGCTTAATGTCTTTACCTGCTGATGTGAGCAGGCCCCTTTCTTTGTAAATTGCCCCATGCACATGTGCAGTGGCAAATGCATACCTGCTGTCCATGTAGACGGTGGCCCGTTTACCACTAGCCAGTTCTAAGGCCTTTGTTAGAGCTATTAGTTCTGCCTTTTGGGCTGAGGTTCCTGGGGCAAGTCTCTCTGACCAGATTACTTTTTCCTTGTCTACCACCGCAGCCCCAGCTCGGCGTTCTCCTTCATACAGAAAACTGCTTCCATCAGTGTACCAAATTAAGTCAGATTGTGGCAATGGTGTGTCCCGTAAGTCTTTCCAGATTCCAGCCTCCTTGGCTAGGATATCCCTGCACTGATGGTGGACAGTTCCCCCTCTTTCCTGGGTAGCAGGGTGGCTGGGTTCAAAACAGTTGGAGAGCCAAAGGTGATCCTGTCTTTATCTAACAGGAGGCTTTGGTAATGAGTAATGCGGGCATTGGTTAGCCAGCGGTCTGGAGGTTGTCTGATTATGCTTTCCAGGGCATGGGGGGCGACAACAGTCAATTTCTGGCCCAGAGTCAGTTTGTCGGCATCTTTGACCCATAGGCATCCCGGCCACCCTTTTGCGACTGTGTCCAACCTCTTAGAGAGATAAGCCACCGGCCGTTTCCAGGGTCCCAGAGACTGAGTCAATACTCCTTTAGCTATCCCTTCCTTCTCGTCTACATAGAGAGTGAATGGCTTCTCTATGTTGGGGAGTGCTAAGGCCGGGGCTGACAACAGTGCCCTCTTGATTTGGTCAAAGGCCTTTTGCTGTTCATCTCCCCAGGTATACTCAGTTCCATCCTTTAACAAGGGGTACAGAGGGGCGGCTAGTGCGGCAAAGCCGGGTATCCATAGTCTGCAAAAACCTGCTGTGCCCAAGAACTCCCTGAGGCCCTTCCAATTTTTCAGAGGCGGGATTTGAGTAACAGTCTTTTTCCTGGCCTCAGTTAGCCATCTCTTGCCGTCTTGGAGAGAGTAGCCCAGGAAGGTGACTTCGGGTTGGCAGATCTGGGGCTTTTTGGCGGATGCCCGGTATCCCAGTTTGGCCAGTTCGGCAAGCAGTTTCTCAGTTCCCTGTTTGCACTGCTCTATGGTGGCGGCTGCAAGTAACAGATTATCAACATACTGCAACAGAGTTACCTCAGGGGTGGAGGCTCGGTAGGCACTCAAGTCCTGGTGCAGCGCTTCGTCAAAGATGGTGGGAGAGTTCTTGAAGCCCTGGGGTAGCCGCGTCCAGGTGAGCTGTCTGCTGAGTCCGTTCTCAGGGTCAGTCCATTCAAAAGCAAACAGGGGTTGGCTGTCCTCATGCAGGCGCAAACAGAAGAAGGCATCTTTCAGGTCCAGTACTGTATACCACTTCCTGTCAGGACTGAGGGTACTGAGGAGGTTGTAAGGGTTCGGGACCGTTGGATGTATGTCCATTACCCGACTGTTAACCTCTCTCAAATCCTGGACTGGTCTATAGTCCCCTGTCCCTGGTTTCTTCACTGGTAGCAGGGGGGTGTTCCACCCTGATTGACAAGGCCTCAGGATCGCTTGTCCTAGCAGCCTCTGGATGTGAAGTCTAATGCCTTCCCGGGCCTCTTTACTCATGTAGTATTGTTTGACCCTTATGGGGGTGGCGGAGGGCTTTAAGTATACTACCACCGGAGGCCTTTGTACTGCCAATCCTGGCCCTGCCGTTTCTGCCCAGGCCTCTGGGAAGCTCTGAAGCCACCTGTCTTCTGTTGAATGGGGTCCGGGGGCAGGGGTCTCATACAGTTTATACTCATCTTCAGCAGACAAGGTCAGCATGGTCACAACAGGCTGACTGACAAGAGGGTTACTGAATCTTACTTCTGGTCCCTGAATTTGAAATCAATACTCGCCCCCAACTTGGTAAGCAAATCCCTCCCCAGCAGCGGGGCAGGGCATTCTGGTATGACCAGAAAGGAGTGCTGTACTTTTCCCCTCCCCAGGTCCATTGTCCTTTTAGTTGTCCATGACCTATGCTGGCATCCATTTGCCCCCTGGACCAAGGATTTTTTGTTTGAGAGGGGACCCAGCGGGCTCTGCAAGGTGGAGTAAACCGCTCCTGTATCCACCTCAAAGTCGATTGGTGTCCCCTCCACATTGAATGTTACCCTGAGTTCGGGGAGGGGGTCCGAACCCCGACGCCCCTAACCTTCCAGGGCAAGGAGGTCTGCGGTCTTCTTCTTTTTCTTGGGACAATCTCTAGCCCAATGTCCTTCCTCTTTACAGTAAGCACATTGATTGGGTCCCAGCTTCTGGCGCGGGCCCAGGGTGCTATTCTTCCCTTTCCTATTCTGCTTTCCCACTACGGTAGCCAAGATTTTAGTCAACTCTTTATTCCTTCGTTTATCTCTTTGACTCTCTTTTTCTTCACGTTCTTTTTCTAATCTTTGCTCCTTTTCCTCTGCTGTCTCTCTTTTATAGAACACTTTCTCAGCCTCCTTGACTAAATCTCTTAGAACCATGTCCTGTAACCCATCCATCCTCTGGAGTTTCCTCCGAATATCAGTAGCTGACTGTCCTATAAAAGCCATAGCCAGTGCCCCTCTCTGTTCTTCAGACTCAGGGTCGAAAAGGGTGTACCTCCTATAGGCTTCTATTAGTCTCTCTAGGAATCTGGATGGGGATTCCTCTGGCCCTTGAATTACTTCTCTTACCTTAGCCAAATTAGTGGGGCGTCTCGCCGCCGCTCGGAGACCCATCATCAGAGTCTGGTGATAGAGTAAGAGTCGCTGCCTACCTTCAGGCGTATTAGGGTCCCAGTTAGGCCGCCTCAGGGGAAAAGCCTCATCTATAAGGTTGGGGAGTTGAGTAGGACGACCATCAGGTCCAGGAACCAATTTCCTGGCCTCGAGGAGAATTCGGTCTCTTTCTTCTGAGGTGAAGAGGATACCTAAAAGCTGCTGGCAGTCATCCTAAGTGGGCTGATAGGAAAACATAAGAGACTCGAGAAGGTCAGTAAGTTTGACAGGGTCCTCTGAAAAAGGCGGATTATTGTTTTTCCAATTGTATAGATCTGAGGAAGAGAAGGGCCAATACTGAAGCGCCGGCATGTTCCCCCCTTGGCCGTCAGGGACAGGGGGTCCGAAAGGTCGAAGGGGCAGGGTGACGGCCACGTCATCTGGGGTTTGTGCTCTCCGGCTCCGGGTACCTTGGGATGGACCCTCCATTGATGGTCCCCGTTCGTCCTGATGTGGGGCCCCAAGCTGGGGACCAGCAGCGCTGGCAGGGACATCCCTGGGATAGGGAGGCGGGAGTCCCGAATCAAAAAGAATAAGGTCAGTTTGAGATTCAGGGAGAACAGAGGAGGGAAGGGGAGGATACAGGGATGAAGCAGGCGCCGTTGGCTCCGGAGGTTTGAGTGGAAGCATAGAGCAGATGTCTGGATGAGTTAGAGCAGGTCTGGGAGGGCCTGGAGTGGTGGAGAGGGTTATTAGAAGGGAGGGTGTAGGGGGAGGAAGGAAAGGTCAGGCCCAAGGAGGAGGGTCATTGGCCAGGTCTTCCCAAACCCAAATATAAGGTTGTTGATCCGGATGGCCATGGGGTCCTGGATTGAAGACAACTGCTTTAACCACCTTTATGGTGTCCTTGTGAAAGGTTCCAGTGGTCGGCCAACCTACTCCGAAGGTGGGCCACTCGGAGGCACAGAAAGTCTGCCACTTGCACTTCTTAACAAGAAGAGACAAATTATGGGCTCAGGCATCAACCTCAGACCAATGAGACAAAGTCAGGGACAATGGGGTGGAAGAACCTTGTCCCATTTTAATTTCAAGGAGAAAGAAAGACAGAAAAAAGGTCACAAACAAAACACTAACAAAAACAGACAGACAAAGCCGGCTACGCCGTGAACGGCAAAATGAAACTAAAAATAAATCTAGCGGTCCGGACCAACGAGCTCGGTTGGAAACTGGCAACAAATCTACAGATTCTGTCTGAGACAGCAGATGGACTTCCAAGCGTCCTTGGTCGTCCTCACACTCCAGGGCGTCCCCCAGAGTCGTGGCCTGCGACCCCCTGACACGTTTGTCGGTCGCAGCCAGGAGGGACTCACGTCCCTGCCTGACAGCCACCACCAGTTTCACTTACCAAGCGTCAGGCGTGCGTCTCGTGGTCTGCGAGGAAGCGGGATCTCGGTGGAACCTCCAAATGTTGACCGAGGGCGCACCACTAAGACTCTAGACCCAAGTGTGTGGGTAAAACAGAAGAAAAAGTTTATTACACTCGCGAGCGGGCTCAAGGCAAGGAGGTAGCCAAGAGCCCCGAATAACTTCAGCAAGCAAGTTTTATACATTATTTCAGGGAGGGGAGGAGACACCCAGGAATTCAGGAGTCATGAGAAAGGGAAGTTGCAACGGCTCTCAGGGTGATTGCCCTAGGTGCTTGCGGAAGAGCAAACACCTATGATTACATCGGGGCAAGGTGGGCTAGTTCCTGTTCTGCAAGCCAAGATTAGCCAAGCAAAGGTCAGATGGAATTTTCTATTTTTACTGTTACAGACAGACAGTTATCAAAGGGGAGTTTGGTTGGGGTCTGGGTGAAAAACATGAAAGGTTTAAGCAAAGAAAAAAACACAGACAGTACTGTGGTGATTTTGGGAGGGAAGGGGGTTGGAGAGAGGTGGAGGGTGGCAAAGTGGGGTTAGATGGTGATGGGAGGAGACTTGACTTGGGGTGGTGAACACACAATACAATATACAGATGATGTGTTGTTGAATTGTGCACCTGAAACCTGTATAATTTTATTAACATAAATTCACCTTAGTAAATTTTATTAAATTTACCCTAGTAAATTCAATAAAAAAGAGTATTCAAATTTTAAAAAATATGGAACAACTCATTTTGCTAATCTTGGCTATCCTGGTCTCTTATCTACAAAAAATCATGATAAATAATGAAAATTGCAAATTCAGCCAGGAGTTTGTGACAACCACTTAAAATTCAGTTAAAACATTTAATAAGAAATACTTAGCTTTTTTAAAAAGCTAAGTCTTTAAGACCTGCTTTACCAGTTAAAAACCTATAAAGTAATAGTGAACAACTTCAATGGAAGAATGCTTTGAAAGTTTTTAAAAAATCCCAAATTTTATTCTATTTAAATGTTTAGCTAAATTTTTTTATTATAGATTATAATATTTTATAAAAGAAATGGACCTCAATATTATAGAAAGAAAAATTAAGGCCACAAAGTTGTCAGTAACATGACTCAGTGTGAAGAGCTAAACAGTGCAGAAGCAGAACTAAGGTACTAATATTGTGAACTTGTAGATATAAATAATATATTCATAAATTATATTAAATACAAACATGTATCATTTCATGTGATTTCAACCACCGGTTATATGAAGATAAAGGTCACACAACATCAGGATGTTTAATTCTTTTGCAGGCAGGCACGAAATTTCTGGTGGGCTGACACAGGTCTGTGGACTCGTTGTTGAGAACCACTGAAACTGATAGGTATTTTAAAAATGAGAAAACAGGCCCAAATTGAAGTCACCTGTGCTAAATCTTCATCAGAACACCGAATCTTCATATTTAACCTGAGAAGCATCAATTTGTAGTTGCGGCATTTTAGCTGTTCATTGATTGCTTTCTCATATGGGACTTGACCAGGGTGCGGTTCGGGGGTTGGGGGGTTCCAGCTCAGCTTGTGACGCCTTGTGTAAGCCAGCGACCTTGGGCTTCAAGCTAGCAATGTTTGGGCTCAATACTGGAACCTTAGGGTCATGTTTATGATCCCATTCTCAAGCTAGCGATATGAGGGTTTTGAATCTGGATCCTCAGCGTCCCAAGCTTATATACTCTATCCAGTGTACCACAGCTTGGTCAGGCTGCAGTTTCAAACATTACCATGAGTGTATTCCTAACGAATCAATCTGGTATTTTCTAGTCAATACTAATAAGGTTATTTGGAACATAGGCCCTTTCTACCTCCCTATGATTATGGGGTAATCAGCTTTTTTCTTATCCCTTCCCCGTTTTACCTAGAAAAGCCTTTCATTTTGTACAACTCCTTGGAGCTCCTTTCTGTTTGTTAGATGGAATCCTGTCTTGATTCATTAATTGTTCAATAAAGCCAATTAGATCAAATTTGCTCAGTTGAATTTTTTTTTTAAATAGGTAACAGCAAAGTCCCATATATCTTTTTTTCCATTAGTACCATTAAGATTTTAATAAATACATTACTGTATCCTTAGTGGAGCATAATGATATCTTCAGTTTCAAAGACTTACCCTATATTCTGTGCTCATGTTGAACAAAAGACGCAAGCCTTTACAATATCAAGAATAATGGCACGGCATCTTCTGAATTGCATACCATTCTGCAATTACAGGTTTATAGAAAAGTGTACTTGCCAACGTTGGTTGTAAAACTGTAGCTGGAGTTATTAAGATGAAAGATTCTCTTGTAAAAAGAAAAGTGTTTCACAAGTTTCAATGCTCTGAAAATAAATTTGTACCAATTAAGAAGCACCACTATTGATTCAAGAAGGACATTTATAGGCAAACCTGGCAACACTATTTTTAAATTTTAAATAATGTATTTGAAGGTTTTTTTTGTTATTGATCACAAAAGATGAGCCCTTTCACAGATAAAAATACAGATGGTATCCTTTAAAAGTGAAAATATTTTTTATGATTTTTGCACACTTAAAAATATTGCTTGAATATTTAAAAAATATAATTCTTTAAAAAACCCCTTGAAAAAGATCTTCAGTCCTTACTTGAAATTCTCAAAATATCCTACATGCTTCTACTCTAAGGTGCTTAATTTAAGATTGTCAAAGTGAGATTTTTTTTTTTTTTTTTTTTTTTTTTCATTTTTCTGAAGCTGGAAACAGGGAGAGACAGTCAGACAGACTCCCGCATGCGCCCGACCGGGATCCACCCGGCACGCCCACCAGGGGCGATGCTCTGCCCACCAGGGGGCGATGCTCTGCCCATCCTGGGCGTCGCCATGTTGCGACCAGAGCCACTCTAGCGCCTGAGGCAGAGGCCACAGAGCCATCCCCAGCGCCCGGGCCATCTTTGCTCCAATGGAGCCTTGGCTGCGGGAGGGGAAGAGAGAGACAGAGAGGAAAGCATGGCGGAGGGGTGGAGAAGCAAATGGGCGCTTCTCCTGTGTGCCCTGGCCGGAATCGAACCCGGGTCCTCCGCACGCTAGGCCGACGCTCTACCGCTGAGCCAACCGGCCAGGGCCTCAAAGTGAGATTTTGATCAAAGCAGCTTATCTTCATAGATGAGCAGAAGCACTGAAAATGGCCTGATTCAGTGGTGGGATTTTAATAATTTAACAACCAGTTCTCTGACCAAATGACCAGTTTAAGTATACAAAACCAATACCAAAAAGCAGGTTATTATTTTATGCATTTAATAATTAAATAAGAATGAAAGGGGTACATAAAACATAGTTATGAGAAAAAGTTTTAAGATATCAAGAAAAATGTTAAATAATACCTGACAAAAGACAATACAACTGTTATTTAAGATATTTTCATATTGTTTCTTGATTGGCATCCTCACTTTCAATTTTTTCCCCTATGAACGGAATAAACATTACTATGGATGCTAAGAATATGTTGTGCAGATGAACATTAAAAAAGAGTGAGGAATGTAAATTTGTGATTTTCATATTAGGCAGCTGCCCAGGTGCCCAACTTAGAAAAAACCTTGATAATAAGTGCCATTTTAACAAACGGTTTGCCAAACTCAACAAAAAATTAGATATCAGTTCTGGTGAACCGGTGCAAACTGGCTAAATCCTACCACTGGTCTGATTAAAACAACTCAAGAAACTTTGTTTTCCTAATATGGATGCTCATTCATTTTGGGGCTGCCTAAAGATTAGTTCATAAAAATCCTCATTTAGTCATGGATCAAGCCTTTATTGTCTTAAAAAAAATTTTTTTTAATCCTGACATGTACTACAGCTTTTAAACCCTCTCATTCACTGATGGACACTTGGGCTGTTTCCAAATCCTGGCTATTGTAAGCAATGCTGCAATAAACATGGGGGTGCATTTCTTCTTTTGAATCAGTGATTTGGTATTCTTAAGATATATTCCTAAAAGTGGGATAGCTGGGTCAAAAGGCAGTTCCATTTTTAATTTTCTGAGGAATCTCCATACTGTTTTCCACAGTGGCTGCACAAGTCTGCATTCCCAGCAGCTGTAGAATTGTGCATATACACAATGGAATCCTATGCAGCCATGGAAAAGAAGGAAATCTTACCTTTTGCAACAGCATGGATGGACCTGGAAACTATTATGCTAAGTGAAATAGCCAGGCAGAGAAAGAAAAATATCATATGACCTCACACATTTGAAGAATCTAATGAACAATGTGAACTGAGGAACGGAGAGGCAGAGGCAGAATCAAAGAAATCAGAGGGAAAGAGGACAGAGGGAAAGGGGAAGAGGGGATGGGATCGGAGAAGGGAAAGAGATTGGAAAAATTATATATATTTATATATATATATATATATATATGAAATGATATGATATATATATATATATCATAGCGTTATAGAGAGCAGGAAAGCAAATTCTGGAGGGAACAGAGGACATCGTTGGAGGAAAGGGGGCAAGGAGGATATTGAGGGGAACACAGGGGTAGGGGATGTATTCGATGGGACACTTGAATCTATGTAAACACAATAAATTAAAATCAATAAAAAAAATCCTGATAATTTTTAGTTCCTTTCTTTTTTTTTTTTTTTTTCATTTTTCCGAAGCTGAAAATGGGGAGGCAGTCATACAGACTCCCGCATGCGCCCGACTGGGATCCACCCGGCATGCCCACCAGGGGGCGATGCTTTGCCCCTTTGGGGCGTTGCTCTGTTGTGTCCAGAGCCATTCTAGCGCCTGAGGCAGAGGCCACAGAGCCATCCCCAGCGCCCGGGGCCATCTTTGCTCCAATGGAGCCTTGCTGCAGGAGGGGAAGAGAGAGACAGAGAGGAAGGAGACGGTGAGGGGTGGAGAAGCAAATGGGTGCCTCTCCTGTGTGCTCTGTCCAGGAATCGAACCCGGGACTCCTGCATGCCAGGCCGACGCTCTACCGCTAAGCCAACTGTCCAGGGCTAGTTCCTTTCTTAAGAAGAAGAAATAAAATAGAATCTTAATTTTGAAAAGAAAAACAATTGTAGTACCAAGCCAAAAGAACACATTAAAATATGTTATACATTTGGATAGCATATTCTGAAAAAGCTCTAATTTATGACAACAGAGAACAAGTCTACATTTTCCAAAGACTATATCATTCTATATATAAGGTCTACCGGCAAGTTCTGTCCGTTTCTATCACAAGTTTCGACACGTAAGCACATGTTTATTTGGTGCATGTGTGCCTCTCTATTTTTATCACTTTATGTATACATACTGACAGAGCAAATTAACTAAAACAAAATTGATTCACGTTAGTCTTATGTGTGAAGCGATAGTGTACCCATGGCTACTGATAAAATTCATTTATGCCACTGTAATTTTTACGAATTTCAACAAGGAAGAAATGCTACAGAAGCATGCCTGTCACATCCATCATATTTCCCGGACTTAGCACCCTCCAACTATCACTTGTTTTTGTCCTCACAAAATGATTTGAAGGGCAAAAAATTCAAAAATGAAGAAGATATCAAACAAGCACTGGTTCAATTTTTCGCATCAAAAGATAAAACATTTTTCAAAAATGGGATATACAAATTGCCCTCATGCTGACAAGAAATCATTAATAATAATGGCAATTATATTATTTAATAAAGTTTATTGACTGTAAGAAAAATTTGTATTTTGTTTTATTCCAAAAATGGACAGAACTTTCCGGTAGACCTTATATTTTGCATTCTATAATATTTTAATATACAACTGCTATGTAATTTATGTAGTAAATATATAATTGTTAGATATAGATTGAGTAAATTTTATTTAACAGGAAATAACTCATTAAATGCAGATTAAGATACAATTAAAGCTAATATGCATATTTACTTTGTCTTGTTATTGTAAGTGTTAAGATTCTACTTACTGTAGACATGATATAAAGTCTTCAGAGACAAATGTAGTGAGGCCACAGAATACCATTAGGGTATAACACATTTTAAATAAGAAATTGTTGTTTCTTGCAAATGATTTTGTTGTATCTCAGGATCTTATTTATATTAGTAAGTCCATGTTTTGTATAATGACAAGGTTTGATTGTTCTTGTGATATCTGGCATGCTTGTAAAAATTCAGCAACTTATAAATAATAATGTACTAGTAAGGTATTTTTATAGAAATACTAAATTTGGATTTTGGAAAACGCTTCTACTGTATTTATGTCTGGAAATATGATCTTAAACATTGGTTTAAATATTAAGTATTATTACTTCCAATTTTTGGATTTTATATAATTATGTGGAAACATTCAAGTCTGTTTCTATTTTATTTGTTTCTTTTTGTTCTTTAGATTCCACATATAAGAGAAATCATATGGCTTTTGTCTTTCTCTGACTGACTTAAAGATACAGAGAACACACTATCATTTTCCAGAAGGAAGGGAGATGGGGAGCTGGGTAAAAATGGTGGAAAAATTAAGAAGTACAGATTGGTAGTTACAGAGTAGTGTCAGAGATGCAAAGTACAACATAGGCAATATAGTCAATGATATTTTAATAACTATGGATAGGGCCAGATGGGTATTTGAAATACTGGAAAGACCACTTTGTAAAGTATATGATTGTGTAATTACTATGCTGTACACCAGAAACTAATACAGAATAATATTGAATGCAAACTGTAATTGAAAAATAAATAAAGTTTATCATTACTTAAAAATAAAATATATCTGTCAAGAAAAAAAAAATGTAGTCCCTGGCTGGTTGGCTTAGCGGTAGAGTGTCTTTCCAGCATGCAGAAGTCCTAAGTTCAATTCTCAGTCAAGGCACACAGGAAAAGTGACCATCTGCTTCTCCACCCCTCCCTCTTCACCTTCTCTCTCTCTCTTTCTCTCTGTCCTTTGCCTGCAGCTATGGTTCGAAGGAGCAAATTGTCCCTGGGCACTGAGGATGGTTATATGGCCTATGCTTCAGTTGCTAAAATAGCTTGGTTTCGGATCAATGGAGCAGTGGGCCCAAATGGGCAGAGAATCAACCCCAGATGGGGTTACTGGATGGATCCCGACAGGGCCTCATGTGACAGTCTGTCTCTCCACAACCCTGACTCTCACTTGATAAGAAAACAAAATGTAAATCTGTTATATTGGGTTGACCTCTACAATTCTGAAGTCTCTGTCAGTATTTTTGTAATAAGAGAATACATGTAGAAGCCAAGTATTCATTCTAAAATATATTACATAAATGCAATAGAAAAAGATTATATATGAACAAAAGACAAATACTTTCTTGTTTTGCCAAACTACTGTTCAGACAATTGTGTCACCATATTATAAGGATCAAAGTATGCTTATTATTTCTAGAATGATAATTTAGTCAAATGTCTTTTATAGCTCTTCAGTGGTTTTTCATTATCTGTAAGAATATGTTTACCATTATCCACTACCAACCCTTAACTTACCTGATTGTACGTCTCCTACTATGTAGAGCTATACCATCCTCAGGTTTTCTGTGGTAAAAGAAATTATAAATGTCTTCTCCAACTATTTCTATAAAACTCTGGTTTTTATATTCATATCATTGGAACCCAGGCCTCCTTTTTGGTGCTATTAGAATTCATGTACCACCAAACAGTTTAAAAGTGATACTAGTGCATTATGTGCTATATATCAGTTTTTCAAGTTACAGTATATTTGTTCAGAGAAAAAAGAGAATCAAATAATAAATACAAATTGAAAACCACTGAATTATGTCATTAATTTTTGAATGTGAATAGTTTAACATATAGCAGCAAAACAATTATTTGGTTAGATTTCATAATAATGATATTTATGTTATTTAAAAAATCCTTTGTTTTGAACAAATTAATCTTCTTGGGTAGCTAATCCATCTTGTGCTTTTCCACTTTCATTTTCTTTCTCTTCATCAAGACACTTTTATTGTATCTCCTGGGTAAATCTACCATTAAAGAGAAGCTCAGATTCTTTCTTTTCTTTACAATACCATTTCTTTCAATTCACAGCAATTAGTCTTCCAATTTTACAATACTCAATGTTTATACCATTAGATATCATTGGCTTCAAGATCACATTGTGTTTCTTGATATCATTTGGTTATTTTAATATTTTTTAAAAGTACTAGTGATGTGATTATGCTTTATTCATTGAGAAATTTATTTTCAGTTATTTGAAAATATAATCCTTAACTGAAAAATTTTTGTATCCTCTTGCGTGTATCTTGTACAAAGTGCTCAATAACAATTGATATAAGTTGAATTTTTTTTAATTTTGTGGTAATATAGTAAAAAAAGAAACTTAGTAGGTCAAGTTACTATGGCTCTTTCTTTCTTTCTTTCTTTCTTTCTTTCTTTCTTTCTTGGTGACAGAGACAAAATCAGAGACAGAGAGGGGGACAGATAGGGACAGACAGACAGGAAGGGAGATAGATGAGAATCATCAACTGATAGTTGTGGCACCTTAGTTGTTCACTGATAGCTTTCTCATATGTGCCTTGACCAGGGGGCTACAGCAGACTGAATGACCCCTTGCTCAAGCCAGTGACCTTGGGTTCAAGCTGGTGAATTGTACTCAAACCAGATGAGCCCATCCTCAAACCAACGACTTTGGAGTTTCGAAACTGGGTCCTCCACTTCCCAGTCAGAGGCTCTATCCACTGAGCCACCGCCTGGTCAGGCACTGTGGTTCCTTTTTTAAATGTACCATGCCAAATTATACTTTAAGACACCAGTGCAGTTTATCAACATTTAAAAAAATTCATTATATCTTTTTTATGTTCTGTTATGGTAAAGTTACATGAATAAATATAGAACATTAAAAAAATCAATAAAGATGAACTAAAAAAATGAGCTGCTATAACAGAAAGAAGATAAATGAATGGTGATATGCTTCAAAGATGTAAAAATTTGTGAATAGTTTTAGCTGAGAGATACAGAGAACAGGGAAGATGTTGTACTTATTTATTCAAAAGTATAAATACTAAACAGGAACTAAATTAATAATTTTTACTGAACCCATCAGGGACTAGAAGTTTTAGAGCAAACAACTAGTTCAAATTCTGAAGAAGGGCATCTTCAGTGGGAAATAGGATGTGAACATTTGCTTGCCTGGGGTGAATGTCGCACTGAATAACACAAAAGCTATAAGGAATATAAAACAATAAATTTGAATGAATATTCTGAATGTGAAGACAGGATGTTTCCAAGGACTACAATTATGGAGGGGTAAAAGTGTGACCGTGTAAGAAACATCGCCAATAACTGAACCAGACTCACAAAAAGGAAGCTTGTGGAGAATACAGAAATGTTTAATAAAAAAATAGGCCCTGGCCGGTTGGCTCAGTGGTAGAGCGTCGGCCTGGCATGCGGGAGTCTTGGGTTCAATTCCCGGCCAAGGAACACAGGAGAAGCACCCATCTGCTTCTTCACCCCTGCCCCTCTCCTTCCTCTCTGTTTCTCTCTTCCCCTCCTGCAGCCAAGGCTCCAGTGGAGCAAAGTTGGCCCAGGCACTGAGGATGGCTTCATGGCCTTTGCCTCAGGCACTAGAATGGCTCTGGTTGCAACAGAGTGACACCCCAGATGGGCAGAGCATCACCCCCTGGTGGGCATGCCGGTTGGATCCTGGTCGGGTGCATGCAGAAGTCTGTCTGACTGCTTCCCCGTTTCCAACTTCAGAAAATACCCCCCAAAATAAATAAATAAATAAATAAATAAATAAATAAATAAATATTATTTTCAATAAATAATGCTTGTAAAAATAGATATTCACATGCAAAAGAGTGAATTTGAATCCCACCTCACATCACACACATATTATATGAAATAGTTTAAAAATTCTGGAAAAAAAAAGAAAATATCTATGACTTTGAGTTAGGCTATAGTTTCTTTTTCTTTCTTTCTTTCTTTCTTTTTTTTTTTTTTAGCGAGAAAGATAGAGAGAGGGACAGACAGGCAGAAATTCTTGTGGCACCTTAGTTGTTCACTGATTGCTTTCTCATATGTGCTTTGACCAGAGGGCTGCAGCTGAGCCAGTGACATGTTGCATTAATCAGTGACCCCTTGCTTAAGCCAGCGAATTTGGGTTCCAAGCCAATGATTTTGGGGTTCAAACTAGCGATGATGGGGTCACATTTATGATCCCATGCTCAAGCCAGTGACCCTGCACTCAAGCCTGTGACCTAGGTGTTTTGAACCTGGGTCCTTGGCATCCCAGGTTGTCACTCTATCCACTGTGCCATTGCCTAGTCAAGCAGCAATAGTTTCTTGATAGGATAACAAAAAGACAATACTCCCCCCAAAAAAACTGAAAATATTGGACTACAGTAAAATTTTAAATCTTGTGAAGAAAATCACATAATCACAAAAATGAAAGAGAACCCATGAAATGAAAGAAAATATTTTCCAATCAAAAATTTGATAAATACCTGTACCCAGAATATATAAAACAAACAAAAAAACTCTGACAACTCAATAATAAAAAGATTAATAATTCAATTTAAAATTGGCCAATGCATTTAAAGAGGTATTTTTACAAAGAGATACAAATGACCAATAAGAACATGAAAAATGTTCAATATTATCGTCCTTAGCACAGTGCAAATTAAAACCACAATATAACATTTACAACTATTAGGGTGGTTATTAATTAAAAATAAACAATAATAACTATTGAGAAAGACATGGAGAAATAAAATCCTCATATATTGTTGGTGAGAATGTAGAATGATGTACTGTAAAGCCAGTAGCTGCGGCCACCATCACAACTGCCTGGCCCGTGCAAGTCCGCACTTGATTTGGACAGATGGTAATTAAACAACGGAGCCAAGAACTGGTGGGCCATTACATTTAATCCTAGCTCACACCCCGTGGGCAAGAAATACACACAGTGGGAAAACACTTTTCTTTCCATTCAGGGTTCCCAAAGCCACTGACTTATCCGAGTATTCCTAGAATCAAAGGTTTCTACCTCACCAGCCTTATTCACCTCTGTTCCCTATCTCCTTCTCTCTGCACAAACTGGCTTCTCTTTCAGCACTCCACCATCTTGGCTGCCTTTCCTTGCAATGCTAGTTTCAGAAACTGAGTGAGAAAGCCCCTGCTCAGCCTCATTTTATAGTGTAGAAATGAAAACCTTTAAGCCAATATACAAAAAAGGAAGTCTCTAATACAAAGTCACTTATCTGAGGCATAAATGGGGTTCCTCATAAGAGTGCACTACCCCACATCATGAAACAGTCAAGGGTATGGGGAAAAGCTTAGTTTTGAAAAGATCTTAGTATTAAAAGGGCAGGAAAGGCTTAGTCTTAAAACTAAGCCTTAGGCTATAATGACTTTGCCGATTTACAGCCTGTCTCCCATACCCAATGCAAACTATAAGCGAAGAAACATATGCATCATATTTGCAAACTTATTTGACCAACATGTAGCCACACAAGAAAAGATGCTCAGCATCATTTGTCATTAGAGCAATGCAAATTAAAACAACAATGATACACTTACACACATCTATCAAAATGTACAAAATGCAAAAACCTGACAATAAACACTAAATGCTTACAAGAATGTAAAACAAGAACTCTCATTTGTTGCTAGTTATAAAGAAATAAAATGTATATTCACTTTAGAAGTTTCTTACAAAGTGAAACATAAACTTGTCATAAAACTTAACAGTTCCAACCCTATTTACCCAAACAAATTGAAAACTTACGTTCTCACAAAAGCTATATTCATAATTTCCAAAAATTGGAAACAAAAATATCTTCAACAATTAAGTAAATAAACAGTGGCATGTCATATAACAAAATGTTGTTAAACAATATAGAGAAATGAGCTACTAATTCAAGCCATGACATTACTTATCTCCAAGTAATATAAGTCAGACCCAAAAGTTTAATATGATATTATCCCATTAAATATCATTATAGAAATGCTGGGACAATATTAGAAATAAAATAAAAAGAAGAAAAGTGTTATTAGATTCTAATCCAAAATATAAATAAAATATCCAAGAGTTTACCAATATGAATAAATCCTAATTGTATAATGTAGAAGGAGAGGGTGGCAATGTGACAGTAGAGAAACTTGGCAAACAATACCACAGTTAGACAGTGAAGGTTAATGTCAATAGTGGTATCAGTAGGAGAGAAAAAATCCTCCCTCTACCCATCTTGAGTTCTCTGGTTGGGGCCTTGCAAATAAGACTGACAAAATATAGATTAACAGAAAAAAAAAAGGCATGCAAGTGTATTGGTGGTTAAAAGTCTTAAATGGTATAGGGTAAATGAATGCTTCACAAGAAGGTGAGCAAATCCCCAAAGAAATGGCAAAGCTTAAAGACGGTTATTAGCATTTGAAAAAGAGGGCATTTAAGAGGAAGTAACAAGACAAAGGAAAGGAACTGAGCTTTCAGTGACAGAAGATTGCAGGAATGTAAATAAATGGGGAACTAATAGCAAGTAAAGATGTTTAGTACAGTTTGTTTGTGTAGAATCTCAGTGTTATCTCATCCCTTGTGAATAAGTTGTTATTCCTTTCTGCTACCAGAAGTGGGAGAAGGGTCACCTTCACAAGGGAAATCTATGATTTTGTTTTCAGGTAGATGGGGGAGGGCTGAAAGCTCATCCTGTACCTACTTTTTCTCAGTTTCTTTCAGCCCCAAATAATCCTATGCCATAGCGGTATAGTTGGATGTGACATGAGTTGGATCTCCTTAATTTGTTACTGTAAGGCCAGGAGCCGCCATTGTGGCCATTCACATGCAGGTTCCCATTGGATTCGGGCAGATGGTAAAGAAATGGCAGAGTCGGAGGATGGTAGGCTATTCTGTTTATTGGTTGGCCATTCCGTTTATTGGCAAGCCATAAGAGAAGACAAGGGAAAAGCAACCTGGTTTTCCCATGAAGGGCAAGGGATCAGGGAGGCCCCTGCAATGGTTATAGCAGGGACCGAGAGAGCAAACTCCCAGTCTGCCCCACTTTATAGTATGGAAATCAAAACCTTTAATCCATGTAAAGCCAGTAGCCAAGGCCAGGGCCACCATCACAGCAGCCCGGCCCATGCAGGTTCGCATTGGATTCGGACAGTCGGTAAAGAAACAACGGAGCCACAAACTGGTGGGCCATAGTCTTTAATCCTAGCTTGCACCCGGCGGGCAAGTAAAAATACACACACTGGGCTCCAAAACCCACTCATATTCAGTGCTCACAAAGCCACCAACTTATCCGAGTTTCCTAGAATCAAAGGTTTCTAGCTCACCAGCCTTATTCTCCTCAGTTCCCCATCTCCTTCCTTCTCCAGCGTCAAACTGCACAAACTGGCATCTCACTCAGCACTCTGCCATCTTGGCTGCTTCTCCTGGCCTACTCCTCGTGGCCTCTGTTGGTCAAATAAGTTTGTAAATATGATATATATGTTTGCTCGCTTGTGACTTATATTGGGTGTGGGGGACAGGCTATAAGCAGGCCAGGTCGTTGTAGCCTAAGGTTTCATTTTGGGACTAAGCTTTCCCCACACCCTTGACTGATTGTATGATCTGGGTGGTGCACTCTCATGAGGAATCCAATTATGCCTTGGATAAGTGACTTTGTATCAGAGACTTCCTTGTTTGTATATTGGATTAAGGGATTTTGGTTTTCTACACTATAAAGTGGGACAGACCAGGAGCTTGGACACACAGTTCCTGCTATCACAATTGCAGGGGTTTCCCTGATCCCTTGCCCTTCACGGGAAGAGCTGGTTTTCTGCTTTTCCCTTGTCTTCTTTTGTGGTTTGCCTGTCTTGGTGACACACCAATAAATAGGATGGCCCCCCATCCTCTGACTCCGCCATTTCTTTATCGTCTGCCCGAATCCAATGGGAACCTGCATGTGAATGGCCACGATGGCGGCTCCTGGCCTTACAACTGGCGTAGTCGGCAGGATACAGAGATTGGTATGGAGCCACCACCCTTGATGGGTGGGATAGAGTACTGGTTGCTGCTCTGGCTCCCCATGGCTGTCCTTTTAGGGGCCATGTGCTACATGTTTTTTACTCAAAAGGAAACTGCCCGAGATCAAAAGCTTCAGTGTGAATTGCAAATAGAACGGCAGAAAAGGCTGGAATTGGAGCGAGCACTGGAGAAGAAATTACGGGTTCGCGAGTTGCAGTTTACCCTGGAAGCTGAACGTCTTCACCGGCAGTTGTTGGAGAAACAACTGCGGATTCAAGAGCTCAAGTTTCAGCTTCTGGCCAAAAGCCAGCAGCCACAGGAGCCTAAACGGTCACCAAAGGAGCAGCAGCATCCGTGCCGGTGGATTGGCTTTGAGTCAGCGGGAGCAGGCGCTTGCGACTCCTCTTCTGAGGATGAGAAGGCTCAGGCTGAAGCTGCCATACGCACACTGAGAGCCCGACCAGTTGTCGCCAAGAAGGTAAAAACCCAGCAACAAAGAGTCCCTCAGGGGCAGCCACAGCCTCCTGCCCAGGTAATGGAACACTCTGTGGTCCGGCCCTATACCCAGGCAGAGCTGATGGAGTTGGGGGCACAATTTAGGCAGAAACCTACTGAATCCCTGGTAGCCTGGTTACTACGATTATGGGATATAGGGGTGGATGGCATCATGCTCTCCGGAACAGAGATGGAGAAATTGGCCGCCATTACCACACACTCTTCCTTGAGGCAGCGTCTTCAGAACTGCCATGGCAACCCAGGAGACCATACCCTATTAGAATGGGTGATGGCTGCCATTCGTATGGTCTGGCAGAATGCTGGAGAACTGCCAGGGGCAATGAGTCGGTGGCAGTGCTACAGTGAGTTAGTAAAGGTCCTTCGAGAACTAGGTATGAAGAATGCTGTTTTCAACCCTGGGTCTCGTGGGCCAGACGAGGAAGTGTTTATGGCAAAAATGAGGGAATTTGTCCTTGCTAGTGCCCCGTCAGCCCTTTTTGGGTCACTTGTGGCTATATTGGGCCCCTATGTGGGGCAGCCCATCAATGCAGTTACACAGATGGCAGCAGATTTGGGAGAGCTGGAGGCCGCTCGGGATCATAAAGCAGTGAGGGCTGCTGCCTATGTTTTCCCCCCAACTAACAAGGGAAATGGGCCTGTAAAGGTTACCCGAACGCAGATGTGGGTAGACTTGATTGCGGCTGGAGCAGATAAGGGGAAATTGGATGGCCAGTCTAATAAAATTCTTTTGGAGCTTTGGCGGCAGCTTAAACCAGAACAGAAGTTCCAGCCACTGAGACGAAAGGCCCCAGCAGCTACCAATAAAACGTTTGGTGCACGCACAGCTCGGTTACAAGATTATATGATAGAGACGGCCAAGGGAGAGGGGAACTCCCAAGACCCATTGTACCAGTTTGAATAGGAAAAAGGCCGAGGGACCCGTCTAACAGGGATGGGCGGGGACCGGAGGCCACATGTGGAACTGGCTATCCACTGGTCCCCTTCCAATGTACAACAGGTGTTGGCCTTGGTGGATACAGGTGCAGAATGTTCCCTTCTCTATGGAAACCCAGAGCGGTTTGCTGGGACCCCAGTGGCCATTGACGGTTACGGGGGACAAACTGTTCAAGTGAAGCCAATAACTATTCCATTGGGGATAGGAGACTGCCTCCTAAGTCATATAACGTGTATGTATCTCCTATTCCTGAATATATTTTGGGGGTAGATGTCTTGCAAGAACTGTGGTTGGAAACTACAGCTGGGGAGTTCCGGCTGCGGATCAGGGTTGTGAAGGCAGTATTGCGGGGACATGCATCACATTCCCCTTTGCAATTACCCGTCCCTCAGCATGTGACTAACACCAAGCAGTACCGCCTGCCAGGTGGTTATGAAGAAGTCACAGGGACAATCCTCGAATTAGAAAAGGTGGGGATCATCCGGCCAGCACACAGTCCTTACAACTCCCCAGTATGGCCTGTGCGCAAAGCAGATGGAACCTGGAGAATGACAGTAGATTACAGGGAACTTAATAAAGTTGTTCCCCCTTTGCACGCTGCTGTTCCCTCAATAGCTAACATGATGGATCGGCTAAGCCATGAGCTGGGGACATACCACTTTGTGGCAGACTTGGCCAATGCTTTTTCTCTATTGATATAGCTGCAGAGAGTCAAGACCAATTTGCTTTCAGTTGGGAAGGGAGACAATGGACCTTTACAGTGTTACCCCAGGGCTATTTGCATAGCCCCACCTTGTGCCATGGGCTGGTGGCTGCTGACCTGGCTAAATGGAAACAGCCAGAGGTAGTCCACATGTACCATTATATTGATGATATTATGCTAACTAGTGATTCTCTTTCAGAATTGGAGCAAGCAGTCCCTACCCTGCTATCCCATTTGAAAGCATGTGGCTGGGCAGTTAACGAGAACAAATTACAAGGACCTGGGTTATCTGTTAAATTCTTGGGAGTTGTCTGGTCGGATAAGACAAAAGTTATCCCTGACGTAGTTATAGATAAGATTCAAGCATACCCCGTGCCCACTACAGTAAAACAGTTACAGGAATTCTTAGGTTTGTTGGGGTACTGGCGAGCATTTATACTGCATTTGGCTCAGTTACTATGCCCCTTGTACAACCTTATTCGAAAGGGGGTTCGCTGGGATTGGACTGAGCAGGCGCAAGGTTCATTTGCAGCTGCTAAGAGAGCTGTCAAGGTGGCACAGGCCTTGAATGTGTTTGATCCTGCCAGGCCCTGTGAGCTGGATGTTCATGTAACCTCAGAGGGGTTTGGATGGGGCTTGTGGCAGCGGACAGAGCACCTACGGCAACCTATTGGATTTTGGTCCCAAGTGTGGAAAGGTGCTGAAGTTCGTTACTCATTAGTAGAGAAGCAGCTGGCAGCTGTGTATGCTGCACTCCTGGCAACTGAGAGTATTACAACCACAACACCAGTTATAGTCAAAACAACATACCCTATAGCTGGATGGGTGAGAGATTGGGCAACTAAACCGCGTAGTGGTATGGCCCAAATGTCTACCCTGGCCAAGTGGGGTGCCTATCTGCAACAACACTGTGCTATTAGCACCAGCCCATTGAGGGCAGAATTGCAGGAAGTCTTGGGTCCAGTCACCTATGCGACCTTAGAGTCAGGTGCAACTGGGGCTCAGGAGGCAGAACCTGAGGTCAGTCCCTACCAGGAGGGGCGAGTGCCCATCCCCAAAGATGCCTGGTATACTGATGGTTCCAGCAGGGGCCAACCTGCCAAATCGACGGCTATCGCCTTCCATCCGGCCACTGAGACTATTTGGATGGACACGGGTACAGGCCAAAGCAGCCAATGGGCAGAATTAAGAGCTGTTTGGCTAGTTGCCCATAATGAATCTTCACCTCTGGTGATCTGTACTGACAGTTGGGCTGTCTATCGTGGACTGACCCTTTGGATTGCTACTTGGCACATTAACCAGTGGATGGTAATGCACCATCCATTATGGGGTCAGGCCATGTGGCAGGACTTATGGGAAATAGGACACCAGAAGCAGGTGACAGTATATCATGTCACAGGGCATGCCCCTCTAGCCCATCCTGGGAATGATGAGGCAGATAAGTTGGCAAGGGTGCAATGGTTGGAGACTGCCCCTGCAGGTGATGTGGCACAGTGGCTCCACCAGTGCCTGCTCCATGCAGGAGAGAAAACTATGTGGGCTACGGTTAAGGCTTGGAACTTGCCTGTGTCTTATGCAGAGGTACTTGCAGCCTGTGAGCAATGTGCAGTATGTTCCAAGGAACACCCTTGGAGACCACTGGTGTCACCTGGACAGATCCAGACGGGTCATGTCCCACTGACACGATGGCAGATAGACATCATTGGACCCTTACCAAAGTCAGAAGGGTACCAGTATGCAGTCACCTGTGTAGATACTGCCACCGGGCTGCTTGCTGCTTACCCCACTTGTAACCCTGACCAGAGGGCAGTCATACAGGCTCTGGACCACCTGAGTGCTGCATACGGGCGACCGCTGGTCCTTGAAAGTGACAATGGTACCCACTTCACTGGTTCAACGGTGAGGCCATGGGTTCAAAAGCTGGGGGTGGACTGGAAGTACCATGTTCCCTACCACCCCCAGGCTGCTGGTATCATTGAGCGTTATAATGGACTCTTAAAGCAGGGACTGCGACAGGAGGGGAGCACTGGCTCTCTTACTGGATGGACACACCGCTTATGGACAGTACTCCGGATTTTGAATGAGCGACCTCGACGGGGAAGCCCAGCTCCAGTAGAGGCCCTCCTGCATCGGACAGCTGCCCCTATTCAGTTGCAGATACGCACCAAGGACATTTTACTCAAGCCAGGGTTCGGACAGCAGGGCAACATGCTCTTGCCTGCTCCAACAGCCCTTCTTAAAGGACAACGGCTTCAATGGACTTGGCCCTGGACTGTACAGGCCCCCCATCTGAGATGGGTGGCCTTGTTGGCACCATGGGGAAAGGGGTTAGAGGTGGACCTCCAGTTAACTCCTTGGGCAACCAGCACCTGGCCACCTAAGGTAGAAGTGTATTATCCCTTCAGTGCCCAACGGGACAGCATTTTGAAGGGCACCTTTGTAATTTCTTTATGGCCAATAATGAGTTCCCCTATTTTACTACACATAGAACCAGCAGATGCTGGTGTATTGGCCAATAAGGTTTGGTATGCCCGCTCAGGGCGGCCTCTGGTGCCAGCTACGGTACTGTCTGCAGACAAAACTCTGGCCTGTATTCTGCCAGAGGGAAAAGATTTGCCTCTCTTGGTGCCACTGACAGCTCTCTCATTTCGCCCATAGTTTTTGATCTGTTAATCCTATTGCTGTAGTTGGTACTATTTCTGTTTATGTAATGTATCCTACTCCTTGCAAAGTGACCATCATGGAAGATGCTTGTGGTTTAGATTGTAAAGCGAGCAAAAGGGGTGGAATGTTGGTCAAATAAGTTTGTAAATATGATATATATGTTTGCTCGCTTGTGACTTATATTGGGTGTGGGGGACAGGCTATAAGCAGGCCAGGTCGTTGTAGCCTAAGGTTTCATTTTGGGACTAAGCTTTCCCCACACCCTTGACTGATTGTATGATCTGGGTGGTGCACTCTCATGAGGAATCCAATTATGCCTTGGATAAGTGACTTTGTATCAGAGACTTCCTTGTTTGTATATTGGATTAAGGGATTTTGGTTTTCTACACTATAAAGTAGGACAGACCAGGAGCTTGGACACACAGTTCCTGCTATCACAATTGCAGGGGCTTCCCTGATCCCTTGCCCTTCATGGGAAGAGCTGGTTTTCTGCTTTTCCCTTGTCTTCTTTTGTGGTTTGCCTGTCTTGGTGAGACACCAATAAATAGGATGGCCCCCCATCCTCTGACTCCGCCATTTCTTTATCGTCTGCCCGAATCCAATGGGAACCTGCATGTGAATGGCCACGATGGCGGCTCCTGGCCTTACAGCCTCCTTCTGCTCTCTGCTCTGCTCTCTCTTCTAATGCTAATCTCAGGAACCAAGAGAGCAAGCTCCCGTTCTGCCCCCATTTTTATAGTGTAGCTTCACAACCTTTAATCCAATATACAAAGTAGGGAAGTCCCTAATATAAAGTCACTTCTCTGAGGCATGATTGGATTGTACCACCCCACATCAAAAAGGGTGGGAAAGGCTTAATCCCAAAACCAAGCCCCAGGCTACAACGATCCTACCTGCCCCCAACACACATTAATATCACCTGGGCAACGGCCTCCACATGGGCAACATTATCTTTAACAAAGTGAGCATAATACATTTGATCTGCCCAACAATCCAATATACAAACAAGGAAGTCTCTGATACAAAGTCACTTATCTGAGGCATAATGGGATTCCTCATGACAGTGCACCACCCTACATTATGCAATCACTCAAGGGTGTGGGGAAAAGTTTAGTCTTAAAACGAAGGTTTAGGCTATAATGACCTGGCCTGCTTACAGCCTGTCCCCCATACCCAATACAAACTTTAAGCGAGCAAACATATATATCATATTTATAAACTTATTTGACCAACAGTTACTGTTGGGCAGATAAAATATATTATGCTCACTTTGTTAAAGATGGTGCTGCCCACATGGAAGCTGTCGCCCAGGTGATTTTAATGTGTGTTGGGGGCGGGTTGTGGGCAGGCAGGATCCTTGTAGCCTGGGGCTTGGTTTTGGGATTAAACTTTTCCCACCCTTTTTGATGTGGGATGGTACAATCCTATCATGCCTCAGTGAGTTTGTATTAGAGACTTCCCTATTTTGTATATTGGATTATTGGATTATATTGGATTAAAGGTTTTGATTTCTACACTATAAAATGGGACAAGGAGCTTGCACTCTTGGTTCCTGAGATAAGCATTAGAGGAGAGAGTAGAGCAGAGAAAGGCCACATGGAGGAGGCCAGGAGAAGCTGTCAAGATGGTGGAGTATTGAGTGAGAAGCCAGTTTGTGCAGAGTTTGTGCAGGGAGAAGGAAGGAGATGGGGAACAGAGGAGAATAAATCTGGTGAGCTAGAAACCTTTGGTTCTAAGAAACTCAGATAAGTCAGTAGCTTTGTGAGCACTGAAATGAGTGGGTTTTGAAGCCCAGTGTGTGTTTTTACTTGCCCGCTGGGTGCAAGCTAGGATTAAAGATGATGGCCCACCAGTTTCTGGCTCCGTTGTTTCTTTACTGACTGTTCGAATCCAATGCGAACCTGCATGGGCCAGGCGGCTGTGATGGTGGCCCTGGCCTTGTATACTGGCTTTACAGTTACCTTAATGGCATATAACCCTGATATGATACAATGAGAATGGTACTTATTGTAGGGGTCTTCTTCACAAATACTCATTGTAAAGCCAGAAGCCACGGCCACCATCACAGCTGCCTAGCCCATGCAGGTTCCCTTTGGAGTCGGACAGTCGGTAAAGAAACAATGGAGCCAAAAGCTGGTGGGCCATTATCTTTAATTTTAGCTTGCACCTGGTAGGCAAGTAAAAACACACACTGGGCTCCAAAACCCACTCACACTCAGTGCTCACAAAGCTGCGGACTTATCCAAGTTTCCTAGAATCAAAGGTTTCTAGCTCACCAGACTTATTCACCTCAGTTCCCCATCTCCTTCCTTCTCCCTGCACAAACTCTGCTCCAGCTGGCCTGTCACTCAACACTCCACCATCTTGAGTGCTTCTCCTGGCCTCCTCCACTCTCTGCTCTCTAATGCTAATCTCAGGAACCAAGAGAACAAGCTCCTGTTCTGCCCTCATTTTATAGTGTAGAAATCAAAACCTTTAATCCAATATACAAAATAGGGAAGTCTCTAATACAAAGTCACTTATCTGAGGCATGATGAGATTGTACCACCCCACATCAAAATGGGTGGGAAAGGCTTAGTCCCAAAACCAAACCCAAGGCTACAAGGATCCTGCCTGCCCTCAACCCGCCCCCAACACACATTAATATCACCTGGGCAACGGGCTTCCATGTGGGCAGTGCTGTCTTTAACAAAGTGAGCATAATATATTTTATCTGCCCAACACCCATAAATAAGGTGACGAACTTTTTTACAATGAAAAGAAAGAAAAATAAATTGAAGAAAACAATATCTTAAATAAAAGAAACCTTTTATGCATTGCAACAATAGTACACTATAATATGATAAATACATAATAAAAACATTTGCAATATTTTATATTGTAATTATGCTTACATATCTATTAATTTTTAATAATAATTGTAAGAAAAAATTACTCATTTAGATATTATTTAAATGAGTACTTTTCCACTGAATGGATATTTTTTGTCAATGTATTATCTTGGAACAATATATTGAAAATATCTGAACAAGAAATATCCTGCCTATTGAATTTTACTGCAAATGCTGCAGTTAGAGTATTAACATTCAATCTCGATTTCTCACTTGTCCAAAAATCATTAGAAATTGAAAAAACTCCTTCGATTTCTGCATTAGTTACAGGGCAGCACAATGTAAATTGGACAAGAATAAATAAATTTTCACATGGAATATGTTCATTTTTGAAATGGCTGAATATTTCCACCCATCTTTTATCAATTTCAACGTGTTCATTTTCCTATTATTAATTTTTCAGACTTCAACTATACATTTAGTTTTCTAATTTCTTCAGAGACAATTGTAGTCCATTTTGATGTATGGCATTTCTTTAGATAAAAACTCAAGACAAGATTCAATATCTGTCCAATATACTTGTGATGAAGTAAAAAAACACCATTGAAAACTTTTATTCCCTGTGATGTTTGTTTCAGACCATTCTTCAATATATTGAAAACATGTCTGGTAAACATTCTGCATTTCTTTGATAAACTTTTTTTTATGCTCAGATGTGATTCTTCTAAGTTTTTTTTTAATTTTTTTAAATTTACAGAGACAAAGAAAGTGTCAGAGAGAGGGATAGATAGGGACAGACAGACAGGAACAGAGAGAGATGAGAAGCATCAATCATTAGTTTTTTGTTGCAACACCTTAGTTCATTGATTGCTTTCTCATATGTGCCTTGACCGTGGGGTCACAGCAGACCGAGCAACTCCCTGCTCAAGCCAGCGACCTTGGGTCTAAGCTGATGAGCTCTGCTCAAACCAGATGAGCCTGCACTCAAGCTGGTGACCTCGGGGTCTTGAACCTGGGTCGTCCGCATCCCAGTCTGATGCTCTATCCACTGTGCCACTGCCTGATCAAGCAATTCTTCTAAGTTTGACAATTTTCTTTTTATAATTAAAGAAAAAAATTTTTCTTCAAAATGAGATTTATATTGAAGGACAAAGTCATTCAAAATAAGACTACCCTCTGTAGATGAAATGTGTTCACCTTCAATTTTTTGAATCATTTTGTGAAAAATACATGCTTGATTATGTACAATATACATTAATATTTCAGATAATTTATTATTAAAATACAATTCCAGGATTTTAGGACATTTGTCTAAATTTAAAAAATATGAACAGAGAGGCTCAAATAATTGTAGAACATGCTCTATAGCAGGTGTTAGAGCAAGCCATCTAACTTTTAAATATTCAAAAATTTTTTTGTATTCAACATTTGCTTCTTCACAAAATTGTTTTAAAGTGGCAACACAAATGGTAAAATGACAAAAATGCAAATAAATTGTAGTTATTACTTCTATATCAATTGGTATGGCACATGACACTGTGTTGATTGCATTTGACAAAATATGTGTATTACAACCTATTCCTAGTATTTTCTTTTGGAATAACTTGTAATTTTACATATACATTTTTTACTCCTTTGCATCTTCACTCAACAAAATTTGAATTTGTATTATCAGCCGTTAGTGCAACAACTTTGAGTTTCAAACTGTTTTGATTTATTACTCTGTATAGATGGTTTGACAAAATTTCAGAAGTTTTGCCCTCAATGGATTCTAAATTTAAAATTTTTACTTGAATGTCCTTGGTAACATTAAAATATCTTACTATTATTGGATACAATTTAATTTTATTATGATTTGATGCATCAGATAAAATCATTAAAATGCTGCAGTTTCCAAGTCCTCTGTAAGTATTTTGTCACAATAATTTTTAAATACTGATTTCAAAATAGCCTTGCATTTTATCCTGGCACATGAAAATTTTGCATTATAAAACTTTTTCGGCCTGACCCGTGGTGGCGCAGTGGATAAAGCGTCGACCTGGAAATGCTGAGGTCACCGGTTCGAAACCCTGGGCTTGCCTGGTCAAGGCACATATGGGAGTTGATGCTTCCAGCTCCTCCCCCCTTCTCTCTCTCTGTCTCCTCTCTCTCTCTCTCTCTCTTTCTCTCTCTCTCTCTGTCTCTCCCTCTCCTCTCTAAAATGAATAAATTAAAAAAAATAAAATAAAACTTTTTCAATAATTTAGTTTTACAATCCATACTATGAAAACTTTGATTTTAAATTATGGTGTGAAATGCAAATGTTTCCTCTATTGCAGCCAACTGTTTTTCATCTTCAGAATAATTTGAAGTTTTAAAAAACTTGTTACTTTACAACTGGAAGCTGATACACTTAATGATTGCTTATGTTTGTTGGTGGTCAAATGTTTTGTTATCGTTATTGCTGCTCTGCCCTCAACTGCAAAACAAAATTCTCTGCTGCAAATATTACAGAAAACAATGGTATTTTTCTTTGATATGAGGAATGGAAATTCCTTTGTCAATTTATTGTTGAAATATCATTTTCTCTTTTTTGATTTTTCCATCCCTTAAATAAAATTAAAAATTAAAAATAAAATACAGAGCTACCCAAACGATGCAAGCACATTAGGAACTGAAAATGTTACATTATGGTAGGCGAATTTTCCAGAAGCTAAATTAACAAAACTAAATATCAAACAAAACCACTAATGTGGAGTGATATTCGGGTGTATTTATCATTTTCTAATTAAAAAATGTTTGTTTTATGCAACTATTTAATCAAAATGCATTATTAATAGATATGGTTTTAGATTAGATATCCATCTTAAAAATCAAATTTGGAAAAATACTTATAAATACAATTATACGTATTTAGAAATTATTAAATAGATAACGAATTAATAAAACATGAATTGTGCTTACCTGTCTATGATTGAATGTTCACTGAGAAAGAAATAATCGGGAGTCTACAATGTCTTATGTGCTGTGTCACATTTCAGTAAGAAGTACACAAAGCCATTTGCACACTCGGTATATCATGCGCTCTCCCAAGATCTCCCATGCAGAGTGCATGCATCTCATAATCATGTCTCACCATACTGTACTAATCCTTGAAGAATCATCATGTCAAATACAAATATGTCACATCACATGCAATGGATCGACTGCATTGATTGAATACAGGCATTTACAGATTAGTCTTCCAATATCAAAAAGGAGGACATTTAGGAGGACACTTTTCAAGGGAGAAAAGAACTTACGAAAGAAACACTGTCCTCCCTAAAAGAGGATGATTGGTCACCTTACCATAAACCAACTCTAATAATCAGAAAGAACACTAGCTAAGTTTCAAAAGAAGACCATTTTACAAAATGGTCAATGATCATATTAGTTGTCAAGAACATCAATGTCAAAGGAAGTCAGAGAAACTGTCAGCTTGGAGAAACCTAAGAAATATGCAGCCTAATTGCTACATACCTCAGATGGAATTCTAAAGCAGAATAATTACATTAGTGTAAAACGTTATACAACTTTAGCAATATCTGGAGTTCAGTTTTGACAAACAATGGCAATGCAAGTTGTTAACAATAGAAATGAATTACTTAGGGCTATATAGGAACTCTGTATTATTTTGGTAACTGTTCTATAAATCTAGATTTATTCTCAAATATATGTGTACTTTTGTATTCAGTTTGTAGATATATAATGTCTACATAATATTTCTATACTATATACATATATAATATACATAATTATTAATCAATGTGTTTGATCTTATAAAAATAAGGTTTGCTACATAAATATCATTGATTTTTTTAATATGTATTTTCTTTTTTTATTTATTCATTTTAGATAAGAGAGACACAGAGAGTGAGAGAGAGAGAAAGAGAGAGAGAGAGAGAGAGAGAGAAAAGGGGGTAGGAGCAGGAAGCATCAACTCCCATATGTGCCCTGACCAGGCAAGCCCAGGGTTTTGAACCGGTGACCTCAGCGTTCCAGGTCAACGCTCTATGCACTGCACCAACACAGGTCAGGCCAATGACCATTGATTTTTAAGAAAAACATTCTGATGTATTTTTATGAAGAGTCAGGCAGTAGCAGGTCAAGGACAGATAAATAGTCAAGGGCAAATACCCACATGTGCCTAGTTGTACATGATTTTCAGGCTTTGGTTGTAAAAATAAATATTAATTCATATGTTAGCAATTTTATTTACAATCAATTAGTGAAAGCTTGACCAGGCAGTAACACAGAGGATAGAGCGTGGGCCTGGGTTTTAAAGGACCCAGGGGTTGAAACAATGAGGTGTTCAACATCAATGCTGGCTCACCAACTTGGGCACGGGGTCACTGGCTTGAGTGTGCGATCATAAACATGACCCAATGGTTGCTGGCTTGAGCCCAAAGGTTGCTGGCTTGAAACCCAAGGTTACTGGCTTGAGCAAGAAAGGGGTCACTCACTCTGCTGGAGCCCCCCCCCCATTAAGGCACATATAAGAAAAAAATCAGTCAACAACTAAGGCACCATAATGAAGAATTGATACTTATCTCTCTCCCTTGCTATCTGTCCCTGTTTGTCTGTCTCTCCCTCTCTCAGTCTCTCTCTCTCTGTCTATCGCTAAAAAAAAAAAGAAAAAGTAAGAGTCACATGGGTTGTGGCACAACTCTTAAACAGAAAAGAAAATAAGATATTCTGGCAAGCAGTGCTACTGGATTCTGTATCTATAGTCCTTAAATACCATCAATTTGACACATTTTTATTTCTCAAAATAAAATATGAGGGCTTTAGTTCCTTGTGACATCTTTCAATATAGTTTGAAAATCACAATATTTAAAAAGTTACACCAATTTTGTGTCTTTGAAGAACTTATTTAAAAGAAAATGTGCAAGTTGACATATCTAAAGAATAAATTTTGATCTGATGAAAAATTGCATTAAAGGAGCAATAAAACTATCTTTCTAGGCTATATAATATAAAAACAGGTCTACTTTTCATTAAAATGTTGCACAGTTTGTAGTAAAATATTTTATACACTAAGAATGTGAATATTCAAACCTAGATTTAGGCTTATGACATTATATGTTTGCTCTTTATTTTACAGTTAAATATATGTCTAAAAAGAAACTAAGTCATATTAAATACAAAATGTATTAGTTCCAAATTTCCAATTCACTTCTGAAATAATCAGCAAATAAAAACTTCTTCAGTAATGACTGATTAGTGCAATTATAAGTGTAATTGAGTTAACTTTTTCTTAATCCCCACATACTCCTCTTAACAAATTGCATAGCACAGACAACTACACATGGTGACAATGAGCAGATTATTTTTAAAATGCTAGTTATTATTGCTTCAATTTTAAAATAATTCTTTGTTTCTACATTTTATTTAGTTTATATAGGAAACTGAACATTTTACTTTAAGAAAAGATATTCCTAAAAAACAATAAGGTAAAAAGAAAAATCCAGTAGACTTATTATAAATCTGTTAATTTTTCTTTCTTCCTTTCTTCCTTTTCTTTTTTAAATTTTAAAGAGAGAAGAAAGGGGGAAAAATGTGTGACAGGAACATTGATCTGTTCCTGCATGTGTCTTGACCAGAGATTGAACTGGCAACCTCTGCACTTTAGGACAAAGCTCTAACTAACTGAACTATCTGGCCATGGCAGATCTGTTAATTTTTTAAATCCAACAGATGACACAGTGGCATTATCATGATGCTTAGATATTATCCTCTGTTTGTTAACAATCACTTTTACTTGGACTTATTTCTACTCATCATTTATACATATTGAAAACAAGAGTATCTAAATACTGAATATACTTTCTACAATTGGTTAATACAATCAAATGTAGAAGTCTGTATACACAAAGGACTCCATAAATATACATTATAATAGGTGCGTATATTGCCTGACCAGGTGGTGGCACGGTGGATAGAGTGTCGGACTGGGACGGGTAGAACCCAGATTCTAAATCCCAAGATCTCCTGCTTGAGTACGGGCTCTTCTGGCTTGAGCATGGGATCACAGACATGAGCCCATGGTCTTCGGCTTGAGCCCAAAGGTCCCTGGCTTGAAGCTCAAGGTCGCTGGTTTGAGCGAACAAGAGATGCTTCTCATCTCTCTCCCTTCCTGTCTGTCCCTATCTGTCTCCTCTCTGACTCTCTTTCTCTGCCTCTGTCAAAAAAAAAAAAAAAAAAAAAAAAAAAGGAGTGGGCATGGTTTTCACTTGGATAGCTTGGTTGACAATTTTAATCATGTGGGGCTTTCCTGCAGCTTGGTTGTGCTGAAATGATTTCTCTCTAAGTTATGTAAGAGGTTCTTTTCACTTTTACTATTGTTAACACACTTCACATAGTTGCTTTGGCTTTTAAAATTCATACTCATGTTTTTACCACGATTAATGACAGTGGGAATGTTTACTGTTTTGTTTCCTCTAGAAACCAAAGTAATACAGGTGGTCCTTTGGTTATGATAATCTCTACATATGACGTTTCAAGTTCACAATGCTCATTGCCATAAAAACTTTAAAAAATTGAGATGTAATTTTTTCTGTTACTACTATACAGGGTATAGTACAGTATATTTATGTCCTTTCCCTTTTTCTGTGGCTTGGTTGTATTTTTATGTTCTAGATTATGATTTTACAACTGTGTTAGGATAAGTAAGTGACTTAGGCTAGGGTGTATTTTTACTTACACCAAAATTCGGGTTACATCACTGTTTTAAGGAACAGGACTGTGTCATAGCCCAAGGATCCCCATATTTGTTAAACCCTCATGATAAAACCTTTGGAAAATAGCTAGAAAAATGGAAAAATCAATCACCTCGTGAAATAAAGTAATGATATAGGTACATGATGACGAATTTTGGCACATTTGCTAATAATTGGGTTAGCCGGTTGGTCCATTAGGAGCATACTGATGCTTAATTAGCCTTTTTAACTATAGCAATTTGGAAGTTGTTTTTTTTTTTTTTCTTTCCCACACCCTAGCAACATTTTCTTCAGGCCAGTGTTTATTAATCACATTAGCTGTTCTTGTAAAAGCAAACCTACCAACTTAATTTTTTTGAGTGTTTTGAGTTAAAGAAATAATTGTTGCAAACTAGTAATTGTGTAACATACAAACCCAGTTAAATGAAAACATGAAAATAGTCTCAGGACTACTTATCTCTATTAAACATGATGTGTTCTTCCTTTGAAAATTGTATTCATACCCGAAACAACTTATAGGGATAAAATACTTTCAGGGATAAAGTTCTCAGTCTAAAGATGACCATTTGATATTGTCAAAATAAATTCCCAAATAAAAAACCAGTTTTTCCTAATTTTCCTAACGTTACAAAAGGCTAAAGAGATTTATTTTTCTTATAGTTTCTATTTAACATATGGTTGCTTTTTTTTTTATTTTTCCAAATTACTGGTTATCTGTGTACATTTTGTTGTTTATTCTGTTTCATTCAATTGCTAATGAATCAACTTTTTTATACTATTAAAATTCTGAGCCCACTCAGGAAGTAAAGGAAAGGATAACTGTCAAGATGTTGAAGTTTTGATGAACTGAACACTTGAATTCTAAAAACCGGGAAACTTGTCTCTAGTTCAATTCAGTGCAATATGCATCCACACAGTTCCCCCTACTTTTAGGGGCTAATTCTCTTGCAAAAAAAAATACATATTGAAGCTGGTTCAGGTAAAGAGGTTATTGTGAAAGGCTGTCATAGCAAATATATTTACAGAATCTCATTCATAACAAAAAATCAGGAAGGATGATCTAGTTTTAAGGCTTTTTTTTTTTTTTTAGAACTCTAAAGCAGGAATGTTATTGCAAAAAATGTTTTGGAGCAAAATTGCTTAGAGTTAATTCTGGGCTCCATCACTCATTAAGAGTTTGATTTTAGGCAAATTATTTACAGTATTAGTTTTTTGTTGTTGTTATTTTCAAAATAAGGATGATAATAACTACCTTGTGTAGCTGTTGTAATGATTAAATGAGATTATTCATGTTGCTGAAATTGCTTCATGATAAATTTAATACTTGGTAAATGGTAGCTAGCATCATAATTGAAATTATGTATGTTTGCTTTTTTCAGCCAAGCTCCAGAATACCAGATTCTACTACTTCTAGTTAGAATCCTGAGAAAGGATTTATTCATTTATAAATATCTTATCTGTATGAGAGAAGCTCTTTACACCAAGGTATGTCATCACCTTCTGGCAGACATACCAATGACCCATCCTTGGGTACAGTTTGCTGCTGCTGCTGCTGCTGCTGCTGCTGCAAGAACAGTCACGTGACATGAAAATTACTGAGTAGGCAACAAGGACTTGAGATGGTGAGATTTCCATAAGATGGAGATGTGGGCACTGTAGGCAACAATCCATGGCATCAGCTAATGTAATTACTTTTTACAGATGATGGAAAGGTGAAATAAGTAATCTTCCAAAATCAAAACCAACAATAAAGAAAGAGGTACTTTGAAAACAAAGATGTAAAAAAAGGACACGATCTTTTAGGGGAGTACTAAAGGAATTAAGAAGCTGTATGAAACCGAGAGATTTTGCTATTATTGTTATTTTCATAAAGAGATAGTGTAGTAGGACCTGTGACCACTTTGCAAATCACCCTAATACCAAAGCCAAATATCTTAGTACAAGTTCCTCATTAATGATTTAAGTTGATTCCAATTGTTTTTGAAAATTTTCTCCCAGTTTTTAAAATTGTTATTCATCAGCAAGTGAACGACTGATATTTAATTGTGTAGTAGCCAACATTATCAAAGATCTTATTTTTTGACTGAGTAGCTCATTAATTGTTTTAATTTTTAATTCATTTTCATGGATAGGTAGCATGAGGCAAGGTTGTTAACTTCTTTTTATACAGCGTTTCTGTATTTCACTATTCGTGAATACACAAATGACTGTCTAGTCTCAGCCATTTTGGAAATTGAGAGAAAACAGATAAATCAATGAGCATTTGAAGAAGATAGGCAAAACAAATTAAAACAACAAGGGTTGAAAAAATAATATCAATTTTATGTTTATAGCTTTAAGCTAGTAAATATTGGTAGGTCATGTTATTTCAGAAAAAAACAGAAATTACTTCTTTTCTAACCAAACATCTAAATCAAGGGAAAAGAGAAACAGCATTTTTTGCCAAGATATGTATCAGAGGAGAAATAGAGCAGTCTCATTTTTCTGATCTACTGAGAGTGTAAAAATTAAAAGTTGCAAAATGCACACTGCACAAGATGATACTTCCATTATGGCCCAGAGAGTATTTACTATGTAGTTCCAAAATGTTCATGCTTTCATTTTTTCCTCCTTGAATTAATAGTGATAGAAGAAGAAAAATATTTCCCAAAGACAGTGTGTTTAAATAAGGATTAACCAATATATATATATATATATATATATAACACTTGCTTACAAAATCTACCGGCAGTCTTTCAAATATGTTTAATATCAGAGTATCAAGTAACTTTAAACATATTTATCTGTGACAAACATGATATATAAACAATAACAACACCAGGTCATCAGATCAAAGATTCTGTACCTTACTGTGTATTTCGGTATACCGGCATTGTTTTCAGTTTTATCAATTAAATAATAATTTGCTCTCTTTTCTTACATCCTTATAATAGATTTTGAATTAGTTTGCATTTCCAAAGGAGTCCTGTGTCAATTGAGGATCAATAGTATTTCACTTCAAATTAACTGTAAAGCTTAATCCCAGAAAGTTAAAGTAATTAGTTATTTTCCCTTTGAGCTAAAGTATGTAACTTTATGAGAATAATTTGTAAGACATCAGTATTGCATTAATTAAAATTTCAGTAACTCCAATTTTTACCTAATTGTTCCAACTTTTTTCTCATTAAAAGCACTATTATAAAAGGATATTTTTTTTCTGTTGTAATCAAGAAGGTGAAGTAATATCAAAAGCGTTTTTTGTTATTTCATTAAATTGGGTTACCAAGGAGTGTATTTCATAGCATGACAAAGGTGCATAATATAGTACTTGTCAGTATTATTCTTAATAATTTATTCTTCTACCGCTGTTTTGTGAATTGTTTTCCTTTGAACTATTTCTATGGATTTTCTTTTTATATTACTTTTATGTGAAATTGATACTTCATTTAGCTGTTATTAGAAGTCTTCTTCCATAAATAAGCTACAATTCAAAGTGTTGCTCTTTAGTGACACTCTTAATTTAGTGTACTCTGTTCACAATAACTCCTAACCCCGCTTCCATTGTTTTTTTTAGTTCTGACTTTCTTGTGTCCATTCATGTCAAAAAATAACCTATATCAACTCATCCATGTATTTTTTTTACAATTGCTACAATTCAGAAATTGCTATTTTCTTCTGATAATAAAAATAAAAGCATAAATCACTGAATAGTAAAAATTAGAGATATGTTCTTACAATGGAGGGTTTCTGTGAATAAGGAAGGAAAAGAAAGATAAAGTATCTCCTATTATATAATTTTTAAACAACATATTGGTTCATAAATGAGAGACAAGAGCAGATGGGCATGCTATAAAAAACATTAGCAGGGTGATGCAATAAAATTCTCATACATTTGTATCAAGTTGAGCTTCTGAATTATAAAAAAGTAAAATCATAATTCGTTCTCAATTGGACAAAAAAATGCTGTCATTTGGTTTAAAACAACAAAATGTTCACTTCATCCAGTAAATTGGGTTGACAGCAGCTTAATAAAAACAACCACAGAGAAGACAAGATGGCGATGGAGTAGGCTGACATAACAACTCCCACCTCCCTGAACCAAAGTGGATTACAAACTAATTTTAAGAACTATCATCTGGAAAAATCAACTTTGGACTAAACTAAGAGGACTCTTCAACCAAGGAACACTGAAGAAGCCACACCGAGACTGGTAGGAAAAGCAGAAATGCAAAGAGGGCTGCCCAGCTCCCCAGAGTGAACTGCAGCCAGGAGAGACTCGTGTGGTGGGAAGTGAGTTTAGCAGAGAGGGGAGGGTCCTGAATCCCAGTAACAAAGCCCCAGCCTGTAGCCCCAGAGCCTAGAAGAGGTGTATGGACAGTATTTAGCTGGAAACAAGACAGGATACTGTTTGTGAGAAAGAGACTGATTTCTCATACCCAGGATTACTCTTAAAGGGATCATGCAGAAAACCTCTCTCACAGGCACTCACCTGGGGCTCTGGGGGATGGGGAGAGAGGAGAGTACCAGAGTAGCAGGAAGAGAGTGTAATCTAGGAGGCACAGGGAGAAACATTTTGGGAGACAGCCACTCTAAACCCCGGGACGAGTCACTCCCCAAATCTGAAGTGAATATTTCCCCTGGAAACAGCAATACTAGCAAAGGGAAGGAGGACACCAGCCAGACAAGCTCTCCCGCGGCACGCAGAGCAGAGTTGCTTAGAAGGAGGGAGCTTTCGGGACTATAGTAGTGAGTGTTAGGGTCTGAGCTGCAGTGCCCCCACCCACACAGCTGAGGGCTTGCCAGAGGGCAGGTGGTGGTGGGATGCGAAAGCAATGTTCTGTCGGCAAGGGCGGAAGCCAGGTGGCCACCACTGAGCCCAGGTGTGAGTTCAGTCTTGCCCAGCTGGGGAGGAGGGGGCGTGCAAAAGTGGTCTAGCACAGCTGTGGGCCACCTGTAATCCAGCCTCCGGGAGAAGTGCAGGAACACCAAAAGGGGTGGAGACCAGCCCTTGAGCAAGGGTGCAGGAGCACAGCCTTGCCCCACCCACGGAACCGAGGCTTGTGGCCTGACTTGGGAACCAGATCCTCCCGCGGGGGTAGAGCCAAAAGCCCAGAACAAGCGGAGTACTGATACTGAGCATGGGCACGCAGTCCCACCTGGCCTGTGGAGCCAAGGCTTGCAGCCGTCCCATGAACAGGCTCCTCCTGCAAGGGCGAGGCAGAAGCCAGGAAACAGGTGGAGACCTACAACTGAGCAAAGGTGCTCGCCACTGACCTCAGGGCCGAGCATAACGCCACCCACTAGGGCAGGGCAAAGGCCAAGGCCACCAAGGCTTGTACACCCGAGCACGTGATCACAGCCACTCCTGTGAAGGAGAAGCAGAAACCACAGCAACAGCCTCAGTGGGGAGGCACCAGCAATGCACATACCCAAACGACTTAGACAACAACAGCAGAGGTGGTGGTGAGCCTGCAGACAGACCATACCTAGGAAACATAGGCCACACCGAGTGGACTCCAGTGGCCAAGACCTTCTTTTACACAGAGAAGATGAGAAGGCAGAGAAATGCAACACAAATGAATCAAAAGAAATCCCCAGAAAAAGACCTGAATGAATCAGATATAACCAAATTACCAGATGAAGAGTTTAAAATAATGATTGTTAGGATGCTCAAGGATATTAGAACAACAATAGATGGTCATTATGAACATGTAAATAAAAAGATAGCAGATATAAAAAAAGGACAGTGAAATAATAAAATAAATCAGTTAGAAATGACAAATACAATATCAGAAATGAAGAACACAATGGAAGGAATTAAAAGCAGGATGGATGAAGCTGAGAATCAAATCAGCGAGTTAGAGCACACGATAAATAAAGGCATGGAAGCAGACCAGAAAAAAAGAAAAGAGACTCAAAAACTCTGAGGAAACTCTAAGAGAGCTCTGTGACAAAAATGAAGAGAAATAACATCTGCACCATAGGGGTTCCTGAGGAAGAAGAGAAAGAACAAGGGATAGAGACTTTGTTCAAGCATATCATAGCTGAAAATTTCCCTCAATTAAGGCAGGAAAACATCTCACATGTTCAGGAAGCAGAGAGAACTCCATAAAAGAGAAAACCAAAGAAATCAACACTAAGACACATCACAATTAAAATACCAAAGTTAAGCAATAAAGAGAAAATATTAAAAGCTGCTAGAAAAAAAAAAAGTCTATCACCTACAAAGGAGCCCCCATAAGGATGACATCCGACTTCTCAACAGAAACACTTGAGGCCAGAAGGGAATGGCAAGAAATATTCAAAATAATGCAGAACAAGAGCCTAAAACCAAGACTACTTTATCCAGCAAGGCTATCATTTAAAATTGAAGGAGAAATAAAAAGCTTTCCAGACAAAAAAAAAAAACCCTCAAGGAATTCACTACAACTAAACCAAGGCTTCAGGAAATGCTAAGGGGACTGTTGTAAACAGATCAAAGGAAAAAAAGAATATAGCAAAAGAGGAATACAATTTTAAAGAATAAAATGGCAATAAACAATTACATATCAATAATAACCATAAATGTAAATGGATTAAATGATCCGATCAAAAGACATAGGGTAGCTGCATGGATAAGAAAACAGGACCCATACATATGCTGTCTACAAGAGACACACCTTAAAAAAAAAAAGATGCCCACAGACTAAAGATAAATGAATGAAAAAAAATATTTCACGCAAATGAAAATTAAAAAAAAAAAGCTGGGGTAGCAATACTTATATCAGACAAAATGGACTTTAAAACAAAGACTATAGTAAGAGATAAAGAAGGTCACTACATAATGATAAAGGGAGCAATCCAACAAGAAGATATAACCATTATAAATATCTCCGTACCTAATATAGGAACACTTAAATATATAAAGCAGACTTTGATGGATTTAAAGGGCGAGATTAACAGCAATACAATAATAGTAGGGAATTTCAATACCCCACTAACATCACTAGATAGATCCTCAAGAAAGAAAATTAAAAGAAACAGCAGACTTAAAAGACATACTAGATCACCTTGATTTAATAGATATCTTCAGAACCTTTCACCTTAAAGCAGCAAAATATACATTCTTTTCAAGTGCTCATGGTACATTCTCTAGAATAGACCCCGTTAGGGCACAAAGCGGTCTCAACAAATTTAAGAAGATTGAAATCATATCGAGCACTTTCTCTGATCACAATGGCATAAAATTAGAAATCAACCACAACAGAAAAACTGAAAAATACTAAAAGACTTGGAAACTAAATAACATGTTATTAAATAACAAATGGGTTAACAATGAGATCAAAAAAGAAATTAAAAAATTCCTAGAAACCAATGATAATGAGCATACATCAACTCAAAATTTATGGGACACAGCAAAAGCAGTACTGGGAGGGAAGTTCATAGCATTACAGGCATAATTTAAGAAGCTAGAAAAAGCTCAAAAAAACAACTTAACCCTGTATATAAAAGAACTAGAAAAAGAACAGCAAGTAAATCCCAGAGGTAGTAGAAGGAAGGAAATAATAAAGTTCAGAGCAGAAATAAATGACATAGAGGCTAAAGAAATAATATTGAGGATCAATGAAACCAGGAGCTGGTTCTTTTAAAATGTAAACAAGATTGATGACCCTTTATCCAGACTGACTAAGAAAAAAAGAGAGAAGATTCAAATAATTAAAATTAGAAACGAGAGTGGAGAAATAACAACTGACACAACAGAAATACAAAATATTGTAAGAAAATAACATGAAGAACTGTACACCAAAAAGCTAGACAACCTAGATGAAATGGACAAATTCCTTGAAACATATAATCTTCCAAAAATTAATCTGGAAGAATCCGAAATCTAAACAGACCAATTACAACAAATGAGATTGAAACATTTATCAAAAAGCTCCCAAAAAAAGAAAAGTCCTGGGCCTGATGGCTTCACAAGTAAATTCTACCAAATATTCAAAGAAGAAATAACTCCTATCCTTCTCAAAGTATTTCAAAAAATTCAAGAGGAAGGAAGACTTTCAAGCACTTTTTATGAGGCGAGCATAATTCTGATTCCAACACCAGGCAAAGACAACACAAAGAAAGAAAATTATAGGCCAATATCCCTGATGAATTTAGATGCTAAAATCCTCAACAAAATATTAGCAAACCGGATCCAGCAATATATGAAGAAAATCATACACCATGATCAAGTGGGATTTATTCTAGGGAGGTAAGGCTGGTACAATATTCATATATCAATCAATGTGATTCATCACATAAACAAAAAGAAGGAGAAAAACCACATGATAATTTCAATAGATGCAGAAAATCATTTGATAAAATCCAGCACCCATTCATGATCAAAACTCTCAGCAAAGTGGGAATACAGGGAACATCCCTCAACATGATAAAGGCCATCTATGACAAACCCACAGCCAACATCATACTCAATGGGCAAAAATTAAAAGCAATACCCTTAAGATCAGGAACAAGGCAGGGGTGCCCCCTTTCATGACTCTTATTCAACATAGTTCTGGAATTCCTGGCCAAAGCAATCAGACAATAAAAAGTAATAAAAGGCATCCAAATTGGAAAAGAAGAAGTAAAACTCTCATTATTTGCAGATGATATGATATTGCATATAGAAAACCCTAAAGTCGCAGTCAAAAAACTACTAGACCTGATAAATAAATTCAGCAAGGTGGTAGGATATAAAATTAATACTCAGAAATCAGAAGCATTTTTATACACTAACAATGAACTGTCAGAAAGAGAAATTAAGGAATCAGTCCTCTTTACCATTGCAACTAAAAAAATAAAGTACCTAGGAATAAATTTAACCAGGGAGATTAAAGACTTTTACTTGGAAAATTATAAAACATTGATAAAAGAAATAAAGGAAGATACAAACAAGTGGAGGCATATTCCATGCTCATGGTTAGGAAGAATAAACATCATTAAAATGTCTATATTACCCAAAGCAATTTATAAATTCAATGCAATACCGATTAAAATACCAATGACTTACTTCAAAGATATAGAACACATATTCCAAAAACTTATATGCAACCAAAAGAGAACATGAATAGCCTCAGCAATCTTAAAAAAGAAGAATAAAGTGGGAGGTATCACAGTTCTTGATATCAAGTTATTCTACAAGGCCATTGTACTCATAACAGCCTGGTACTGGCATAAGAACAGGCATATAGATCAACGGAATAGAACTGAGAACCCAGAAATAAACCCACACTTTTATGGACAACTGATATTTGACAAAGGAGGTAAGAATGTACATTGGAGTAAAGACAGCCTCTTCAACAAATGGTGCTGGGAAAATTCGAAAGCTACCTGCAAAAAAAATGAAACTAGACCACCAACTTACACCATTCACAAAAATAAACTCAAAATGGATAAAAGACTTAAATGTAAGCCGTGAAAGCATAAGATAAGAATCTTAGAAAAAAACATAGGCAGTAAGCTCTCTGACATCTCTCGCAGCAATATATTTGCCGATTTGTCTCCACAGGCAAGTAAAATAAAAGACAGGATAAACAAATGGGACTATATCAAACTAAAAAGCTTCTGCACAGCTAAAGACAATAAGAACAGAATAAAAAGACAAACTACACAATGGGAGAATATATTTGACAATGTGTCTGATAAGGGGTTAATAACCAAAATTTATAAAGAACTTGTAAAATTTAATACCAGGAAGACAAACAATCCATTACAAAAATGGGCAAAATAAATGAATAGACACTTCTCCAAAGACGACATACAGATGGCCAATAAGCATATGAAAAAATGCTCAACATCACTAATCATTAAAGAAATGCAAATTAAAACCACAATGAGATATCACCTCACAGCAGTCAGAATGGTGTTCATCAACAAAACAATACAGAATAAGTGCTGGCAAGGATGTGGAGAAAAGGGAACCCTCCTGCACTGCTGGTGGGAATGCAGACTGGTGCAGCCACTGTTGAAAAGAGTATGGAGATTCTTCAAAAAATTAAAAATTGAACTACCTTTTGATCCAACTATCCCACTGTTAGGAATATACCCCAAGAACACCATAGCACTGTATGAAAAGAAGAAATGCACCCCCATGTTTATGGCAGCATGGTTCACAATAGCAAAGATCTGGATACAGCCCAAGTGCTCATCAGTGGATGAGTGGATTAAAAAGCTTTGGTACATATATACTATGGAATACTACTCAGCCATAAGAAATGATGACATCGGATCATTTACAACAACATGGATGAACCATGATAACATTATACTAAGTGAAATAAGTAAATCAGAAAAAACTAAGAACTACATGATTCCATACATAGGTGGGACATAAAAATGAGACTCAGAGACATGGACAAGAGTGTGGGGTTTACGGGGTATGGGGGAGGAGAGTGAGGGGGATGGGCAAGGGGAAGGGCACATAGAAAACCAGTTAGAAGGTGACAGAAGACAATTGGACTTTGGGTGATGGGAATGCGGCATAAGCAAATGTCAAAATAACCTAGAGCTGTTTTCTCTGAACATATGTACCCTGATTTATCAATGTCACCCCATTAAAATTAATAATAATAAAAAAACTCATTAAGGTTGACAGAGCCTCAAGGTTCCAGAAAAATCTCTGGTGTTATGAGCTAAGGCAGTGGTTCTCAAACTTTTTGAAGTTGGGGCACATTTTGAAATCCTGCAAATAATTGTAGGCACAGTATATGCAAATTTCTGAGAAATATGTTATGATAGTTAAGTCAAATATTAAACAAAAAAATATAAAGTCCAAGTGTGCTTTTATGGTAATTAAACAAAATAAATAAGACAAAATTAAAATTATTCTGACATTAAAAAACATTTTTGTGTTACATTTTTTAAGTTATGCTTTTTAGAATTCGTAAAAAAAGGAGTTAAAATATAAAAGAAGACAAAAAAAACCAACCACATTAATCATTTGAGTCATCCTACAAAACACTGTGTTCTGAATATGTATGAAAGGCTAAAGGCCTTTAATACTGTCTCTCTCTCTCTCTCTCTCTCTCTCACACACACACACACATATAATATATATATATATATTTGTTAACAACAAAAACATTTTTAGAAATTGATCAATAATTACTTTTACAAATACATTTGCTGGGATTTCTTATGTAATATTTGGAGTTTTTATTTATTATTATTTACTAGTTTAGGAGTTCTTAAATAAGAAAAGTTGTTGAATGACTACAATGCTATAATTAAGTTATATTTTTAATAAAGAATAACATTGATATTGAATATTATAGTGCTGTTTTAATGTTAGCATTAAAATGTGAAGAACAATTTTGTGTCTTTATCAATCTAGTGGTCTGTTGAACTGAAAACAATAGTCTGTCTGGTAGTAGTTGAGGTATATAAAATTGGATTGCTTGCCTCATAAAAGTTCTTTTTTTTTTTTTTAAGAGCGAGAGAGAGACACCAACACACAGGAAGGGAGAGAAGATGAGAAACATCAATTCTCCGTTGTGGTACCTTAGTTGTTCATTGATTGCTTTCTCATATGTGCCTTGACAGGGGGCTCCAGTTGAGCCAGTGACCCCTTGCTCAAGCCAGTGATATTGGGCTCAAGCCAGTGACCATGGGGCCATGTCTATTATAACATACTCAAGCTGACAACTTCAGGATTTTGAACCTGAGTCCTCAGCATCCCAAGACGATGCTTTATCCACTGCATCTCTGCCTGGTCAGGATCCTAAGATTTCTTATATTCTTTGACTGAGTGAAACCTAGAAGTTGAAACATATTTATATGATGAAGGACATTTTAAAAGAATCCTCAAAATTGTAAAGAATGGAATATTACTTGATTCCTACCACTACCTTTAGTTCTTTTTCTTTATGTTTTATATATATACATATATATGAAACATATATATAATATACATGCTAATTATACTACTATCTTTCATAGTAAAACTCCTTACAATTATTCTTTTTTCTCCTTTAAATCTTTGTTCATTCTTCCCTCAACTAGGCTTTTACTCACGCCATTCTTTTCAAAATTATCAATGACATACATTTGCTCAAGTTGGTGGTGAATCTTTTGCTTTCCTCTTATTGTCTCAATATTTCATAAAACTGAACATTCACTCTAGAAATAATTTGGTTCTCTAAGCTTCAGTGATATTCTATTTCCCCCTTACATCAATTGCCATTTAAATATTGGAAACAAAGTATTTCTGTTCTTCTCTTTCTTTTTCTTTTCTTTTCAGTATATAGTTTTCCTTATACATAATGCTATAACTTTAACATCATCAATATTCAACCTCTGACTGGGCATTTCCACCTGAATTTCTAATAGCAATTTCTTACCTAATAGGATTATATTAAAACTTTTACCTCCTCAGTCTGCTCCCCCCAAGGATTCCTTGTTTTAATAAATGAGGCCATTTTTCACCTAATTCTTCAGGGTTCAAATCAAGGAATACTTTTGATTCCTCTGTGTCCTCACATTAGAAGCACAATCTGGCAATACCTCTATAGATTCCACCTGTTTTAGAAACTTTCAAATACAAATATTTCTTGATAATTCTACTACTACTACTACTACTACTACTACTACTACTACTACCACCACCACCTAGTTCAAAGCATCATAATTTCTTGTCTGGATTACTAAATAAAAAGGTATATTTTGTCTATTTTTCTTTATTGCCTTTTTGTAGTTAAAACCTATTCCACACAACAAGGACAATAAACATTCTTATGAGTAAATAAAATGGTACCAAACTCTTGACTAAACTCTGTTGGCTTCCCATGGTGGCCAGAATATTAACTGGTTATAATTTCTAAGGCCCATGAATATCTATCTGCTTTGCCTCCCTCCATTCTTGCCACCAGTCATTACATTCAGCCTCATGGCTATTTTTCTGACTGTTGGATATACCAAGCTCAATCTTATACCAAGACATTTATTATTAAACCTTATTGGAATACCATTACCCCATATCTCTACTTGGCTCCTTCCTTCCTACCATTCAGATCTCAATTAAATATGCCATCTCAGATGCACTTTCTATACCCCTCCATCTAAATCAGTGCCATGTGATGACAGCCACAAATCAGTCCCTTGAGTTTTCACAGTGTGTTACTCTTGTGAATAGAAAGCAATTTTGACACTTTTTTATTATCTAGGAATTTCTTCCTCATTTAAATTTGTTGATGTTATCCATTCCATTAGCTGAAGATACTTTTAAAAATATTATTTCTCCAGGCCCTGGCTGGTTGGCTCAGTGGTAGAGTGTTGGCCTGGCATACAGGAGTCCCAGGTTCAATTCCTGGCCAGGGCACACAGGAGAAGCGTCCATCTGCTTCTCCACCCCTCCCCCTCTCCTTCCTCTCTGTCTCTCTCTTCCTCTCCCACAGCCAGGGCTCCATTGGAGCGGGGTTGGCCCAGGTGCTGAGGATGGCTCTGTGGCCTCTGCCTCAGGTGCTAGAATGGCTCTGGTTGCAACAGAGTGATGCCCCAGATGGGCAGAGCATTGCCCCTTGGTGGGCATGCCGGGTGGATCCCGGTCAGGCACATGCGGGAGTCTGTCTGACTGTCTCCCCGTTTCCAACTTTAGAAAAATACAAAAAAAAAAAAATTATTTCTCCAAAAGCCAAAGGTAAAAAAAAACACAAAAAATAAGAAAATTCATTTTTAGATGAAAGAGTTAAGCTTTTTCATAGATCAAATGATATAATAAAATATTATTAGATCATAAGATTGATCACTTTATAGACTACAATGTTGAACAGACTTTAATATGAACTTCTAAAACTTTGTGTATAACACCATTCAGTTTCATTCATTTCCTTTGATACTCAGAAATTGTTAAATATCACTAAATGTAATCATTGGGATGAGTTTTGATTTTATTTATACAGTTATAGAAACAGAAACTAGGATTATTAGTAATTAAATCCGTGTGTAAATTATGTCACTCAATATATTATATACTTCTTTTCTTTCTATCATTAGTATCAATTATTTCTTTTTGCTACAGAAAAATACTAAATTCAGGTTCATAACATTTCTTCTGAATTGTAAATTTTCCTAACACTGTTTTCATTAGTCATTATCATTGATACTTACAACACATATTTTCTGGGGGGAAAATAGTAAATTTAAGGCTTACAAAGCAATTTGAATATCAGAAAAGTGATCATAGTTGAGAAGAGAATTATTATTTCAATACTGTGTAATCCAGAAAAAAGAAATTGTTAATTGGGTTAGAGCTATATTTGCAATGACATAACTCTCCTGAGGTATGATGAATTGTTAATTAGGCCCAAGTTATACAACTATTCATACAGCTGAATGCAAACTCATTGAAGAGACTTAGCATTCATTTTATAATCACAAAAAGACTGAATGGGGTAGGAATTACCTGAGATAAAAAGGTAATTAGTCTTGAGATTACCTCTTTGACTATTCTCACTGGTCTCTAAATGCTGTTTTTTCTAGTTTGTTTCTAAAAAGGAATGTTTGTTATGTATATTGCAAAGCTAAGAATCTGCCTTAAAATTTTTCCTAAAGGATAATGGATACTTTACTTCAGGTTTGTAAGAAAATAAAATGATAAATTTAAATTTATAGTTTAAGGAGGCTGTATTTATCTAAGAACAGTGCTGCATTTGTGTCCATCTCTCACACAAAAGCACCAATGTAGAGTTAATTTTAACTGCTTTATTCAAATTAGTCAAAATTGGATCCCCAGCAACAGACAAATAGGACAGATCTAACAGATGGAACAATTTAATTTCAGTCTTGTGTTTGTTTTATAATGTTGTTAAGATGCTCAAATTATACTTGATGTTGAATAAGTGAAAGCAAGCAATGCATGAAAATCAAGCATGTGTTTCTAATTATTAAGTTTTAATAAGAAACATTCTAATTCCTAGAGAGAAAATTTTTCTAACAAAGTTTTCTTTGTAGAAAAATGTAATAAAATTGTTTATGACCATTAATATGTCTCTGTTCTGCTATTCTATTTAATTTCAGTCACATACAAAATACCTTTTTTAAACTTTATATGACTTCTGCCCATTAATATCTATATTGGTTATCTACTTCTTTACCTTCTTTAGTTTAAGTTCAGCTTTAGGAAAACTAAAAAAGTTCCAATATGTATCTTCATGTGCCAGATACTATAAATGGAATTTAAACATGACTGTAAAAGATTTACTGCCCTAGAGGATCTCACATTCTTGAAGGAAGAACAGTCAAGAAAAACATAATTACTGTACACTGTGATTAATATAATTCAAATATGTATAAGAATTGGGGAGATATCTACAAAAATAGAGATAAACTGGGATTCACCAAGAAGGAGAAGGGGTGGTAAAGGAAGATTTTATTGAAGATTTGAATTTTGAAGGCAAAATCTTTTTTTCTTTCTCTCTTTCTTTCTTTCTTTCTTTCTTTCTTTCTTTCTTTCTTTCTTTCTTTCTTTCTTTCTTTCTTTCTTTCCTTCCTTCCTTCTCTCTCTCTTTCCTTCCTTCCTTCCTTCCTTCCTTCCTTCCTTCCTTCCTTCCTTCCTTCCTTCCTCTCCCCCTCATTCCTCATTCTTCTTTCTTTCTTTCTTTCTTTCTTTCTTTCTTTCTTTCTTTCTTTCTTTCTTTCTTTCTCTCTCTCTCTCTCTTTTCTTTCTTTCTTTCTTTCTTTCTTTCTTTCTTTCTTTCTTTCTTTCTTTCTTTCTTTCTTTCTTTCTTTCTTTCTTTCTTTCTTTCTTTCTTTCTTTCTTTCTTTCTTTCTTTCTTTCCTTCTTTTCTTTTCCAAGTGAGAGGATGGGAGAGAGAAAAACAGACTCCCACAAACACCCCAACTAGGATCCACCATGCAATTCACTTCTGGTGTTGATGCTCTGCTGATCTGGGACCATGCTCACAGCCAAATTATTTTTAGCACCTGAGAGAGAAGGTCCAGAGAGCCATCCTCAGTGCCCGGGCCAATGAACTCAACCAATCGAGCCATGCCTGAAGATGGGGAAGAGAGAGAAAGTGAGAGAGCTGGGGAAAGAAGATGTGTGGAGCAGCAGATTGTTCCTTCTGTGTTCCCTGACCAGAAATCAATCCCAGAATATCCACACACCTGGCCAATGTTTTACCACTAAGCCAACTTCCCAGAGCTAGAATGCTTGTTTTTTTAGTAGAGGAAAAATACGGTGCATTGCAGTTCTAAAGACTGACAAGCGAGGGTGAGGAAAGGCATGAGCGCTTCAGGGTAAAACAAAGAGCTCATATTTGTTAAAAAAAATGTGAATAGGAGGTTAGCAGAGGACAAAGATTAATTCATCTGACTGAAGACTTTCTCTTGATATTCTAAATAGTTTAAAATATATAAGCATTGAATTGTTCCATTATTTTCCCTATAAATTACCCCCTTATTGTTCTCTTTCTGTTGAGTTTAAGTGGATACAAATAAGGAATTTTTTTTATTCTTCTCTCTGCAAGACATCTAAAAACTCAAATTCAATACAGTGAACTGTCTTTGTCAGTCAAGATGTTGCTAATTTCATACCAGCTACCAATCTCAATTTATTTTAATACAACTCAAATTTCTCTTTATTTATGAATAATAGTAAGAAACTAATAGGATCAATTAAGAACAAACTTGCCTCCAAATGAAATTGTATACAACATCCTTCTCCAATGTGTCATTCTAAGAAACAAACAGAAGAAAGCCTTTTCTACTGTAAAGAGAGGCACTGGAAACTTGGTACAATAAATATACCTCTAAATTTTGTTTTCATTTGTAGCCACATATCAGATGTGAAATATCTCAACCAATTAACTAGAGTACTGAGAGGACATGGCAAATTCTGAGTAGTTTTGTTTTTTGTTGAGTGTTAATTACAATGCTTACAAATATCACCTAGTTTTTTAAGAACTTTCCTCTGATTTTCCCATTCATAATTTTTCACATTAAAATAGCCTATTGCAGATAATTAGGTAATTGGGAATTAGGCACACAGTTATGGTAATCATGTAATTATCTGAAAGTTAATTAGGTATACATTGGATGTATTCTGGCATAAATACTGAGTTTATATAAGCAAACATAGTTACTGAATGCACAGATTGTTAATTGGATATCTTGAAATCAAATTGTGTTTAATCTTCTATTGAATGAATGGACTTTGGCATTGGCAGATGTATGTTGAAAGCACAGAACAACCAACCAGATATCATGCTTCCTTTTAACACAAAATTCATGGCATCTTGTTGTTCATTGTGATCATAAAGAAGGATCCTAACTCTAATCAAGCCTCTGGTCCCAACTAACAATTTATAACAACTACAAAGAACAGAGGAAAATATTAAACACTACAGTGGTGCAATAAAAGAAATTTAGACCATGGGAAATTTACTACATACATTATATGTACTCTTTAACAAATAAAGTTAAGAAAAAAGAGAAAAAGAATGGAGAACCCATGAATCAAAAGAGATCTTAAGAGATATATAAAACCAATTACATTATATCTACATAATTTTGATCATGACTCAAAATATATATTGCATTATGTGTGTGTTGAGCAAGATAGTGAGACATTTGGGGGACAGATGGACATTTGTACACTGGATATTTGATGAGAGTAAGGAAGTATTGTATGTGTCTGGGGGTGGAGGTGGTACGGGAGGATATAGTGAAGATAAATGGTGATGGGCAAAGACTAAACTTGAGATGGTGAAAACACAATACCGTGTACAAATGATGTGTTGTAGCATTGTGCACCTGAATCCTGTATAATTATGTTAACCTGTGTCATCACAAAAATTCAATAAAAAAGAAATTTTATAATACATAAATGCAGTAAAAAGGGAAAAATAAAAGCAACTGACATCTAAGATATTAGTTCTCACTAAAGCAATGAAAGAATCCTCCCAGTATTATCTAACAAAATGCCAGTGCTGTGTTTGTGAGTTGATTAGTAGACTTATTATTCTATTCTATTGATCTAAGTTTTTATCCCTTTTGTTAATGCCACACTGCTAATGATACTGTTATTATATCTGTATATTAACAACTGGTAGTGCAATTGTTTAGTTTTCTTTTACATTATTTCAAAATTATTTTATCTATTTTTTCTTTGATTTTCCAAATATATTTTTAAAACGTTTTCTCTATATTTGTCTGAACAGCTACAGAAGTTTTGCTGAGATTTTGTTAGGAATTGTGTTAAACCTCTAGGTGTAATTGTGGAGAATTAATACCTTTACTGTGTTGAATCATCCCATCTATGAACATAGTATATCTTTCCATTTCCTCTCATTTATTTTATTAGCATTTTATAATGTTCATCATGTCAACACTGTAGATGTTTCATTATCTTTTTCCTTGAATATTTATTTTCTGAGGATCAATTTCAATTTAGAGTGTTTTTATTTTTTTTTTTCATGTGTTCATTGTTAGGATCTAAAAATGTGATTGTTTTTGTTGTTAATCTTGTGTACTACATCTCTTAACTCACTTATTAGTTTTAAAGGGGTATTTTTAAAAGATTATTTAAGATATTCTATATAAATATTCATGCTATCATCAAATAGAGATTATTTCTACCTTTTAAATTTGTATGTCTTTTATTTTATTTTCTTAACTTGTTGTATGGGCTAGGCCAGTGGTCGGCAAACTCATTAGTCAACAGAGCCAAATATCAACAGTACAACAATTGAAATTTTTTTTTTAAAGTCAAAATTTTTAAACTTAAACTATATAGGCAGGTACATTCCTTATCAAGGTAGCGCCCGCATGTGGTATTTTGTGGAAGAGACACACTCAATGGGCCAAAGAGCCACATGTGGCTTGCGAGCCATGGTTTGCCGGCCACTGGGCTAGGCCTTCTAGTACTGTTTAATATGGATGGCAATAGCAGATATCTTTGCTATATTTTAAATCTTAGTAGAAAAACTTAAAGTTTTTCAACATTAAATAAGATGTTTGTTGTAGGATTGTTAGCCCATTGATATGATAATTTGTATCAATTTATTATTAAATATTGAACCAGGCTTATATCCCTTGAATAAATCTACATAATTATATTGTACAATTCTTTTTTTTTTCTTACCTGTTGTTGGGTTCTAGTTGCTAATATCTTGCTGACAATTTTTGTACTTAAGTTTAGGAGAAATATTGATGTGTAGTTTTAACATTTTTAAAAATGCTGTATGTCTGATTTTAGTATCAGTGTATACTGGCCTTATAAAATACATTAGAAAATTTTTTTTAATTTCTAGTTTGTAGAAAATAATTGTGTAGAATGTGTTAGTCCTTCTTTGTCTGCTTAGTAAACGTTTCCAGTGAGAACGTTCAGGATTCTAATGACTCAGTTATTGTTCCTTAAATCACATAGTGCTATTTTTTTCCCCTAGCAATCTATTTGTCTTTTCCTCTCTTTTGTTCAGATTAGGTAAATTATATTGATATTTCTTTGTGTTCACTGATCCTATTTTCTGTTGTTTGCACTTTACTATTCAATCTATCCAGTGAGTTTTTATAATTCCTATCATTGCATTTTTCTGTTATATAATTTCCATTTGATTTTTTCTTTTTTCTTTTTTTTTTTTTTTTTTTTTTTTGTATTTTTCTGAAGCTGGAAACAGGGAGAGACAGTCAGACAGACTCCCGCATGCGCCCGACCGGGATCCACCTGGCACGCCCACCAGAGGCGAAGCTCTGCCCACCAGGGGGCGATGCTCTGCCCCTCCGGGGCGTCGCTCTGTCGCGACCAGAGCCACTCTAGCGCCTGGGGCAGAGGCCAAGGAGCCATCCCCAGCGCCCGGGCCATCTTTGCTCCAATGGAGCCTTGGCTGCGGGAGGGGAAGAGAGAGACAGAGAGGAAGGAGGGGGTGGGGTGGAGAAGCAAATGGGTGCTTCCCCTATGTGCCCTGGCCAGGAATCGAACCCGGGTCCCCCACATGCCAGGCCGACGCTCTACCGCTGAGCCAACCTGCCAGGGCTGATTTTTTCTATAACTTCTATTTTCTTTTCTGTATTTTCATCTGTTCCAGGACATTTTATAACTAATTCTTGAAGCTTTTTTTATGGCTGCATTCAAATCCTTGTGAGGTAATTCCATCATGTGAATGATTTTAGTTTTGCCATGTGTTAATTGTTTTTTGTACTCAATTTGTGAATGTACTGGTTCTTGGTAAAATTAATGATTTTCTGTGGTATCATTAACAATTGGGATACCATTTTAGAAGAGTTTACATCCTATTTTAATATTATGTTTTAGTAAGCAATCATCCCATTTACATTTAAACCAAAGGCCATAAATCTCTTTTGTGGGCCGTTTCAATACATTTTATTTTTCAGAGTCTTTGTGGTAATGTTGCTGTCTGTTTCAGGTATGTGTCACTTCTAGTCTACTACAAATATAGGTCAGATTCTACAATGTAATTTTTTAACATTTTGGTATATTGGTTAAAAACTGGTTAGTTTCACATAAGTGTTTTTCAAATGTTTCCCCAGCACTTCTTATGCTGGTTTTAAAGAATCCCCTTCTTTGAGTCATTTCCCCCTCCTGTTCCCTTTCCACTGTCTAGTTGGGAGCATAACGGATACTGCCTACAACTGCTGGGCTATTGTGGGAGTCTAGATGTTCTTTTCCATCTCTTCTGACAAGTTAATGAGGAAGGGGCACTCTGCCCTGAGTCATCTGCTGCCTTTAGGTAAGGTGATAAAAAATGGGATTCCTTGCTCATTCTCTGCAGATTCCTCCAATTGGAAAGGAATGTGCTTACTCAGGCTTTCTTATTGCTTGGTTGGGTGTGGGTTATAGCAGTGGTCCCCAACCCCCGGGCCACAGACCTGTACTGGTTCGTGGGTCATTTGGTACCGGTCCGCAGAGAAAGAATAAATAACTTACATTATTTCCATTTTTATTTATATTTAAGTCTGAACAATGTTTTATTTTTAAAAAATGATCAGATTCCCTCTGTTACATCTGTCTAAGACTCACTCTTTTTTTTTTTTTTTCATTTTTCCGAAGCTGGAAACCGGGAGGCAGTCAGACAGACTCCCGCATACGCCCAACCGGGATCCACCCGGCATGCCCACCAGGGGGCAATGCTCTGCCCCTCTGGGGCATCGCTCTGTTGCATCCAGAGCCATTCTAGCACCTGAGGCAGAGGCCACAGAGCTATCCCCAGTGCCCGGGCCATCTTTGCTCCAGTGGAGCCTAGGCTGCAGGAGGGGAAGAGAGAGACAGAGAGGAAGGAGAGGGGGAGGGGTAGAGAAGCAGATGGGGGCTTCTCCTGTGTGCCCTGGCAGGGAATCAAATCCGGGACTCCTGCACGCCAGGCCGACGTTCTACCGCTGAGCCAACCGGCCAGGACTAAGACTCACTCTTGACGCTTGTCTCGGTCACGTGATACATTTATCTGTCCCACCCTAAAGGCCGGTCCGTGAAAATATTTTCTGACATTAGACTGGTCCGTGGCCCAAAAAAGGTTGGGGACCACTGGGTTATAGGACTCTTTGCTTGGTCCCTTCTGGTATTGCAAGTAAGGAATATGGTGATTTCCAGCACTTACCTCTTGAAGAATCTTTGTCTTTTAAAGCTATACATTGAAGTAATTATAGATGATATGTTAATAATATATGGGATTTGTCTTAAAATAAAAGAAATGTCCAGTAGACAGAAAATAAGATTGACCAGCAATTAGGAATTGTTGAAGATGAAAAATGAATATGTTAATGTCTATCATACTATTCTATTTTTGTGTGTGTTTGAAATTTTTATAACACAAATTTAAAAACAACAAATAGGTATGACTTAACAAATAGGTATTCTATTTTTTAAATTCCAGAATAGTACAGGGTGACTTATTATGACTAATTTTTGATTCTCTTAAAATTAACTTTTCAAGTATGTCTAAACTTTTCTTTTTGAAGTTAAAAAGAACATAATTAACTCTGATCACCTCACAAAAATATAAGTTAAAATTTTTCTCATGACCACTTGATGAAATTTAAAGTGTTTTCTACAAAGAATATGTGAATTTGAATAAATTACTTCAAATAGAGAAATTGGGCATATAATACTATCTCATATGAAGTAGATTATCATTTATTTCAAGTATTTGTTATAATTACATTCCAAATAACAGCTACATTCAGATAAATATACTGTTCTGGAATGATAATCAAAGGGGAAAAACTTATTTACTCTGTTATATTAAGGGATTACTGCATTATTATTAATAATGTAATAGCAAATTCCATGGCATCTGTATGTGGTAGATGGATAATAATAATTCTTCACGCATTCTTTTACCATAGCTTTTGAGACTAGACTTTGAAGGATTCCCCATCAAAGGACGGGGTCTATTTCTGCAAACTTTGAATATTAACTGGCCTTGTGACTTATTTAAGAACAGGAGAAAAAACATGTAAATTCTAAACCTGGGACTCAAGAACCTTTCACTGGTTTTCTCTATCTTAAAACACTGCTTCCTTTAAAATAAGCATGGGCTTGCCTGCTGGAGGCTGATTGACCATATGAAGAATAGTCAATGCAAACAGCAACATCCATCAAATACCCAGGAGCAAGGATACTGAACTGACCCACAGTGTCCCACGGGAATATGAGAGAGTCCAAAAGACCTGGCAGCTAAGTCTATCTTAAATCATAACTTACAGAATAGTGATTTTTATAAACTATTGCTAGTTTGGGCCATTAAATGTAAGGGTAGTTTTTATTATGCAACAATATTTATTTGATAAAGTATCAAAGAAAATTCAAATCTTATAATTTTCTCTAAAATTTACTTCTTACCTATGATTAATCAAAGCCATGATTGCTAACAAAAAGCTTTATTATTCTTACAAGAAATTAAGTTCATACTTTTAAATGTCTAAGCATGTTTTGGTGAAATTTTGCAAAATACCATGTGATTTACAATTAGAGCAAAATAAAAAAAAAGAAAGAAGGAAAGGAAAAACAAAGGAAGGAGAGAAACTACATAGAAATTTCCTATGGCTGCCAAGCAAATTCTCATACATTTAGCAGCTTAGAACAATATAATTTTACTATCTCATAGCTTAGGTCCAGAGTCTGACATGGTCTAAAAATGCTAAAATTTAGGTGTCAGTGGGGCAGTGTACGTTATTAGATGCTTCAGGGAAGAATTCCTGTTTAGGCTCACGTGGATTGTTTGCCGAATTTAGTTTCATGCAGTCAGTATAGGAATGAGGTGCATGTTACATTGCCGGTTGCCAGCCAGAAGGTGTTCTCAGCATCTAGAGGCCATTCATTTCTCTTAAATCACTATTTTCTTTATCTTCAAAGTCAACAGTGGTGCAGATAAGTTTTGTCATGCTTCATTTCTCTTTTCTTTTCAGCAACAACACTCTCCCTTCAATCAAAAAAGTCCTTTACTTTAAGGAATCTGTATTAATTTTAGTAAGCTCATTGGAATATTCT